>NC_136060.1:182326372-182926372 GCF_964261635.1 Lissotriton helveticus
TGTAGAAGAGCAATGTCCACTGGATAGACCCCTGGAATTAGCAGGCTTCCTGGAAGACGAGCAGGGTCGACCAGACTTAGAAGGTAACGACAACCGGGCCACCAGGAGCTTCATACAGCACTCCCACAGCGCCGTCAGCTGCAGTCACTGACAGGTGTTGCAGTCTTCAGAGATGTGGTGCATGCACAGTCATACCATACAAATCGAATGTGGATCCGTGGTTGATATCACCTGGGGCATGACCCACAAGGCTTAAACCAAGAAGGCATAGATGGACACTGTTCTTGATGAGAAGTAAAGGAAGAAGGCCAAAAATAGCCAGAGGTATGCTTCACCGGATCCGCATTGTAGTGCAGAAAAAGAAGAAACTGACGTCAGCGCGCCAGTGGTGGCTTACATGGACTCTATCAATGTCATGTCTGGAGACGATGTCAGTACGAAGTTACACGGTGCCCTCTACCAGCGCGCAGAGGTATTGTAGGGAAAGCTTTCCAGATGCAGTCTGGTGTCTGGGGAGAATTCACAAGGTAAGAAAGCTATGGCTAGATGTCTCTATCAGATCAAATCTTTCATGTGTGGAGTATGTGTATGTGCCAATAGAGACAGTACTTATGATGCAATGGGTAGAGGACTCGCCACACATCCTCCACCTGCCTAGCATGGGCCCAGTCATAACTGCCCAGTATTAATGTGCGATTGCGCAACCTGAACCGGGGGGCCAGAGGGGTGGATCAATCCAGTGCCAGATCCGGGACACAGTTAAAACTCTCCATACATCAGTGATTTTGCCGTCGGTGAATGCAAGAGGGCAGGTGTGAGCGAATAAAAAAATATGGGATGTCTCACATTTGGGGCATACACTACTACCAATGTGAGAGGCACACCATCAAGCGTACCCTTCATTACAACATGACTCAGTACAAACAGAACTCCTGGAGTCACTCAAAGTAGAACCCCCCCTGGCATAGGCGGAATACGTGGTACCCAATGTCATGCCCCGCCACCGCTTATGCAGCCTGGCGAGTTTTCCAGTGGTCATACAGGATTCTTGGAGGCATGCAAACTGAACATTGCGTCTCCGCAAGTAGGAATTAATCCTGTGTTGCATGCTATAATTACCCATGTTCTCACATTCCAAGTCAATACAGCGTTGTCACGGAAAGCCATTTAAATCGAATATGGAGGGTCACTGATGCAACGTAGTGCAGGTCAGGGATTAGGAGGGACAGTGGGAGAGTCAAGCAGTAAAGCAAAAAATTTCAAACAATCAAATTAGTAACCATTTCTAACATTTCCCCATAACTCCCTCACCCTGGCCACACCCTCAATCGGTCACAGCCACTTTGTGTCGGTAATGATTCAGCAACTACTACAAAGTCTCTTCTGTAAGGAGGGCGATCCATAGTAAGCACAATTAAAGGCTCTTCCACTCCCTTCCCCTGCCAACAAAATAATAGCAGTCCACCTCGCTCCATATTGATAGCATGGAACCGCAATCATCCACCGATTGTATGAATGATTCTCCCAAACTTAATGGAGAAAGGGTGCCTGCGTTACTTTTCGCAGATGATACCATCCTAATTTCGCAAACCAAGAAAGGTCTCCAGGCACCACTTAACTCCTTTAGTGAATATTGTGATAAGAAGGGGTTGGAAATCAATGTAAATAAAACAAAGTGCATGGCCTTAAACCCCTGTAGACCAGATAAAGGGTGCTTAGTACTAGATGGCCAAAAATTGGAAACAGTTGATCACTTTTCTTACCTGGGGGTTTCTATAGACTCTAAATTTACATGGAAACCCCAAATCGAAAAAAGTAAGGTGATTTTTGCCCAAAATATTAAACCGATCCTTAGTAAGCAAAACACAAGTACAAGTAAAGCAGTGACACCTGTCGTGGAGCTCTTTAAGTTCAAAGTCCAATCAGCAGCACTCTACGGAGCTGAGATTTGAGGGCCATCGGCTAAGGATACCTTTGCCATCATGGATAATAAATTCATGCGAAGTATCGTAAGGGCCCCTACAAGTACTCCTTTAGTACCTCTCCAATTGGACTTGAACTTTAAGAGGACAGACCACTACTCCATCCTTAGGCCCTTAATGTTCTGGGTAAGACTTTGGCGGACACCAGAACTGGCTGATTATAGGAAGGGTCTATAAGAAATAATGGGCTTAGATTTACTGAACTCCATTATTTGGCTTAAACATATTAAAACATGGTTTTCCAAATTAGGCCTTTCACAGTTTTGGGAGTATCCCAAAAGGCTACCTTATAATTTAAAAATCACGGTGAAAAAGGTGTTCTGGTCTTTCATAAATAATCAACTAATCAATGGGACTAGATGTGGGACTCTAGTGAAACATTTTGTAACTTTTAAGGATGAACCTCTTTTCGAGGTGTTCCTTGATGAAGTAGAACCCCCACTTGCAAAGACCTTATTTATGAAATTTAGATATGGTAACCTTATGACTAATTCTACAATGGCATATTGGTCTAGGAAAAATAAAGATGAAACTCATGTGGCAAGTGAAAACTGTATAATGTGTGAGGGAAACTACAAAGAGGATGAGGTTCACATCTTGTTTTTCTGTCAAGCATACTCCCAAGCCAGAAAAAAGTGGATTAAGCCCTTGTGTAACCATGTGGGTATTAGGTCATGCAATTTGGCATATAGAATAATTAAATCTGACACTTCCCAAATCATTGTAAATGTAAATGTAAATGTACAGGAATTTCTATAGCGCAAATCACCAAGCGGTTTCTAAGCGCTTGCTTAGGGAACCCGTCCTGGTATTCCCCTGTGAGATAACCCCGGCAGGGTATCCGCAAGGTGAAAGCCAGGCATCCCGCCGCGAGGGGCCGTTGTGGAGATTAAGCAAGCTATAGTGTCTTTAGTGCTAGTAGATTCCTACATTCTGTTTACATTGCCCGTAGGAAAAAAGGTCTAAAACTGTAACGATAAAGGTAGCAACATGAATTTTATAAGATTTAGTGGTAGTACACTTAACCATGCAGGCATGTGTTTGTTTTTTATCATTTTTATATCGTGTTTAAATGATTGTGTACCAGTAAGATTGGTATGTTTTACTTATTTATGTATGTATTTTGTGCAATCTTTTATGGCAAAATGTTGCCGAAATAAAGAATTGAATGATAGCATGGAACCGCAATCATCCACCGATTGACCAACGTTTCCTCCTCCATCCTCCCACACCAGCATACATCATAACAGGCTAAGAGAAAGGTTTATAGAGAAAAGGAAAGAAGGAGAAACATAGATGTTACTCAAGTAACATAAAAAGGTCCACAGACATTGGAGAGATATGTGGTCTACCCTGCAGCACCTCCAGTAATTCCATCACCAGCCCATTGTCCTGCTAGGTCCCATCAGCAGTCAGAGTCCCTGCCCTCCTGTTTGGATACAGAAGGATTGTCCCACCGCTGCCAGAACCTCTGCTCTGCCCAAAGCAGCCTGTGCCTTGGTGGGTTTGCCACATATGTTTCTGCCTCTCTTAGTAGTGCGTTTTCTGCATTTTTGTGACTGTCCGTCTCAAGCCACCTTCGTGAGGGGGTGTGAGTTGGTGGTTCTCCCTACTCACTAGCCAGGACCAGATCTCAGAGCTAGTAGACCTGCAGTTTTGCCGGGAATAACACTGCATATTTGATATTCAAAATGCAGAGACACTGTTTCACATCACGAAATGTGACTCGTAACTTGCGGACATTCATAGTGTAATCTACTTTTATTGACAGTCCAAGGACCTTTGGCGAGAGCAATTTGTAGTATATTGTCCCGGTCTCTGAAATTAATGAGTCTCGCCACCACTGTTCGTGGTGGTGCTACCAGTGCCAGGGGATGGCCAGGCAATCTGTGCGATCTTTCGATGGAGAAGAATTTGGTCACCTTTCCTCCAAGCTCCTCCTCGGTTAGCCACATTTCCAGGTACTAGTCAGTCAAATCAGTCTTGATTTCGATCCTTCTGATCATAAAAGACACATGATATTAACAATATTACATCAGGACTGAAAATTGAAATAGATTTATGTACAAGCGTTAAGATACAATAGGTACAATAGATAAGCAACAATTTGACTAAGTATGTGCAGTGCATTGAAAAATAATTGATTAAAAAACATTCATATAGGGGGCGTGGCTTGGAGGGCGAAGATGGCGGTCGCAGCTTAGAGGAGCTCCCGCCGGCCCAGACACAATCTGCTAATTATCCTGGCCCCCGAGCCCGCTAACTACCTTACTTGTGTGGAGGGTGTTCCTGGTGGCGCCCAGATCCCTCCGGTGTGCTGACTCGCTCCCTCTGCCGCTCCCGTGCACTGAGAACATTAGCAGCGTGGTGCGGCCTGGAGTCCGCGAGCGGAGCCGGGACCTCGATTTTCGAGGTCGGCAGCCGACGGCCGGTGGTCGGGCCGGTCGGGCGATTCCCTGGCCGGGGACAGCAACACCGGAGCTCGAAGGTGCCACGGTAGGGCCCAGTGGAGCGGCCTGGTGCATTGAGGCGACCCCGGGACGGCGCAGAGGTGCTGCGGCCTGTGCGGACCCCAAGCAGCCGGGGCCTCGAGTTTGGCGACCCCGGGTTGGCCCGGACCTAGATGACGGTGAGTCGCCGCGGTTCGCCCCTGGTGTTGGTGGGGCAGCTGCAGTGCCCGGAATCCGCTGGACAAGTGTGGGAGAGCCCGTAGGGGCAGACAACAACTGGGGCCCGACTGCCCGATGGGCCAGACTTTGCTGATGGTGTGAGTCCTGGGGCGTGCTTTCCCCTGCCTGGACCCGGGGCCGCTTGGAACCAGCGGCGTGACAGGGGACATCCCTGCTAGATTCTGCTTCAGGCTCTGGGGACGTCAGTGGGTGACTGCGGCCTGCCTGGCCCTGGAGACGCCGGGGCCTCGAGTTTAGCAGTCCCCGCCAGGCAACATCCTCATTGGCTCCTGGACGGGGGAGCGAGCACTGTGCGACCGGGAGTTCTGGAGGGTCGGGCGCCTCTCCAGATTTGGAGGACTGACGCTATATAGTGCTGTCCAGTGGGGCCCACATACGCGCCTGGAGAGACGCGCCTACTACTCTGGTGGCGACCGGGAGCCGATGCACGGACTGCCCGCGACGAACTGTGAGTGCCCCTCCGCCTTCCCCTCTGGAGGACCTGCTTATGTGGCGCAGTGAAGAGACTTGTGGCCCGAGGGGTGGTATGTACTGGTCGGTTGGAGGAATCGGATGCCTGCCCTGCATGTGCTACACTGGGACCCGAGTGGGGTAAAGGGGGGCCAAGAGGACCGACGTAGCTGGGCTTATCAGTGAATTGGGTCTCCGCTGTACGTGCCCCGGTTCACAGGTCCGGGTGGGGGTCCGGACCTAGACCTTGGAGACCCTGAGCGAGTGAAGAGACAGACCTGTTTTACACTACTGGTGGGGCCGGACATCTTCTGCCGGGGATCGCCGCCCGGAGCTTGGCTGTGGTGCCTGGTACCTAGGGGTGCTCGCTGGAGACGGCTTCCAGGCGTAGACGGTGGTCTCCTTTGGCCCCCCGAGTGGACTCTACTTTTGAATTGCTGTTGGGGAAGGGCCCATCGCGGGTGCGGAGCGGTGCGCTCCATTCCTGCCAACCATGACGAGAGGTGGGGGCGGCACTGGTTCCACCAAACAAGGACCGATCGATAAATTCACTGGACCCAGTGGGGGATCCGGGGCCTCCGGGGGCAGCCAGGGCACGGGTCCTGACAACGCGGCCCTGATGGCCGCCATTACACAATCCAGAGACATGCTTGATGCCAAGATAGGTGCGGTTGGGGCCGATGTCATGCTGCTGCGCCAGGACCTCCGTAACGCTGTTGCCCGCATCACAGAAACCGAAACTCGGATCACAGGGGTGGAAGATGATGTGGTGGCCCTGAAGAAGAAGGTGGAAGACATGGCCAGGATCCAAAAGGGGCTGGCACTTCGCGTCGAAGATGCGGAGGGGCGAGCGCGAAGGAACAATCTGCGCTTCGTGGGCTTTCCGGAGGACTGTGAGAAGGGGTTCATGGACGCGTTCCTGACACACTGGTTAGAAAGCTGGCTTCCCCCGGACGTCCTGTTGCGCTGCTTTGTGGTGGAGCGCGCCCATAGGGCCCTGATGCAGAAACCGCCAGTGGGAGAGCGGCCACGTCCGGTCATCGCTAAAATCCTTAACTTCCACGACAGGGACACTATACTCCGAGAAGCGAGAGCCAAGGAGGATCTACTGTTCGAGGGTCACAGAATTATGATTTTCCCAGACTATACTAAGCTGGTGCAGCAGCAACGGCGATCCTTTCAGGATGCGAAGGCCAAACTGCGCGGTCTGAAAATTCAGTACTCACTATTGTACCCGGCTCACCTCCGAGTTGTCTTCCAATCCAAGACCCATTATTTTGATACCCCGGAGGCAGTGTTTAGCTGGACGGATGAGACGGTCAGGATCCGGCCGAATGCCCAGCCGGGCTTGAACCCCGGAGCATCGCGTGGGTAGTCACAGGAGAGAAGCAAGTCTTCCATCATAGGCAAAAGATACAGGAAGTCTTGATCGCGGCGACGCTCCCGATCCGGGGGTGGCCCGCTAGATGGTGCACAGTCTGACACTGCCCAATCCGGGACTGGGACCTGAGGGCCGTGCAGCCTCTTTCTTGCTTCCCAGGCAACACTTTATCACTGGTCTATGCTGGTGGCCCTGAGTGGTTGCCTCGCTGATCGTCTGCCTGGCGCCTGGTGTGGCGAGATCTGGGACATGGCTTGACACAGGAGGGGCGTATTAAATGTTGTAGAACTACCTCGCTCCGTTAGAGCGGTGGGACACATGTGGTTCAATGGGGCTCGGGGTACTGACCCGTGGGCGGCCTAGTCCTCTCACGTTCGAGGGGGGGCCCTAAGGGGAGGTACTGTTAGTTGGGGAGAGTAGTGGGATCCATTGGTATGAGTGGCTAGGGGCGCTCTGTTTTGGGCCTGAAGCTCCTCATGCCGCGACAGATACTTCAGTGTTCCATGAGGTATAGGGGTGGGGGAGGGGGGATAGGCGGAGGTTGGGTAGTTGAGGGGGTTGTACTGGTGGGCAGGGAGGGGGGGCACGGGGTGGTTGGACAGGGATGCACGTGATTTTTGCTGTCAGGATTTCCGTAGTACAGGGCGCTTGGGCTAGGTCCTGGGACTTTCAGAAGCTTTCCCATCGAGACTATGGGTGATTTCCCAGAGAAGGCGCCTACTGGTGGCTCCATGCGAATCCTCAGTTGGAATGTCAGGGGAATGCTGGACAAAATTAAGCGTGGGACTGTGCTGCGCTGGGGTAAGAGGGAATCGGCAGATGTTATGCTATTACAGGAGACACATATGTTGGGAACGAAGGTCCTTAGTTTACAACGGTTTGGATATACCCAGGTGTTCCATGCAGGTTTTACCAGGGGATCTAGGGGGGTGGCCATCCTCATTCATCGAAGACTATCTTATACTCACGAACGCCATTGGCTCGACCCTCAGGGTCGTTATGTGTTTGTTAAGGGTATGATTGGCATGGAACCTGTGGTGTTTGGCAGTGTGTATGCTCCCCCGCCTCTACAATGGTCCTTGGCAGAGCGCCTGTTTGAATTGTGGGCTGAGATCCCGGACTGCTTGGCTGTGATAGGAGGCGACTGGAACGATGTGGTGGATGTAGGTCTGGACAGGCAGAGAGTACAAGGAGCCGCAATGGCAACCTCCCCTACACGTCTGAAGGCAATGATTGATGGGATGGGCTGGGCGGATGTTTGGAGACATTTGCATGTCAGGAAGCGTGAATACACGTATGTATCAGCAGTGCATGGCTCCTTCTCCCGGCTGGACTGTGTGTTTGTACCAGGGGCCTTCCTCGATAGGGTGAAGCAGGCCGCGATTCAGCCTCGAGGGCTGTCTGACCACTCCCCGGTCGTGGTACGGATCGAGCTGCGCAAGTCGCGCCAGCCATTCCGGTGGCGGATGTCTTCGTGGCATCTCCAACAGGCAGATTATACGTCGCACATGCGTGGAGCAATAGCCCATTACTGGCAGGAAAACTTGACTGAGGGTGTAGATAGCGTGACGGTCTGGGAGACCATGAAGCCCACGCTGAGAGGTGTAGATATCGCCTGGTGTGTTGCAGCCCGTCGAAAGCGTCAGGAGGCCACGGTGGCAGCTGCGGCTAGGGTAGGAGTATTGGAGAATCGGTGTCGGGAGGACAATGGCGATGTAGCGTTAAGACTGCTCCTGCAGGCGCAGCAATCCTATGCATCGGTCCTACTGGACGAGGCTCGACAAGCCTGGCTGGCCACACGGAGCAGGGTTTACCAATGGGGCGACAAGTCCTGCACCATGCTCCACCGGTTGTGTCAACAAACTCTACAGCCGATCACTCTTCCGGGCCTCACGGACGGAGAGGGGATTGCCATGACAGATCCTGCTGCCCTTGCGGCGAGCTTTGCTGGCTACTATGCGGTGCAATACGCCCCAAGGGACAGTCTCCCACCGGAGGCAATTGACAAATTCATAGCCGACCTCCCCCCTCGAGCGATTTCAGATGAGGCCAGGACGGCCCTAGACCTTCCCCTGACAGCGGAGGAACTGGGCGATGCACTGGGGCAATTAAACTCTGGTAAGGCGCCCGGACCGAGCGGATTTCCCAGTGAATTCTACAAGAAATTTCACTTGCAGCTGGGACCACACTATCGGCGGGCTCTGGAAGCAGCGCAAGAGTGCGGTAGCTTGCCGGTAGACTGGCGTCAGGCTGAAATTGTGGTATTCCAGAACCAGGCAGGCCCCCCGACAGGCACGAGTCGTATCGCCCAATCTCTCTCATTAACTTTGAAGCCAAATTGTTGGCTAAAGCGTTGGCGAACCGTCTCCTCCCGTATATAGTGGACTTGGTCCACCCGGATCAAGCGGGCTTTATGCCGGGTAGAGCGACGAGGCATAATGTCAGACGTGCACAGGTAGCGGTGGATGCGATGGGGGCGACTGGGGAGCGGGCGGCACTCCTGCTTGCAGACATTGACAGAGCGTTTGACTCTGTCAGCTGGACTTACCTTTTTGCTCTTTTACCGCGCCTCAATCTGGGTCCGGTTTTTATCTCATACGTCAGACTGCTATACACGGCCATCACCGCCTCAGTGCGTATTTCGGGAGCCATATCGGAAAGGTTTCCGGTTGCTAGGGGGACCCGGCAGGGGTGCCCCCTGTCCCCGTACCTCTTTGCGCTGATCATGGAGCCCCTGGCTGCGTGGGTGCGCATTGATGCGCAGCTTCGTGGCTTTGTATGGGGAGCGGGACTCTCAGACAGGATCGCGCTTTATGCGGATGATGTCCTTTTCTTTTTGACAGACCTTGATCGTTCAGGCCCTCGAATCTTGGAAATACTGCGCATTTTTGGTGACGTCTCGGGACTCTACCTCAACCCGCGCAAATCGACTCTTTGGGTGCTAGGGGGACGGTCCGAGGTGTCTCCTTGGGCCTTGGATCTGCAAGTAGCGATTGGTGGACTGAAATATCTGGGAGTTTTCCTGTCGGAGTCTGCTGCAATTGCATGGGAGCGTAACATACAGCCGGTGTGGGACAAGGTTCAATCGGACGTCAAAACGTGGCCGCGTATGCCTCTTAACATTTATGGCAGATCTGCCATTTTCAAGATGGTAGCCCTTCCTAGACTATTATACCAACTGCAAAACCATCCACACAGAGTGGACCCGCAGTGGTTCCGTCGTGTGAATTCAGTGCTAGGCCGGTTTTTATGGGCTGGGGGCGCTTCGAGAGTGGCACTGCCGACTTGCTTTTTATCCACGTACTGCGGAGGTCTCGCAACGTCAGACATCTTGTCCTACTACCAAGCCTCCCATTTGTTGGTTCTAAACGATTGGTGGTACGGTGGGCATGGCGATCCGGCATACGCCCTGGAGCATTTTCTGATGGGAGATGCCACGCTTCATACACTCTTGTATTCGGCCGGGCAGCGGAAGAAACTGCCGAGGGCTACTCAGGTAGTCTTCCTGATTTGGAGACAGGTACTGCGTCGCATGGGCTGGTGGGGTCGGCTGACGGCCGAAACTCCACTTTGGAACAACGGACAGCTCCCTGCGTTGGCTTCGCTGCGGGGGTTTGGTGGCTGGGACTCCATAGGGATCTCGTCACTTGGCCATGTCCTTACCGGGACTACCCTCAAATCCTTTCAAACTCTTAGCACTGAATTTGACATGCCCAAGACCCAATTTTTTCGATACCTACAGCTCCGCCATGCTCTTGCGCCGAGTCTGGTAGGGCTGGACCGGCTTCCGGAGTTTAGCCCCGTGGAAGCTAAGCTTTTCATGGGAGATCTGGGGGATAAAAAAGTCTCCAAAATCTACCAGACGCTGGTCACCCACTGCTCCTCTTCCCTTATGTCGTTGAAGGCCTCCTGGGAGGTGGATGTTGGTCCGTTGGATGAGGATGACTGGAGGGAGGCACTAGAGACCCCCAGGGGGGCGGCGATAGCAGTGAGATTACGGTTCATACAGTTTAAATACCTGCATCGGGCCTATTACACCAGAGAGAGACTGTGGAAGGCCGGCCTTATTACTACCCCAGACTGCCTGCGTTGCGGGACTGAGAGAGGCACGTTGGTGCATACTGTGTGGTCGTGTGTGGGCCTGGCCCGGTTCTGGAATGGGGTGTGGGACTGCCTGTCGGAGGTGCTGGGATGGGATCTCCCTCGTACGCCCAGATTGGGTCTTCTTCATATCCTAGATCAAGTAGGTGGTAACATCTATAAGCGTCATCTCCTTCTGCTGGGCCTCGTTGTGGCCAAGAGGGATCTGGCGAGGGCATGGAAGAGTGACCGCGCTCCCCCACTTGGCGCCTGGAGGGCGGGCTTAGATTTCCTTATGGGGCTAGAATTGCCAGTGTTTGAGGCCAGGGGTTGCCCCCGGAAACATTATAAGATCTGGAAGCGGTGGGCAGACTACAGAGACCTAACCTTGGAGCCTCCCATTGACATGGATGATGGACTGTCTGCTGATAGAGACCTCGGGGCCTAGGTGGCTCCAAGACGCCTGTTTTTGCTTTAATCTGTATACTGCAGCTGATTGTGATCACGTGCATCGGGTTAGGGCGGGATAAGGGGTGGGTAGTGGGGAATTTTAGGGTTGTTGGGGGGGACAAAGGTGTGGGAGGGGGGCCAGTTAAACGCTTAAGCTATGCATGTATTCTATTGTGTGTAAACCACTGACGTGTTCTCCTGTTTTTGGAGGATTGTACCTATGATCTGCTTAAACTTCTAATAAACACAGTTGTGAAAAAAACATTCATATAAAATCTTAGAGAGTTGGTAAAATAAAAATAGATATGAATAGTACAGTGAGCACATCACTCTAACTACTTAGCTTAACTACCATTCTAGTACACACTTCCATTTCATCATAATACTAAAACATTCTGTAAGATAAAAGAAAACTTACTCCTAATAACTATAAATGACAGCTCTGGGGTAGACCAGAGCCTTCTCCAGATTGCTAGGGGTCTGTAGTGTGGCATCTCCTTTATGGTACAACAACTCAGATCTTGATAAAGGGGCTTAAGTGGGGTAGATTGCGAAAGACCGTTGAGGGCTCTCGCAAATTTGTTCTGAGCTGTAGCTAAAAGAGTCAAGTTGCCGGAGCCCCAGAGCTCGGCACCATACAATATTGAGGCCCTAACCTTGGTGTTATATATTTTTAAAGCAGGGCCTACCGGCTTAGTTTGAGACAGCCTCTGTTCTTTCAGTAGTGCTCCTGAGGGCCATTAGGTCAATCTGAGGCTTCCAGTTTAGCTTCCTGCCCAGAGTAATACCCAAATACATGAATATGTCAGTTTGTTCAAGTTGTAACTTATTCATGAAAACTCTCCCTTTGAACAGTTTATGTTTGTGGAGAACCATGAATTTAGTTTTCTCCACATTAACCACCAACTCATGGTCTCTACAAAAATCCTCAAATGTTTTCAGTGCACACTGCAACCCTCTTTGTGTTTTTGAAATAATGAGGGTGTCGTCAGCGAACATAAGTATGGGGACCTTCATACCAGCAAGTGTGAGAGCGTCAGTGGGATAGGTAGTAAAATAATTAACTCAATTGATGAATAGCGAAAGTAGGGTTGGCGCCAAGACGCACCTTTGACGAACCCCTTTAGATACTGAATCCAGTCCGTAACATTACTCTGTACACCCCAACGTACCTGTGCAAAGTTTGAATCATGCAGCTTAAAAACCAATGAGAGTAGTTCTGTTTGCATCCCAAAATCGGGGGACCAAATCACATGCGGATTTAAGATCAATAAATGCTGCGTAGATGGTTCCTCCCCAAATGATAACAACTCGCCAATAGATTAATATATACCTAAAGACCTGGTCTATAGTGCTTACATGTTGGCGTAAGCCAGCCTGTAAGAGTGATAAGATGTCATTGTCTATAATCCAAGTCTGGATTCTGCTCAACACTAGCCTGGCCATGATCTTTTGTATGGAGTCTATTAGGCTGATTGGCCTATAGATACTGGGGCAAGAATGGTCCCCCTTTCTATAGATCGGGAGAATTTCTGAGCTCTGCCATGATTCTGGGATAGGGGTTCCACTGGCTATTACGCTGCCAAGTAGGTGGATGTACTTTAGCCAATTATCTTTATCGTATAAAATCTGGTCTGCCGGGATGCAATCGGGGCCAGGGGCCCTTCCTCTTGTAATCGCATACGGGGCAGATTCGACCTCTCCTCTATCAAAAGCCATGGCAATATCAGGCTTAGGTTGTTGTAACTTGTCTGTGCTGTTACTTGTGGCAGCAAATTGGGCCTCAAAATAAGAGACTCACTGGTCAGGGGCTACATGATTGATAGGGGTTTGTCTAAGATCTCCGCTGCCCCATTTTCTATCTGCCAACATTTTTGCATGCTTTTTTCTTTGCTTGCTTGGGAGGAGGTCTTGCCATCATTGTTCGCCCACTCCCTCTTAGCTTTAAATTAGATTCTTTTGTACATTTCCGCGCAAATTTGATGTTGCACATTATTTTAGATTTTATAGCCTGGGACAGTCTCTTATAGGCTTCTCTACATACCTAGTTGTACCAGTTTGCTGCCTTAGAAGTAACCCTTTGTTTTGGTTTATAAGTTTTAATTAAAAAAGATTTGAGTTTGGCAAATATATCATCATGAACATGCATGATGGTGGCATTTATATCCTCCTGCGTGTCTAAATTTTGAAGGGCTACTAATGTACACTGCACCACTGCCTTCATCTGCTCTAGCGAGTTGTCATTATCGATGATCGTGACCCATTTAACTCTTCTCATGTCGTTACATAAAACAGCATCTGCTGTCTCCCACTCAGTTACCTGCGGCTGTACTAGAGGAGAACCCAATACATGCAGTCAACAGCAGTGGGTTATGGTCACTTACGCTTCCCTCAAACACCACCATATCAGAAAGGGAAGACCATAGGTCCAGGTTAATAAAAAAAAGTCAATACCACTTTTTCTTTGTCCATTACAGTATGTATGGGAACCCATTATATCAGAGAGAGTCCTCCCGTTTACTGCCCTAATGCCTCTTTCCAGACATAGGCCTTTGAATTGGAGTGTAGCACCTGTCCATTTGCTTATTGGGGGTAAATCTAGGGATGGGATATTCCATTGAGCATCTTCAACTGCACTGAGGCTGCAGTCATCTCGGTCTGAAAAATTAAAATCACCTCCAATTACCAGATTGCTTCCGCCCCTGTTATTATCAATGAAGCTATCGAGGGGTGGGGGGTCTATAGACTGTTCTCTGCATAAGGACACTAAGTTGAATTTAGGGCACATAGAGTGTACTGGCGAGTACTACTGGATCCTGAGTTGCGGAAGGGCATTGGCCCGAGATGTGCATTCCTATATTTTTCAAACAGGTGGACTGGAACTTGCACTGCAGGCTTATCTTGCACTCTTATTTCCCACTCTGTTGCATATTGTGCTCATCATCATGTCTGCTGCAACGCCCTGTGGTCTGTTTTTCACTGTACCATTGCGAATTAATAACATTTGTTTACAATAAAAGAAAAATCAGTATAGCTATCGAGTAGGTAGACTGTATTGGATAATTTGCCACCCGCCAACCCTCTAGCGTATACATTAATTACCAGTATAGTAGGGGAATGCTTCGGACGTAAAATTATAGCCAAGATATCGGAGCTGTCAATTGGTACTTCCACAACCTTGTAGGCGGAATGCTGCCTGACCCATAAGGTGAGCCCTCCTGAAGGTCTACCTTTTTGTCCACCAACGACCGGTTTAGAAAAATTTAAATAACCTGGGTGGTAGATTTGATTCAGTGACCAAGTTTCTTGGAAAGCCCATATATCGTGGTCCTCTATAAATGCAGACCATTCTGCTGAGGCTATTTTTGTATGCAATCCAGCTATATTCCAGGAGGCAGAAGCCAACCTAGCCATAACTGGTTCAGGAATGATGGGACTACTATCTACCGGAGTGCAGCTTTCCTGGGCAGTTGACAACTCTTCCAAGTTTTTATTGCCGGGGAGAATGTTAGAAATGACATTGAGGTTTTCTGTGAGCCTACCCACCCCATCCTGACCCTAACCCACCGGAGCCAATACTAAAAAGAACCCTAGTTGGGCTCGACGTTTCACCCCCTAGGAATATTTTATCATTACAATGTGATGATGGAGAGGTAGTCCATAAACATTAATCTACCTTCTCTAGGGAGGGGCCTTCATTACTACATAGGGCTGGTTTCTTACAATTACTGCTGGTATTTGCTACTGGGGGGTTATATTTTATCCTAATATTAGATGTAGTTATGTGGGCAGTCAATTAGGTCAAATGATACTAGGTTGTCTTCTATGTCTGCTGACTTGAGTGTAAGACACCGGGGCCATTGGTCACAACCCTTTTGGCGGAAAGTATATCTTCTTCGATTACTGATCTACACTTCTTCACATGCCGTACCCATTGAGTGCTTTTGTTAATCAGTGACTGTTCATCTTCTTTTATTAGACTAGGAGATGTTTTGGGGGTATTAGTCAGGAAAACTAGGCATTAATAGAGCTAGTCAATAATTTAGGATGGCCTCTATTTGACCCTTGTGGAAATGGGCCTAAGTTCCATGGGGAAATGGGGAATGGGGGCTGTCTGTGGTCGTGCTGCTTATCTTAGCTGGTATGAACAAGGGAATACATTCTGGCCTGGCTTAAGTGCAATCTTTTGTCACTAACTGATTGGACAACTGTCGGAGTGATTTTTGGATCCTTATTTGTTCCGCCTATACAACCGGAACAGGAAGCGCTGGCTGTTGAAAGCGTGGGAGTGGGTGGTCTAGCGGAGTCTAGGGTGAGGGTTTGAATAATAGGTTTCATGGTTTCTGTTAGTTTATCAATCAAACCTTTCAGTGAACTGACTACTTCCCTGAAAATACTTGTCTGTACCATTAGATCCGCTATCCGGTTAGTGAGCTGACCCAAACACACACACTTGCATGACCCGGGGGAACTGTATCAGACATATCCTCTACCAGTCCTGTGCTAATTATTTACTGGGAGGGCACATTGTCCTCGTTTATGTTTGTCAAAGGGGCAAATCTATTAGAACACTCTAGTGCACACTCCGAATGAGTTTCTTTGCCTAGATTAGAGCGGGAAGGTGGAATCAACCCTGATTGTGGTGCATCTTCTAGCTGTGTTAGTAGGGGTTCTTTCTGTGTTAGTCTTTTAAACATATCAGGTATAGATTTAACAATCCAGGGGGACAAGGGATACTTGGTAGGGAGTGCTCCCCTCTGTCAAGGGGCGGAGGGGCTGTTAAAATCGCTTCGCAATCACCAATCAGATTATCTATACGGTTCATGACACAATCATTTCTTTTAGGTGTTGGGTAGTTTGTCGACTTTTTAGTCTTCTTACCCTTCCTCACAACTCCCCCCCGCCCCCCAAAACGTCCACAGCCTTCCTTTTGCCCATGCTGAGTGGTGACGATAGTGACTACACAAGCGCTAGTAAGCTACAACCAATGTACTGCATTGCAATTTAGTGGTCCAACCATATACTAAGTTCAAAACTAGGCTGGACACCCAGAGCAAGAAATAACTTATGTTTGTCCTCTTTCAGCTAACTGTATCATCTAAGGTGAATATTGCGACCAATTTCATCACACTGGCTGCTAGTGGCGAAGGACCAAAAATTAAAAGACAGTACCTTGTGATTGTCACAATCCAGTCCAGTATTAGAGGGGTGGCCCTGCCCTGCCTCTTCCTGGCAATGACTGGCAAGGACGGGCCCACCCTTGGCCTGGTCTTCGCCCGGGCACGGCCCGCATGCGTCCCGCTCCATGGGGGTCGAGGCAGCACTTTGTAGCATGGTGATGACGCCTCCCCCTCAGCAGCTGCCGGCAATGATGCTCGTTGCACCCTGAGACACAGAGTCCCACCAGGATGTAGCTGTCTGCTGTCTGCTGCACACGCTGAGTCTGCGGCAGGGCAGGAGAGTGGTTTAGCCCAGCCGGGGTCCCCATTCAAAGCTCCCAGCAGAGAAGCGCATCCCTACTCGGTCCCTCCGGAAAACCAGCCGCCCTAATGTTAGGCCGCGAGCAGCCCTCTGAATCATCTGCTCTGACTCTCGATAGCGCTACTTCTTTTTGTAGTGCATCCATCTGTAGTTGATGGTCCGTGACTGCAGGGCTGACCACCTCTGTGTTCTGCACCCTGTCTTACCTTTTTGTGATCATCTTTCAGGAGCCGTATATAAATTAGCAGCGAGTCTAAATTCGGTTCAATAGTAGCCATAAGGCTGCTGACCTCTGCCAGACGTTTCGAAAATTTCTAGGTACGATCCTGTTGAAGGAGTTCCACTGTGGATTGCGCCGGTTCGGTGACTGTGCACCTGCGGGATGTCTCCGCCCTTCCCCTTTTGTACCTTGGCCATCACAGGAAAGTAGTTAGGGAGACCGGTCGCTCAAATCCAGCCAAAGTCCCTTTCCAACCCAGTGTGCCAAATTCTCTTTCACTGCTCCGGTGTGGGAGAGGAGCGCATAAAGGTAATTGTATCCCATGCCACGTTCGCAGTTATGGTGGAGCGAGCTTCCCCCGGTCAACCTTCTTCACCCCTGTCAGTCTCAGGGTGTGCAGATGAAAGCGATAACTACCAAGCCCTTCTCACATCCCGTCGGACAGAGGACCACTGATAATTGTCAAGGGTCTGCATGACAGCAGCGGAATTGGAACAGTTAATCCTTACCATACTTGCCTCCAGCAGGTCATCGGGTGTGGCTTTCCCCATTAAAGCAGCCCCCGCTCACCACAGCTCCTCCCGCCTCAGGTCAGACCCATCTGCCAAGTGTCCGCTCTCCAGTCTTTGTCCCTTCTGCAAGGCCGCATCAGGGGGCGAGAAACAGCCCCTTTTCTCCCTTCTCACCAGAAGCGGCCTCCACCCCTCGGGCGGCTCATACCGGGACCCGCGTCGCAGCAGCCTTCTCGTCTCGCAGCGCTCTTGGCCCAAGTTGGGCCCACAGGCTGGGAATCTGTCCAGCAGTCCCCACCCTTCGATGGGGCAGCGGCCTCAGTCCACAAGTCCAAGACGGGGATGCGCAGGATCCTTACAGCCTCATACTTAATGCATGTGGGTCCTCCGCTGACTCTGGCACGCTCATATACATCCCCTGTCAAAGAGTGGTGAGGGGGAAGAGGATGGAGAAATTACTGCAGTGGGTCAGAGCTCGCGATCAAGCGACCGTCCCGTCAACTATCTTGGACAGCCCCCAAGCATGATGAACACTTCATTACTTTTATTTCTAACCCTCTCGTCGCATTTTTTTTTCAAACATACTTTTATTAGAAGGTTGCAATACAGTACATCGCTGGGCGTATCATCCCACATAGCCTTGTCATAACAATGCGAAGCATATCCCATGCAATAGCAATGACAACATATTTAGCCATTATCTACAGCGTCCACCATATCCTGTTATGCATGCATCTGTAAACATACCCAGTATCATTCCTACTTTCATTTTTCCATTCAGGGAAGACATCCCCCCGACCATATCCGATTGTCATACAGCTCTAAGAGGATACATCTTGAATATGGTGCCATACCCGGACTATACTGCACCAACATGTGACATAGTACTTCTAACCCTCTGGTCGCAAGAGTAAAAACAATGTCCTCTAAGTATCATGTAAGCCAATCACCTAGTCTACCGTCAGTAATTTCCGGCCCACTATTAAGTATTACAGTCAGTCAGGGCATTCGTCAGGGCTGATTCCTGTCCTACTCTTGCCCTAATTTGTCTATTCTCAGACACTCAGTGATGTGAGAGAAAGAAAAGGGAACAAGGACACCTGTATTTTATTTGGAGGAGATATAGCTTAGTGGCTACAGCAGCTGACTTTGGAACCTGGGAACTTAAATTTAAATCCTGGCCTCAGTGCTGGGCTCAACTTCGTGTGATTCTGGGCACACTACTTAATCTCCCTGGGAAATGTATTTGTGTAATCCCCACTTACTTTAACTACATTAACTTGTACTGTCCCACAGCTCCTTGTAATGTACAGAGCTCTGTTTCCAGCTAGTTTTGCGCTTTATGAATACATACCTGGTGAACAACCAGTCATAGCTTAACCTTTAGATCACCGATTGTTTTCAGTATCCTGTGTGTAATTAGTTATAGGAAAAGTTGGTTGGGTCATATTGCTGAAAAACGTTAGTACCTCTCAATTTTTCCTTTAAATCTTGTCAAACAATACCTGGTTGTCTACAAGAGCACTGACCGGGAGTCAGTCTTATCTTTTACTCTAAACAGTCGTTACTTGACTGATTTCAGGTGTTCAAATAATGAAAACATTTCCTGAACTGTTCCATGCAAGTCAGCATGTTGCCCACTGTAAATGCGCTGCTGGGTCATATAACTAAGTTTGAGAGTCCCATCCTTCCTCATATATTGGTAAGTGGAGTTCAACCTTCGTATGTCCAATAACCCAAACAAAGTCAATAATCATAATCATTTGCCTAAATATTTTATTCGTGATGACAAGTCGCAGGTATGCTAAAAGTACAGACACGTCAATAGCATGATCATCTTAGAAAGAGACGCTAGTCTCGCAACTGCTAACAGTAGCCACTTCGACATTTCTATGTAGATCAGTGACGCAAAAGCCCTGCCAATCTTGCGCTGTAGCACATTGTCAGCTTTGGGACAAATATGAATGCCCATGTATCTAAATATAGTCATTTACCATGCTAAAGGAGTTGGTTTTGTCCTCTGGGAATGTACTAATTTGCTTGAGTCCAACGGGTAAACACAGGATTTTCCCAGATTAATTGTCAATACCAAGACCAGGTCAATGCTAAAAATTAGGTCTTAATCGTTAGCTACATCTTTCATATATTAAAGCACGTCATCTGCATATAGAGGATACCGTTTTATGCACCATATAGTGTAATTTACTTAAAGTATGTCTATTTTCTCTTCTTAAAGGCTAGCAACTCCATTGTCAATATAAATAACCATAGTGAGGAGGGTACCCATGCTTTATCAAACTACTTAACACCCATTAATCCAACATTACTCGACCTGTTCAGCACTGTGGAGTGGGTATACAGGAGTGTGACCCAACTCAGTATCTTCTCTTCAAATACCATGCCTAATAGAATATTTAATAAGAAAAAAAATCAAACTATTTATGTTGCAGGTATTCTCTTACCAAGAGATACCACCGCAATGTGTGTACTTCTCGGGGGTACTCACCAGAACATGAAAGACCTGGAGCAAACTTGTGGGGGTTCTACGGCCTGGCACAAACCCTCATTGATCTGACTATAATTATGTGGGTAGTACTTTCTGGATTCTGGTTACTATCCTCTTCGCTAGTATCCTAAAGCCCAAATTTATCTTTGATAATGCTCCGCAGGTGGCCTTGACAGGGGCATCTATACCAGGATTGGGCAGTGCCACTTTCACTGTGCCTTTCGATGTTGGAGGCATGCAGCCTACCTATTTGGCAGTTTCATACATTTACAGTAGGTGGTGTGCCAAGATATCGCTACACATTCCGTAAACGTGTGTGTGAAGGCTAGACGAGTTGGGCATTTTTCCAGTTTCCAATGCTCGAATCGCACCCCAAACCTCCCCTGTGGTTAATGGGGCAAAGATAACTTCCTTCTGTCCCTACCATTCTCACCTCTGCAGAATGAACAAACTCTCTTAACTGAAAAGATGAAATACACACCCATTTTTTTATATGCGATGCTGGATAAATTAAAGAGTATATCGCCAAAAATCACGAGGCGGGTGCCACCAAGAAACACCGGAGCATAATCTGGGTAGAGGATAATATTATTCGTTTTTGGTGCCCTCCTCACGTTGTCTGGAAGTATACTCTATAATTTAAGCAGAATAGTCTATTAATAATGGCTGCATATCTCTTCTTTTTCAAATTAGTACATCAGTGTTATCAGATGCAGGAGATGTCCCCAACCTTTTCTCTTCTGCACTAAACTTGTGCTCTGTTTTGCTTCCCTGTGATGCGCCACGTCCACCCCATCAATTACTTTAAGCATTCAATACATAAAGCTTTTAGAGAGTCAGAGTTGTCCGCAAAGTACTCCACTATAGCATCATTGAAGGTGCATCTATATTCGGTGTCCTGTAAAACCTAGCATCTGAAGGCATCAGGTCAGCATTGTAGCGACCGATTTGTCACATCGCACTGATACCAGCTAAGGGTTGTAATCTGAGAGCATTCTTATTAAATTCTTACATTGTGATTCATTAGACCAACTTGTTTTGCACACAGTGTACAGTGAATAGGTCTTGTAGCACAAGTTAGTTACCTTCGATAACAATATATCAGTAAGAAACATTAGTAGTGATAGATTCCTTACCCTAGAATTACCCCCAGGCGTCAGACTGGATCTGGTAAGTTTTTCGTCAGCAGTACCCCTGCGCATTGGTAGGCGTCGTCGTGCGGCTCCGCCAGCGTCGTTGGCATCATCAAGAGGACATCGCTGGAGCTACTTAAACACGCCCACGCACACTGACGTCAGTTCTGTACACGACTTTCCGCGGCAGGAACGCAAAGCCATAAAAGAGACTAACCCCTGGTGCCTTGAAACTAGGGCCCTGAAAGGGATGACCTTAACCCTAGAAATCAGTTCGCAGAATGGGGAGAACTGGTGGAGCGATAAGGAATCTATCACTACTAATGTTTCTTACAGATATATCGTTACAGCAGGTCAGTAACTTGTACATCTGAAACAAACACATAGTGATAGGTTCCTTACCTTAGAATAGATACCCCAGCAATACCAACCCCGGTGGTGGGTCTGCAAACCAAGATCACACCAGAAAGTCCTGGAGAACAAAATGGCCAAAGAAGCCGTCTCTCCGGTCTTGGCTGTCAGGCAGTGCTTGTAAACATGTGCATCGAGGCCCACTTAGCTGCCTGACAGATGTCATGCAAGAGAACTCCCCGTCCCACAGCAGTAGTGGCTGCCGTCGCACTGGTAGAATGGGCACGTAGCCCCACTGGAGGCTCCTTTTTAGCGAAGCACTTAGTGATGCACTGAACGAACCACCAAGAGATGGTCCGTTCGTGCACGACCCGACCTTTCTTGGCGCCCACGCCGCCAACAAAGAGCTGGTCATCCATCCGGAACCGTTGTGTGCGGTTCAGGTAGAATGAGAGTACACGTTTTGGGTCCAGACGATGGAGCCTCTCTTCTTCTTTAGAGGGATGCGGATACGGAAAGAAGGTGGGCAAAGTGATGGTCTGCCCGATGTGAAAGGCAGTGACAACCTTTGGCAGAAAAGAAGGAAGAGTCCTTAGAACAACCTTGTCCGGATGGACAGAGAAAAGGAGGCTTAGAAGAAAGAGCCTAGAGCTCACTCACTCTTCTAGCAGAGGTGATGGCCACCAGGAATGCAGTTTTCAAAGTAAGAAGACAAATATGACAGTTTTGAAGTGGCTGAAAGGCAGCACACATCAAATATGTTAAAACCAGGTTCAACAATACCTATTTGCTCGAATAATAGATGCAAAAGAAATAATGGATGGCAGACAAAGTAATGCAAATATAATACTGTACCTATGTGCCTAGTAAAACAATATTTAAATAATAGCCTTGCCGGGCTGAATCCAATAAACCTTGACCCTCTCGTTCCTCCCTATACTATCCCCACCCCCCACTCACCCAGGTCGGGAAAACTGGAACATTTTTGGTTTGTTTCGGAATTACGAAATGTATCCTTAGTTTAGATGTCACTAGTTGAAGCGAAGAGCATTGATAATATGTATACAGTGCGATTGGATCAAGGTTACATGAGCAACTAAATGCAATTTACGGGTTAATCCTAGCAACTGAGAGACGTAGTCCTATTCGAAATGTAGTAGTAATCCTTTTCTGTAAATTGTACAACTGCAATTTTGAATAAAAATAATTTTTTTTAAAATCTTTAAAAAAACAGTACGACTAAAAGTACAATTTAAATGTGGATGTAAATTCAAAATTATTTGATTGTATAAGTAACTGTGTAAATTGGCTAGAACTTTAAAATAATTAGTTAGACAGATTTTGCAGTTTTACCTTTCAAGTTCCTTTGCTTTATACTTCCACCATGTGTCTGGTTCACGGAATGCAACTGTGTATTTGTGTTGTACAGCCTGAATAAAAACAAATAAAAAAAATCAGTTTAGAACATCACATTTATTGTTCCTATTTATCCATCAACTCAGGTTCAGAAGGGAAAAGGGTTTTTAAAAAACTCACAGATTAGAACTTTAAAAGCTGTGCAAAGCTATGCATCATTACAGTTCAAGGTTGCCGGCTTGGAGTCAGTTAGGTTTATAGATTCATTGCTCGTTTAGACTGTCCCCCATTCCTCCAGTGAGTCTCCTGTAAATGGGCGGTCTGAATCTTCTCGCCTTTCAGGTATTGGAAAAAAGCTGACGTTTATCAGGGTCTCCTCGACATTATGGGACAGAAACGTAAATGCAACATAAGATTAAAAACTAACTGGGCGTGGCCAATCAAGATGGCCGGTTAGAAGCTTCTTTCTGTCTGAGCTCCCGTCGGCATAAATGTAATCCTGCCTTAATCCTCCGTCTGAGTGGCCATCCTCCACCCTTCATCCTCCCCTCCCCCCCCTCCACTCCCCCAGCTGACGACGATATGGGGAGGCTGTAGGAGGATCCCATGTGGCCCTCGGGACCGTCGAACAGCAGAGACGGGTAGGCCTCTTATCAGATCACGTTGGACCTCCCTGAATCCAGGCATGTAAAGGGCTACAACCCTGGATCAAGGACAGACAGCCTGGCAGCAAGCCCAAGAGCTTTGGCAGAAAGCCTGAGAACCAGCAGCGGCTCTTCCGTTATGGGGAGGAGCGAGCACCGCCCCCCAACAAGCCCAGCAGGTACACACAGAATAATAAACTGGTCATTACCATTTTATTACTCTGTGTGCCACTGGCCGCCCTAGCGCAAGCGTGATGGTGAGGTGGGCAGAAAGATTCCTGTGTATTGCAGGATGCTCAGTGCACATGACAGGTTGGCTGGCTGTCTACAGTGAGACCGTCCTGGGGCCAAGACTGTCTGGTGGGACCGTTGAGCAATTACAAGTCCTCTAGCACCTACTACATATGGTCCGTGAGGTGTAAAACTGAGCTGCGGCTGGAGCCTGCGAGCTGTGTCATGTGCCCGCATCGCACTGGAGGCCCTGAAAGTGTTTGTGGGAGCAGTCCAGCTGGCAGAGGGGTGGTGAGGCAAGTACCGATCCCTAAGCAGGTGGGTGCACTGCAATACCTGCGACCTTGGAACTCGACATGGTAGGAAAGGAGCCTGTGGAGGTGCCGGGACGCGTGGGCCTGCTCCAGCACAACATTGGGCCAGCACTGAAGACCTGCCGGTCTCCGATGAGACCTTTCCTCCTTCTGCCTTGGTGATTCCCGAAGCTGGGTACCGCCTTGCGCAATGAAGACCTTGGGTAAAGTACTGGAAACGAGCGCCTCACATTGCCCATGAATCAAGCAAATTAAGTGAGCGACTGGCCTAGTGGGATGGAACTGTGCCGCATGGTCCTGCTGCTGGGAGGCACCAGCATGGCCGGACTGTTTTGGTCCCTGGGTGCCTGGGTTTTGGTCCAGCCAACAGCAGGAGTCTATTGATCTGACCATACTGGTGCCGGCTCCTCCCTGCAGGTACTGCAATTTTGGCTGGGGACTTTAGACTCAGAGAGTTGTGGAGCACATGTGACTATACACCTGATCAACAGGGAGCAAGAGTGTTGTGTACGCATATGGTACAGAAAGGGACCAGAAGCAGAACTCGCAGGTGCGTTTTTTACAGTTGGCTGGCCTCTGCCGGCGAGGGGATCAGTTTGGGCACTGCAGGGGTGCACAGAACTCCTCCTGCTGTTCAACAGATGCAGCGCCCCATCAGGACTGTAGGGCTCAAGGGCAAGCACTGTAGTAACCTTGTGCACTTCTCCTCCCCAGGGAGGTGGACATCTCTGGGAGCACTGATGGTGATGGGGAGTTCCGCCAGCACCCCAGGTGACCGCTACAAACCATAAAAACCTTATCCTCAAATGTAGTGTCAGTACACCTACCCCCATGAGCAGCCCCCGCCCTAATGGGTCCCTTGACTGTGGAGTACTGCTATTGACTTCCAGCTGCTACCGGTCCCTTGCGGCATGCGCTAGAAGCCCCGTAGTTGACACTGAACTTCAGCTAAATCCTGAATCATTGGATCCGCATTGGTGACTTCCGCCATCAATGTCAAGCCCGCACAGTCAAACAAAATCAATAATTACACAGCCTGCTGACCCAATCAGGGAGATAGGAGTGCAGGGCCTGGAGGAACATGCTGGAGAGGCGGTGAGATCGGCCCGTCTCTCGCAGATTTGCTGGTAATAATACAAGGCTCATGAGTTGAGATGGTTAACAAGATCAATGCAGTTGCCATAGATGTTAACTTGCTCCGTACTGACCTGCAGGAGGTGACTGATTGAGTGGCCATCATGGAACAGAACATTGACACCTTGCAACAAGAGGTCTGCAATTTGCGCTCCATGGTCTCTAACCTCGAAAAGCTGACAACCCGCCTGGATGAACGCATAGAGGATCCTGAGGGGTGATCCCGGAGAAACAACCTGCGATTCGTAGGCTTCCCAGAAAGAGCGGAGGGGCAATCCGCCGAATGGTTACTCGAGGAATGGATTACTACAGCCCTTTTACAAGACACATACATATGGGGAGACTGCATATCCTGCCTCTAGGAATGAAGGGGGCAACTATATGCCACCTCATACTCCATTCATATCTGGGGTGGGCTGATTTGTGTGGCTTCCGGGGTACGCTTTCTTCTTAGAGGTCATGTCCTGGATCCGGAGGTTAGGTTATGATATTACATAGAACGGTAGACGGACGAGAAATTTGCCTGGTGAACGTTTATACATCAAACAATGGCTGCCTAAACTTTTACACTAAGGTCGCAGTGGCTGCCTCGCCCTATCTCGCCGCTGACATCATCATGGCGGGAGATTGTAATTGTGTACTAAATGGTGCTGTAGCTCATGCCCCACCCAGGCTTTATACTAAACATCATCTAACTAGAGCATTGCGCAACACGATGTGAGAATTACGCCTTCTTGACATCTGGAGAAACAGACATCCACAGGAAAAACTGTTCTCCTGATACACCCCTGCAGCGGGAACCCAGAGCCAGCTGGACTATTGTCTGGTCTCCAGTGATCTATCACAGACGGTGTTGGGGATCTCATATCTGACTCGCTGTCAGACTACACTCCTATCCTTTTGAGTGGGAGTGCAGGGGCCTGGCGATACCACTCTCTTCCCTTTGGCCAGAGACACTGACAGATCCCCCAATCAATGCCATGGTCGCAGACACATTAACATACTGCTTTCATTTTTTATTTTTTTATCTCTTTTATTGAATTTCCTATGTTTCATTACAACCGAACACAAAGTAAGCATCATTAATCATAGTTACCATTGGTACATAACCCGTTATTGGCATTTCGGGTGCATTGAGTGATTCAACTTTCTGATCTAACAAATTACTCATATCTGTCCGATTTAAGCATCCTAGTCTTGCAACATATACGCGTATTGGAAGATTTTCTACATGTTAAGTACATACATAGCACACATTGGTTCATGGCATTACAGCATGCCATGGTTTCTAACAATAGGAGGGGTCAATTCTGTGTTCATGCCATTTGTGTCCAGCTGTGTCCTGCAAAGTATTTAGAATTTTGTAGCACATTGTAAACAACTTGTATGCCTCACCCGACGTCAGGATTTTGGCTTGGGTGTGTGTCTATGACTTTACCGTTGATTTCGCTTCAGTGTCTTACACTGCACGATTATATTGTGTGTGTGTTGGGCATGGTGTGTCCCTTAACTGTGGAGGAGGGTTAATAATGGCAACTGCGCCAAAATAAATAATACCTAACGAATACGGTGCCTGAACTGAGGGGATGGCACCTAAGAACACAGGGAGCAACTGTGTTGGCGTTGGTGTATAATATTTGTGTGTTGGCATCAGTCATTAGCTGGGCTTGGGGTACCCTCATTGCTGCACCTGTTTAGTGAGTTGATGTCTTTCGCGCAACCTCCCCTCCGCTATTCGCCTCCATGAGCCCTCTTCTATGATGGCTGTTCTAAGGGCGCGTCACCTGTTAGGGTTTGCGAGGAGAGGTTGTTCTCTTGTGTGTAGGTCAATGAGGATAGGATTGTATCCCAGCTGACAGAAAGGGGAAAAATCCAGGTCCCAAGCGTGTAGTCCCACCTGAGTGCTGTGCTTTTTGCCTTAGCCCAGTTGAGCCTGGAACGTCTCCACATTGTTATGTGCAGTGGATCGGGGGCCTCCCATCTTTTCATGATTAACCTTTTCGCTACTGCCATCCCCAAATCTAAGAATCTAGCCGTGGCTTTATTGTAGCGGCTTCTGTGGTGCAAGTGCAGAAGGTATATGTGCCATTCAAAAGGGAGCGTGGGGCCTGTACATTGTGTTAGCACGCTCGCCACTGCCGACCAATATTCCGTCAATGCAGGGCACCCCCACAGCATATGCAATAAATCTGCATCTAGATGCATGCATCTGGAGCACTTTGAAGTATTGGTTGATCTTTGCGGGCGCGAGGTACGCTCAGTAGGTAATGTAACATTGTATTTGACGCAGGCGAGCATTCCTGGGGACATGAGTTGGGCTTGCCAATACTGAATCCCACTCTTTGTCTGTGAGCTGACGTCCCATGTCTACCTCCAAGTGCTGGCGGTGGCCCGCTAGGCTTTTGCCGTATGGTGTCTAAGTGATGCTGAAAACCATTTAGTGAGGTGCCCACCCGCCCATGACGTGAGGGTATTGTATAGTAAGGTGTGTCTCTGGTTCGGTGGTCATGTCTCCCCATTTGGCTTTGAAGGATGGTAGTAGGGAGTGGTGCAGTAGAAATTGGCCGGGGGCAGTTCGTCTTCCTCTGCTATTGGCGTGTATGGGATTAATGTGACCTCCCGGTGTAGATCTTCCATGTCGTGGACTCCGGCAGCATGCCAGCTTCTGAGCTCTGCTGCTGTGGTTACCGTGCCCCCTCTGGATGTGCCCTCCAAAGGCAGAGCCGGAGCGTGCGGTGTGGATGCGCAGGTGATCTAGAGAGCTCTGCGGAACCACTTATATGCCACGTTCAACAATAGTGAATCTAGAGGCGTGGTCCTTGAGCATGGGTGAAAAATCTCTGCCAGCTCCACGATCTGTATGGGGGTTGGGTGTTTGCTGTTTCTCCTCTAAGGCATTCAGCAAACCATATGACATTTGGGCTGCTAAGTAGTACTGATCTAAGTGTGGGACTGCCAGGCCACCCTGGTCCACAGGCAGGTAGAGCTAGCTGATCGTTACCCTGTGTCTAGAGTTTCCCCATATGAAGTATTTTACTAATTTTTCAAGGGGCCGGAAGACAGCCGGGGGAATGTAGTGTGGGAGGTTCAGAAAGTAGTATAGAAGCCTGGGCAATATCACCATCCTTACTATAGACACTATTCCTGTTACTGATAGCGTGAGCGTATTCCAAAAGGCCATCTGAGAGCAGATTGCGGTCACTGCTCTGCCCAAGTTTACATCTTGTAAGTCTTTTGGACTTCTGTATATGCAGATGCCGAGATAGAAGAATGTGTCTGTGCACCAACGGACTCTTGTGCCGCGAAGTGCATACCCAGGATCTCCACATCGTTCGCTGAAGGAATATAGACAGGATTTAGCTACATTTACCCATAGTCCTGATATGGAGGCAAAGCGTTCCAATATGGCTTCTAATCTCTGTGGAATGCAGTAGATGCCTCGTATGTATAACAGGAGATCATCCGCATACAAAGATTGTGTGCGTGTCATCCACTAGCTGTCTGAAATCTCCATGCGTATCGTTTCCGCTAATGGCTCAATGGCCAGTGCGTAGAGCAGTGGAGACGGGGGGCAACCCTGTCTAGTCCCTCTGCGCGCTTCCACGAGGCTTGATATGTAGGGGCCTATTTTCACCCGCACAGTTGGGGCCCTGTGTAGTAGTTCACCATATTTATGAAGGAGCCCCCAGTTGATATTTGTCTAGTGCTGCACATAGGCATCCCCATTCCAGAGAGACGAATGCCTTCTCAAGGTCTAATACGAGGCAGTCTGCTCTCGGCCACTGGGTTTGTGAATAGGCAGCTATCCTGAAAAAGCACCTGAGGTTCAAGGAGGTGTTTCTCAAGGGCACAAATCCATTTTGGTCGCAATGAACCAGGGTGGGGACCTCCTGTACCAGTCTATCTACTAAGAGCTTTGCTAGTACTTTCTAATCTACATTGAGTAGGGCGAGCAGCCTGTATGAGCCCAGCTCTGTGGGATCTTTGCCAGGTTTAGGCAGGGACATTAAGTTTGCCTCATTCATGGTTGGGGAAGGCGTTGATGACTTATTGCTGTTGTGTACAGTGTGTGCAAGTGGTGGATGATTATCGTGGCGTAGGTTTTATAGAATTCCACTGGGAATCCATCTGGGCATAGGGTTTTTTCCGCTCACCAGTGCCATGATTGCACTAAACGATAACCTCAGGTGTGAGGGACTCGTGAAGCATCTCTCTTTGCTCTGGTATGACTCTGACAGGCATATTGACTCTAAGAATGCGGCGATTTGGCTCCCCGCCTGGGGTGCCCTGGATTGGTGTAGCTCAGCATAGTGCTGTGTCATTGCCTTGTGTATACCATTGAGCCAGTGTCTACTTTTCGGGCGGTTATGGGTTGTCGCACCTGATAGTGACGTAATAGCCACGCAAGTGTTCTTCAAGCTCGATCTGCGGTAGCGTGTGTGCAGTGTTGCCGCGTAGTTGTGGCATCGGAGTTGCTCTAGCAGATCTGCTTGTTCCGCTCGTAGGAAGTCTAATGTGCTTGTGTTTCTGTTCCCCTCTGACCGTTGTGTCTCGTACTTCAGTAACTTCCCTTCTATTTTGCGAAGCGCCACAGCTAGTTGTTTACGTATGTTCCAGTTGGCCCCCCATGCAATGTCCTCTGAGTGTTGCCTTAAAGGAGTCCCATTCGAGGAGGTGGTCATCTGCAGCGCGTCATTGTTTTAAAAGAGATCTTGTATTGCTCTCCCCAGCAAGGAGTGGAACACCTGGTCCTCTAGAACCGCTGGCTGCATACGCCATGTAGGAATTGGGGGATGTCCCGTGTGCCATGTGAGCTGTAGCAGCTGGGGATTGTGATCTGAGTGCATTTACCCCAGATACTCAGTCTGCTTGATAAGTGGGAGCAGGGTGGGCGACCCCACAAAGCGGTCAAGTCTAACATGTAGGTCGTGAACGATGGAGTGAAATGAGTACATGCATGCCGTGGGATTGAGCATGCAGCAGATATCTATTAAGGTCCAGTTCATGAGCCAATCCTGCAGTGCTTGTGGATTAGAGATTGCCTGTGTGCGCGTTAGGGGTGGGTCTGACCTGTCTAGGTGTACGTCTAGAACTGCATTGAAGTCTCCCCCTAAAATCCAGGGGAGTCCGCTCCACCTAGCAAGCACACATGTAAGTTTGCGGAGGAACACGGTTTGGTCTACACCGAGCCCATAAGCAGTGCCTGCCCATTCACGAAGACGTACCTTCCCTCGGGTCTATTGCCACCTCTTCTACTGTGTGGGGAACACCCGCCTTAACCCAGATCAATGTTCCTCGCACCTGGGATGAGTACTTTGTGTTATTCACTTGACCACTCCAGCTCTCCGCTTCAGTCTGGATAAGGTGTGTTTCTTGCAGGACAGCAATCTGAGCACGCCTGCGCTACAGATACGCATTTACTGAGTATCTACGGGTTGGCGTGTGTATGCCCCTCACATTCCCGGTTACTGCGTTAACTTACACCATGAGTGCATTGTATGATTCCCTGTATTAGGGGATTGGAATTGTCCACAGTGTCAGGGGCACCAGCCAAGGTTAATGGGGTGAACTGAAAAAGGGCTAAAGCCGTGTCAAATGGACTATTTATCGTCATGAGAGCAAGTACGTGGTCGTTGCTCATCCAAACAATAGAGCCCAACAGTGGCAACTGGTGTGTGTAATATGCTTAACTGCAGGGTTGTGCGCTATGTGCTTGTGCACTGTGTCGTTTGCCCCGGTGTCTAACGGTGAGGAGAGTATTGTGGTGACATATCTCGCCCCACAGCGTCGCGTATGCGCGATGTGCAGTCTTCATCGTGATCGGGGAAGCAGGGCCCTATTCCTTATGCTAAACATGCCTTATGGTGACATCAAGTGGTGGATGTGCAGTATGTTGAGGCGTGCCTGCCGGAGCGCACTGCATGAGTGAAAACGTGTTAGCAACGATTTATACAATAAAAGGATACTCTACAACGGGTATTTGTCCAATGTTCAAATTATCTCTTTGGATGTTTGCAGGTGATATCTGGTAGCTGAAGGATTTGCGGCTTCGGACCTCCCCGGAGACGATTCAGACAGGCTGCGGGATCGAGGAGTGTGTGTCCAGTTGTCACGATCGGAGAGCAGGCCTGCATGGCAGTCACTCCATGGAGTGACCCACGGCGTTCCATCTCCCTCTGTTCCATATCTGGTATTGCTGCCTATGGGTGTGACTGTTTGGAGTTTGTCCCCCTTCCATGGCGACGGCCTTTCCTGTTTTGTTGGAGCGGCTGCCTGCTTGTCGGTGGTCTAGGTCGAGTCAGCCGGTCTGTTTCCTCTAGCCAGTCCCAGACTTTGGATGGCGTTTCAAAGAATTTTGTTTGGTTCTCGCAGCAAACACACAGCTTCACAGGGAACATGAGAGAGTATCATATGTTCAAGGAGCGTAGTTGTTGCTTAACTTCAGGGTTAGAGACCCGTCGTCTTTGAATTTGGATTGTGTAGTCCGGGAATATCATTACCAATTGGTTTTGCACTTGTATCTCAGAGAGTTTGCGTGCTTCCCTCAATACTGTGGCCTTAGTCTGGCCCCCAGAGGCGGACGACGAGCCGGCACCCTGTGAGCCCGCTCCACTACGAAATGTGGTGAGAGTATGTTGCCCAGGAGGATTTCTTGCAGCCATTGCTCCACATATGCCACCGGGTCTTGTCCCTCCTCTCCCTTGGGAAGGTCTGCTACACGTACGTTGTTGCGCCTCGAGCGGCCCTCCGCGTCGTCCAGATGGTTTTCCAGGGCGTCCATTTTGTCTGTGAGGTTTTGCTGCGCTGATGCATGGCTGCGCGTGATTGGTTTCAATTCAGCCAGGGCTTGGTCATTAGTTTGGACTTTCTCTGCCAGTTTCTGATGATCTGCTTTCAGTAAGGTGAAGTCTGATGCGACCTTGTCTATTTTTGTCTCCAATGAACTCCGAGTATGTTCTAGGACAATGCCGATTTTTTCTACTGCCCCCAGTGTAGTGTGCCTAGTTTTGTTGAGATTGCAGCGTTTGGTGCCTCGCCTGTGCCCACTGCCTCCATGTGCTGATTGTCTTGCGCCTCGGGTTGTGTTGCCGTTTGCTGTGTTAGTTCAGAGGCACCCTATGACCAGTTGTTGCGCGGTGGGCATGCGAGTACAGTTCAGGGCCAGTAGTCGTGAGAGGAACCGCGTGCCCGAGCGGGTCAATGCCGCGTGGAGACCAGGGCAACCGCAGTGTGTTTGATAGTTATATGTGGGTGCCACTCAATGGGAAGGCCTACGTGGCGTCTATGCGTTGCCCACGTGTTTCTCAGCAGTGTGCTGCGACCGCCCAGGCTCTCAGGACCCTGCCGTTCTCCCAGGAAGGATCATCTACTTCATCAGTTCGGCATGTCGCAGATGTTATGTGCCCATGGGAAGCTACCTCCCATCACCAGGGGGAGGCGCCTGCCACGAATGCCCATCACCCGTTATTGTCCTACAGGCCCTCCAGTGTATTTGTTGCACTCGCTACCGCGTCTCCGGTTTATTGCGTGCTCACAAGGGGCAAGACCATGCCCACTGTGTTGTCCGCAGCTCTGAGCATAGTGTCCCAGTCCTCCAGTGAGGGCCCTCCTCGTTGGGGCAGCTTGCTTCTCAGGGACTTTCCACCCGACGACTTTGTCTCGAGGCGAGCTTGCGCTGTGTCTGTGCCAGTCAGACGGTAGTGCTTAGCTGTGTCTACGTGCATGGCTGGCTTCCTGGTTGGGCGAGTGCTTGTGTGCTCAATTGTTTGCGTCCGGGACTTGACAGCCCCTGGGCAAGCCCCAGCTGGGTCAGTTACGCAGTTTGGTGTGCAAGCTTACTTCACCTCATGCCTGTGGGTCAGTTCATTAGGTACCAAGCGGGCCCACGCGCTGGTACTTGCTGGTGTGGGTGTACCTGCTCTTTGTCCCTAGTGGGGAGGTCGGGACCAGGAAGGGTCGCGTTCCTCCGAAGGCGCACTTCCTCCACCTTTCTCATGTGCTGGTGCACAGGGTTCCGACCGCCACCTTACTTCGCCGGATTTCTGCCTGCCGTGCCCGCCCTCCTGACCTTATTGCGCTTTGTCGCAGCTTACTATGCATGTTGTGCCTCCATCAGCCAATCTCCAGTCCCGGGACATGGTGTGTCAAGTAGGCCACGCATATTGCCTCGCATTTATTTTGCCATGCTGGGGACCCCTGGGTCAGCTGCTGTTGCGTGTTTCCTGCCCACTTCGCTGGGGCCGTACTCCTCTTCTGCCCTTTGCTCTATGGGGCAGGTCGCCCACCAATTCCCCAAGCGTTTCCTTGCCTGCATGTGCGTTGGTGGTTAGTTCCGGGGCTGTGCGCGCTCTCGTCTTTGCCTGTGGCGTGGGGCCAGGGTCAGTCACTTTCCGCGCACCGCTCTGCTCCCTCAGCCGGCCACTGCATGGGCTGTGTTAGCGCTTGCGGCAGCCACACACCACCGCGGGGCTGCTCCTTTGCGAGGGGGCACAATACACTTTTTGCCGCACCGAGATGTGTCCAGTCCTCGTGCCGCGTATCAGCACCCTGCTCTCCTGCGGGGGCACCCAGCATCCGCGTCATGTGGTCTCACAGCCCGGCGAGCCTCCTCACGGCCGCTCCCACACCCAGCACAGGCGCTCAGCTCTCCTTGCTGCAGCTTGTCACGGTGGGGTGCTCGAGATCATCTTTCTCCCGCAGCGTTCGGCTTGCGGCCATGTTATCTTGGCCTACGGCTAAGCGCGCCTGTTGCAGCGGCATTCGCGGCAAAAAGTCCTTTATTTTTGGACTCTAGCTGCACTTATGTGTCCGCGATCTGCTCCACCAGTCTGCAGCGCGGTGGGGAAGGGTCACCCGGTGATTTCTCAGGATAAATGGAGCAGCGCGGATGGAGCGCTAAAGACTCGCGTCCGCCATCTTAGCTGGCCACGCCCCCACTAACACACTAGGAGAACTGGGGCGCTTCAGGCAGTAGAGCTATGGACTGGGAGGTGATGAAGACTGTTCTACGTGGGGTGTCTTAAAGACAGGTCTGTGGGTTCTAACAACAACTGGAAAGGGACATTCAAGCACATGAGCGAGATCTGGGAGACAATCTGTGCTTCATCTACCATCTACAACCCGACAGATTAGAGGACTGGAGGGAGGCCTGTAAAGTTCTACTAGATGACTGGCGTAGACTCGAGAAGCGCATGTATACTGCATATCGCCACCGACTACACAGAGAAGGAGATAAAACTGGTGCGATGCTGACCCGTAAGTCAACCAGAAGAATCCCCAGACTCTGATCCTGACTCTGCATGATCATGCAGGAGCCATTAATGGTGCATTTCAGTCCCATTTAAGTAAAATCTATGCTAGACAGGTGGCAAGTCAGTCAAGTAAAGCAGAGGACTACCTGGTGGAAGTCCCACTCCCACGTCTCGCTTCTGATGACTGCAATGCACTAGATAGATCCATCAAGCGTCAGGAGATTCTCTCCCAATTCACTAATTAACAAGCATTTGCAATGCAATAGGTCTCGCAGTTGTTAGAGTTTGAGCCATTGCCATTGTAAATGGCAATGCCTTTTATTTATGTGTTAGTTTATAAAACGTAAATAAAAGGCATTGCCAATTACAATGCCAATGGCTCAAACTCTAACAACTGCGAGACCTATTGCATTGCAAATGCTTGTTACATTATTGCTAGCAACCATGCCTGATGCATTGAGGTGGTCACTGCTGGATAATCTTGCCTATGGTAGCCAATAAAATAACCTTGTTTTATGCTGTCACCCTTACATCTCTAGTAATATTAGTAGCTCGGGAGGATTTTCATTAAACATAAGTAGCTCTTTGTACAGAAAAGGTTGGAGACCACTGTCCTTGGAGCAAGTAGCACTGTGCTGTAGCATCTGGTCTTCTACTTCAACAAATTGTTTGATCTTGAGCAAATCACACGCTCCATATGCTTCTGTTCACTTATCTGAAAATATGTGAGCACTTTGAAACAAGCTTAATGTAATAAATAAACACCTAAGACATATTCTTAGTACAGGAGCACAGCATGGTTTTCATTCACGCATTAACAGCTAGTGACTGTTTTTGCATCTAAACAGCTGAATTTGCTCCTGAAGTTGGATCGTGCAGTACCCTTCTTGAGAGGCAGCATATCCCTCTCAATCACCAATAGGTACCTCATTTACTGCTCATAAAGGACTGAAAGAGTGACAATTGACCGTTCTTCAGTGCCTCTCTGTCAGTAGCAGGACAGGAGTCAGGACTGCGGGACAAAATCCACAACATTCAGGACCTTTAGCCCCTCTAGTAGTACTCTGTGGGTTGGGGGGGGGCAGAGGTGGCCATGTAGATTGCAGGCAGACATAGCTTATGACCCCTGGCCCCATCCCAAAGATGCCACTAGTTACTGAGAGGTGCCATTCTCAGAAATCACAAGCTGGAAAAATGGCTCAGTGAGTTAAGCGCCTTAGAAGTTGCATGCAAATTAAGACACCGCCCTACACTCCTGTCAGTATTCTACGTTGGGACAGTTCATATCTGATCCACCAAAGTGCCTTCAGGCGACCAAAGAAAGGAGGTAAATCATAAGGATTCAAAACCAAAGTTTCTGGAATGCTTTTACCCTGGATTAAGGGCCAAAACAAATCACCCACCCTTAATGAAACTCCTGAAAGTAGTGCTGCTCGACTGAAGGCATCCGTCAACAGGAGCAGCAACAACAAAATATGAGATCCAGGCCCCCAATTCACGTGTGGTGGGATTTGAACAACCTCTGAGCCCTTTCTCTTCGTTTCTGCAACCTATAACTTGGTCCCTGATCAGGATGGGCTTAGCTGCTCAAAGTTGTTGGCCCTGCAATGCATAAAGTCAATTCATTTAACCCGATATTTCCCTTAGTACTTTATTTTAGGCAACACAACTTAAAAACAAAGGCAACAAAACTTGCTCACTGTTTCCAATCAGTAGTCTGAAAATGAAGCTCTGATGTAAAGAAATATCGAGCTAAATAAACTCTGACTTTAAAAAATGGCAGCGCATAAAAAACAGGCGCTCTGCAGTGCGCTGAGGCGGCAACGCCTAATCATGGATATGGCCCTTGGAGTGGCTAAAAGACATCTATTGTACCACACAACCCAGTGCAAAAATACACAGTATTGCTGAGATCTGTTTAGAAATTGTACTTAACAGTCTTCAATCTTCGAAAGGCAAGCTCGACAGTGTGTCCTTCCGAGGTCGCTACATTTCACACTACCGAGTTCGGTGATAACGTCTTGCTCTTTGCTCTTTACAGTAATAGGAAATGGCAAAGCATGTGACACCAAGTTCTATATATACACAAAAAAATCGAATTTACTATTCTTTTTTTAACTATGAATATATGTGTAATTATTATTTTATTGCTATTGTACACCAATGTACAAAACTGAAAATAATGACACTCGTTATTAAAGCCATTTGTGGGTTTTTTTAAAAGCTGGATGATAGTGCTGTACTTTTGAGTATGCACTTAACACAACATTCTCTGAGCCTGTAGCTACTCTACAGGAGTCTTCAGTAGGTGCTGAACCCACTGATCTATCCTCCAGTCCATATTCTGGTATTAGCAGAATTCATCAACCGCACCAGACATTTCCTTATTAGCATCTATTAATATTTTTGGTGTGAAAATCCCAAATTGCCTTTTTCTAATTACGGGCCAATTTCCACCTGGAGCATGAAGCACTGGTTGTACACTCAGCACCACAGTGTTATTTCCTCAGGACTTAAAAGGGTTAATTTGCCTTGCTTTTATAATAAACTGCTGGATATAGGGCTTACACAGAGCCCGGTTCCGTGCAAAGATTTTCAGAGCTCAAGACAAAGTGTACTTTGCTATTTGGGCACTCCCCTTTCTTTAGAAACAAGGCAATTTTTTCATTCATTTGTTGCAACCTTAGGAGTGTAAAAAGCTGCAAAATTATATATTTTCGTGCCTCATTAGATTGCCCTCTTTCTCTTCTCTTAGATGGGGACTGTACCCTGCTTGGCTCCCACAAGAAACACAAAGAAGCGTCTGCAACCTGCTGTATATTAAGTGCCATAAAACCAGCATACATGCACCCATGCAAGCCCAGTTAATATCGCATTCCCAATTGATGAAAAAGAGGATGGTGTTGTAGACACAAAACATACATTTGTTGATCACAATGTTAACAATTTCACCTAATTACGTTTTTGTTCTTTCAAAGAAAAACAATTTTTATTCTACTTGGCTCTCGCACTTAATAAATAAAGCCACGATTTCTCTGCAAATATAAAATGTATTACGATGCCACGATCAGCCTACAGTAAGTCAAACAGCTAAAATTATTGGAACGTCCTCCCTCCCCATCACCGATCTAAAGACAAATGATTGAGCTTTCGAGGAACGCAGTAATCTACTTGTTCATATCAGACTTTTACCCGGCTGCCGCCTCGAGTCAAGAGGACATTTTAGAACCAACAGCAAACACTCCCGTTTAACCGCTTATCGTTTACTATCCTTTCCCTGCTGTTTATAAGCAGCTGCAACGCAGTGTGAAAGGAAAATAAACCCCCTAAATTAAAATAACTTCAATAAATTCCGCAACGGGAAAAATTCCAGTTTATCATTTGCAGCGGCTTCTGCAGAATTCTGGGGTCGCGCGTCGGTTTTGGGACAAATGTCAGCTCAGAAACCAATCGACCAAATACGGCGATTCAAAAACACAAAGTGATAAAAGAACTACATGTAACACACATTTGGGTTCAACGTGACACAGAGCAGATGAGAGAGGCCATCGCCTCTGCCAATGATGGCTCACTTGCCTGGCTGCAATCTTCTATTCGTGTGGGCTGAGGAAGGTTCCAAAACAATTAGGAACACCTACTTCCGGTTTGGCCGGCAATGCTTCCGGGTCGCCGCAGGCAGCGCGGCGGCCCGCCCTGCACGGGGAAGGGAGGCAGCTTTCGAGGAGGACAGCACCTGGCCGCGAGCGCGTTCTCGTGCGCGTGGCCTTAACAAATCGGCGCGCGCGGCCAGTGCTGTCCTCCTGGGAAGCTGAGCCGTTAACAATAAGGTCTCTGGCGAGAGCGAGCTTCGCTCGCTTCTAGCCGAGACCTAAAAAGGGCAAAAACACGGGAAGCGATGCTCTTCCCACTGACGTTTACAGCAGATACATGGATACACTAGTGGATAAACTCCTGGAGGTCTATGAGGTGGCCCCAGGCGCGCAACACCCATTGGGCTCACCGGGCTTCAGCCCCCCCCGTCGTCTTCTTCAGCCCGGGCTAATTGACACGCACTGAGATGACTGCGCATCGGAGCTGAGAATGTCATTGTTATTGATGCATTCTGAGAGGCCCGGCAGCCCGAGCCAGCCAGCCTCTGAACAGTATCAAGTAAACCCCCAGCCCCCCCCTCTTGTTTTCCTTTACTAGCGCCGAGGTGATATCCTTGCCTGAAGGCAGGGATTTCACCTAAGCACTTGATGTGTTCAGCATGGGGTGGGAGTGGGAAGATGCACACAGCAGGGGGAAAGGGCTGGCCAGTGCAGGTGACGCTTTTCCTTTGTAAAGGAATTTCTGCTGGTGTCATATCCCAGGGTTTGCTGTCTGTGCACTTGTATGGATGTGTATTCCATACAAGTGCACAGACCGCAAACCCTGGGCTATGACGCCAGAAGGAATTAATTTACAAATGAAAAGCTTCACTTGCACTGGACATCCCATTCCCCCTGCTGTCCATGCACTTGTAGGGAATTCACATCCACAGCGCACCTCACCAGATAAATGGTGAACAGGGCCATGTATCTTTCTCTAAAGAGGAGAGTCCCCTCCGAATATGAATATGTAGTGTAAGTTTGTAGTGTTCATTTTTTGGGGTGCTAGTGGGTAATTTTAGGGTTCAGGGTGGGTTACGAATTGGGGTGCCAGGGGGTAATTGTAGGATTCTGAGTGGGTATGGGTTTTAGGGTGCCAGGGATAATTTTAGGGTAGTAATGGGTTTTGGTGTGCCAGGGGGCAATTTTAGGGTTCAGGACTGGTATGGGGGCCAGGGGGTAATTTAGGCGTTCAGGGTGGATGTGGGTTTTGGGGTGCCAGGGGTAATTTTAGGCTTCAGGGTGGGTATGGGTTTTGGGGAACCAGGGGTAATATTAGGGTGCAGCGTGGGTATGGGTTTTGGGGTGCCAGGGGTAATTTTAGGGTTCAGGGTGGGTATGGATTTTGTTGGGCAAGGGTGTAATTTTAGGGTTCCAGGGGTAATTTTGGGGGTCAGAGTGGTAATGGGTTTTGGGGTGCCAGGTGTAATTTTAGTGTTCAGGGAGGGCATGGGTTTTGGGGTTCCTGGGGTAATTTTAGGGTTCAGGGTGGGTATGGGAATTGGGGTGCCAGGGGGTAATTTTATGGTTTAGGGTGGTAATGGGTTTTAGGGGGCCATGGGGTTGTTAGGGTTCAGGGCAGGTATGAGTTTTAGGGTATGAGGGGGTGGACATTTTAGAGTTTAGGGTGGCTGTGGTTTTCGGGTGTCAGGGGGCAATTTTAGGGTTCACGGTGGGTATGGGTTTTGGGGTGCCAGGGTGTAATTTTAAGGTTTAGGGTGGTTAAGGGTTTTGGGGTGCTATGGAGTTAATTTTAGGGTTCAGGGTGGGTATGGGTTTTCGGGTGTCAGGGGGGCAATTTTAGGATTCAGGGTGGGTATGGGTTTTGGGGTGCCATGGGGTTCATTTTAGGGTTCAGTGCGGGTATGGGTTTTGGGTTTGTGAGGGGGGGACATTTTAGGTTTCAGGGTGGGTGTGGGTTTTCGAGTGTCAGGGGAGCAGGGGGGCAGTTTTAGGGTTCAGGGTGGGTATGGGTTTTGGCAGTGGCGTCACTAGGTGGGTGCGGGGGGTGCGGACCGCACCGGGTGACACCAACACATGGGCTGACACCAATCTGCACTGCAGCCTCACATCTGCTCTCACCTTTACTGTCGCTCCCTGTGCAAGCTTGTTCCTCATGCTGTTCACACTCGCCAGCGTCTCGCAGGAGATCTGCAATTCTTGACTACAATTTTCTTTGCTCACAAGGCAACTCTATAGCAGCCTAGCTCACCTGAGGGTGCATGGTTTCCTATTTTTCAGTATCTTGCACAGTCTTCAGTTTTTCAGTGAACCAGTTCCAAATTTCAGCTTGCTTTTCACTACAGTGCAACCTGTTGATCGCACTCTTGTTTATACAAATCCAGGGAAGACAGATGGAGTAAGAGAGAGAGGGAGACAGAGGGAGCTAGAGGGAGTAATACAGAGAGAGGGCGCTAGAGAGAGCAAGACAGAGAGAGAGGGAGATAAAGGAGTAAGACAGAAAGAGAGAGGGAGCTAGAGGGAGTAAGACAGAGAGCGAGAGAGCTAGAGTGAGAAAGACCGGAAGAGAGGGAGCTAGAGGGACTAAGACAGAGAGAGAGGGAGACAGAGGGAGCTAGAGGGAGCAAGACAGAGAGGGAGAGGGAGCTAGACAGAGAGAGAGGGCGCTAGAGGGAGTAAGACAGAGAGAGGGAGCTAGACAGAGAGAGGGGGCTAGAGGGAGTAAGACAGAGAGAGAGGGAGCTAGAGGGAGCTAGACAGAGAGAGGGAGCTAGAGGGAGTAAGACAGTGAGAGAGGGAGACAGAGGGAGTAAGACAGAGAGCGGGAGCTAGAGGGAGCTAGACAGAGAGAGGGAGCTAGAGGGAGTAAGACAGAGAGAGGGGAGCTAGAGGGAGTAATACAGAGAGAGAGGGAGCTAGAGGGAGCTAGACAGAGAGAGTGAGCTAGAGGGAGTAAGACAGAGAGAGAGGGAGCTAGAGGGAGCTAGACAGAGAGAGGGAGCTAGAGGGAGTAAGACAGAGAGAGAGGGAGCTAGAGGGAGCTAGACAGAGAGAGGGAGCTAGAGGGAGTAAGACAGAGAGAGAGGGAGACAGAGGGAGTAAGACAGAGAGAGGGAGCTAGACGGAGCTAGACAGAGAGAGGGAGCTAGAGGGAGTAAGACAGAGAGAGAGGGAGCTAGAGGGAGTAATACAGAGAGAGAGGGAGCTAGAGGGAGCTAGACAGAGAGAGGGAGCTAGAGGGAGTAAGACAGTGAGAGAGGGAGACAGAGGGAGCTAGAAGGAGTAAGACAGAGAGAGAGAGGGAGCTAGACAGAGAGAGAGGGAGCTAGAGGGAGCTAGAGGGAGTAAGACAGAGAGAGAGGGAGCTAGAGGGAGTAAGACAGAGAGAGAGGGAGCTAGAGGGAGCTAGACAGAGAGAGGGAGCTAGAGGGAGTAAGACAGAGAGAGAGAGGGAGCTAGAGGGAGTAAGACACAGAGAGAGAGAGAGCTAGAGGGAGCTAGACAGAGAGAGGGAGCTAGAGGGAGTAAGACAGAGAGAGAGGAAGCTAGGGAGAGCAAGGGAGAGGGAGACAGAGGGAGACAGAGGGAGCTAGAGGGAGTAAGACAGAGAGAGATGGAGCTAGACAGAGAGAGGGAGCTAGAGGGAGTAAGAGAGAGAGAGGGAGCTAGAGGGAGCAAGACAGAGAGAGAGAGAGATCTAGAGGGAGTAAGACAGAGTGAGAGAGAGATCTAGAGGGAGTAAGACAGAGTGAGAGAGAGCTAGAGGGCGCTAGACAGGGAGAGGGAGCTAGAGGGAGTAAGAGAGAGAGAGAGGGAGCTAGAGGGAGTAAGAGAGAGGGGGCTAGAGGGAGTAAGAGAGAGAGAGAGGGAGCTAGAGGGAGTAAGACAGAGAGAGAGGGAACCAGAGGGAGCTAGAGGGAGTAAGACAGAGAGAGGGAGCTAGACAGAGAGAAGGAGCTAGAGGGAGTAAGACAGTACCTAGCGCCGTACATTTCTGACAGAGGTGGTCCATGCGGTAAGTCGTGAGGGGGTGACACCATGAGTTACCCGCACCGGGTGACACCAACCCCAGTGACGCCACAGGGTTTTGGGGTGCCAGGGGGAGAATTTAATGTTCAGCATGGGTATGGGTTTTAGGGTGCCAGGGGTAATTTTAAGGTTCAATGTGGGTATGGGTTTGGGGGGCAAGGGTGTAATTTTAGGGATCAGCGCGGGTATGAGTTTCTGGGCTTCAAGGGGGTGATTTTAGGGTCCAGAGTGGTAATGGGTTTTGGGGTGCCAGGGGGTAATTTTAGGGTTCAGGGTGGGTATGGGTTTTGGGGTGCCTGGGGGTAATTTTGGGGTTCAGGGTGGTAATGGATTTGGGGGGGCAAGGGTGTAATTTTAGGGATCAGTGCGGGTATGGGTTTTGGGGAGCCAGAGGTAATTTTAGGGTTCAGGGTGGGTATGGGTTTTGGGGGGTAAGGGTGTAATTTTAGGGATCGGCGTGGGTTTGGGGTTCTAGGTGGATGATTTCAGGGTTCAGGGTGGTAATGGGTTTTGGGTTGCGAGGGGGTAATTTTAGGGTTGCATGTTTTCTCCACTTGACCTGAGCATTAATCGATCCCGTTTATCTGACATTTTAGCCCCGCCCCATTGATTAACATTAGCCACGCCCCTTCATTTGCCATGTTAGCCCCCCCCCGAAATTAAGACCTAGTTGCGCCCCTGGGTGGCCCTCCAGAAGGGCAGCCTCTCACCCACACTGCACAAGGCTCGGAGAGTGATGGTACAAAAGCCTTGCAAGGACCCGACAGTAGCCTCTGCATACAGACCTATGTCCCTCTTGAATTCTGATGTCAAACTCCACAGATGTATATAAGCGGCTCATCTCCTCCCGTCCCTCATACACACAGATCAAGGGATTCATCTTGAAGAGAAGCACTCTGCATAATTTGAGATACAGCTTTCTCATGTCTATCACACCTTGCAGCTGCTTAACAATGCATTTGCCTTAGTATCATTAGATATCGAACAAGCATGTGTTAAGGAATGTAGGGATAGGTCCTAAATTCACACAATGGGTCCAGCTGCTCTATTCTCCCCCTTGTACACGAGTGAGCTCGGGAGGAGAGGTCTTAGACCTATTCAGCCTGCATAGAGGGACCAGACAAGGGGTGCTTTCTATCATCGCTTCTGTTTGCACTCCCGATGGAGCCGCTGGCTGAGAAGTTGCGAAGGACGATGGGTACCTGGGGGATTACAGTGGGACTGATGTGTTCTTCCCCCTAAGGAGATGAAGCCCTGATACATCAAAGACAACCAATGCATTCTGTGCCCATACTTCTGAAAGTGATGCAGGAGTTTGGGGAATTCTTTGGGCTCCATGTTAATCTGACAAAATCAAAATTATACCTGCTGGGTTTCCTGACTCGGTGTCGATTTATAGGCTCCCGAAGATAGGGCCTCCTTGGGAACTGAATGACGTCTGCTATCTGGGGTTTCGTCTGGTACCTACTGAACGATCATTCTTGGAGCTTAATATCGGAAGAAATAAGAAGGGACAGCGAGCGACAGTGGGGGTCTCTCGCTCATCGGTAGAATCGCACTCATGAAAATGATAACGCTCCCGAGATGCCCCTACGCGCTCAAAGACACTCAATATGTGATCCCTAGGCAGTACTTCACAATGATTAATAGCCTCATTATCGATCTGCTGTGGGCTAATACACGGAAACATGTAGGGCTCACCACTCTGAAAAGGACAGAGAGCTTTGGGGGTCAGGAGGTTCCCAGCATAGAGCTCTACTATATAGCGGCGCATTTATGCAGTTCACTGGCTCGACCCAAAGGAATCGTAGGGGAAAACCCTTCTGAGGGGCTCCCATGTGGACAATGCGCTACGGTGTGTTGATGTGTGGGTCTCGGGTCCCACCTGGCACACCTTGTCTTACACGACAAATGTCTGAGATATGGGAGGGAGCGGTCAAAAGGTTGATCCAATGCGTGCATTATACCCCAGGCTTGCCGTTGTGGATTCTACAACCGTTCCGAAAGATATCAGATTCCATGTCGGTAAAGAGATGAAAAGATGAAGGGAGTAATACATTAGGTGACTTTTATCCTGGGGAGGCGATTCATCCCACAAGACAAAGCTGTGCAGACATTTATCCTTGGTATGGGACATTATCTACAATATGCTAAAATTGTGCCATAGCGCATAAGCTTTGGCCCACCTTTCCGGAGGCCCCATCGTGTTCCAATACCCTAGCAACTCAATTGGGAATGGCAGGTTTGTGATGGATTTTGCATCTCTATAGGGCGCTGTGCAGCGACCTCCAGGAAGCACCTCTCCCCTTCAGACTAAATGGGATGGGATACTAGGTGACAGGGAAGGAATGGATATATATACACAAAGGGCTCTGTACTGTCAGCTAGCTCCAATGCCAGATTTAAATTAATCCATTATATCTTTATCCACCATACATATCTCTCCCCACAACCTTGCATGCTATATACCCTGCCTAATCAGATACCTGCCCCCGATGCGCAAGCCTGGCAGCAGACTTTATCCATATGGCGTGGTTTTGTACGATCGTATTTCCTGATAAGCAGGTGGTGATAAAAATCTAACAGACTGAGCTGGCAAGTATAACTGGAAATGAAACAGGTATTATTGGGTCGGATTCCTTCCAACCCCTGGAAATTAAACTGGTATTATTGGGTCTGATTCCTTCCAACCCCAAGCAAAAAACCTATTAGGAAGTTTGTTCTACTTGGCTTGGTATTAGCAAAATGCAGAATAGCTATAGCCCCCCTAGATATGTGGATATGCTTAAGGAAACCTCCGAAGGGCAACGGCTGAGGAAATCCAGATGAAAAATGTTCACAAAGATGAAAAACTGGAAGATGACTTGAGAGAGTGGGCAGCCAGATTATCTGACTAGAAAGTATTTCCAACAGTTGTCTCCCCGGTGGCACCGATTGAGTGTGTGCATGGTTAAATGATGGGTCTGTTTAGGGACTATATTTAAATGCCACTGACAATCTTTCTTATGTATTGATATGCATTCTGTTATCTGGGAAGCTTTGTGCAAGAGCAGGGTGGGGGATGTTGGGATCATTCACATGATCTTATTGCAGGTTTATTCCTACTGCCTGTTAAACCATGTTGATGCCTAATACCACTGTCATTTGTATCCTATGAAACCTCAATGAAGATAGTTTCAAGAAAAAAAGATGTAAACCTAACAAGACAAAAGGCTTTGAATCAGGACTAAAGTTGACGCCAAAATAAACAAACCGGCCAATGATACACAAAAATATTAATTCAATATAGTTCCACCCCTGCCAATCCTTCTACCACCCAAGCCACCAAACCCATACAGGCAACTGTAAACAAACCCAAAAGGTACACAACTGCACCAAATATCCCCACAACAATTACAGGATTTGTAAATGTTGCTCTAATTCAGTAGTGTGTCACCTCACAGCTGCACCCACTCATCAATTCACCTCAAGGATGCAGGCTTTCAGGTGACACGGGCACATTGGCTGAACAACAGGGCCAGATCACAAAGAGATACTAGTAGCAGTGAAGCAGTGGGATGAGGACCATGCAACGCCAATTACACTATGCTCCAAAGGACAGTAAATGTAAATGTAATGTAAATTGACACTTGTATAGGGCACTACTCACCCGCAAGGGTCTCAAGGCGCTTGTACGAATACCGCTGTGGAACCCATCCTGGCTTTCCCTGTGAGGTGTCCACTCCTGGGCACCCCCAAGGTGGAGGCCAGGCATCCTTAGCGTTGTGGGGGCCGTTGTGGAGATTAAGCAAGCTATTGCCCCGAGTTGCAGAGTGGGACTCCATGATTGGAATAGGCACCAAGGCGAGAATTATCAGGTCCGTGGAATTTTGAGCCCAAGACCCGCCGAGGCGGGGAATTGAACCCTGGCCCCGGGCTAGACCTCTGCATCAGGGTCTGCCGCTCTAACCATTGAGCCACACTTCTCCTGTGAATCAATTAAAGGCCTAGGAGCACACACATTGCTTTGCCTGCAAAAGAGTCACAATACTTGTGGCCAATCTTTCGAGTCGACTCACTGGCATGTCCTATCAACAACTGTGTATTCAACTCCCAGGTTTCTTAATCTCACTGCATAAATTACATATCTTCTAGTTTATGGAGAAAAATATAAAAAAAGCACATTATGTTCCCTTACAGTGGAAACTCGCCAGTCTCCTCTGTTGCAAGAAGAATCTGATCATGATAATTGTAACTTGGGAATATGGCGAGGGATGCTGGCCAGGAGTATGATGGATCACGTTTTTATAGCAAGATTCTATGTGTCCATCCCAGTTCTGTTCCAGCAAACGCAAGAGGCTTATGAGTTTCCTTGATCGGCCTTCCATATCACACAACTTGCTTTGCTGGCAATTGACTGTAGTGACTATGTTATTTTATGTTAAATGTATTTATTGAGCGGAATGAATACCCATGGGCATCTTGGCGCTAGCTACGAGTCAGGAAAATAAAAGGAAAAAGTTCAGATTAATTTGTGGTAAAAAGCCATGTTTTAAGGGCTTTTCTGAAAGTAAGAAGGTTGGTGGAAGATTTAATGTAGAGTGGTAGACTATTCCAAACAATGGAGGCACTGAAAATAAAGCTGCGGCCACCCAGACTGCACGTTTGAATCTAGGGATTAACACGAATTTAGCAGAAGTAGATCTTAGTGCCATTTAGGGCATGTACCAGCTGAAGCCATTTTAAAAAAATGCAGGACCTTGGATCATGCAAGCTTTCAAAACGATACAGAGGGACTTGAACATAACTCTGTGTTTTATCGGCAGCCAATGGAGCCTTTCAAGGTGTTTAAACACAGACTGATGCTTTGGGATATTGAGGAGGATCCGTGCTGCAGCCTTTTGAAGTGTTTGTATCTTGTTGAGAGTAGACTTATGTGCATTTAAATACAGAGCATTGCAGTAATCGAGTCTGGATACAGCAAGAGACAAGACAAGTGTTTACTGAACTTGAGGTGGAATAAAATGAAGAATCATTTTTATAAGTTTGAGGGTGTGGAAGACTTTGGATGAAACTGCATTGACTTTGTCTATGCATGAAAGTTTGTCATTTATTATGAATCCTGCGCGTTTTGCTGACTGGTGGGAGAGGAGTACCCAGTTCCTGGGGCAACCAGTCGGGGGTCCGGAATGAAGTTTGGGCGCCAAAGAGCAGAACTTTGTTCTTGTTAGAATTAAGTTTGAGACAATTTTTGGCCATCCAGGTGCTGACTTCCCGCAAGCAGTTTCAGGGATTCTAGAGGGGTGATGTAAATATGAAAAAGAGTGGGACTAAGTGAAGAGCCCTGCGGCACACCACAGGGAAGGGAGAAAGGCAAGGACACATAGTTGTCCAAAACTGACCACTTGTTCACATGATTGTAAAAATGATCTTAGTAGGTCCCAGGCAGAGCTTGTGACACCTATCTCTGTGAGCTGAGTAAAGAAGTTTATTGTGATGTACGGTGTCAAATGCCGCAGACAATTCAAGAAGTATTAGAATGGCTTTGCTGCCTGCATTTAGGTCTATTTTAATATCTTAGTTAGACTTGATAAGGGCTGTTTCAGTGCTGTGATCAGAGCAGAACACAAACTGAGTGGAATCGAGTAGGTTATGAGATTGAATGAATTAGGTTAGTTGAGAATTCATTATTTTCTTAGCGATCCTGGCGTGCAGAGGAGGACCTGATATAGGGCGATAGTTGTTTGGATCTGATGGGTCCAGAGAGTGTTTCTTAAGAAGGGGACAAAGAGATGGCTTTTTCCCAATCATCTGGAAAGAGGCCCCGTTGAAACATGAGTTGGAAAATATCAGTAAGCACCAGTGCTAAGGTATCCGCAATCAGAGAAGCGACCTTCGGGGGACAACAGTCATTTGGTGATCCAAAACTGGATCGCTTAATCAATCTTGCAAGAGTGTCAATGGATGGTGGTGTGAAGGTGGAGAAACAGAACCAAAGCTGTAAAAGGATAGGGGAAAGGGAAGTTTCCTGCAATGTGTTATGGGTACTGGTCAAGTCACAATAGATCTAATTGACTTTGCTGAAAAATAAATTAGTGATCTGATTACAAAAGAACTGACCAGAATTGCTAAGTTTCTTTCCAGGGTTCTTTGTCACCATAGTTACTGTCCGAAAGAGTTCTTTTGTTGAATTCTTGGCAAGTACATTTTTTTCAGTGAAGTATTTAGCTTTGAAGATTTTTGATTTATAGATGGTTAGGCACGAATTACATTGAGCCTTTTCTTCAGTACCGTAGTTGCGACGCCAGATTTTTTCTTGCCTTCGTCAAGTCTGTTTGAAAGTGTAGGTCCTTTGAAAACCAAGGGGCGGAAGGTGTGTTCCTAGTGGGTTTTTTTGGCTTGAGGGGGGCAATCTTTAAGGTCGATAGGTGTAGCCAATGATTGTATTGAGCGACGGCTTCATCTGGATCGCCGGGGAAAAAAGGGGCGAGAGATATCTAAAGAGGCAGCTAAAGTAGAAAAGTCGATTTTATGCCAAGAACTAGTAGAGCCATAAGGGGAGTATGGCAGTTCCGAGGGAGTAGGGATTTAATGGACATCTGGAAAAAATAGCATTATAATTGGGCCAGGCTAGTTGAAGAGAGTGCGAGAAGTTTAAAGAGTCGTTGTTAGTAAAAATGCCATCCAATGTGTGGACAGCAGAGTGTGTAGGGCCAGTTATCAATTAAGAGAGGCCTAAGGTGGACATTAGAAGAAGAAAAGCTACAGTATCCGGATCATTTGACCCCAGCACGGTGTAGTTGATATGAAGAATGTTAGCCTCCAGCAGCCTGCTGCGATCCTGTGTAAAGACTGCCCAAGAACCAGGAGAGTGATAAATCAACATGCCTTTGAAAGAGTGAGAGTCAGCTAACTAGACATTAACAGCAAGTGCTTTGCAGAAAGAAGGAGGAAGTGGGTCACAAAAAACTGTCAAGTTGGAATTATGAATGAGTGCTAGGCCACCCCCGCGCTTAAGTGGTCTGTCGAGCTTGTAGATATCACAGCCCTCGGGAATGGCTTCCTTAAGATCTGGGGTGGAAGCCGAATCTGCCAAGATTCCATGACAAAGGCAAGGGAAAACTTGTGTTCCTCCATAAGAAGATTAAATTCTTTTTTGTGCTTTACAAGGGACATAGCAATGATGAGCACACATGGCAGCAGTCGGGGGATGACTCCACCTGGTCTGCTCACCTTCCAAACCATACAGTCTGTGTTCCAGGTCTATAGTCTCACCATGTGTATAAGCTATTTCCTACGTCACACCCACTGTGGCAACTGAGTCTTGAATTCTTGATTTTGTAAAGCTATCTATTATCATATGTTTCAACAGGGGCACTCATTTTGTTCTCCGAGGACATTTGTATGTGGATGCGCTGGTTCTGATCAAGTCGCAGCCCCAACTGTTCAAGATCCAATCACTTCATATCCACTGAATAACCAGAATCAGTCCGTAAACGGACTACGAATTTAGGACGTCTGTCCAGCAGTAGGCAGGCTATATAGCCACATGCCCACCAACTCTAATAACAGTAGCACCATTTGCTGAGGCTGGAAACAGATTAATGGCAAATGTGTTATGTAAAGAAAAGCGGCCTAACTTAGTCAAATCATGGAGTAATTAATGACGTGGATATCTCAAGTACTAGGAGGTTTATAGTGCCCAGAGTGTTATCAATATGCAAGGGATGACAGCGCATTAGGAGGGGAGGAAATGATATCACAAAGTGAGATCGAGACTATATGCTAATACAAGATACTATTAACCAGCAGGGGGCCATATGTGGGGGTCATAAGTATCAAAGTACATGACTCCTTGTAACGACTTAACTAATCGCCTCGAGAGTGAAGAGAGTGAGTAAGCGTTCCCCCCTTACGTCTTTCTTAACCGCTGTTTCCAGTCTTCCCTAGATAAGCTTTAGACGATGTAGGCGATACCTTTAAAGAGCTCAACTTTGTACTGTTTAACAAAAACGATGTTACTTACCTGTTTACAGGAAATGTAGTACCTAGGTATACTACTCTGTGTAAGAAAAGTAATCGAAAAAGTAACTTACCTGGTATTTTACTAAAAAGCCTATTCAAGTCCATGTACTGTATTTACAAAGTTTTGCATTTCTCTGCAACCATACCAGAAGTCAAAACAAAGTGCATTTGCAATTACAATTCTACCTGTTCACAAACTGCATTACAACTGTAAAGTATTTATTGCTGATCTGTGCCAGGCTTGCTTGGTTCTAGAAAATGAAATAACTAAAAGAATATTTTCATACAAAAACAATTGGCCTGAAGATCAGTCTTTGAGTGTGTGACTTCATTTGCTGACTGAGTGTGTACAACACATGCTTAACACTGTCCTCTGATACTGCTTTACTGCTCGACCACATTACCACAAATAGAGAGTGAGGTGCTATCTAACTTTACCTCTGCCTACCTTTGGTGTTCCACTGGACTCTGTGCACAGTATACCTCACTTTGGTATAGTATATACAGAACCAGCTTCCTACACAGAATCCCACTTTCCTACTTCCAGAATCACCAAAAAAGGCTCTGAAGAAGACCCACCATGATTCATTAGGACATCCTAAGAGATATTAGGGGGTGCACAAACTTCCAAAAAGGAGAGAAATTCTCCTCAGAAAAGGTTCCATTTGAAACCACAATTCCGTCTCTAAAGGAAGTTTCTCATAAAAAGCCATCAAAATCCCTTATTTCAACGACAAAATCTCAAAAACTGTTTCTGTACCTAAATTTGAGTATTCATCACTATCAACACCGTCGACGACCACCGCCACTACTATGACATCGACATTCACATCAGCAGCATCATCAATGAGAATCACATCGTCGCCAGTGGTGTCGAAAACAACATCTAGGTTGTTTTCGACGACAGCACTGTCAACTAAAAAGGTATACAAAATATCCAAGACATCATCCAATACACCGATGGCGGCGCCTAAGAGACTGTCAACGACAACATCGTCGATGAGGTCTGCAACAACACCGCCGTGCCAGCAACAATTCACTGCTGATGACAGCAACGCCGGCGAAAGCCCCATCAGCTGCAACGCAGACGAGAGCCCCGTTGGGGAAGACACCTCCATTACAGAGCTCGTCGATGACACCATCAACATTAACACCGTCGGTGGAGGCACCACTAACACCTCTGATGCCTGTTCTTCCTTCTCATACATCGCCTAGTAAAGTTTTGACTCACTCTCCTGCACATTTACTGGATGGGTACGATTCAGAGGACGACGCCCCGTTTAACGAGGTACATAGTCCCACTGAACACCATGTAAAGTGCCAGGGCGATGATGGAGAAGACCAATACTATGAGGACCAATTTTATGCAAGTGACCTATCGGAACAATATTTGGGTGAGTACTCCGGTTATTCTCAGCAGCAACAACAGGAGCAGTCAGTACAAATGGCATTGGAGTTAGTCAACAAACTCCAGCATATGTTCCAGGACTATTACAAACAGTTCCCAGTTCCGGCAACATCTGAACCCCTGCAGCAATCAACGACATCCATCCAGTCTGCAAGCATTTAGACACTGGTTACTCGACCACGTATTTTACCAATACCAGAGACCCCTCCACCTACAATGGCAAATACACTGGCGGAACTGCTAGCGGATGATCAACCTTTCTCGGATGAGGATAGAGAAGAAAGAGAAATCCCAAATGAGTGGGATGACTATTTATTCCAAACACCATCTTCTCCTGTACCATGAGCAGTAGACGCACCACCTGATGACATTGGTGACTTCCACAATCTTATGGAGAGGGCAGCAAAAAGACTTAAGCTTCTCCTTACCACCAAGCAGTTTAATTACTTCCTCTATGATTTCAAGGAGGCCACGAAAACATTTATAAGGGCCACCCCTAATGAAGACTAAATTTGGGAGGAATGAATCAAGACAATGAGGAATCCAGTTTGCAAGTTTAAGGGTCATCTGACGACATCATTCGGATTATGCCAAACATAATGAGACTTTTTCATAATGACAGACCCGTCCTTAAAGGGATGGGACGTTTATCTTTAGGATTTGACAGTAAATGAGAAATTAAACAACTTTAAAAAGAAGCAACACATAAACTGGCTGGAGCGCAAGGCCGTACCACTGGCCATATTATCTTTCCTTCCCAGAACAGCACACTCATCCTTGCTAATCTGCATGGACAAACCACCAGCATGCATTACATAAACAAACAGAGAGGAACAAGGTAATCAGTTCTGTCACAATAGGCGCAAGAAATTTGAAAGTGGGCTCTGCACAACCAGATAACCGTGTAGGCAGAACACGTGCCCGTAGCAACTAATGCCTTAGCGGATATATTAAGGAAACCGGCTACCCGTTGCCACAAGTGGGAACTAGATCCGATGATTCTAGAAAAAATCTTCGCTCACTGGGGCATACCAAATCTGGATCTGTTTGCAACCAAGAACAACTGCAAATGTCAGTACTACGCATGCTGGCATCAGCAGCAGGGGTCGTGGGGGTGTTTTCGATAAGATGGTCTAAAATCTTTGTGTACGCTTTTCCCTCGATCCCATTAATCCCGAGGATCCTTAGGAAACTCTAGAGGGAACCCTGTTGAGTAATCCAAATTGCTCCCATATCAGCCAGACAGTTTAGGTCCACAGAACTCCTGCTTCTTTCGGAACAGGCCCCCATTCAACTGAAGCCCATACCAATGTTGCTGCCGATGAACAACGGCCTGGTATGTCATACCAATCCGACATCACTACACTTGTCATCCTGGCTCCTAAATCCACAAGTTTAAATATTCCAGCGGACTGCAGAGAGATCCTCGCAAAGGCCAGGGCAAACACCACCAATAAGACAAATAAGCTAACGTAAAAGTGTTTCTGTCTATAGGGTCAGGAAATGAGTGTTCATCCAATCTCATTTTTCTACAGAGCAAATCCTACTGTATCTTCTTCAATTAGCAAAATCCAGGCTAGCTCACTCATCCATTAAGGTACACCTAGCAGCAATTTCCCAATTTCGAAAAGCAGATAAGCTATCTTTCCTATGATCGGCTACAGTAATCAAGAGTTTTTCAAGAGAATTATCAAGGTGTTTCCTTCAGTAAAGGAACTTCTTCTTGCCTGGCATCTAAATTAAGTACTGGGACAATTGATGAAGGCTCTGTTTGAACTGATTCACAAGACATAATTAAAATATCTCACATGGAAAACAGCAGTGATGCTGGATGAAAACGTCAGCAAGAAGAGTTAGTGACATCCAAGCATTTACAATCAAGGAACCATTCATGCAATTTAAACAAGATAGTGTCATATTAAGAACTACTCCAAAGTTCATACCAAAAGTCCCTTTGGATTTCCACCTTAATGAACCCATACAAATTAAGGACATTCTCTCCCAATACACAGAATATAGCAGAAAGATCACTGCATATGTTAGACGTTGAATGTTGTATCAAATTCTACTTATACAGAACTAAACAACTCCTCAAAAAAAGATCAATTGTTCGTGGCTTATGGAAATCTACGAAAAGTGGTCCCAGTTTTGAAGCAAAGTACAGCAAGAGGGATCGCAACAGCTATCCGATTCTGTCACAGACAAGCAGCAAATCCCTCAACGCAGAAATGTAAGGCTCATTCTACCAGAGCTGTTTCTACTACCACAGCTCTCTTTGCTGGTGTGCCTATTCAGCAAATATGCAGAGCAGCAACATGGTCTGTCAGGCACACCTTTACGCAGCATTACTGCCTGGATTCCTCTGCCAAGAACGATGAGGTTGTGGGCCATGCTGCGTTGCGCTATTTCAATAAGGTGAGAAATTTCTAACTATCTTTCCCACCATTCGCTACAATATGATAAGGTTGTTATTTGCAAATGCAAACTGCTATGTACTCTGATTCAAGCATGTGAATCTATTAAACATCCAATACTGAAGAAGAAAATTAAGTTACTTACCTGTAACGGTAGTTCTCCAGTATTGGTATCTTCTATAGATTCACATGCGACCCACCCTCCTCCCAAAAGAGACTCCCCTTATCTCTCTGCATTATTACCTCCCACTTGTGTTAAAAAATCTGATGAGCCTGGAGCCTCTGTGGTGAGGGTGCTGTAGCCTGACTGACTGGACTTAGGGTCTTTTTTAAGGATGTTAATAATCTATTAAAGTGAATTTCTTTTAAAATTGACGTCTATGTAGGTCTTTGACTACTGCTTTCTATGGTACCGTGGGATTTCCACTTCGACAATGGGGAATGATTCAAACATGTGAATGGAGGAAGTGGCAGAAATCCATGCTCCCTGACATAGCAATCTTGTGCCAGGAAGAAACTGATGGGAGACAGGGACCCCTCTCCCTTCTACGGTCATAGGAGTACAGATATGCTATGGCAGACAGGGGAATTTTGGACATCCTCTGTAATCAGAAACCATGGGGAGACTACAATACATAACACACCTTGGACCGGGGTGGGGGGCAGGGGAGGCAGCGGGGGCAAGTCTGTTAAGATCATATATTATGTTTGACTGAGTTTCATTAGGACCTTTGATTAGATGATGGTGACAAAATTGTACTGCAAGAAGGGTAGGATGGAGTATTGTTGGAGTAGGGAGCATTCTAATATAAGAATCGCACGCACATTTAATGATAAAAGTGTGGATAATAATGATATTGTTAATGGGGAAGTGCACATTTTTTGAGTACTATGACCTAAACTGTAATGGGACTTGTACGTTTTGTTTCAATAAAGAATTGCCTAATAAAATTTGTTTTAAAAAAATGATTCAAACGTGGAGAACTATGGTAAGTAACTTAATTACATTGCTGTTTTCACTTGTAAAAAAATATTGAACTTTAATTCCCACTATGAGATAGCCTAACAGGTGCCCAGGTGCTTATTCATATGTTGGCTACGCACAAGTAACAACACTGTCTTCACATACAAGCATGACTGTATTCGTTTTTACAATGTGTAAAGCACTAAAGTGCTAAAATCATTAACTCAAAAGTCACTCAGACTCACCTTTGCCATCACTTTCACAGTACAAGAATAAAGCACCTGGGAATACTACCTACTTCATTGGGGGTTATGAGGAAAGTGTTACAAAAAAATTCAAATTAAAGATTCTATATTGATTAAAACTCTCACCATGGGTAGCACCTGGAAATTGGTACCCTTGATAATTGAGGCCCTTTCACTAGCTTTTGTAAATTCTATGGCTGTGCATGGTTAGCAAGTGTTAAACACCGCAAACATCACAAAGATTCAAGGCAAGGCTGCACCCACCCAGCCCCTATGTTTGGTGATAACAATAAAGAAGCCATCAAAGCAGCCATATGAATTCTGGTATCGTCGCTGCCTTGGTCCTCCGAATGTTGGAAGATAGAAATAGATGCGAGGGGAAGCTACTGCCTTGCAACTACTCCATAAGCTAAAGGATGTTAATGGTTATAGTGTGTCTTGCAACTTCCAGTCTGTACAACTTGGACGATGATAAATTTCCGTTAGGGTGTTGTAAACCTTGTGAGGAAACCCTCACCCTGCAGCATAACAACTTTGTAACCACATGATAGAGAGTGGGTTGCTGTATAGATCTTTCCATTTAGGAGTGTTGGTTATTGTTGTTTTAAAAACGTAAAAGCTTGAGGCTCCCTTTAACATTATTAAACATAAGTTATAAAATCTTTGCTGAGGTACTCCTAAATTCAGTACAAAAGGTTGCCTTGGGGCTGAATCGCTCTAATTAAACTGTGCTCTTGCCTGGCCGACACCTCCAAACTAACATTCATTATCTACCTGAGGCTTCGGACTAATTTCACACAACCAGAAAACATGCTGTAATTACTCTCTGATATTTATATTTTATTTTTCACAATGAGCTTTACAATGTGTCCTCCCAGTTGATGGGGCGGATCGCCTTCCATACAGAGATTTGACTTTCTGGGAGCCGGGAAGTGGGGATTGTCCTTATCACATGGGGAGTGCTTGTTTTATTTGCACTATTCAATGAGCCATTGATAATTTCTCTAATGACGTTATATGCTGATTACATTGCTCTGAATGGGAGCTAATGTAATCAGCAATACTGGACTTACAATCTTATGCGAAACTGAGAGGGACGGGTGCAAAATCAAGTTAAGTTCACTCATACCGTTTTTTCTTTTGTACTTCGAAAAAGTATTCCTCAATTCCTGAAAAGTATTGACAGATCAGGTTTTGAGAAAACAGGGACGATTAATATACTGCGAATTAGTCTCCACTCATGGCGAAAACACATTTGCATTAAGCATCACCATATAAGGGTCCAATAATATAGTCTGTCATCAGATAGTGTAAATTCACCATCATAACACACCCCTGCACAGCGCTGGCAAGAAAAAACAATCGAATGCCCCATCCCACAGCAGCATATGCACCAAGGATTTAAGCTAATTAAAGAAATCCTCTGTTATCCAGAACGGGATGTTCTGGAGAGCTTTGAGAAATATTTGGAAAATTATAAGGGTAACCCTACCTATAAGTGATACATAGGTTTCCTCAGGTGTCACAAATCCTTGCGAAAATGTGAAATAGCCACTAAGAAAATAAGCCTTTCACTATACTAAGCCCAAAAATATGGATGTCCACGTCTTGTCACTTAACTGATTGCAGAGAGACCCAATTTACATTATTCCAAACTCCATCAGAGGAAAATTCTAAACAACTAAATGAGACTAACAGGTGGAAAGAAAAGGTGCAGAGGGACTGAGTCATTTAGGACAAAATACAACAGAATTTTCTTTCACACAGACTATTGAATTAACCATAGACCCTCACCAAAAGAGAAGCCAAAACGATTGAGATCCTGCAACCCTTGTGGCAGCCTGTCATGGGACACAGAATCAAAAACATTCACTGTTAATCACTGCCAGAGTTCAAATCGGCCAAAACAGCCCGTGTCGTTCGACTGGTGTATATAGGTGTTTGTTTCTCCGAAGTTACACTTTCAGTTTTTTGGCAAAGCCAACTCCACAGCCTTTGATACAAGAGACATACTAACCTCCATGAGTTCTCTCTTCCTTGAGAGGCACACTGACCTGAAATTGGTAAAGAAAAAGTCCGTCCTCCACCAACTTCACTATTATCTGCTTCGCTCCTTCAATGGTATTTTTCCTCACCAGTCCATGGATAGCATAGCCACCATGACTACAGCTCCTGATGCAGAGTCTCTGCTGTTTGTAGAAGGGATTCAAAATCTATTCTCCAGTAGTCAGTGTTCCTTCTTATTTGAATCCTCCACAACTGAAAGCAACCACCCTCTTCTCATATTATACAACATTCAATACTCGCATGCACCCTCAAGGAAAGGTGAGACACAATTGCAAAACGTCACAGACCTCCGTTTGCTGCCCATCCCAGGGTCTCCACCATGGAAGTACGGCAACCAGAATCTAGGAGCAATGCCTGCCAGAGTCCAGCGCTCAGAGCACCAAATGGACTAAATGGTTACTGTTAACCCGGTAGGGGTACGTTGTCTTCTCTGGTGTCCTCCTCTGTCCATCTGAACCCTTGGGAACCATAAAATCTCTGCCATGCCATCTATGATCTCCTTACTCCACTCCAACTCTGGCAATTTACTTGTTACCTACCCACCACTTTAAACTCTCACTCAGGCATTACTGTATATGGATTATCACAACAACCCAACATACTTCAGCGCTAGGCATGTCTCCGCACAGAGATCAGGGAGAAGTAAGCCCACCACTTAATTTCCACTTGTGCACCATACAAAGTCAGCCTCTGTAGATGCTCCACCACCATAACCAACTATTGCTTAGCAATCCAATCCAACATCCCCACACCCTGACCAGACCAAAGGTGCTCTATTTCACATAATAGGATGATTTTAAATATCACTCATAAATAACCGTAAAGCACTACAAAGGAATTTTAAGAGAATAGATAAAAAGTGAGATTAAGCATTCAAGCTAGAGTGCTTTTTGAGCGATATAAAAAAAATTAGCATGATTATATATGTGTAACTAAAGGACTGAAAATCCCTAAAAGGAAACAAAAGGACTCATTTTTTTAAATAAACTGAATGAGAAACGAATGATCCTTTTTTATAAAGAGATGTGAAATTGAAATGGTGTAATAAGCGTAATAAAAATTATTAGCATACATTAATGTGGAAGATAATTTATTAAGAATGTAATTTCCTTTCTGATTGACATATGATTTTACTTTCCCACAAAAATATATAAGAATGCATTGCACATATGTGCTGGTTATACTGTTTCTTAAGAATATCCCATTGCTTTTGTAAAGTTCTCTGCTACTCTGGGGCGTGCTACAGAGAACTGTAAATAAATAAATCTCACCAGCAAAATGGTATCTACGCAAACAATCCTAAGGCATGGAAGGGGTACAGTGTATGTAAAATCCCAAATTAGATATCAATTTTGCTGAGACGGTAGACAGATAAAATCAGGGATGTTTAGGTCTACCCTCAGATCCTATGACCAAATCTCTACAAAGCCCAACAGTCTGTTACAATCATACTCTATATCACTTAATCAATGGGTAGTGTTCTAGGCTGTCCCCTCAGACTACCTCTCACCCACTCCATTTTCGCAATAGAACACCATTATGTTACTATTTTTTCAAAAGCGATATTATGTAACAGGTGGGGAACAATATGAAGCATATGAGCCCAAATTCTATGAGAATCTTGGGGGACGCAAATACCTTATCTTACTGATTTCTAGGGAAAAAAACAAATACAAGACAATAGCAATTTGCTAGATGTCAGCGGTGTATCTAGACTTTTGCAGTTTATGAAAACATTTTAGTGCATAGCCATTGACACAGCAATTCCTCCCATAATGGAAGATTAATACGTTATGGAGTACTCCGTGCCCTTCCATGGTGATGTGCAGAACCAGACAAAACTAAATTAGGAATAAATATGAGCATACAAGCATACAAGCAGACCACAGAGTTGGAGGAATGAGACTTGCCTATAGCAGTGTTCAAGACCAGAATATAATCATTGCTAAGTGTTAATGTGCTTTAAATGGGGTAGGCACCTATTGAAGGTTTCAATAAAAACACAGGAACTTTTACCATGTAAGTGTAAATATTTAGTGTGGTTACAGTCTGATTATACAGTTTGCCACTGATTAATAAATCATGACCTTCCATGTCCTGGATTAAGCTTACAGGCTGAAAGGGAATGAGTAACTAATACTATTAAGACACTGTGGTTTTGATGGAATCAGTACTATGTGCAGGATTATGGGACCTCGGTGTATAGGGGCAAAGCCTTCCTACCGCCTTAGTACCCATGAGCCCAGGACTGACTAGCTATAGTATCTCACTTGCTCTCTTACTCACAAATGGAGAAACCAATGATTAGACACCCCAAAACACAACACTCCCGGATCTTTGAGGAATCGCTGTAACAAGATGCACCTTTTCGCTCACATTCTTGTCCTTGTCCACAATAAGATCTGACAGAAACACGAAAATAGTTTAAAATATTTATTTTAACTAACGTGCTCTAAAATGCAGTATACAAGTCAGCACCAGCAGCAAAATGCATAATATCAATACAGTTAACAGACACAACACAAACAATAGTATTTAGTGTTAGCCGATTCCTGCACTCAATCTATTTTCTGAGGAGAAAAAAAGGCCTAAAGCTGTAATGCTAAAGAATTAGGTTTATACAACCAAATGTGCTTTAGAAATGCCATAAGGGCCGTTGGTATTTTGGTATTGTATTGTGCTCAGAGGAAAAATTTTATTGGGGAAACTTATTTTCCATGTTTTTAATCTTGCTCTCTTTTAACTCACATATGTTTTAGCCACACCAAATGTAACCAAAAATGTGATTTAATGTATATTATAATGAATTGTGTTGTGACTCTTTTATGGCATCTTTTTAAGCCGAAATAAAGAATTTGAATACAGTTAGCAGTGCAGCAAGACCATATATCATAAAGGGATATATCACTTTATAAAGATGGTGGATAAAGGACTTTAAGGACTAACCACCCTCCCTTTGGTAAGCAGAAGTATTATTATATAATAGAAGATCTCTGGGCTTTGTCAGCAGACCCCATACCTTAGGACATAGATCATATTTCTATATCACATGTGCGTGTTGCTCTTCTCCCTGTAAAGGTCCCTCTCCAAGTGTGTGTTACCTAAACATGCATCCCCATAATATCGAAGTACAAGTCTCCAACAAAAACAGCTGCATTGGTATGTTTTGTCTAAGTGCTAGGGCCTGACCAGAACAGAATAACGAGTCAGTTATATAGACCTTGCTCACTATGTTCAGACTAAACTCCAAAAACAGGCAGAGAACGAGCACAGCAGAGAGTTCTCATGTGAGAGGCATAAACAGAGTTGTGCATAATAAAGACATGCAGTGTCGTGCGCAAAAGCTGTATTATGGCTACTGGGCTCATTTTAACTTAAAGATGACGATAATGTCTCTTTTTTGGGGTTACGGAGTTTTATATAGCGCAAACTTGACCCAAAGGTATCGGGTATCAGGATTGGATGCACCTGCATTCCTCTTTACCTGCTGCGGCCAGGTTTGCTTCTGGGTCCTCCTCTTCGGCAGCCATTCAGGGGCATGGGGGTTTGGGTCCCTGGTAGCACCATGCTAGGAAGTGATGGCACCATGATGGGCAGACCTTCTTTTTCCATAGCCCGATCCACTATAGCCACCTTCCCATTGATTCCTGTAGAGGTTTCCCAACCCAAGATGTAATACCTTTACTCATTCTTGACTTTTAGGTAATTTTTTCCCCATACAAAACTTGCAAAAATGTCTTCCAGTGAGATGCAACACTCCCAGATAGTCGTGTTTTTCCTGGTCTTTCTTTCTCTGTGCAGAGTGTGCTACTGTTGTGGTGGTAAATTCCAGATTTTTTTTTGCATCATGCTTTTTCCTCCTTGAGGTTTCGTTAGAGGGCACGTTCTAGCTTCATGTTTCAGTGGCTGGAAAGGTGAGGGCAGCTTCCGGAAGCGATCATTCAAGCTTCATATCCAGAACTTTCACATCTACGTCAAACTCGAGAGAGATTGTGACGTAAAAATACCAAAGTTAAGATGGATCCCTAACAAACCTTAGCAGGATACCATAAATCAACAGTCTGCAGAACCTTTGTGCAATAAAATGTAATATTATGCTAAGCCTTGTCAGCCAGAGTGCTATCTGAGTCACCTCCAGTTCTTGCGAGGTTCAGCACTGTGAAGCACATACGAATAAGTTAAAGGAGTTCCTGGACTCTTTGACTGCCCATTTCATTTTTCGATTTATCCAATTCTCCCAAGATAGGATTAAGTTGGGTTAGCTGTCTAACAGGAGCAGCCTTGGCCTGCCCTAAGCCTTTGGTAACTCCAGCAGTCCCTGGTCTGGATGATTATTCCACCTTTGTATTGACCTACTGCCAAATGTTTAAAAGACCTGACTTGGAGAGTTCAGCAGAAGAGGCTCTTTGCAAAATTCAAAAAAGGCTATCAGGATGTTTTGTCCTATGCGACACGTTGTAAGTGCTTGGTTACTGAAACAACATGGGTTGAGCGAACCGTGGGTGGAGCAAACCTTGCTTCGTAGAGGGTTGAAGGATAAAATCAAGGATGAACATATTCACATTCCTCGACCCACTTCTCTTAACGAGGGAACAGTCAACCTTTTACATCGAACACCGATTGAATGAAAGGAGAAAAGAACAGAAGGGAGTTTACAATCAATCCTCAATCTCTCCACTCCGAAAAACCGAGAGCCAAACTCAGAAGTCGGCTGAAGAACCAATGTAAATCGGGATCACAAGAGGCCCAATTTCTGAGGAAGAAAAGCGTAGATGGCGGACAAAGGGATTATTCCTATATTGTAGGAAGAGTTAACATCTTTTATGCCAATGTCGAATGAGGCCTGCAAAGCCATCGGGAAACGATAAAGCCCATTCCTTGGCAGCCAGGAAGGTTTAGGTGAAGCATAACTTCCTCAAGTAATGTCTTCTGAACCTTCGGGAAATCTCAAATATATTCAATTGTTTCTGCTACCAATCTCCATAGGAAACACTTCCCCCTTAATTTCAGTTTTTTCTTTACTGAATTCTGGAGCTACCGGTATGTTCATGGATAAGGGATGGGCTCCCAAGAACCACTTTCCAATTCAAGCCAAGGCACTTGGAAACATTTTTCAAACCGTGGATGGAACACCTATAAATTCCAGTCCTGTCGTCCAGTGCACTGAGTCCCTTCAAGTGAAGTTATTTAACCATCAGGAATGTTTAGAATTTAATTTAATAACATCCCCTAACCTCCTTGTAATTTTTGGTGTTCCATTGTTGTTCCTGCACAACCGTTACATAAATTGGGTAATCAGGGTGTTATCCTTCAGTTCTAAATATTGTGCCCACGATTGATAATGCTCTAAATTGAGTGAAGAGCGTGAAACTCCAATGCCCCATGAAAAATCTGTGACGACAGTGACTAACTTATTAACAGCTCCTGAACAATACCAAGCATTCAGCGAGATATTTGAGGAATTGAAAACCAAAACCTTACCTCCACCCCACAATTGTGACTGTTTCATAAATTCAGTAATAGGATCAGAGATACCTTATGGTAGGATGTACCTGCTTTCTGAATCAGAGAGAAAGGTGTTTTGACAGTATTTGGATGAAAATCTAGCTCATGTTCTAATTGTTCTCTCTACATCTCCTACTGGAACTCCTCCTTTCTTTGTGCCAGAGAAATCAAAGGACTTTAGACCTTGTATAGACTACAGCGGACCTAACAAGATCACGTCAAGGATCGGTATCCTTTTCTATTAATTAAAGACATATTGGAATCAGTAAGAAGAGCCCAAGTGTAAAAGAAGCTGGATCTCAGAGGGCAATTTCATTTACTAAGAATAAAGCCTGAGAACAAATTGAAAACAGCATTTCGGAATCCATCTGTAAATTTCAAGTATAGGTTGATGCCCTTCAGCTTCTGTAATCCTCCATCATTCTTCAAAGTTTCAAGGACAACATTTTTTTAACTTATTGAATCTAAATGTAATTGTCTATTTGGATGATATCTTGATCTTTTCTAGGTCTTTGGAATAACATTGTCTTTGTGTCCAAAATATTCAGCAACAATTAAAAGACCATTCCCTAAATTGCAAACTGGAGAAATGTTTATTTGAATAAAATGAAGTGGAGTACATAGGGTTCATTATTTCTCCTATCAATAGATTATAAAAAGATTCAAGCAGTACTAAACTGGCATCTTCCTTCTTCTGTTAAGTAAACCCAAAGTTTCCTCGGATTTGCCAAACTCTATAGGCAGTTTATTCACAACTATCTGGATTATACTTGTAAGATTCCTTGATTACTGAAGAAGAAAAACCTGAGGTCAGGCTTTCACTGAGATCATCAAGCTGAAAAGGTTTTTTAAGCTTTGAAAGAGGCTTTTACCTCGACTCCAGTTGGGAGGCAACCAGAATCTATGAAGAAGTTAAACGTACATATCGATGCATCTGAGAAAGCATTGAGTGCAATTTTGTTGCATTTCCAGGAAAATTATTCGTTAGAGCACCCAATCTTTTACTATTCGAGATCCTAATCCTCCTCGGAGCGGAATTATTCTGTGATAGAAAGAGAACTAATGGCATGAAAGAAGCTTGCAAGGTGTGGCGGTAACTTCTCCAAGGTAGTCACCATCCCTTTGAGAACAGAACGGATCACCATAATCTCCAGGTGTTGCAAGAATTTCAGTGTTAGAACAGTCGACAAGTCTGTTGGGTATATGTTTTGTCTCGTTACAATTGTGTGGTCACCTATATTCCTGGATTCAGCAGTACTCTTGCCGAATCTCTGCCCCTCAGAACTTTTCTCTTCAGGAAACTCAACCTTAAACCCTTTTTGCTCCAGGACCGCTAATATCTGTAGCCATCTCTTTTTTAGAGGAGGTCTAACAGGCTCATCTGTCACTGAAGAAGGAAGACCTGAAGGAGATATGTGAGCGTTTTAAACTAAAGAAGCAAGATGACTTATACTACTTCAATAAAACTCTGATTATTCATGTTCCAGTTATACAATGGTTGTTATTGAATTTGTGTCACTACACCTTAAGTGCTGATCATCGCGGAAAGAAGAACACCCTGGATCTAATCTACAATATTCCACTGTACAAAGATGTGGAGCAACAAGTACTTTTGTTCCCAATTTGTAACCAATTCAAGGCCTCTCATTCCAAAACCTATGCCCTCCTACGTCTGTTGCCAGTTGTTCCCAGACTCTGGCATACCATGTCAACAGATTTTATAGTGGATTTGCCCAAATATAGGGAATTTGCAGTGATCATGGTAACTATTGATACATCATTTAAGATGGCTCATTTTTCAACCTTCAAGACAGCAATGACAGCAACAGATATGGCAGGATGGTTTATCTCTGATATGTTTCGCTGTATGAATTCCTGTCAACCAATCCTTTCTGAAAGAGGGCCACAATATGTTTCCAAGTTTTTGAAAGAGGTGTGTGCTGCTCTTTGAATTTCCGGAGCTTGATCTTCAGGTTTCCATCCCCAGACTAATGGTCTCATGGAGCATACCAATCTAACTTTGAAATCAATACCTACAGTGTTTTTGTAATGCTACGTATGATAACTTGCCTGCAAGGTCTTCATCTTAGAACGAGTCCTGAAATTGTTCCTACTGACTATCTGGTGCCAGCAGCCTCAGAACTTTTGAAGTATATAGTGTCTGTAAGAGATAATGTTATGAAGAGCCTGTCTTTTGGCAAAAGACAGTATGAAAACACATGATGACAAGCATTGTCGCCCTGCCAATAATTCTTCTGTGGGAGAGAGGGTCTGGTTGTCTTCCAGTTTTTTGCCACTCCATGGTGGGCACCTTAAACTTGGCACACGTTTTCTTGGTCCTTTCTCTATTGATAATCCTGTTTCTGTACAGATTTAATTGCCTCCTTCCTGGAGAGTTCATCCCGTGTTACAGCTGAAACCCTATGTCCCTGATCGTTTTTCTTGAGTTGGTTCACCTCCTCCCCCAGTGTTAGTTCAGGGGGTTCCTGAGTTTGAGGTCTCTGATATTTGTGATACCTGGATCTATCTTGGGAAAGTACAGTTTTTGGTGCATTGAAAAGGTTACCCCATCAGCGATCATTCATGGAACCAGCTACTGCTGTCCATGCCACTAGGTTGGTATGTAGATATTTCGGATTGCATCCTCCTACACCTGGAGCCTAAGAGGGGGTAGAGGTATAATGTCAGACGCACACTTTTCAGAAAGTAGGGGGTGCCTGCCGAGCGTATCAAACCTGTTGGGTTACTGATCAGTAGGGTGGGGTTTAAGAAATGCATGGGTAAGCATCAGACTGCTCAGGCCCGAATTGAGACAGTTCTCACGCTGACACATGAGGAGTTGAGCAAGAGAGGCGGGAGGGGGTGGGGAGGTAAGTTACAAAGGTTCTTTCATTGGGCGAGGGTGGACTAAGTTCAGGCATATGGAGTGGACTAGACGTACACTTAGACAGGGGTGGAGATGGTTGAAAACGGCAATCAGACACCGATAACACATCCAGATGGGTGGGCAGAAGACCAAGAGACTAAGACGGTGAAACCTATTCCATATTTACCTAGAACGTCAAAGGGGTAGGCAACAAAATAAAATGTGGACTTTTGGCTGCTACCCTTAGGAGAATGAAACCGGACATGGTAATATTACTCCTGTCTCCCACCTACAGGGCACCCATTGTAAAAGCACCCGCCTTCCTCTTTACCTTCTGCAGCCAGGTTGCTTCTGGGTCTTCTTCCTTGGCAGCCCATCAGGGTGGGGCTTTGGGTCCCTGGGAGCACCATGCCTCCTGTAGGGAATGTCTTAGCAAGAAGTGATGGTGCCATGATGGGCAGAGCATCCTTTTCCACAGCCCAAGCCATCATGGCCTCCTTCCCATTGATTCTTATGGAGTTTTCCTAACCCAAGATGTAGGGAATTACCTCCCTGACTCATTCTTTTCCTCCAGGTCATTTTTCCCTACATAACCTTACTGGGGCTGAGGGGCTGATGCATCCTGTGGCTTGTATGCGGGCTCTGCAGTGGGATCTGAACTCCCAGTGAGCCCAACATCAAGGGGTCCTCTCAGACCACATTCAAACTTCAGAGGAGACCGCAAAAGACCTGCAGTGGTAGTTGCAGAACCACAATTGTGTCAGTGTCAGACCCTTTTTTTCTAAACCATTCAGAGCTCACAGTGGTGACTGATGCATCGCTTCTGTGTTGGGGTGGCCATCAGCAAGTAATGAGTATCAGAGGACTCTGATCAAGTTCCAGCTTCACATCAATCTGCTGGAGCTGAGGTCCATCTGCTTGGTGCTGAAAGCCTTCTTGCCATCTATCAAGGGGAGGCTGGGTCAGGTGATCATGGATAACACGACTATGTGTTATTCCACCAAACAAGGCAGAGTGAGATATCGGACTGTGTGCCAGGAGGCGCTGGTTACCTGAAAATGGCTGGATCGTCAGGGAATTTTCCTGGTTGCGAACCATCTGGTTGACTCTATGAATGCCAGCCTAGACAAACTCATTGTCTAGCAGATCACAAGTGGCAATTATACCGGAGGTGGCACAAAGCCGCTACTGTGAATGGGGAGCTCCTTGGCTTGATCTATTTGCCACCTCCAACAAAGTGCAATGTCAGTGCCTCTGTGTGTTGGAGTTTCCAAGGCGTCTCATACTCAGAGATGAGCTCCACCTTTCCATCAAAACCACTCCTGCCACAAATTCTCAAGAAGATCAAGACGGACTGGAAATAGTGGCTCTGGATTAGGCATGGAGGCTATGGTATCCAGAACCCTTGGGCTTGAGCATATGTCCTCCGATCAGGCTGCCCCTATGGGAGGACATGTTATTGCAGGAAAAAAGCAGGGGTGTTGACTCTGGGCCTTCGTAATCCCACTATTCATACTTGGAGATTGAGCAGCAGCGGCTGAACACCTTCATCCTACCTCCGGAGGTGATTGATGTCATCTTGGTAGCCATGCGTCCCTTGACATACGCCTGTTGTGGGCACACATTTGTGGTTTGGTGCAGCACACAACAGATTGATCCCTTCCAGGCCAAGTTTTCTAACGTTCTGTTGTTTGTTTTGTCTCTTGCCCAGTTAAAGGTTATCTTTCAGAAGGGGAGGAGCCAAGATGGCGATCGGGAAGGTCGCATAAACGCTTGGCTCCGAGAGCCCTACCACCCCGCACGTCTATCCTGGCGATAATCCTGAGCAGGGTTTGCTGATCTAAGTAGGTGAAGGGAAGTATTCACTTACCGTCTGTTTCTGAGGCTCCACCGTGCAGTAGATCCGAAGAACCGTCCTCGCCTGCTTGCCGGCCTTCGTGGAGCTGAGACCGGGGCCTCGAGTACGGAGGGTGCCCGGCCGTGATTGCAGCGTCAGCGGCCTCTGGGTGGGATGAGAAGCCGGTCAGTGAGAACCGAGATCTGCGAGCCGGGAAAGATGGTGCCAACCCACTCCCAATGGTGGGTTGTCCTGTGAGAGATACGATATTGTTGGGCGGGAGAGAGTCCATGTTGCCCAGTTCCCCTTCGGTGAGATACCCGACCATGTTAACGGTCCCGTCCGGGAACCAGTGGGTGACTCCCGGCTGCTTCCAGAGGTCGGGCGGGACTTGGAAGTGAAGGGGAGGAGAAGGAGACCGAGATGGCTGAATTGGCGGATGAGGCCTTAACGTGCACCCCTCCTCTGGGCAGGGAAACCGATGAACATGAGAATCCCGGGGTCTGGCTATGTGGGGAAACACCCACGCATAGACATATACTGGCTGCGCTGACAACCTTGTGGACTGCCCTGCTCCGGGAGACCCGGGAATTGGGAGAACGGATGGCCGCCATTGCTGTCTCTTGTAACGGTACGGATTGCTTTCGAGGAGGCGTTGATGCGTCTCCTTCTGCTACGTCGACATATTCCCCAGATGAGTTTATATTCTTGGAGACGCGAAGAGATTTGGTTCATGAACTTACTGCTGCTACACCTGTTACACAAGTGGTTGTCTTATCGGGGCCTTTTTCTGATCAGCGAGTGGAGAAACGACATCAATCCAGTGTGCGGGAGGCCCGGGCTGTGTTTCGGCGCTTCCTACATTCTGTGCCTCCCTTTCCGTGTTTGGCGGACCTGTTTTCGGACTCGAGACTGTCGGCGGTTTGGATATTGTCATGTTCAGACCTCTGCCATGCATCGTCGGATATCTCTCGATGGCTGGGACCCTGTGGGGCGGCGGCGCTGCCTGGTCTGCCCGGACCGTTCGGACCCTTTGTACTGGTTTGTGTCCCGTCTGCAGGACGGTTCAACGTTGATACCATCGACAGAAGAGGCCAGGGGTGACCTCGCTTGGGATTTGGAGGGACTTATAGATGGTTAATGGCGAGTTAAGGGCACGTTTAGTGGGGTTATAATTGATTGCGTTTTATGTGATTGCTGATACTTGTACTTCTTTTATTGTTCCAGTTTAAACGATTTTTGGTATGCGGAGGTGGAAGGGACCGGATATCCAGACTGCCGGCTCTTCTCCTGTAATTTTTCTTTTTCTCTTTTCTTCTCTGTATTTCGGGTCTCTCATTTAGGGCGACAGGCACGCTGCTGGGGGGGTAGGCCGTAGCCTTCTGCAGGGGTGCAGGGTTGGGGGATGGGTTTGTCCTTTGTTCTCTCTTTGTTTCCATGGCCCTTTGCCCCTTTCTTTCTTCCATGTCGTCGTCTTTCATGTCTCCCATAGTATGTTCCCCTTTGGGGGGGGGGCTAGCTTGCCATGATTGGTACGTGTTTATTGTATTTCTCCTGAATCGTATACCCCTTCTCCTGTCCCATTCGATCTAAGTACGTCATCGGAGTGAACTGTGTTTTAGCTAACTGTGTTGGGAGCGTGAGTGATTGTGCGACGTTGATTTTCGACTTAATTTTTGTATTATAAAATGAACCGTTTCTAGTCCTTATTATCACGTGATATTTTGATTATGTATTGTATTTTGGATGCTGCTCTGCCTTTGATCGCCGGCCCGCTGTAATACTTCATACTTACCTTTTTAATCGACTTGCCTAGCGGCCGGCCGGACTGGTTGTAGGCCCATGTTTGTATTTTCGTGCTGACTGAAATTAAGGTTCAATAAAAATAAAGAAAAAAAAAAAAAAGGTTATCTTTCAGCCTTTTAGCCTTCTTACAGTTGCCAGATAAGCCCTCCTTGTTTAATTCACCAGTTGTAATGCAATTTTTGAAAGGACTGCAACTTATGATTCACTATTCCCCTTTTGTAAAGCCCCAATGGTATGTTAATCTGGTCTTCATTTATTTAATGCACTCTCTGTTCAAGCTGCTTCACATCTGTCCCTTATGGCTCCTTACTATTAAGATGGTATTCCTCATAGCAATCATCTTGGTACAGCTCTCTGCGTCAATCCACCATACACCACCTTCTTCCCAAACAAACTGGTTCTGCTAATGCGAGCATAATTTCTACCAAAAGCTGAGATGCCGTTCCACGTCACTTAAATTATCATCTTGCTAGGGTTCTATACTCCACCTCACCCCTCTAAGGAGGTGGAGAGGCTCGATCGCTTGGATCTCAAAAGAGCATACTTCTTTTACATTGAATGTACCAAGGAACACCAGGAAGAAGATCAGCTCTTTGTGGGGTGAAAAAGGCAAGTCAATGAAGAAGAGGACCATTTTCCACTGGATGGTGCTCTGCATTGAGATGTTCATGCACTGGCTAGGAAGCAACCTCCGGAAGGTCTAGTGCTCATTCTACCATGGCCAAAGTCGCTACAAATGCGTTAGCACACATGTCCCTGTCCTAGACATATGCTAGAACATTCGTTCACAAATCACTATTGTCTGGACAGTCAGGTTTACCGAGAGGTGAATTTTGCCCATCCGCTCCTGCAGGTCTTTCTGGTTTGAGTTAATTCACAGACAAGCCTGCAAATAAGTACTGCTTTGGTATCTATCCAAAAGGTGAGTAATCTGCGTCTAGACGTCTCAGAAGAACAAGTTACTTATCTTCAGTAATGCTCTTTCTGGTAGAGACGCTGCCTAACTGTAGATTTCTCACGATCCTCTCTGTTCTATGATTGTATTTTATCCATGAATAAGTCCCCAAGCCTAGAAATGTGCACACTGGTCACAACTAATTATCTCTTGAGGTTCTGTATCTGGAGGCACAACCAGCCTCAAATGCAACTGACGTCAACATACAGGATTGGTGCTGCAAGGCACCACCTGACGGCACACTGAGGTACTCCTGAAAAGTTTCTGGATCCAGTTTGATGCCTGGGGAATATATTCACAATGTTAGGAATCAGCAGTTATATAGAGTCTCACCCAGAAAAAGTGTTACCAGAGGTAGGTAAATTGTGTGTCTCAACGTCAGAGGCTAGCTCCTAAGGAACCAGACGAACTAAGATGGGTAACTGAAAGAAGGAGTGGCTGATCCTCGCACTGTCCAGGGGGAGCAAATCTTTCCTTAATGAGAGACAGACATCCTCCATGTGAAGGAGATACTGTGGCATGGTTTGCACAGTGGAAACGATTCTTTCCTATATCACTAATGGCACAACACATTACATCATTCCTAAACAATATACGATAACCATGCTCACTAAGCCACTGGAGTCAAGCTATCCTGGCTGAAGATGGCTGATAGCCAGAAACCGGTCCTAGGATGCTTGATTCCGGTCCAGGGAAGACATGGCTTGGCAGTTCGGTCTGGACTGTTCTCATGAGGCACAGGGTCAAGACTGATTTGCATATGGTCATGTTTGAACTGGGGTGGCTTGGTGAGCAAAATAATGATGGATTAAACCCAGATCTGAGCCTGGGAGGGAATGTTTTGCCATTGTGCATCATCTTGAGTGTTTCGCTGTCTTGACCCTATGGCAGTGGGAAAATGTAGATGGAAACCATCAGTCAGGCAGTCGGTCCATTGCTTTTGATTGTGACGGTAGGGCTATAGATTTTGAGCTGTGAGGTTAACTCTGGGATGTTGATGTGTAAGTCAAGTTGGTTGGCAGCTGATCTGTCAGGGGCATATAGTGAGTGTGTGCGTGTCTGGCTCTGATCACACTGAAGAATTGTGCGCAGCCATCCCTGATTAGCTACAGCGGTCAGACCTGGCAACAGGGCTGAAAGAGGGTGGCTGGGAAGAGACAAAGGGAGAGTTGGCAGTAACAAACCAGCCTGGCAATAGGCCTGACTTCTGAGCATGGAGGTGGTGGGACACTGTCTCCTGAAATGGCTGAAAAGGTGTAAAAGTGGGCATAGCAAGATTTTTTCAACTGTCAAGGCAGATACTTTGGCAATTTTGATTAAACTGATGTGCTGTCAATGAAGGATCTGGTCTTGGGAAGATAAATGTTCAGAGTATGGACACAATAACAGAAAATTGGATAAAGTTGAGCAGTCCATGTACTCTATGTAAACCAAACTAGAAGCAATGGAGTAAAGCGTCAAGAGAATCAAAACTACAGTGACAACTCTGTAATCGTAGGAGGGCTGTCTGGAAATAAAATTTGAGGCACTGGAGATATGACTGCAAGAGTGTGAGCGCTTCTAACCTACAGAGGTAGGTGCATGGTGCACTTTAGAGGATAAAATGGAGGTCTCAGAAAACACAAAGATGGCAGCCACTTTTCATGGTTCTGGATTTTGCCCAAGTAACTGATAAGAGACTGCTACTTGAGGTGAGGTGCTCCTGTTTCAGAGACTATTTCTATTTTTGGTAAATTCTGGTGTTTTTTTCCGTGTGTTTTCAAGTGATTTCAATACCTTGAAAAACAGTGGCTTTCAGTGTTTACACATTTTTGCGCCATTAAAAACAACAGAAACAATCTGTTTATGAATGCGTTGCTTTTATAATTGCTTTCTACATTGATTGTGCATGCTATAGAACAGTGTACGTACAATGTATATGAGGTCCAAATACATTTTTTCAAAGCAAACCTATTGTACACCATACAATACTTCTTCAGTGAGTCTTTGGTCATGCACCCTCGCTCTTTCTCTCCCATGTAAACTTTTATCTGTGAAAAGGCCCTCTCAACATTGGCACTTGAGACAGGCAACCCTAAAACAGCCAGTACATAATGTGCTAAATCTGGCACTGACTAAACTTTCCATGCCAAAACTGGTGCACCTGAAGATTGCGATTCTCTGTGACAGGTTTGGCAACAAATGCATTGAACTGGGCGCATATGCTCTCAGAGTTATTGAAGCAGTCAAAAATGAAGAAGCACTTTTGAAAGTCTGGTGAAAATGTCCTTTTACTGAAGGGATCTAGAACTTGTGCAGAGTACAACAATAAGGCTTCATTGACTTCAAATGCCATGGTTGGTGAAGTGACATTTCTATGCCTCATTGCAAGCCATTTATCATGCACTGTAAAATAAAATTTCCTGAATAGCTCCTCAATATTTCTTTGCTATCCAAGGGGAAGCACTCTAACATATAAAAGTCACTAAAAGTGTTGCCCAGCCTACTCACAAGGAGATGTTTCACATCTACACCAATTATGCTGAACACTTGGTAGACAAAGGTGTTTTCAGACTGTCGTTTTTTTATTATATCCACTAAAGCAGTCATGTTTTCCTGTAAAAACCTAAGAATGCATTACTGTGTTCTATTTTCACATCACTATCAATATGCAAACAAAGTTTCTCACATTTCTTGCCTTTGGCATCAACACTCAACAAAAAGTCTATAAACCGTTGCCACATGGATAATATAGCATTCACAGCCTCTATGACTGAGAACCACCAGCTAAATGACACAGTTGGGATGACTCTTTCTTTGATGCCACACAATGCACAAAATGAGAAACATTTACGTTTTAGTTTCCGCGCATAACAAAACAGTGCACCAGAATGAACCAAAAAGTCAATGGGATTCCTCATTAACCCTGAAGATTATAAAGATGCTTTCAGCGTACCATCTAACAAGTGGCAAGGATCTCTTACAGGGAAGCACTTCAGCTCAGGTATAGAATTTGACAGGTCATCACACAACATTTTCATATACGTAGCTGAATCACTACAAATACAAACAATATCACTCCAATCTTTGTTGAACTTGGTAAGAACGTTTTGCAGCAGCATACCAAGTGACACTGCATATCATGTTTTCCAAAAGTCTGGTGTCATGTTTTCACCACTATCCGAGATGCTTGGTGACAGCTCTCTTTTCACATATACCGCTCACTACACCTTGCATTGAATGTTTAAAGCCTGGGTTGTTTGGCAATGTACCTATTATCAATACTGACTGGCTAGAATAGTGGGCTGATGTATTAAGAGATTTTGCCCATTCCCGTGGGTAAATGTGATGGTACATATTCAGAAATATTCGTATGAAACCAGCAAATTTACCTCAGTGAAAGAATAAAAAATGGCTAAAATATCAAATATGATTTTTTTTTGAAAATCTTTATTAACATGAAGGCATATCAAGCAGTTATAGTGTTACATTCAATCATAACTTTTCTTTTGTCAAAGTAACAGTCCTGCATCATGTTTCCTGTAACATAAAATTCCAAACAGTGATTTTATTCACCCCTCCTGCGTTGAGTGCGACCACTCGTGCTTGCTTATTTCAACTTCTCTGGATGTCACCAATTACTGTCTTGGTTACAGTGCTTAACATGCCCCCCTATTCTAATGGACCTACTGAAACAACCCCCCCCCCCTCAAACTTAAGCCATCATATCTCTTGCGATACCACCTCATACTGTCCAAAAGTAAGTCCGCATCCCCTCCCATCACCACTCCGTCTTCATGTTCTAGGCCACCATTGCATTCGGCCCTCATAGGCGATCATCTCTTTGCCCTTTCATTACTCATCTTCCCCTTCGGAGTCCATATCATCTCCCTCTGGCAGAGGATCACATATCTCCCCTCGATAGACATTCCATGCTGCCCAAACCTTGTTCCACTTCCGGGGGGAAGCTCTGAGGACATAAACCGCCCTCTCCGTTACCATTAGCGCATCCATACCATATTTTTAGCCCATCTGTTCACCGTGGGTAGTTCCGGAGCCCCCCACTTCTGCGCGATGTCTTCCTTAGCCACTGTCATGGCCAGCGTAGCCCACATTAGTCCATATCTGTCTAAGTCGTTGGGATCCCAGATATTTAGGAGGCATTTGCGCCGTTCAGGCAAAACAGTGATTTTAATTGCTTGGGAGATAGTACGCATTACTTGTTTCCAGAATTCTTGTATACGTGTGCAATCCCATAGTGTGTGGAACAGTGTTCCCTCCTCCCCGCAGCCCCGCAGGCAAAAGGGGTGTGGTGCTCTATGTATTTTATGAAGCAATGTTCTGGTATAATAAATGCGGTGTAAGATTTTTAGCTGCACCAGTCGGAATTTTGTCGAAATTCCCACCTCTCTTGGGGAGGCCAATGCCTCGTTCCATTCTGATTCATCCATCTCACCTACTTCCCTTTCCCATTTTTCTTTCAGTTTCAGCGTGGGGTCTTCCAGGTTGTTAGTTAGCTTTTTATAGGTAAGAGAGGTCGCTTTGTGCTGCATAAAATCTGTTAGTAATCTATCTTCTAGTGGCGAGGATTCCGGTAAGTCCGTGCCCGCCGGAATCGCCCGTAGCAGTGCATGTCTGATTTGGACATATCTATATGTCTCCGTGGATCTAAGGCTATATTGTTGTTGTAGCTGTGGAAACGTCATTACTGTGTCCTTGTCCCACATGTCCCCTACTGTGGAAATGCCTATAAGATCCCATTGCGCAAATCCTTTGCATATTCTCAGGGACCCCAGTGCCTTTGTATCCCACAATGGTGTCATTTTAGTGATTTTTCCTTTCCAGCCCATTCGTGCCTGCGCTATGTGCCACAGTGTCGCTGTGTGTCGTGTTGGGCCAGTCAGGCGACCAAGCTGCGGCTTATTATATAGCACCGAGAGCATACAATCCGTCCCCAGTTGTGACCAGTCTGCTCGATATGCTGGGTCGTCTCTCGGGGCGTGGAGCCATTGGTTGATTATTTTAAGTTGAGCTGCCCAGTAATATAGCTGTATGTTGGGTAGTGCAATTCCCCCCTCATACCAACTTTTTACCAGTTTATCGTAGGCTATACGTGCCGGGCCAGCGTTCCAGAGCAGGTTGGAGACTAACTCCGCAATTTGCTTAAAATATCGCGGTGGGACAAGATACGGGGTGTTTTCTAATACATAGAGAAACCTGGGCAATGCCATCATTTTATATAAGGCTGCTCACCCTAGGAGGGTCAGGGGCAGAGCGGCCCAGTGTTTAACGTCCGCACGCAGGCGTTCCATAGGTGGTTTCAAGTTGTTGATAAAGAAGGCTGGCGCATCCTGCGTGACGACAATGCCTAGGTATTTAAAGGAGGACAACGATGTCGCCAGAGGGCAGTCTATCTGCAGGTTCGGCGCTGGACCCTTCAGTGTGTATACCACTGATTTTGACCAGTTCAAGGTATAGCCCGAGGACTTCCCGTGTGTGTTGCAAAGATCTAGCAGGGCCGGGATCCCGACATCAGGGTCGACCATATAGACGAGCATGTCGTCTGCATATAGTGATACCTTGTCTTCCCATCCTTCCTCCCATTTAATGCCTCTGAACAGGGGTGTTGTCCGAAGCAGGATAGCCAAGGGTTCGAGCACCAACGCAAATAGCAAGGGTGACAAGGGGCATCCCTGTCTGGTCCCTCTGCCCAATGGGAATGTTAGCGAGATGTGGCCATTTGCTATCACCTGTGCCACCGGTTTCGTGTATAGGAGTCGTATTCAGGCTATGTATTTCGGCCCAAAGCCCATACGTGCGAGAACTTCAAAGAGATATTCCCATTCTACTAGGTCAAAAGCCATTTTGGCGTCGAGAGAGATAATTACTGCCTTCTCCGAGAGGAGGTGCGCACGAGCCATTACCCCATGGACCCTCCTTAGGTTCAACGCTGTACTCCTATTAGGCATAAAGCCCGACTGGTCAGGGTGGATCATGGCCTGCAGGTGTGGCATCAAACGGTTAGCCAGAAGCTTGGCCAAGACCTTGGCCTCCACATTAAGCAGGGAGATTGGGCGATAAGAAGCACAATCAGTCGGCGGTTTTCCGGGCTTTGGGATAGCTATGATCGTGGCCGTGCGTTGGTCAAGTGGTAATTCCGCCCTGTCCCTGCTCTCCTTATACATCGCTAACAGGGGTCTACTAAGCTCCGAGGCCATTGCTTTGTACCACTCCACGGGTAGTCCATTAGGGCCCAGTGCTTTGCCTGACTGCAATGCCTGGATCGACAACTGTATTTCCTCCTCTGTCGGGTCTTTCTCTAGGTCTCGCCTAACCTCATGTGGTATATTGGGGATGTCGATTGCATTTAGCGATGCCGATGCCATTTGAGCGGTGATGGTACGTTCCGGGGTGTATATTTCTTGAAAGTGATTCGCTAGAGTGTGTACAATTTCTTCCTGGTGTGTTAGTACTTGGCCGTCAGTAGTGTGAAGTTTCTGGATACCCCTTGCACCCCCCTTTCTCCTATCTAACCATGCCATCATTCTTCCCGCTTTGTCGCCCATATCGTAAATTCTGTGTGCAGTGTTGGTGATGTATCCCTGAACCGTCGTTTTGAGGTGAGTCTGGTATTGCTGCTGTCTTAGTTGCAATGTGTGCGCTGTGGCTGGGGTGGGATTTGCCATATGGGCGGTGTTTGCGTCGTTTAGCGTCAGTTCCATCTCCGTGAGTTCTCGCTGGGAGTCTCGTTTGTGTCCTGTTATTGACGCTATCGCTGCGCCCCTGAGGACCGTTTTGTATGCTTCCCATAAGACTGACGGTGATGTTACCGTGCCCGTGTTTTCTGTGAAGAAATGTGTTGTCGCTAGTTTTAGTTTCTTCCGGATCTTAGGGATTTTTAAGTAATTCGGATATAGTGGGTAGATTCTGGCGCATGTCTTTTCCCCGGTGGTGAGAGATAAAGTGAGTGGCGAGTGGTCAGATATACCCCTGGGCAGGATGTCCAGTTTGTCCACGGCCCCCAGCCCCACCCCCAGGAATAAGAAGTAGTCTATTCGAGATAGGCTATTGTGTACTGCCGAGTAATAAGTGTAGTGTGTCGCCGTGGGGTGCAGATGCCGCCACACATCCGTGATGCCAAAGGCGTTTAGAAAGTCAGGCAATGATGCGTTCCTTCTTGAACTGTCCCTGGCGGGTAAGGCGTCCATCGCCAGGTCCATTATGGCATTCAGGTCCCCCCCTATGATCGTGTCCCCCTCAGGGAGGTCCAGGAGGAATTTACCTAGGACAGGCAGAGCTACGGAGTGGAGTGCCGGGGGTATATAGACAGAGACTACATTTAGCGGTCTCCCCTCCCATTGGCCATGTATAGCTGCGAAACGACCCTGGTCGTCCGTCACACGGTGCGTGATGATAAAGGGCGACGTCTTTTTCATTAGGATCCCTGTCCCCCTGGAACCGGTGGTAAATTCTGCATGTATCGCCATTCCATAGCCGCGCCTATTAAGCGCTTTACATGTTGTCCCTGCCAGATGTGTTTCTTGGAGTAGGACTAAATCCGGGCTCTGTCGCTTAATGGCTTGCAGCACTAACCCCCTCTTTATTTTATCCCCTAGGCCTCTGACTTTCCAAGTTAAGAGGCGCAGTGGGGGCACTTTTACCTTTCTGGAGTCAGTCCTTGCGGGCGTTGCATGCAGTGGTTGGGTCATTGAGCCGTTGTGATAGTGTATTCTGTATTGTGGCGCTTGGGTTAATGCAGACTTGATGTGTTATGATGGTACGCAGGCGTGTGGCCCCATTTCGAGAGATAGTGTATCGTGTGGCTTGAGTGATGGCAAAAAACAGAAACGAGAACAACATAACTGTATCCCCTTCCCCCCTCCCTGCTCCCCTGCTCCACGGACAAACCCCCGCCCGTGACCCCAACTTCGCAGAGTGCTTTAGTCCTTCCCCAACTATCTTACTTGCTTGTGGGGTTGGTGAGTTCCTTACAGGCACTAACTGTGCCCACCTTACTCAGCCGCATCGTGACCCAGGTCCATCGTGTCGCACCTTGTCCCGCTCCGCTATAATTAAAGTAAAGTAAAGTCCACATTTGTAAAGCGCACAATCACCCGTAAGGGTCTCTAGGCGCTGGGGGCCGTCGGGAAGATTAAGCGAGCTATTGCCCAGAGTCACATGGTGCTGGGCTAACCTTACGCCGGAGCCGGGGATCGAACCGTGGTCCCCAGATTCCAGCGTCAGTCGCCCTGGCCGCGGCGCCACACCTCTCCCACTAATTAGACATCAGACCGGGGCTGGTTGCCCCGAATCGAAGAGATCTTGTGTTGCGTTAAGCTCAGTTCCTTCCGGGCCGTCCTGATGCGTCGGGTGGTCAACCTGTCTGTTCAATTGCTTGCCGTTACGCTGATTGGGTCGATCTCTGTGTGGACGATGTTGTTGCCCCCCCTGGCGCCAATCATCAAGCCAGTCTCGAGCCACCTCCGGATTGTCGAAAAACCAAGTCTTTCCATCGGCAACTACCCTTAGCTTGGCAGGAAATAACATGGAATATGGTAGTTCCCTGTCTCGCAGTGCTTTTTTAACCCCTGTGAATGATTTGCGGCGTCTGGCTACTTCCGCCGTGTAGTCTGGGAAAAAGGCCAGAGTTGCGTTGTGAACCTTGACCAGGGGGGAGACCCTCGCCGCTTGCAGGATGGCGTCCCTGTCTCTGAAATTAAAGAGTCTAGCCAGTACAGGCCGCGGAGCGGCACCTGATTTGGGTACTCCGCCCGGAACTCTGTGTGCTCTTTCCACGGAGAAGAAGTGGGACAGCCCTTTTGGTTGCAATTTGGTTTTTATGAGGTCTTTAATGTAGAGGTCCATAGCTCCCTTACCCTCCGACTCGGGAAGCCCAAGGATGCGTACATTATTTCTTCGTGAATGCCCCTCTTGGTCGTCCAGCTTGTCTTGCAGAAGCCTGGTGATCTTCTCCATACGCTCCATGGCCGTTTGTAGTTCTGACGTGTCCTCCACCAGAGACTTCGTGACCACCTCTACCTGGGATACTCTTTCGGTCATCTTTTGAAAATCCGCTCGTAGTAGTGTGACTTCAGAGGAGATGGACCCAACTGTAGTCTTGACGTCCGATAGTGTTCTCATGATGTCTTCTAACGTTACCTTCTTGGTCCCGTCTGTTTCTTGGGATGTCCCGGTGGAGTTTCGCCCACTGGATTGAGATTGTGCATGTTGGCTGTAGGCGAACTTGTCCAGCTTGGCCTGCGTGGATCCACTCCTATTATTTTTACCCGCCATGCCTTGAGGCCTGTAGGGATCGGGTTCGTCCCTCCCTGTGTCGCGGCGAAGTGATGCAATAAACTGCGTCCGGGACAGGGCTCCTTGGGTCGAAGTACAGCCGTGCACCTAGAGGCCGTGGGGCACCTTCCTCTCATCCACTTGCTGCCGCGCAGTCTGTCTCTTCGCCGTTTCACTACGTACTGGTGATAGGGTATTCCCAGTGGTAGCCGGTACTCCGTCCTAGTATATGCAATGTAAGCTCCCCACTTCTGCTATGCGCAATGACCAGTCTGATTTATAGCGCCCCAAGGAGGAAGTGCCCCACGAGTTCCACGCGGGGTTACCGGATCTGATCAGGGTGGATGTTGCACCCGCTAGCGGGATGCCCCGTTATGTACTGGTCGTAGTGCCGGTGGGCCACGTCCTGGACGTGTGCTATCCGATCGTTCAGGGCCTCAGCAGGTTGTCTCCTCACAGTGTCTCAACCTCTGGAACCTCACTGTACCAGCACTGGCGTTTTTAATAGCGCAGGATAGGCGCTGCCCTCTCCTCTGATTAAGCCTGTAGTTCGGCGGTGCTCCCGCCAGCACCCTGGGGGTACCCGTCTCCACCGCCACCGGCCAGACTCTATCGCACGGACCAGTGCTGCCCCCCCCTCCGATATTGCCTGCAGCTCCGCTGTGCGCTTGTCAGTCCCCCGGGGGTACTCGCCTCCACCGCCGCCGGCCGGACCCTGTTATGTGGATCCAGACAGTCCCGGGGGCTAGCAGTGTCCTCACCGTTCGTTGCGGCCGCCTATCGTCCTCCGCCACTGTTGTGAGCTGATCACGGTCGCTCTGGGGTCCTGCACTGTGCCGTCTGCGGTGTCGTCTCCCGTCAGCCTCCGAGGGGTCCCTCTCCTTCCGGCTGTAAGGGGCAGATGCCAACAGGCGTAACTGGCTGCCGCACCCCCGGGCAGCGTAGCAGGAGGTTTGTCCGTCTTTCCGGTCTCTTCCGTGGGTGGGTTTTAGGTGTGAGTCGGGTGCTGGGAATCGCGTCCACCAGTATGCCGGCCCGGACTTACTTCCGCCGGGGCCGGAGGATCACGCTAGTCTGGTGCCTCTCTCCCGGGTGCAGGCCCAAGCGCGCCAGAGGGTGTTGGAGCAGTTTGCAGATTCCGCTGTTCTTCAAAAGCGGATCGGGTGGTACCGCTTCGGACCCGGTCCCATCCGCCGCCGCTTCAGGTGGGCTATGCGCCGGATTAATGTGTCGGATTGAGGTTAGGCCACAGTGCCTTCAGGAGCTCTTACGCTATGCTGCCGCCATGCTTGGCTGCTAGCCACGCCTCAAATATGATTTTTGATATTTCCTGATTCTCTACAGTTTATAAAATAAAGAAGATCAAAGACATGTTTCTAAAGCCCACATCTTTAAACCAAAGACCAAAAAAATGAATAAAGCAAAAGGAAGAAGAATCAATATTTTCGTGACATCCCTAAACAACTAAACTCGAGCAGAATAATATTAGCCCAGTCTTTCTTGCTGCTACCTTGAATAGCATAGTGTGGTTGTGTAGGTGTTATTTCAGTGTTTATATATTTACCCTGGTGAGGGCTATTTCCCTTTTCGTGCGGTTTTATCAGTTATTATAGGTCTAAACCTAAAACAGGATAGTCTACTGATATCCCTTTTCCCTGACTTCAGTGAGCACACTTTAAAAAGGAGACTACACCTGTAGACCGTACTAAGACGCTTCTGAACAAGTACCTTCAGACAGCATTGCTGAATCCTTTTATGCTTAAAGTCTGGGATAAAGACAAAGGTCTGCTTTTCACAGGTGGAAGTAGGGCATTTTTATCTGGATGGCATTGAGAACTCTTCTTGCTTATGTTTGCTTTGAACATGTTGAGCAACATGAAATAGCAGCCGTCGTTTTAGCTATTTGAGCTCTGATATGATGCTGATGTGGAGAAAGCTGCAGCTGCGGGATCGGATTAGGCAGTGGGAGGCAAGATGGTGGTCGTCTGAGACCGTAGGAACGTGCAGCCCCAACTGAGAGCTTGATTCATTTATGCGGTAATAGAGCTGGGATGCAGCGATGAACCAGAAAGTTGTTATGAGGAGGCATTAATCACCCCTAGGAGCTGTGGACATTACCTGCGCTTATTAGGGACACTAATTGGACTGGCGGTACTGAGGCGCTTTTCTACGGAAATAGCCAAAGTTTATGTCAGTGGCAGTGACTCTTACCTGGAATCCATGTTCGCCGAGACCGAGGCGGAGGCGATAGGGCCAAAACAGCAGGAGGTGCCGCCAAGACAAGCACTGCAAGTTTTGCGCGGCCAGTCGGAGACAGGGGATGCCAGTGAGGAGGAAGCAGAGCTAGCGTTGACTTCGCCAGCGCGGACCTCCGGGTGGGGGTGTCGCGGACAGCCAGCTGACTCATGCCCAGAGAGGAGAGGAAGAGGTGGGGCAGCAGTGAAGATTCGACCAGCCGGCTCCTCCGTGGTTGATCTAATAAGAGGCCCCGCGGGGAAAGCAGCTCCGGGTCACGGCGAGGTGTGTCAGAACAATGTGACCAGGCAGAGCCAGGAGCACGGCTTGAAGGAGGGGAGAAATTAAGAAGGATCCCCTAAGTCAAATTCGGTCCTACAGGGAATTAAGCCGGATGAGTTTAAAGGTAGGCCTGGAGATAACTCCCAAGTAACTGTGACTGTGAATGGGGGGTGCGTGGGGGGACACCAGGCATGCTCCAGACGCCGACTCTGATATAATAACTATTGAAGAGAATACAGGCGAAGCTAATGCGGGTGTTGGAGGGCAGGATTCCTCTCAGGTCAATACAGTAATAACCTTTCCCCAGGACTTTCAGATAATGTCTACTTCTCAGTCAGATAAGCTTCTAGGAGCAGGATGTGTAAATAATGGGAGTGTGGAGAAAGACTTTGGGGATGGAAAAGAGCCAGACAAGGAGCCTAGTGATTACTTTTTTTCACTGTCAGATGGAGGTAAATGGTCGGATGATCTCTCAGATACCTCCACAGATCTGACCAACAGTGACTTGGATGAGGCTGATGGTGGCAAAGTAAAAACTCTCTTGAAAAAGAAAAAAAGAAAGTCAGGAGCCAAGGACCTTACTTGGGATTACACCCCTACAAATCAACTTGTGGGCCAGCTGTCTAGTGGACAACAAGTTTCGGACCAGGGGGGACCCACCCCCGACGCTTGAAGCAATATTCCAAGCCATATCGTTGCATCCTGATGAGACAAGACAGGATGGATGCAAGGCCCAAGCAGCAATGTGAAAAGTTCAGGGAGAGATTCGTAAATTGACTAAAACCTGTAGTGAATTTGGAGAGAGGCTGACCAACTTGGGATCAAAGGTTAAAGCAACTGAAACAGATCCTACTGTGAACCAGACACTTATAAAATCTCACGAGGCACAATTAGTAGATGTGCAATGGAAGCTAGAAGAGCAGGAGAACCGCCAGAGGAGGAACAATCTGAGGGTGCTTGGGGATCCTGAGGAGGTTGAAGGGGCTGATGTTCGCTCACTCGTCGTGAAACTATTTTGAGATACACTCCCAGAACTTACGGAGGGGAATTGGGACAGAGAGCTACAACGAGCTCACAGCGTTCCCTTTGTACAGAGTAGCCTGTGAAGGCAGGAGTATTGCCACGAACCATTTTGGTCTACTTTGGCAATTTTTTGCTATGCCAAGCTATTTAGGAAAAGGCACGGCCAGAAGGAAAAAGAACCTGGAATGAGGTTTCCTATTTTATCTGACCAGATTTTGGCCACTCCACTATCGAAAGGCGGTGGCGGTAGCGACAAATGATAAAACCATTTCAAAATAGAAACGCACAAACCTACTTGAACAATCCAGCAAGACTCAAAGTAATCTGGGGGGTGGGTTGGAGGGGGGGGGGGGGGAGTAACACGATTCTTTCTGTCAGAAATTAAAGCAAAAGAATACCTGGATAGTTTGAAGGGTTAGGATATCGATGTATGGTCAAATTGGATCAGTTCAAGGAATATTAATTGCGGGTAAACATTGGAATTGTTTAAGGAATATAATTGGGGTGTTTAAGAAGGGGTGATTTGGAGGGAGGGTTTGGGGGTCATGGTGTTTGGATGGGAAAATAGCACTTGTTCAAAAATGTAAGGGTTAATTTAGGGCTCTCAGGGTTGCACGACGCATCCATTATGCACAGACCTAGGTCTGAGTGCCTCACGTGGAGGGTGCTGGGTGTGGGGAAGGGTAAGGGGGGAGGAGGGAAGGGGTGGTGGAGAGTTGGGGGGGTGGTTGGGGCTTGGAGAAACATGGGGAGAAAAACATATATATAATGGATGAGATAAACTGTACATTATTAAAAATAGTAGAGAGCATGTAGGTCATTTTATTAAAGATGGTAGAGGAAAGAAAGAGAGGCAGGGGATTATGTGGAGTTCCGAAAACTGAACTTAGAAGGGGAGGATAAATATATGCTCTTTGAATGTAGCAGGGCTGAATGATAGAGTAAAAAGGGCGAGTTTATCGGAATTAGTAAGAACAAACAATATTGATGTAGTGTGCTTACAAGAAACCCATATTCCTTGCGGGGAAAAGGAGCAGTTGGGTAGTAGAGGATATAATCTACTAGCATGCACCTTCCAAACCTCAAATACACGGGGAGTGGCTATACTAGCTAAGATCAATTTGGGACTGGCCAAATGAAAGGCAGCGGATACATTGGGGAGGTGGGTTATAGTAGAATTAGAGGCAGGATTCACCTTATGCTCAATTTATGGGTTAAACCAGATTATCTTCAGATATTCGAGGATTTGGAGTTGGAGCTTGCATCATGGCCCAGCCCATTAAATTTATGTGGTGATTTTAATATCTCACTTGACTCAAGACAAGGACAACATAATCAAGGGGGGTATCATGATCGAAAGTGGAGAAGTGTGGCTCACTGGTTAGAGGCGGCAGATCCGTAAGCAGAGAACGGCCCGGGACCAGGGTTCGATTCCCGACGCGGCAGGGTCGTGGACCAGGGTCAGCGGACTTGATAATTCTCGCCTCGGTGCCTACTCTAGTCAGAAACCACACTCGGCAACTCTGGGCATCAGCTTGCCTCATCTTCACAACGGCCCCCCCAGACCGCCGGGGATGCTTGGTCTCACCTTAGAGATACCCATCAGGGACCATCTCTCAGGGTGAGCCAGGACGGGTTCCCCAGCGGTCAAAGCGTGGAGATACTCCTCCGGGAGTCGATTCCTAGCGCTATATAAACCCACAATTAAATTAAATTAAATTAAATTAAATTAAATTTGAAAGCCCAGAGTTTATAGAGCACTAGCCTCCCTCAAAAATAGCCATGGTTTAGTGGATGCCTGGGCATTGAATAATCCAAACAACTCTGGCTATACATATTATTCTTGTCCGCACAGGAAGTATGTTCGGATTGATTATTTTTTCTGTACAAGAGATGTATTAAATGTAGCCAACATTAAGAAACACCCGAAGGTGATCTCAGATCATAAGCCTCTAATCTTGGAGATGGAAAATACAAACTTTAGGAGAAATGGACGTTTGACAGGAAACTCCCTGTAAATAATGATTATATCGAACCGATTAAGAATTGGTCACAGGGATTTTTTATATGAATAGATATAGTGCTGGTAGGGGGACTGTTTGGGATTCTTTTAAAGCCAGTTTCAGAGGGGAAACCATCAGCTTTGTTGCAAGGGCTAGGACCTCGCAGAGGATTAGGAATCAGCAACTAATGCGGGAGTTAGCGGAGGCGGAAGAGAAGCACGTCTTCTTAATAGAACAGGGGCTGAAAGGGGTTCAAATCCAGTATCAAATAATAACTATGAAAGCAGAAATAAATAGCTGGTTAACACAAAAATCTGCAGAGGAATACCAATCCCAGCGAAATAGCTCCTATGAAAAGGGTGAGTTAGTTGGGAGGATGTTAGCTCTTCGGACTAGGCAGAAGAACTCATTGAATGCAATATCCTCTATAAAAATGATTGGGCATACATACACAGATTCAGATGATATTATCGGGGTATTTAAGGATTAATAAACATTATATCAAGAGGATAAGAATAATGATAAGGATACAGTTGAAGTATTACCGGATATAGCTCGCTTAGTGGGTAACTATGAACTAGGCTAAAGGTTGGATATTTTAGCTAAAGAAGATCTAGAAAAATAAATTTCGCATGCGGAAGTTCAGGTAGCACTGCAAGGAATGGCATCAGGGAAAGCTGCCAGTCCCGATAAGATTCCGCCAGAGATCTATAAGATATTAGGAGAAGCAATAGTCCCTCTTTTATTGGATTTGTTTAAGGGTGTCCGATATAGTGGGGAATCCCCTGAATCATGGAAAGAGACCAATTTTATAATTTTTCCTAAGAAAGGGAAACCAGCAGACAACCCGTCATCGTACCGACCGATCTCTCCGATTAACTCAGATACAAAAATCTATTCCAAGATATTGGCTAATCGATTGGGGAGGGTCATAGTTGGTCTGGTCTCCCCTTGGCAACATGGGTGCATTCCCGGCAGAGAAACAACAGATCACATTCAGAGGGCTATTTCATTATTTGATATCATGACGGAGACCGGGTGCCAGATGGCTATGATCCTCCTCGATGCTGAAAAGTCATTCGATAGGGTGTCTTGGAAGTTTTTATGGGGGATATTGGAGCTGAATGGGTTTGGACATCAATTTATAAGGGCAGTTGAAGCTATGTATAGTGAACCAAAAGCCCGGCTACAATTAATGGGGAAGGAGTCTAGTAATATTGTAGTAACCAGGGGGGACTAGGCAAGGTTGTCCCTGTTCCCCTATTTTATTTGCCTTGTATATTAACCCTCTTCTGGTGAAACTTTTACACTTCAAGAAGATTAAGCCAGTGATAACCAGGGGATATGAGACAAAAGTCCTGGCTTATGCCGATGACGTTGCTATAATAACAAAGAATCCAGCAGAGGCAATTGAGGAAATTATCCAGATAGATGAGGGTTTTGGGAATCTTTCAGGTTATGCTCTGAATGAAGGGAAGGCCATTGTTATCTGTACGGAAAACATGGATTTTAACGATCCTAGACGAGCAGATTCGGCATTCTGCTTGGGGGTCCGAGTTAGTGCTAGAATGGATGATATTATTAAACTTAATTTTGATCCTTTGATTAATTCAATAGCTACGGAACTAAAGAGAGTTAATGGGTTACATCTCTCTATTATAGGAAGAGGGAACTATCTGAAAATGACAATGTTGCCTAAAATACTCTGTTTCGTTCAATACCTCTGGTGGTGGATGACCACGTATTGAAAACTTTGGACTCTATTTTTTCTAATTTTATTTGGCAGTATGGGAAAGTGAGGAGAGCATTAAAATATCTAACCCTACCACAAAATAGAGGAGGGCTTGCAATCCCCAATAATACGTTTTACTATTGGGCGGCCCTTCCTCATCAGATGACCTCCTTGTTCATTGAAAATGGAGCTAGAAATAATGACTGGAGGAGGATCCGAGAGTGCCTACAGTATATGAACTTGCTTTGGGGAAGGAGGCACGGGCCTGCTATTGAGACAATCGGAGCCGAGCTATTACAAAAAAGTTTGTTTTAAAGTAATACATAGCACGTGGAGAATTTTTTAAATTTTTTTAATAAAATTTTTATTCGGAAACATCAGAATTTTACTTCAAATCAACACAGATATGGGCCTACAACCAACAGGCTGGCCACAATTTAGGATCAAGAATCAATACAGGATAAAAGTACATAGTTCAACAATGCCAGCCCTGAGATCATAACAAATCGGAAGAACAGGAGTTACACGTGAACACGGCCGCAAATATCAGGATATGAAAGGCTTCCTTTTTATGATATGGGAGGAAGGATCCGAGAATATATAGTCAAGCAAGTCAATTACGAAGTAAGTCATGAGATAGGACATTCGCACTCTATATCAACGGGACGGAGAGCCATCTTAGCTAAACGTAAATCAGAATATGACAGTGCCCGAGAGCTACGAGCCAGCCCTACGCCCCACCCATCAGGATCAACAGATGGTATAAGACAAATGCAAATACATCCCACCAGATTCCAACCCAGAAAGAACAGCAATGGACCCCCCCTCGAAACTACAGTATGGAAAAGACAAAAAGAGACAAACAAAAGAGAAAAACAAGGGCCATAGAAACAAAGGAGAGGAAAAAACAAAGCCCATCCCCCACCCCGCATACCAGCAGAAGGCTACGGCCCACCCCCCCCTATAGGCATGCCTGTCGCCCCAAGCACTAAAACCCCGTTACAAGAAAATGGAGGAGGATCCCTGCGCCCACCCCCCATCCCCCCCCCTCTCCCATCACCTCCCAGAAGAGAGTATAAGCTCCCCAAGAGGGAAGGTAACCAACATCATGTGTCCGCGACACACCCCCACAGTCACAATAGCAATCCAAGTATAGCGTCATCATCAAATGCATCAAATCAGAAAAACAATCATGCGTTGCTCATCCCTGGCCAGCCCGAGTAAAAGCGGGCAAACACTCCGACCCAGCAGTTCCATAGGCAGGCAGTCTCGGTGACCAAATCAGCGTCTCAGGAGCCACCCAGGCACTCAGCAAAGGCAGTCGTGCAGTAGCAAATCTCTGTCTCCAATAGTCACAGTCCGGTAGTAAGAGGGCCCGGCGATACTGTGTGATGGCATGTGTATATGTCGGAAAGCCAGAAGGAAAGGCGGTCGCACAAATCACGCCGGCAGGTTCACTGTAGGCGAAATCCAGGATCTCATGTCCCAAGGAATCCACGGTGACAAACGACTTAGCAGAAACAGGCGACCGAACCATCACGGTCTCATCAGCGCTCTCAGGTCCCAGGATAGGAACAATAGACGCCAGCGAGTCATGTAGAGCCAACAGCAGACAGGTCAGGGAGGAATGAAAGTCATGAACAGCCAGGAGGACATCTCTCAGTGTGTACTCCCTTTCTTCACTGTCAACGGCGGCAACGCTCATCGCCCCCGGGAGCTCCCCAGTCAGGATAGTAAACATTGCAGCAGGCTGTCGGAGACTCATTACCTCCAGCTAGAACCTGTGGGGGCCAGAGCGGAGTGAAGTAGGACCCACAGAAATGCAGCTCCACCAGCCTCTTACCCACAATGTCCAGGAGAGATACATAGTCCAACGCCTGCCGCGACCGGCCGGCGATCTCACTGAGGACTGCAGCACCCCGAGCAGCACAGCACAAGATGCAACGCGGGCGGCCGGAACATCATCTGGTCTCGGGCGCTCCGGCGCAGGGAAAATCAGCCAGATGCGCGCCGGGAGGTCCAAGCACTAGTACCGCTCTCCGCCGGCGTCTGTAAACAAGCCACAAATTGCGACCTCCGCGGGGGTCAACTGGCCATTACTGTCGGCTGCATCCGCTGTTGATCACTTCCATCCCGGCCACGGCATAACGCAAGGTCCAGGCTCACGGCTGGCGCAGGCCGCTCTGTTTGCGACGACGTTACTCAGCCATCCGGAGCGATCGCGAGTCCGGAGTTACATGGATGGGCAGCTCGCTATTTCCGCCGTGTGGGGGTATGGTGCAGACTCAGGAGAAATTACAGGATGTTAGGGAGGGAGAGGGCGAGCGGCGGAGCCGGACTTCTAAGCTGCCATCTTGAATGCCGTCTTGGCTCCTCCACGTGGAGAATTTTTAAGCAAGTTTCAAAATTTATGACGATTCCTAAAATCTGTAGATATACTCCCCTTTGGCGTTCCTCGCTATTTCCTCATCAGGTATATGATGATATGGGGAAAAGATGGGAAGAGCTGGGGGTCGGCACACTTGGGGAACTTTATGGGGGGGGGCACAAGGTTTGCAATTTTCACAGCTTCAGCGCGATTTTGAAATCCCAGCAAATCATTATTTTAAATTTGTACAGATTAGGAGTATTTTAATTATATGTAGGTCTACGATGAATTTAGAAAGGATACCTCTGCTAGAAGCTATCACTAGGAGATCAAACAAAATCAGGAATAGCTACAGCTTACTACTTGAAAAACTACCAGATGATTTGGAAAAACATCCTGGGTATCGAAATTGGACAATCCTGAGGTGGATATATACATGAGTTTATCCCTATCAGCTAAGCTATTTATATCCACAAATTTAAAGGCATAACTTTATAAAACTATTTTTAACTTATATTTTACACCCTCCAAGTTATTTCTGTGGGGAAAAAGGCAGGATGATAAATGCCCTAGATGCGGGGTAGGTCCAGCAACCTTGTACATATGTTTTGTGACTGTGCCAAATTAGGGGTACTAAAAAAGGGATTGTTTGATTTCTGGGAGAAACTGTTTGGTTTCAGATTCGAACGGACTCCTACACTGCTGATGTTGGGATGTTTTTGCTCTCTGGCCCTCAACACTGCACAGGGGTACTGTTTATTTCTGGGGACAGTAGTATTCAGAATAATGCTAGCTGCCAGGTGGAAAGATGCACAACCTCCAACTTTTCAGATGTGGCTTGCCAGACTGCTCGGAATTTATAATCAAGAGAAGGCTCGGTATGCTTTTAGGGGCAGACAGGCTAGAACCCGGGGGAGGAAAATCTGGGCACTCATTTCTGAATGGAACAAAGAAATGAGGGAGCCGCAGCAAGAAGGTGTGTCCCCAAGGGGTGTAATAACGTGAGGCTGATAAAGTAAGCATGAATAGTACTGTAAATGATTTTTCACCCTGGTCTTAACTGTTAGAATTTTATATAATATGTTCTTGTAACTTCTATCCGATATGTATTATATGTCATGCACTTTATGAACCGTTTACACCTTGGTTTCGATCGTTAGATTGTATAGTTTGATTAATACCGATTGGACACTAAAGGTTGACCCCGTTTTGGACCCTTTTTTCTACCTATTATGTACAACTTTTATGAACTGTTTAAATGAATTTTATCCCTGGTTAATGTATATTCCTACTTAATGACCTGTATAATATGTACTATGATTAATTAATAGCTATTTCCTTGTTGTTGTTCCATGATGTTTCTGGATATGAAATAATAAAAAAATATTTTTTTTAAAAAGAGAACTCTTCTTGCTTATGTTTGCTTTGAACATGTTGAGCAACATGAAATAGCAGCCGTAGGTTTAGCTATCTGAGCTCTGATATTATGCTGATGTGGTTTCGGTTAAAAGAACTCTGTCATTTTGCTGTCGATATGGGAGTGAGAAGCAAATTTACATCAAGTGTTCCTTAAACTGAGGATTGTTTGAGTGGGAATGCTTCTTTCTTTCCGCACGATCCTCCTCCTTTATTTCCTTTTGGTTTTCCCTTTTCTCTATCCACCCTGTCTGTTTTGTTTCTTTTCCAGTGTGGATGCCTTGGAGACACTGCTGTGTTAACGAATTACGGATATGTTTCTGTTGTATACATTGTGTCTTGAATTCTATAAAAACTGTAAAACTTTAGTAAGCTCTAAAATGACAAAGAACGAGGAAAGGCAGACCTCAAAGCTGCAGGTGCTGATTTTGTTCAGCAAGCCTAGCATTCAAGTGTCCCGTCCCATTTTAATTGGGCAGGTTCACTGGGCAATGCATCAAGCAGGCATTGACTCATCTATGCGCTGGTGCATTCAGCCATGACTTTAAAAGCACCTCTGGCAGAATCTAGGTTAGACTAAGTTGCAGGATGGCATGAAAATGGTAGACTGGTCAGGGAAGTAAATATTTATTAAGTATTACTATATACAAATTGCTCACTGTTGATAAGTACACTTTGGAAAAGCATCACCCTCAGGATAGATATAGATAAGCATAACATCTGGATTGTACTAATGACATTGAGTGGAAGCCAGTATTACACCAAACAAACTTGGAAATTCTTTTCAATGAAATTAGGAGTGTTAAAAATGTTTGTGACAATAACAACCAGTTCCCAATACAAACAAGAGTGGAGCTGGACGATGGGGAGGCAGGGTGCAGCGTGGCCAGCTAATGAATAATCTATGTCCTGAGTCAGCTATCCTACAAATATAAAAAAGGACACAATACAAGGATACCTTGAGCTTCATAGGTGTGGACATTTGACTACATGTGTTTTCTATGTTTACATGCCTGTATATGTGAACACTGTGAACTTTGATTTGTCATGTGATATCCGTCAGCTCAATTTACTGTACAGTGTGTATACTGTGTGTTATGGACAGCCTAAAAATACAAGTCATTGATGAACTGCTGTTTGAGTCATGTGAGTAGGTAGTGCGGAGGCTTGTAAGAAATCATATAAACTCTTGTAATCTGAATCTTTGACTCTTAAAATTCATGCTTATTAATCCTGGTATCAGCACATCATCTGACCCAGTGAAAGTACTTGTGGTGCGGGAACAAAGAGTGCTGGCGACTGGATTCCCTACCAACTCCACAGACGCTATAATCGTGGTACTGCCCCGATGGTCCTGAGCAGAGGAGCCTCCCTCAAAAGTATGGCTGTGGGTAGCAGACCAGAGTACCTGAGCCACAAGTGAACAGGGTGAGGCAGAGGACCCTGGTGGCGGCGAAGACCATGACCCCCCTACATAGGCCAAGTCACATCGCTGATCGACCCTGGAGCAGAGACCGGCACAGGGATTAATGCTCGTAGCATTCCCTCTGCCGGGTGTGGCCACAACTGACCGGAGAGAGGCTGAGAGAAGAAGCCTCGCTGTCCTGGCAGTATCCAGGTGAGGGACCTGAACTCATCCAAGCTGGAGGCTCGGAGAGACACTAGTCCCAGAGGCCGAGCCGGAGGCCTTCCCAGGGCCCCTGCTCCGGGGAACGGGAGGACAGGAAAGCTGTGAAAGGAGCCTGCACCAGGCAACGTGGGTGAGCAGTGGTTGAAGCTGGGCTCCAACGGTGAGAGCACAATGCTGAGAAGCAGGAAAAGACCGGCCCAGAGGGCAGACGGCAGTAGGAGCATAAGCTGCTCAGTGCGGAGCACCAGGAGACCCTTCTGGTGTATAGATGGCCTGCAGGGCCATAACTACCTGCATTTGGGGTGCCCGCCCACCCCGAGGTACCTGTGAGGCCCCCGGTAGAGGTGAAATGAGCAAGACGTGAAAGGAAGCATCCCCAGTCAACAAAATTCCCAATGGTCTCACTGAGCCAGACTCAACAGAGGCCCATACAGAACGTTAACCGGCGTAATAGAGACACAGAGTCCCCCAGACAGGTTCCCACAACACAAGAGCAACGATAACTCAGAGGGGAGAGAGGTACATCAGTCCCACACAAAAAGGATGCATTAACAGACTTGCTGGCAGCAAACAGGTGAAGCTCAATGGAATCACAGGGGCCCTACTGATATTCACCATACTCCTTGAGCGAGCGGGGACACGGTGGTCTTGCAACAACACTGATGACAAGGGAGTGGGGTCTCCTGCTAGATGGTCAAGAGATGGTAAACTTGCCGCCCACACCCTAATCGACGATCACTTGTCCCTCCTTCTCCATCTGGCAAAATCTTCACTACAAAGCAGAGGGGTGCAGCCAGAGATCCCAATGAGTGAGTAGTTTGGAAAGCCACCACAGAGGGGAGATACTGTATACTCACTCCGGGACAGATGGGGGGACGGTGATAATTGAGGTGGGGCAGACATGGGGGCAAAGAGAGAATACTTCAATTCCACAACTACACCAGGTAGCAACTTCCATAACCACGGGGCACCCCTCACAGCGAGGGGGAAAATATCTGGACTGGGCCTAAAGGTATAACGACAGGTTGGTAACAAGCAGCGAACATCAGGTCATACTGCATGGAAACTACGCTGTGCCACAGGCCCCAGTAAGGATAAGAGAGAGGACAAGCCTGACGCAGGTCCTGGGGGAGGAAAGAAGGATTCCCGTCCTCATCCAGGTCGATTGCCTGGAGGACCCTCACTATGTTATCATGGAAAAGAACAAGGACTCCAGACCTCCAAAACAAGGGGAAATTGGCAAATACACAACAGTTTTGGCTCCTCACTCGGAGTCAAGTGAAGGGCCATCCAATATGCCCAAAAACGCAGAACCTTTACAAGCTATCGGCGCCACAAGAGAAGACCTTGAAGGGCAAATAGTAGAGGTGCGTTTGGAAGTCAATCGGCTCCGTTAAGACTTGTGTAATGTCTCGATATAGAAACTAAAATATTTTAGGTAGAATATGTGTCCCATAGCCTATGTAAGGAAGTTACAGACCTACGAGAAACGTTGAAGGACGTGACTTGGAGAGTAGATGACACTGTAAACCACGCAAGGAGAAACAATCTAAATTTTGTGGACTTCCCAGAGGGAGCTGAAGGCGTAAATATGGGTATCTTCTTGGAGAAGTGGCAGAAAGTTTCCCTCCCCGAGGCACTTTTCTCCTCATGCTTCATTATAGAACGTGCCCATTGGACCCTGACAGCAAAACCTCCAGCAGGAGCATCATCAAAGCCGGTAATTGCTCGCTTCTTAAATTATCAAGATAGAGACATGATACTGCATGAGGCACAGAAACTGGGAGATACTCTATTCGAAAGCTCCAAAATTATTATCTTTTCCGACTAATCCAGGGAAGTGCAGAAGCAGTGACGCACCTTTGATTCAGTGAAAGCAACATTAAGGCCCCTTCACATGCAGTACATATTACTATTACCGGCAAAACTTAAAGTACTCTATGAAGGCAAAGCCCTCTTCTTCCAGTTCCTGGATGAAATATGGATATGGCTAGAGGAAGAACCTCCACCCAGTGCGCTGAGAGGGACAGGAGGAAATAGCTGCACTTCTCCAACAGGAAGTCCAGCCTCCACAACTCCAAGGTGGGGGGAGGAAACCCAGAGCTGAAACTGAAAAGAGGAAACTTCAGAGGACTCCTAGGATGTAGGACATACGCTCTGGTCACTCTACAAATACTGAAGGTGAACCGACCCACTTAGCAACTACAAAAAAGGCCTGGCGAGAGCAAGCTCAGGGAACGGCCACACCTGACTTATCATACCGAGGGAATTCCTCAAACTCTGACGACAATCATCCATTGCTGGCTGCCATACAAGACATTGAGAGAGACTCATTGGTTCGAAATTCCCCAGCAGTGGACAAAAGGCACAGCACATGATGGACGCGATAGCTGACCTACAAGGTGGCCCATGGCAAAGCAACTGAGGCTGAGTGGACCACGCAGCGCGCAACCGAGAGACTCTTAACAACCGTTAGGAGTTTGTTCTTATCTAACCCTTTCTCTTTTTTGTTATACGGTTTGATTAACTAGCATTCATTGATGGGTTACGGATCATTAAGGTGTGTCTTTAAGACATGCATGGGGGAGACAGACCTCTCAGGCACAAATTATGACACAGTTGTTAAGTTGACACACAGGAAGCCGTGCATTGTCGGCAGGAGGGGTGGTGAGGGGCAAGGGGAAGTTAGTACAGGGGTTCTTGCGTTGGGGCGAGGGGGAACTAACTTCAGGCATATGGAGTGGACTAGAGGTACACATAGACAGAGATGTAGACGGTCAGGAACGGCGATCAGACACCGATAACATGTGCAAATGGGCGTTGCGGAAGAGCAAGAAGGTTAAAGATATTCCATATTTACCTGGAACGTCAACGGGCCAGGCAATAAAATAAAACGTGGGCTAGTGGCTGCTTACCTTAGGAGAATGTTAAACCAGATGGGGTTCTATTACAGGCACCCCATCTAAGGGGCACCCATTATAAATTTATGAGTAGAGGGGATTACGTAATGCTAGCACATGCTGCATTCTCCACAGATGCACGAGGGGATGCCATCCTGATTAGGAAGACACCATCTTTCCACATAGAAAAATTCTAGTGAGACCAGAACGGGACATACACAGCAGTACAAGGGAAATGGGGACGTACAAGTGTGACCCTCATTAGTGTAAATGCTCCTCCAAGAATACAAACACACACCTTGGATAAAGTAGCAGTGCTACTACTAGATGCGGACTCCTCTATGCACATTGTAGTGGGAGACTTTAATGATGTACTCAATCCAGACCTAGATCGCTCAGGCCATGCCCCAGCAAACACGAGATAGACACCACTGGCCAAGTTTGTGTAGTACCTAGGACTTTCCGACTTCTGGCATCACTCATACCTGGGAAGTGAGGATTCTCCTAGTTCTCGCCAAACCCACAAGGTGTTCTCTAAACTGGATTACATTCTCACCCCGGCAGGGGAAGTAGAGAGGGTGGAAAACGCACAATAACTAGCAAGAGGCTTACCAGACAACTCACCCCTCTGGATTATATTGGCCTCACGGGGTCATAGTCAGGGTATGGGTTGGCGGTTGAAGCATGGGAATTGAGAGACAAGACAGTCGCCCGCGAACTCATAGTAGACTGTAGAGTCAACCGTTCTGCTGTGGAAGGCTTAAAAAACAGTACTAAGGGACAGGGTGCAAAACATTATAGCGCACAATAGGAAGAGAGAAACCTGAGACATGGAATCCCTAGAAAGACACCCGTTAGAGCTAGAAAGTCACCCTGGGGTAGAAACGGCCCAAACAACTCTAGGCATTTCAGCGATACACCGGAAAAGGAGTACTGAGTACTTGCGCATAATAAAGCGAAAATAGAGAATCTTGTAACACCACACCCTCTATACGACATGGGCGACAAATCAGGGCAATTATTGGCATGGCTGGGTGGAAAAGAGGCACAAGTGAGATGGATCCACACGATAAAAGGAGACTGGGGAGAATACTATGATACTGCTCAGGTGATAGCCCAGGAATTCACAAGATACTACACAGACTTCTATAAGGCCTGTCCCCTAGCAGATGAAGCCCACATAAGGGACGAAACACCCATCCCAACCTTAACACTACAAGGCTGGACACCCATCCCAACCTTAACACTACAAGGCTGGTCGACATTAGAGGAAGACAGAACGTTTCCGGAGATACTGGGCATCATAGGTACACTAAAGAGGGGGCCCCAATGGGATACCAGCTGAATTTTTCAAGAAAAATGCCGGGCTCCTAGGTCCACTCCTGCCTAAAATGTATATGACAGCAAAAAAAGAGGGAACCCTCCAGCCAGACCTTAACTACGTCACAATAGTTGTGCTGCACAAGTCAGGGTAACCTGCCAACAAATGTATCTTCTACCAGCCAATTGCGCTCCTGAACATTGAAACAAAGGTATTGGCGACAATATTAGCCACACTGCTGATAGCTGCTATAGCCCCCTTGATCCACACAGATAAATCTGTCTTTATGCCAAAAGGTCGACAAGATACAACCTCTGCAGACTCTAGAACTGGTTAGACACAGTCAGAAAGGGAGAAGACCCACACATATTCTTGTCATTGGATGTTGAGAAAACATGTGTTGCTGTTCACTGGCCTTTAATGACAGGTCCTAGAAAGGTTTGGGTTCCGACCCAAATTCTTGGCCTGGGTAGAGTTACTATATTGAGATCCAGTAACAAACGTAAGAGTAAATGGTGAGAAATAGGCTAACTTCCCCATAGGGAGGGGAACGAGACAGGGTGGCCTGTTATCCCCCTTACTGTTCTCCGCAGTGCTGGAGCCGCTGGCTTGCATTATATGGGGGCACCCTTGTATAACAGGTTTTCGAGGTAGATGGGGAGGGATGGATGGTGAGCAGAATTCACTCTACGCAGATGACATCCTTTTGCATCTCACATGCCCCCTGAAACATTTCCAGAAGTGTTTAGGGTTTTACTACCTAGATGACCTCGTTCTCCCACAAAGCCTTCATCTAGACAGGGGAGGTTTCCAATACTAGGCATGTATGTGACCTCAGATAGAGAAGTCTGAACTGAAACATCCGGAGAGTACTGGTGGAGTTCCATAGGGACGTATAACGATAGGAGGGTTCTTCCCCTCACATAATTGGGAAAGGTCGCCATGTACAAAATTATAACTTTGCCCAAACTCCTTTATATTCTAGAAAACACTTATTACAAAGTGCCTGACAAGATTTTCCTTAAAATAGATGGGAAAGTACAAAACCTACTATGGAATGGGATGACACCCAAGAGTAGCACTGAAAACACTTCAGAAACCAACACAATGGGGTAATAGCCCTCCCAGACATAGAAGCTTAATATTGGCCAGAGCACTTAGCAGTGGTCAATGATTGGTGCTACGCACCTGGAAACCACCGTACACACGTGTTGGGGAGATTGCAATTCCAATCTAACTCCTACCTACACTATTTGTATGGAGGGGGCAGCATACGGAAATTATTGCCTGTACCACAGATGTTGGTTGAAGTCTGGACAAGATTAGGAAAATATATAGGATTGGATAGAAGGATCACCCAAAAAAAAAACCTCTGGGCAGGGGCATTCCTGAAAGAAATGGGAAAAACTAAAAGTATATAACACCTGGGACACGACTGGGATAGCCAAGTTGTGTGAACTTCTGGAAGAAGGGACCCTGACTTCTGGAAGAAGGGACCCTGATCTCATTTAACACATTGCAAACAGAATACCAAATTAGTTGGACACAGTATTTTTAAATATTTACAATTTAAATATGCATGGGGGACCGAAAAATTGAACGCCACAGACATCACTGTATATGCCCCACTGGAGGGGAGATTGCTTCAGGGTGAAATAGATGCCAAGGCAGTCTCATGAACATACACAACCATAGATAATATTAAGCCCAACAACCTACAGAAATCGTGGAACAGGTGGGAGAAGGATGTAGGAGAGCTAGATGACAACCTGGGTTGCGGCCTAAATGCACCCAGGAGAAACAGCGATCAAATCTAGATTAAGGCCGATTCAATTTAAGATCCTTCATCAGGCGTATTACGACAGGGCGAGGTTGCATTGAATGGGCAGGGCAGAGTCACCCAGTTGTCTCCGATGCGACGCAGAGCGATGAACGTTCCTACACACATTATGGGAATGCCCCAGGAGACACGAATATTTGACTACCATAGTAGGGGAATTGAATAAGCTACTGGGGGAACCATCCCCGCCGACGCCAAATATATCCTATTGGGCATACCAACGGAAGTCGATATTCCCTGAGCCAAGTTCCTCTTTAGCAAACTGGGACTGATAGTGGTGAAATGAGACATGGGAAAGCACTGGGGAGCACCAGAGCAGCCGACCCTCAGAGAATGGAGAGTAGGGGAAAACCTATAGGTGGCAGGCGGAGAGGGTCAGGTACAAGGTTAGAGGTTGCCTGAGGAAGTTCTGTAAAATATGGGGGCCCTGGATGAAATACTATGATATATACCTGGAAGATAATGAAGGTGGGCCACGGCCCCATCACCTCCTAAACCCATCACCGGCTTTGTGTTTAAAATCATACTACCTATAGCTGAACTGATCACTGACATTGAATTTACCGAATGTGCTGTACTTGTATCACTTGGTTCGAATGTAACTCCACTCCAATGCAGTTGTAGTTGTTGGTGTGTTGTTGAGCACCTTGTATTATACACAATAAAATCAAAAAAAATATTTATGAAAAAAAAAAGTGGAGTTGGACTGTCAGAGAGAGATGATTTGACAAGAAAGAAGTGCTGACATGGTTCCTACAGTGCTGAGAAAGTCATTGGAGAGAGGGTACAGAAAGCCAATTGATCTATGGTGATCAGAGGGTTTTTTTTCTTGCAAGGGGACACCTTTAGTTCAGAGATACAAGGGATTTGGTCATTCCTCACTTCGATTTTTTCCCACGTTTTCTGGAAAATGTACCATGTCTTGAATTAACTGTTTCACTATTTTGCTGCTATTGATTTTCAAAAGACTTGTGAAATATAATACTCACTTCCATGTCATTGGAGGAATCCCGAATTTCCTCAACACTAGCTGGGAAAAAGCATATTACAAAGATTCACCTCACAAGCTTTCATATTCAAATCACTGCACAAATTCTGTAAACACGTTTATAACACAAACAAATTGAGCTATTAATAATGAACTATGCATACAAATACACAGTTAAAGTGACATTTCATACTAACCATTGTAACGTAGGGTTTCATCTCCCATGCACGTAAGTTGGTGTTGTCAATGATTATAGGAGAAAGTTTCTTCATAAAAGCTTCTTTGGCTAGGTGATTTAAAAAACAGTGACAATAAATCACAATTCCCTATCAGTAAAAGTATTCATTTCAAATGATGCATTTGTAAAAATTATTTGTATTTTACATCCATCTAGTCTGAGAAGCACAATTGGCCTTTATAAATACAATTTTTTAAGATGAGCCCCATGAAGTTGCTTAGCAGCATACGGAACTTTATAAATTGCACAAATATCAAAATATGTGTATATTTACCCAATGCTTGTTATTATAACTGACCTCAAGGGAAAAAGTGGGAGGGTCAGATAAATAGGTGACTAAGAGCTACCCACACAGAAAAACAGATGAGAAACCTCTGATCTTCTAACCTCGCACTGGCCGAAACCACGCGCATCCTCAGAGCCAGAACAGGGGGAAGATCCTTCTCTCACATTGCAGCCAAGACCTGTAATGAGCTACCGGCAGACACCAGACACGCCCCCTCCCTGAACACCTTCAGGAAGACCCTCAAGACCTGGCTCTTCGGCTAAACAGATCTGCGCACCCCCCCTCCTCTCCCTAAGCGCCTTGAGACCCTGATGGGTGAGTAGCGCGCTTACAATTCGCTGATTGATTGATGAGGTTCAGGGTGATATGATAATATTGACAACACTATCAATAACAAGGGGGGAGAGAGAGAGATTTAGTCGAAAATGGATTTGTTCTCCCGTGGCTAATAAGTTTAAACAATAGGAATCCACTCTTTCCGAGGGGGATGTTGCCTACAATGGTGGGGAACACCCTGGTTGTTATGATACCCCTCACACACCAACAGGCCCCTTGGTGTCATGCTTCATCACTGGGGTCCTCGCACCCCTCTACGGGGTGCGGCGTGCTGCAACCTACGACTGCGTGGCAGCACTTATAATGACTATGCGTGGTGTGAGTGAGGATTTTCTATGTGAGTGCGTGGTGGGGTTTAAGGTGAGTGATGTTAAAAAGTACCTGGCTCGAGGGGTAACAAAAAAACTTTATTGGGCCCCCGGGTTGGTGCTGTTAAAAATTGGTGTAGGAAGGAGGTATGTTATGCAAAACAATGTGCATCACCTCCTATTTGTGTGTGTCAACATGTTTCGGTGTATAAACACCTTCTTCAGGACTGGGGTACACAAATGTGGAATAAACACCTTCTTCAGGACAGGGGTACACAATGTGGAAAAGATCGACACTATCCTTGCAAATATTAATCCCCCGGTGGGGGAGGATAGGGAAGTTCTCCCTTTAGAAAGCCCACCAGGAAATCGGCTGGATTCTTGGCCATACATCTCTGGGGGCACCTTAAAATCCCTGGCTACCTCTATTAAATCAGGCTCTCCGTGTGATCCCCTCCCTATTAACATTCTGTGCCAATTGGATGATGGTGCTCTAGGAACTATTGCCGAGACACTTAATGCCTCCATCCGTCTGGCAACTGTCCCGGCGTCCTGGAAGCACGCTATGGTCAGCCCTCTGTTGAAGAAGCCATCTGCTGATCCAGAGGTCCTTGCAAATTATCGCCCGATATCTTTGCTGCCTGCCTTCTCGAAAATTCTGGAGAAGCATATCCATGGTGCACTTTCATCGCACGCGGAGAATAACAACTTGCTCCATTATTCCCAGTCGGGTTTCAGGGCAGGCCATTCAACCGAATCTGCCCTCCTGGGAGTCACGGAGAAAATCAGGGGACTTTTGGACGACGGGCAAACGGTGGCTCTCGTCCTGCTTGATTTGAGCGCGGCCTTCGACACCATCTCGCACAACAGACTGCTTGCCAGGCTGAGTGCGGATGGTGTCGGAGGGACCGCACTGGACTGGATTAGATCCTATCTGAGCAACCGGACGTTTCAGATCTCGTCCTCACACGCACAGTCGGACATTTTTCTGTCACCTCATGGCGTGCCCCAGGGCTCAATTCTAAGTCCGTTATTTTTCAACCTATATCTCCGCCCCCTCGCTGATCTAGCAGAGCGGGTAGGTCTTGAACTCATGACCTACGCGGACGACTCACAGATTATTTTTTCCCTTTCCAACTCAGAGTCTTCATCCCCCTCAGTCCTGAAACTTGGTCTTTAGGAGGTCTTCAGCTGGATGTCAACAAACCAGCTGAAGCTTAACGGGGAGAAGACGGAGATCCTTCTCTTGGGAAAAAATCGTGATCTGTGGCAGGATAGGCATTGGCCGCCATCCTTGGGTGTTTTCCCCAGTCCGGCTACCCAGGTTAGAAACCTTGGGGTGTGTATCGATGATTCTTTATCGATGAAGCAGCAGGCCAATAAAGTGGCTGGTACTTGTTTCACTATCATTAAATGGCTGCGGAAGATTATCTGGATGCTACCTGTGGATACCCAGAAGACCGTAGTCAATGCGCTAATAACATCTAGGCTTGACTACGGTAACATTCTTTATCTGGGCTCCAATTTAGCCGTAATCAGACGACTACAGTTGGTCCAGAACTCCGCAGCCAGGCTGCTGTGTAAGATCCCTAGGACAGCAAGGATCTCGAAGCACCTTAGAGACCTACACTGGTTGAAAGTTGAAAACCGGGTCCGGTTTAAGGCCTTGACCTACATGTTTAAGATCAGGGCAGGAACCGCACCACGGTACCTGCAGAAATTGGTTAGGCCCCACGTTCCTGTACGGAATCTGCGTTCCTTAAATGGAGCAACTTCCGTGGTTCCCAGATTCAAACTGGCCCGAATGGGAGGTAAATCCTTTTCCCACTTGGGACCAGTTCTTTGGAACTCCCTCCCTTTAGCCTTGCGCAAAGAGGAAAACTTTGCCAGTTTCAAGAAAAAAGTTAAAACCTGGCTGTTTAATAAATAATTGTTTAAATAAATGGTTGTTGATCTCTTGACGGCATTTGCTTTCTGTATTTCATTCTTTTAGCCATGGCGCCGGGAAACCCTTTGTGGGTATCTGTGCGCATTATAAGTGTAAAAAATAAATAAATAAATAAATAAATCCCCACCTTACTCACGTTTCTCTACTTTTCAGGAATATTACAATAAAAAAGTGAGATATATAGTGCAGGTAAGACAATGTACCTAACAAATCGCCGCTTAATAGCTGACCTGTAAAAGAAGAGGATAAAACGTTTTTTGTGGTGGTCCGCTTCTTCAAAAACCATAGGTATCATGACCAGTGGGTATAGTCAACAAATTGCAGTTTAAATTCCTAGACAAATTTGTCATACTATATGTGCAGATTGTGCCTATAGTGGAAATTGGTAAGAAAAAGACACAGACTAGACTCACAAACATTTAACATAAAACACACACTCTAGATTTAGGCGGGTTCAGATGTTGTCACCTTATGTGGTCATAGGGCGTTGCTACCGCTGTTAAACTTAATGTTGTTTTTGGACACAAGGGAACCCAGTAGGGGACCTTCGGACCGTGGGTTACTTAACTTATTTTAAGGAACAGGGGTCCTAAGGATTCACAATATGACAAGAAGATAACAATATAGACTACAATCAGTGCTATATTCTGAAAAACGCCCAGCCGGACGTAAGTTTATTCATAGGATAACGTTGGAGTCGTGTTGGCCCAAGGAGAGGCCAAAAATAGTAGCAAGATAGGGTACAGTCCTGTACCTATCCCGAAAGGTTTAGAAGAGATAAACCAGGAAGAGGGAGATAGAACAAAGAAGAAGTTTTTCAGGCAAGCAAGAAGTTTTTGAGCCAGAAGGTGACTTGTAGTTACAGTAAGTGCAGTTACAACAAATTCACCCTGCAGTGTCAACAATTTCAAATAAACATATTAAGTAATATGCTACACTGCATATTGCGTCGACGTTTCGATCCCTAAGGGCTCATAATACAATGGGATCATCATCAGGACAATTTTTACAGTTAGTGCCTGCAATAAATGAAGCCTGGCGCTACTACTAGTCGCCTTTGATTGGAATAATTCTTCTTACCGGAGGAAAGGAATTTCCACCCGGTTCGCAACATCAATTGCTGGCCACATATAGTGTGGGCCGTGTAGGGGTGGGAAAAATCCGTTATTTTCCGTGTTTTGGAGGTCTCCTTCTGATGGATCCTCGTGGTTGCTAGCTACGTATGTTGTAGCCGAGGGCGTGGAAAGGAATAGGCGCTCTTCTTTTAGGAAGCTTTGAGTCAATCCGTAGAGTTGCTAGCTACGTATGTTGTAGCCGAGGGTGTGGAAAGGATTAGGCGCTCTTCTTTTAGGAAGCTTTGAGTCAATCCGTGAAGTTGCTTGCTTCTGGATGGAAGCAGCGGCGGGTTGGGCGAAGCTCGATCAGCTTCTGCCCCCTTCACAATGGCAGCGCAGGTCTATCTTGCTACTATTTTTGGCCTCTCCTTGGGCCAACACGACTCCAACGTTATCCTATGAATAAACTTACGTCCGGCTGGGCGTTTTTCAGAATATAGCACTGATTGTAGTCTAAATTGTTATCTTCTTGTTAAACTTAATGTGACACAAAACCACTTGAGAGCCCTATGTACATGCAACATACTGTTTTTGTGGGGTTCTGTTACCCCATGAGCCAAAATCCAAACTTAGGGGTCCCTCGCGCTATTCCGCTACCTGGGAGAGAAGTGTGATTAGAGTTTGTCATTACTTACATTCTCGTAAGAGCGGTAGTTCTGCCAAAGGTTCTCATACTCACAAGTTCTGCGAGGTAAATACCTCCTGACCGACCCTCACGTGGCTCCGGTGAAAGTGCCAGGACGGTGGTTTCAGGGCTTTTTATACCCTTCGTGACTAGGGATTAATTGCTTAATTGTCAATTAAGTTATCCGGATGTAGCCTTGTATGGGTTTTGTCGGTTCTACTTGCGGCTCTGAAGGCTCGTGTCCCGCTGGTGCGCATGTGTCTTGAAAGCACCCTCCGTGTGCCCGCGTATTACTGCTCGCATTGGTTTGGGAGTTCCTAGTGGTATTGCGCATGCGTGAAGACTGAGAAGTTCACGCACTACTCTATCTTTTTGAATCATTCCCGTACGAACAAAGTTGAAAGGGAAGTAATAATAGTTTCGACCTCATCTGTGATAAAATCAAACAGTATGGTCAAAGGTGAATAATAAATATCATTACAAACAACACTAGGATGTGTAATGCTCATCAGAAACTAAGCTTATGCGTGGTAGCGCGGTATTTTTCAAAATGTTTACCCGTGTCATATACCTATTCTGCAGACTCGCATGGTCCGTTGAGGGGCCGACATTGGCTGCAAAATAGTTGGATCGTGTTGCAGTGTTGGCAAACCATCTGGGCTTAGATGGAGTCCATGGCCTTATGTCCAGCAGTCTCGTATCCTGATCAATTCCTAGAGTATATCCCCATCGTTTATCATTCATACTTTGTACGAGTCATGGGGAAGGGGTGGACCCTGTGTTTAGTTTATCTGCACCGGAACGGGGATGTTTTTAGGGGGCACTTTTTCAGTGTTTGTGACAAGGGATGTTCTACATGAGTTGTCCCCATGGGATGTCATCGTTGAGGCCTTGGATGTGTGTCCCCAGACGAAACACCCATCTTTGTTCTTTTATGAAAAGGCCACGTTCCGAAGGCAGTTGTTCGATGAACGTCCACCTGATATCATTGACGCAGTGTTGTAGTTCCAAGAAATGTGAAGCCATTTTGGTGGTACTTTTTTTGCAACAGATGTTGCTCTTATGCTCATTCAATCGCACTTTTACTGGTCTGGTGGTCATGCCTATGTACTCGAGGTTGCAGGGGCAGGTGATTATGTAGATTACGTTTCTACTGTTACAGTTTGTTAGTTTTCGCTGGTCCCATTTCTTTCCGTTAGCGAATATCAACTGTTTGCTCTTCTGTGTCAGGTGACAACTAGCGCAGTTTCCACAGGGGAAGTGACCCTCAACCCCGTGTCGTGAAAGTTGTTGTTGTTGTTGTAGTTCGGGGCGGGTGTGGACCAATATGTCTTTGAGGTTCTTTCCTCGTCTGTGGGCGAACATAGGTTTCTCAATGTCTAATGCTCCACAAGTCAGGATGCGCCAGTGTTTATTCACGATTCTTGACACTTCGTTAGAGTGAGAGCTATACGTGGTAACGCATATGGGTCTTGTGGGTTTCTGGTTAGGTAGGGTTTTGTCTTCTAACAATGCCTCCCTATTATTGTTTCTGGCCCTTTTCATTGCCGCATTGATAATCCTGACTGGATATTGTCTCTTCTGCAGCTTGGTTTTTAGATCTTGTGCTTGAGATTTGTAATCGTTCACTTGTATGCAGTTTCTTCTCAGATGGAGGAATTGTCCGTATGGCAGGTTCATCCGTAGATGACGGGGGTAGAAACTGTCGTATCCGAGTAGGCAGTTTCTTGCGGTTGGTTTGAAGTGGGTCGTAGTTTCTAACCTTCTGTCTTTGTGGAAAATGTTGAGGTCTAGGAAAACCAGTGTCTCATTGGAAACTGAGTGAGTAAATCTTAGAAAACGATTTTGAGTGTTGAGCCACTCCATGAATTGTGTCACAGTCTGGTGGTCCCCTTGCCAGATCACAAAAACATCGGCGATGTATCTTTTCCGCGTTGTCTGTGGGGGTTGTTGATGTGTAGGATTTTGTTTGCTTCCATGTGATGGACATATAGTCCGGCCAAGCTGGGCGCAAAAGTGCTTCCCATACTTGTACCGTGGCTCTGCAGATAGATGGTGTCATCAAATTAAAAAAAGTTTTTTGTTAGGGCTAGTGTTATACACTCCAGTACCACTCCTCTTGGGGTCTGGTATTTCCAATTGGTGCTGTACAAAACCTCCTCAATTATGGCTATTGTTTCATCGTGAGGAAGGCTTGTATAAAGGCTTTCCACATCTAGGCTTAGTAGTAGCTGGCTATGTGGATAAAAACTGAGGTCTTTCAAGAGTTGTAACACCGACTTGGTATCTTTTAGATAGGTGTCCGTCCCTTGTACTAAGGGGCGGAGGAAGGCGTCAGAAAACTTCGAGAGGGGTTCTAGGATAGACCCTTTGCCTGAGACGATTTGTCTTCCAGGAGGGTTGTCCAGGCTCTTGTGTATCTTCGGGATACTGTAGAAATACGGTGTCCTTGGTGTTTTTTGAACTTGGAATTCCGCCTCCTTTTTCGAGGGCCAGTTGTGTGCCAAGGCTTCTTCCACCATCCCCCCAATTGTGATTCTTACGGACTCAGTTGGATCCTTGGGTAAAATGGTGTAGTTATGTCTGTCTGACAATAATCTCAGTCATTCTTTTTAGGTCGAGCTGACCTAGCTTTCAATGCGAAAGCATTGAAAGCTGTCAGCAAGACAACTAATGTCGCCCGTATTTGGGAATGTGGACAAGAAATATGCACGAGCGCAGATTGCACCTTGTGGGCGCGCACGGCGCCGTGCTTATCTCCTGCCTCGAAGCTCCACCACCACACACGCATGCGCATACACAGAGACACACAAGCGCCCATGCACGCACCCATACATACAGAGAACCTATCCCCGCCATCGCATACACACACACACTGCATACACAGCCACAGAGACACACACACAAGCGCCAATGCACGCATGCACCCATACATACATACATACAGAGAACCCACACCCGCCGTCGCATACACACACATGCGTGCGCGCGCACACACACACAGCACACACACAAGCGCACCAAGACCCCCGCCGCCCCACCAGACCCGCCCCACTCACCATGTTCTTCGTTCGTGTCCCTCGGCAGCCATCCGGTCATTCTGAGCAACAGGCGGGTGCCGCGCTGAGACGCAGTCATGCAAATCTTCCGGCGGGCACAGGAGCGCGGGGTAAACTCCCGTCTGCTTCCTGTATTTGTCTGGCCCTGCCCCCGTCCCAATAAAGGTTGCCTGGCTTCCTGTTGAAGCCGGGCTGCGGCGTTTCATTATTTTTTATGTGGGACAGCATGTTTTTATATTTGTAGGCACTTTGTTAACAAAATATTTTAACGTTTAATGTAGAATTTTAACTTGTTTTTGCTGCGTGCGGTTTTCGGCATGTCTGGTGAATAACCACTACACGCATTCGTACATCTAATGGCAGGCGCATGTATGGCTCTTAGCACGTATGACTCTTACACTACTGGGCCCACACAAACAAACATGTACACATTTTACGGGTGTGTTGTGCGCACTAACATTGAATGCCCTCCACTGACGAGCGGGGACGGGGGCGGCCGGGCCTGGGGGTAGGGAGCGGACACGACACGCAGAGCCCCCTCTGCAGACGCGCATGCATATGAACCTGCCTGTAACAAAGTTAGCGCGGAAAGGTCTAGTGCTCACATGACCGGGGTCCCGCGCCAGGCACCCGGACTGGTGTGCAGCAGCAGGCAGCGCCCGCAGGCAGCAGAGGCTAACTGGGAGGCTGTGATGAAAGGCGCGAGCCTGCCTCTGACACAGGTGTGGTGTCTGCACATTAAGGCTGCCCGCACGTAGAGGCCTCTGATTGAATTATGGGATCGGTGCTTGATACCCAAAAGCCGCGGATTCAGCAGCCAGCGAGGGGAGCTGCTGGGGGCCTCCCTCCCCTCTGCTTATAGCTGCATTATTTTACCTCGTTAATTGTCAACGTTGCCTTTCGCAGGTCTTGGACAGACTCTTTGTTTTGCAGATGTGTGTATACCTCTCACTGTTTCACTCTTGCTGGTAGCGAGTGTGCCTAGCGCAGCACGTCATATATTCATAGCAGGTCCGATTCTTTATCATTATTTGATAGTGCTCGTGGTCCGGCGCGCAGAAAGAGCAGCTGCAGTGGACATGATATTGAGAAACCCTTTCTTAAGTAGCACTCACCAGTTTCCGTGTGATTATTCAGAAGTGGGTTTCGCATTTTCCTCGAATTACGTTAAAATGAAATTTGTGCTCCCAAATTTGTTTCTAGGGATGGCAGCCATTTGGTCTATTAACATTCAACATACTGTGGTAACAAGGGCCAAGAGCCGAACATTGCATTTTTATAAAGATGCATAAATACCACAACATGTGTCAAAAGTCATATGTGTAGCCTTTGATATCTGGCTTTGTGGAGTCGGGCAGTGCAGTAACATGGAGGAAGGATTCACCCGCAGAAGGTAATGTCTCTCTAGCAAAGTGAGCAGGACGCCCCTTTTGATGCTCATGTATCTACCTGTCCACGTTAAAGATGGAGAGAACAATCCTTTTGCTGCGTGGGCTCTCGGTTGTGCACTGAGTGGGCACCGCAGATCCTTGTGAAAACCGTGAGCCGGGTGCCAGGGGAGCTAGCTGCTGGTGTTCTGTCGTTGTGAGCCAAGCTAGCCTTTGTCTTGCAGGCACATCTATACTTGCATGTCACAGGTCTGATGATAGGATGCCACAGTGGACTGATCCGTAAGGGATGCCTTGGTGGCGTTGAGTGCATGTGGACCGGCTTGGGTCTTAGTCGTGTTATCCATGTTTTAGGGAGGCAGCAGAAGGGCTGTGATGATGGCTAAGTTGATGACGAGTTGCTAGTGCGCTAGTAGTGATGGTATGGAGTTCTTGATATTTCTTTGCAGGGTCACTGCTGAGGTGTCAGTTTTGCTTTAGTATTAGACCAGCATCACTGGAAGAAGGTTGTTAAACGAACCTGGTCTGCTGCAGTAGTTACATACTACAGTATGTAGCTATAGGTGTTTATTTCCCCTGAAAGACTAAAGAGCATTCTATCTTTTCTTTCCTTCTTGTTTTTTTTTCCTTTTTCATTTCTTTCTTTTAATTTGACATTTGTAAACACTCAAAACGTACTTTGTATGCAAAGTTACAAAAACAGAACTTGTAGATTACGACAGAATGTATCCAAATACATAAGTACAGTTTAATTACAACCTCGTTAACATTGTGCCAAAAGCTCACCGTCGCAAACCATACTTAATTATTACTTGCTTTATTCTTGCTTTTTTTTTTACTACATTTGTTTTCAGTTTACAGTGCATCAAAACAGTCACCACGGACCTCAAAACCTCTATACTCACCTTAGTGAGCACAATATGTTCAATTGATACAGTCCCAGTCCACAAAACTCTACAAACCCAGTCTTCTGTTAGAGCCGGATACAAACACTCTCTATGGTAACATAACCACCTGTATTTGTAAAGAGTATGCGCACCCGGGGATTCTTGGCACTATATGTTATTGTTACCCAACTCATTTTAGAGACCTCAGTAGAATAGTTTTATTTAGTTGGCTTAATTGTAACTATCCTACGTGACCTGGAATTAAACAGGAGTCATTGCTTTCCAGTACAGTAGCCCTGACTGAACCCATCTTCTAGGGTGAGCCTTGAGCAGCTCATTTAGCAACACCTGGTTTTTTAGGTCAAGCCTGGAATTAGCATCCGAAGGATGCGTCCAGGTGGAGACTTATAGCTGGCTGACTCGGGGGAATAAAGGACAAGAAAGTGCCACGCGCTTCTCTTTTGCTGGATTTCACTGCGTGCACGCACACCCACACTCACGCATGCGCTCATACACAGCCACACGCATACACAGCCACACTCATACACAGGCACACACACATCCCCCGTCGCCGCTGCACCTACACACACACTAGCGCACCTACACGCACACACAGAGACCCCCCACACACACACCAGCGCACCTACACACACGCACGCACACATACAAAGACCTCCCTCCCCCCGCCACCATCGCACACATACACACACACACACACACACACAAGCGCACCCCCCTCCCCCCTAGAACTAAGCCCCACTTACCGCCATTCGGGACTTCGGTAGCCGGGGCTCTCCCTCGGGCATGGGAGCCCCGCTCTCAGGCACTCCGTGGCGCGTGCGCAAAGGAGCTGGCTCAAACGTGCATGCGCAGTGACCAGACGCTCCAGCCAAAGCAGCTCTGCGCCTCCTCGCACCTGGCCCATACGAAACTTGTTATGGCTGTTTTTGCGAGTCTTGGATAACAACAAAGCAAACGCTGAATATCTCAGAGATATATGCTAAAAAGATAGCAGAGTGATTTTGCGAATCGTCTTTCCTGGAAATGTGCCTCGCGAGCTCCTGTAGCCGCGGCTCACGCCCGCCCCTTGCTCTGCCTTCCCTGGCTGCCTGCCTTTTGATTCACAAGAGTTCGGCAGAGCAGGGACTCGCCAGCTCCCGGGAGCGCTCTGCACGGGCGATCCGACCGTTCCATTCAGGGACCAGCATGAAGTGAGCACGTCACCCGCTAATGTCACCTCCAGCGCAGCTCTTCGTCGTCTTTCCCTGCATCTTTCAGCCGCCTCCTGCACCGGAGGGATTATCACCATGGTGACGACCACCACCGGGTCCACGCTCCTGCAGCTCATCAGCAACGCCGTGCAGCTGCCCATAGACCAGGTAAAGACCCCCTCATTGTGGGGCTACGAGGCTCAGCCTAAGTCGATTGTTCTGCAGGTCTCTCGGATAGGGGGCGGGCTAGGGGCAGACAGCGAAGGGCGACCGACCTAAGCGAAGGAGGGAGTTGGCTCTATGGAATGTCATCAGGGAATGTGACTGGGACATGAGTGTACATACATCAGGCGGTATGCATACCTCGAAGCTTCTCTTCCCGAACATTATTAGTATGCAGGGGCATATGTGGGCCGAGCCATTCAAATCTCTGCAGATCTGTTGTCAGTCACTAATAATCTATACTCTGATTCGTGCTGTGGGATGAGTGTGTTACAAATCACATGCGAACATAACAATAACGGGTGCATTCGAAAACAAACAAGGACATCAGCACACACCCTTTTGCATTATTCAGCTGCATGCGCTTTCTAGTCTGAGTGTGTTACTGCTGCCTATAAGGGCATCCGAGTTGCTTCTAAGCTTATGCATTGTTCGGCCATTGCATAGTCTCTTTTACAAGTCAAGTAAATAGTTTGACTACCTGTAGCATTTGTGTTCACAGTGCAAGGATTGAATAACTTATTATTGTAAACAAACAGGAGTTACCACGGAAACGCATATATATCCCACAACCCAGAAAATGGCTTTCACATTCTCTTGTCATTTTTTTGGCATTCTGTGTGGCAGTTGCGACTTCCTCACTAATCCCTTTGTTCGTTTCCGAGTAGTAAGTGAAAGGGCGAGTTGTGTGGGCCCGCAGCGTGGCCCCGAAACCTTCAAATCGACCAGTCAATCCATCCCTTACAGTCACGTGCTGATTTGGCCATTATTAATTTTTAATTTTAAGTGACAGTGCCTGGAGAGAGCGCGAACATGCCCCCCCTGGGAGCCCTATTGGAGCACTGCAAACCCGAGACATACGGGTTTGTGTCACCAAAACACAAACAAAGACATTTCACATTCTTGGCGATGCTTTTCCTGTCACAATACTGTGGAATGGAAAGCAAGAAACTGCACAGGGATTTGATCTAATTCTGGCATTAAGGGTTAGAGGGGCAAGTTACTTCTTATATTTTTGTAATTTAGGAGCTTTAAGTATGCCCAGGAATATGTCCTGCGCTATCAGTACTAATAAAATGGAGGTGCACTTCACTGACATTGTGAGAGGATAGGTGATGGGGCTACGTGATATGAGGCAGTTTGACAGGTACAGTTAAGTTTAAGAAGCTATCGTAGCACAGCCATCTTGCAGTCGGCTCATTTCAAGAAGCCTGGTATACTTTTGATTAACAGTACTAACATTTCTTAACAAAAACGCAGTACTTTTAATGGTACAGTGCCATTTCTCATCATTTGGCAGATTTAGGCCATTATATTTTAAAGTGATTCCCTAGCAAATAAGTAACGATGACGATTAGTCATCAATTGAAATGATTTTAAAGATTGAGTGGTATTAAGTCCCTCCTCCTGTAAAACCAATGACGTGTCAGAGGGACAATGACACCAAAGGATGAAAGGCAGAGGCTGCCCAGCAGAGATGTGAACCTATAATCTGCAGAGAAAAATACACACACACACACACAAATACATAAATAAATACACACACACACACATACAAACACACCCACACACAAACACACACTAAATACACACACACACACACATACAAACACACCCACACACACACATACATACATACAAACACACACAAACAAACCCAAACACATAAACACGCACGCACACATACATACACACGCATGCACACAAAGTCACTGAAAAAAGGACCACTTAACACTAGGTATCCATTACATTAAACAATGTTCCATGTGTAGCGCTTAACATAAAAGCCCTTTATAACTGACACCTATTACATTTTTTAGGAGCAGAAAAGAATGTTCTTTATCCTCTAAAAGGCAACGAATGAATAGCCCCTGACAACTATCCAACACTGCCTGAACATTCTAGCCATCCTAGCTGCAGAATCGGCTCTTCCCTGTATACCCGACCATATTGTATAATGCTATTAAAACAGAGACTTTTAACCACTTCGACGCTAATGACAAAGCCAGCTCGTCATGGGCATTACCTGCGCTACACGGATGACGAGCTGGCTTTGTCATGGAGAGTGGGATCTCAATATTTCAGCACCGGAGGGGGAAAACCCCTAGCACCCAAGGTGTTAAGGTCGTTCCTGAGCAGCGCATGTGCTGCTCTTCGAAGCACGATGTATTCAGGTATGGACTTGTTAAAATAAGCTTGCAGTTTTGTCCTACAGCTGAAGGTTGGTAGGTTGGGGAAGTAGTGTCTGGGGCGTCCTTTAAACAAGCATATGCAATGCAATAGGTCTCATTTTTGCGAGAGTTTAACCTTTTCCATGCTCATGACGAGCTGAGCTCGTCATGAGGCACGGTGCTCCGGTGCTCATGACGAGCTCAGCTCGTCATGGGCCATGGAACGCTAAGGTGCAGGGAGAATTCCCCTGCTGTGCTGAGCGTTCCACGGGAACCAATGCACCTGTGACGAGCTGAACTCGTCATGAGCACAGGAGCACTGTAGCTCATGACGAGCTCAGCTCGTCATGAGCATGGGAGCGGTGTGCGCGCCCCCCTCTCCCCCAGCACAGCGGGGAAATTACCCCTGCAGCGAAGGGGCTAAGCTATTAGCATTGTCAATGTTTAAAAACAAAAACATAAATAAAAGGCATTGCCATTTACAATGCCAATAGCTCTAACTTTAATAATGCGAGACCTATTGCATTGCAAACGCTTGTTTATATGCTGCTGTTGTTTGGACCACTATGGCTCCCCCTTTGTCGGCGGTCTTTATGGTCATGTCTTGATTGTTGGTCAGTTCACGGATTGCCTCTTGCTCCAATCGGCTTGTGTTGTGAAAGACTGTGGGTGTGGATGAGTCGAGTCCCTTCAGTTCGTTCATCACTGCCTTCTCGAAGGCCAGGACCTCGATGGGTTACGATGTGTCTGGTGGTGTGAACGTGGACTTTGGTCTCAAGCCTGTGTCTGTCTCTGCGATGTTTCCTTTGTCTGTGAAGAAGACCTGCAGTTTGATTTTTTGTAAGAATTCCTGCATTTCAGTATGGCGTTTAAACGAGTCGAGCTTGTTCGTCGGGACGAAGCCTAGACCCTTGTTTAGTACGGCCCTTTGGGTAGTGGTCAGTTCCCACGGGTGATGTTTATCACTAGGTCCCCTTCCGGCTGGTTGATGGGTTGCTTGGGAGGGCCCCCGTCATGCGGGGATGATTCAAAAAGATAGAGTAGTGCGTGAACTTCTCAGTCCTCACGCATGCGCAATACCACTAGGAACTCCCAAACCAATGCGAGCAGTAATACACGGGCGCATGGAGGGTGCTTTCAAGACACATGCGCACCAGCGGGACACGAGCCTTCAGAGCCGCAAGTAGAACCGACAAAAACCCATACAAGGCTACATCCGGATAACTTAATTGACAATTAAGCAATTAATCCCGAGTCACGAAGGGTATAAAAAGCCCTGAAACCACCGTCCTGGCGCTTTCACCGGAGCCATGTGAGGGTCGGTCAGGAGGTATTTACCTCGCAGAACTCGTGAGTATGAGAACCTTTGGCAGAACTACCGCCCCTACGAGAATGTAAGTAATGACAAACTCTAATCACACTTCTCTCCCAGGTAGCGGAATAGCGCGAGGGACCCCTACGTTTGGATTTTGGCTCATGGGGTAACAGAACCCCACAAAAACAGTATGTTGCATGTACATAGGGCTCTCAAGTGGTTTTGAGTCACATTAAGTTTAACAGCGGTAGCAACGCCCTATGACCACATAAGGTGACAACATCTGAACCCGCCTAAAGCTAGAGTGTGTGTTTTATGTTAAATGTTTGTGAGTCTAGTCTGTGTCTTTTTCTCACCAATTTCCACTATAGGCACAATCTGCACATATAGTATGACAAATTTGTCTAGGAATTTAAGCCGCACTTTGTTGACTGTACCCACTGTTCACGATACCTATGGTTTTTGAAGAAGCGGACCACCACAAAAAACTTTTTATCCTCTTCTTTTACAGGTCAGCTATTAAGCGTTGATTAGTTAGGTACATTATCTTACCTGCACTATATATCTCACTTTTTTATTGTAATATTCCTGAAAAGTAGAGAAACGTGAGTAAGGTGGGGATTTGTGTACCCCAGTCCTGAAGGTGTCTATACACCGAAACATGTTGACACACACAAATAGGAGGTGATGCACATTGTTTTGCATAACATACCTCCTTCCTACACCAATTTTTAACAGCACCAGCCCGGGGGCCCAATAAAGTTTTTTTGTTACCCCACGAGCCAGGTACTTATTAACATCACTCACCTTAAACCCCACCACACACTCACATAGAAAATCCTCACTCACACCACGCATAGTCATTATAAGTGCTCCCACGCAGTCGTAGGTTGCAGCACGCCGCACCCCGTAGAGGGGTGCGAGGACCCCAATGATGAAGCATGACACCAAGGGGCCTGTTGGTGTGTGAGGGGTATCATAACAACCAGGGTGTTCCCCACCATTGTAGGAAACATCCCCCTCGGAAAGAGTGGATTCCTATTTTTTAAAAATATTGACAACACTACATCCCCGTTTCAACACTTGTAAAGGAATAATATAATTCATAATTAGTACACCCAATCCCCAAGTTCAAACAACAGCACACCTTCAAATTCCGCTTAACTATCAACATGATTCGTGAGGAACTGAAACTGTGGGATCAGGCGTTCCTCAGAAACATTGACTCCACCATGTCTATGGAGCTGTGGAGGGAAGGGGGATGTCTGGAAGTGGGTGACCTCTACCCTGGGGACACCTTCATATCGTTTCATGATAAGCAGGACTCCTTTGGGGTGGGACCGGCTCATTTTCTTCACTTTACCAAGATGAGGAGTGTGGCCAGGGATCTCAGGGTGGACTTCCCGGCAGCCAAGCGTCTATCGGAGGTCCTTGAGGGCCTCATTGGATGGGGGAGGGGCAAGATCTCATCACTCATTTGTACAAAGTCCTTAGGAATGACATGCAGCGAGGCAGTATCTTTTGTGAAGGGCCTGGGAGGGAGACATGGAGGTACTGACCTCTGATACGATTTGGGAGATGGCGCTGAACCTTGTCCGCACTGTATCCTGTAATTATCGCTTCAAACTATTAAATTTCTATTTCGTGCACCGAACATACGTCACCACCCACATCATCAACAGGTTAGATCCTGAGAGGAATGCTGCCTCTTCAGGATGCGGAAAGGTTGGTGCCACCTTCCTGCATATAGCCTGGGAGTGTGCTTCGGTTCAATCCTACTGGGCAATGGTGGTACCTCGCATAATAGCAGCCACGTGGATTGGAGTTCCATTGACTCAGCTTGCCTGCTCATTGAGAGTGGTGGCACGCGCCAGAAGTCGTAAGATCCCTCACAGATTAGCCCAACTAGCCCTGCTCTTGGCAAAGAGGTACGTTATACAAAAGGGGAGGTTTACCCAAAAAGTCACTGGGACCTGGGTGCTATATGATACAAAAAGAGGGGTCCCAGTGGGATGTATCTAAAAATACACAAAGTATATATCACAATATACAACAAAAACATGAGTTTCTTTATACACAATGTTATTTAATCACAATGTGTATTTATGCTGTAAACATTCTTTAGAACTCAATCCATTATACAAATGTGCCCCAGGGAAAGAGGGAGTAGGAAGGAGTGTAAATGTGAGGAAAAGGGATGTGCAGACTCGATCATAGTCCAAAGCAGCGAACAATATACAATATTAATGACAATATATACAACAAATCTTGATCTGGCTTCAAACCACTGAGCTAGTATTCACAAATGGAGCAACCAATGCCCTAAAATTTATAAACCACCATGCTAACGCTAGTGTTCACTAATCAGCACTGCTGGTTGCGTCGGCTGGTGCATAATTGCAGTCGTCGACGTTTCGAGCCCTGGACTAACAGGTAGGTATACGTTGACCTTAAAGTGGGGTCTTCATCAGGACAAAGGGGACCCGGGTTGCAATTGAATCATGGGCAGTTGGGCCGTCCGGCTCTCAACATGGGGCAGGAGAAAGTCAAGAAGGAGAGGAACTTGTTAATTAGAGTCTTTTAGATCCTCCCAGAGAATAGATGCCGGCATGGTCATCTCAATAACGTCATTGAAGCTTTCAGACGGTGATTTAATCCAAAAACGAGTGAGATCATTCCATCAAGGCGTTGGGTTAATGCATGGGCAAGAGGATCCGAGTTTCAAAGAAAACGGCCCGCGGTCACCATCTTGTACTTCGTCGAAACGACGAGTAACCGCGACCTGTTCGTGGGGCTCTGCTGTCTCCAGCTTAGCCCCACGAACAGGTCGCGGTTACTCGTCATTTCGACGAAGTACAAGATGGTGACCGCGGGCCGTTTTGGATTAAATCACCGTCTGAAAGCTTCAATGACATTATTGAGATGACCATGCCGGCATCTATTCTCTAGGAGGATCTAAAAGACTCCTCAACAACTCTCGACATTAATAAAAGTTTATGGAAAAAAAAAAAGAATGACTGACCTCAACCTTGTTTTTTATTAGTCAATACTTTGTGGACCGCAAATGAAATTTGCATCATTATCTACAAAGGCTACCCTTTTTAGCTGCCTTAGTGCTCATGTAACCAATAAAGTAACTTTGCTCCTAGTAAATCCTCAAATCAACAAGAAACTGAATAAGTGGCTGTGCAAAATCTACTGCAGTACCCATAAGAAATTTCCCTAAAGATACATACTCAGCTAAAATGTGGAAGTTTATACATCTGTAGGTAGTGATACTTTAGGCACTCAACCAGTTAAGCCACACTTAAAACCTAAAGATTACACTGAGGGTTCCATTAGGGAGAACATTGTAACTGAAGGGAAAAAAAAACAAAAAGACAACAATGAAAGATGGACTGGATCGCCCACTTTTTTGGAATCTGGCAGTGGTTTTTTTAATGGACCGGTATCAGTATTCTGATAGCTTATCTTCACATTCTTTTCAGGATAGTGAAGATAAAACACAAAAGGGGAGCTGATCCAAGTACCGAAGAAAAGAAGAATACAGTAGGAAAAGTAGAGGAGGACGCTAGACTGATGTCCGCATGAAAAGAGAAGAGAAAGGATTGGACTCTAAAACCCCAGTAAAAAAAGAAGAAAGTGGCTGGACAGTCTACAAAACAGTCCTCCAGCAAAACAGGACTTGAGAGAGAGCGTTTCTAGACAGCATCATAGAAGTCACAATGGTACATCAGACGCTTCACAGGTTTCTGGATGTGAATTCAACTGATGACTTCACACAGACAGCGACTCTAGATCAACATTTAAATCCACCAGCTAGGGTTTACAATTTCAACATACAAATTGAAGGGGATATATCAAGAATAATTAAAGCAGTCTTCTGGACACAAGTATCTGACGATCATGATATCATCCTAGGAGAAAAAGACTGGCCTCCAGACTTCATTAATGATGCACCCCAGAGCAAGCAAGTCATAAGGATAGCTTTCTCTCTCACAGTCCCTGAGGAAATCCAGGAAATGTACGCCAGTGAATGGGCTGTGAGATAAACTCCAGCCTAATACAGAACCGAAGCAGGTGGGCCAAACATTCTAGTCCACATGTTGTTCCCCTATGTAGTGAACCACAAGCACACTATCCTTTAAAGCCAGAAGCAAAATATGGTATTAAAGCAATATTAGATCAGCTGCGGTATGAAGGACTCATAGAGCCTTGCCTCTCACCCATGAACCAGCCTCTTTTTACTGCCTATAAGCCAAACGGTTCCTATAGAATAGTCTTAGACTATAGATATTTGAATTTGCCTACCCAAACATATGCAGTACAGAATGCGCACAGCACAGGGTCAATGACAAACCTGGTGCGGAAAAAATACAAAATGACCCTGGATATATATTTCCAATGGGTCCTTCAGTCAAAATATAGCAGTATGGAGAGTGAGTATCTAACTGCTTTCAGTTTCGACTGAGTGCAGTTTTTATTTTGTTTGCCCATTGGCTATAAGAATGGTCAAGGCTTGTTTTCCGCCCGAATCATGGAGATCTTACAAACCGATCCCAAGGTAGTGTCATATATTGACGATATCTACTAAACTGGAGAAGATTTGAATCTATACCTGACCAAGGTAGAGACAGTAGTGACAATATTAATATCACAAAATTACAGAATTCATTTCAAAATATCAAAGAATGCCTACCTGATGGTGACCTTCCTGGGATCTGAATTATCCAGCGAGAGTAAGGGTCTAGCTCCAGGCTTCCTCCAGAAATGTGCTAGGTTGCAACCTCCCAATACACTAAAAAAGTTCCAATCCCTGTTGGGGTTTCTAACTTCAGAAGCACTTATTTGCCTCACTACGCAGAGAGAGTGAAGCTCCTGTATGATCTGATTTCTCAAATGTTTTCATCCAAACAGTGGTTGAACGCATAACATAAAGTAACATCTGTATTTGTAAAGCGCATATTCAACCATGGGCATCATGGCGCTGAATAATAGAGGCTTATTGTTCAACTCAACGGTACTCATTTTATTGACCTCAGAAGGAAGATTCGCTGAGTGTACCCGCCGGGATTTAAACCTGTGACCATGAGGTCAAACACAAGCCACTACAGTGGACGTATTAGTCCACTAAGCCACCAGATCCGGCATGAACGCACACACTGATATCTTGCATGCTCTACAAGCAGACACGCTTGAGACTAAATAATTACAAACTAGGGAAAACCAAATCACCTAGTTATTAGTCATACCCAATCACTATGGTTATACCTCTGTGATCTACAACGAAGGACAAACTGTTCCTATTGCTTACAAGTCACACTTGTATTCCTTGGCAGAAGCACATTTTGCTTCTATTTAGAAGACAATAACAGACGCACAGGCAGCTATTTTGAAAGAGCACCCATGGACGCATGGAAATCATACCAGCACTAGAGGTGGCCATGAAGGAACACCTCCTACTACTTGTGCCCTACACCTAAGATGGGTACAGTGGGCCTCTTCTGCAGTGGATGAAAAGTTTCAGTATGATCCATCTCTTCATACACAAGCTTTCCTGCAAAATGAACAGGGCATGTTACTTGTTGAGTCTCATCAGAGTATCTTTAACTAAGAAGGCTCTGCCTGACCTTCGGTAGGGACCAAATACACATATTCTGCAGGCTAGTGAAGGATGGTGAATTCATCCTACAATGCACTCACGCCAAAACCTTAGGTGACAGTCCTGCATAGCATGCAGAATTACATGCCCTGCTACTTGTATTACAAAAGACTTACTTGTCAGTTACCACACTAATTGTGTCCAACTCAGGTTTTTGTGCATCAGGCTACAATGTTGATTGGCAGCATTGGAGATTGAATGGATTCAAGGATTCACAGGGAAAACCTATACAAAATAAACACCTTTGGGGAATGTAGCTGTCTAACAAGACAAGCTTCCATTTGTCCGTGTGAGGCACACTTAGGGCTGTCAACATAGTGGCATTAACGCTTAAGAGAACTGTGCAGCTGACCTGGAAGCAAAAGCTGCAATTCAGACAGCCCAAGTAGTAGTCCTAACCAGATATCAACTTTAACAGCCATAAATGCAACCAAGCAAGCTGAGAACCTCCTGTGGGTTTTCCATTTAAATACCCCTATACTCTAAATTCAGATAACACTTTTATTTTTAAGATACGAGTAGTGGAAGACAAAATAATACTTAATAGTCAGTCCAGATTATATTTAATCACAGAAGCACATTAGGGATTGTCTTCTGCACATGCAGGAATAAATGCAACCATAGCCATGCTACGGAAAAGCTACTGGTGGCCTAGTTTATATAAACAGACTAGGCACTATGTAAGACACTGCAACATTTTCTTTTCTTTTTTTATGGCAGTGGAAGATTATTTGATACATAAAATAGAACAAGATAAGAAAAAGAATCACAATTATATCACCGTTGATTAATTCATCACAGAAAAGAACATAATCAGCATTATCACAGTAGAAATATACACAATATAATACAACCAGGAAAAAAGCAGGTATACGTTTAAAAGTAAAAATTGGATCCAGGCTGAGGGATTATATCCAATTACTAATCGGTGCCCATAATTTTTGTCCGAACATCTTTTTCCGGCCCTTTAGTCTGTATACCGCGATTTCAAGCTGGTAAATATTTAGTAATTTAGACTGCCAGTGGGAAAAAACTGGAGGATCAGCTTCTAACCATCGGGATTTAATGCAATATCTATAAACAGACATAGCTATAAATAGAAAGCCTTCCTCTTCCATCGTTATAATACCTGTTTGCTCAGCTTGAACTCCTAGTATCACTAATTCTGATGATAATATTGGTGATGATTCCATTATATTATTTAAAAAGCCTTGCACTCCTGATATAAACTGAGCTAATTTCGGGCACTTGAAAAGCATGTGGGCTAAATCGGCAGCCATATATCCACAACGACTGCAATTAATGCCTTTTGATGCTTGCCATTTCGCCAGCTTAGATGGTGTGTAGTACAAATCAAAAACGGACATAAAATGCTGGCTTTTAAATGACCCATTAAACAAAACAATATTCGCCATTTTTAGAGATCTAGGTATATCCACTTGTTCTATTCCAAGATATCTACACCATTTATCAGTATAGGCCTCTAAATCGTCTTTGAGATTGTTAAGCATCAGTTGGTAGATCATGCCAATTCTGCTTTTTCTCCTGCAGCTTTCCAGTACCTCCAGTTTACTCATAGAACTGGTGTTTTGTAAATTTTTAGACTCTAGAAAACTGCGGATTTGGAGATATTTGAAAAAATCCCCTCTTGTAAGATTATGTCTTTCTTGAAGATAAGAGTATGATGCCAGTTGTCCATTCTGATATAAGTCGCCAAATGAACAGATTTGGAGATCATACCACCTCTGCATAACAGAATCTCTGAAGATTTCAGGAAGTCGAGGGTTCCCCAAAAAAGGCGTATAATAATTCCATTTTATACAAAAACTAATTTTTTTGTTAAATTGTTTCCAAATTTCCCACGCCGATATCAAGACTTTAAACTTCGTTTTTTTATAGTAACTCGGTTCTATAAACCTGAGCAAACATAGTCGAGCTTCGGCTCCAAGTAGCATTTCGTAAATTTAGGGTATCATCGCTTCATCCAGCTTCAAATCCGGAAAAAGTAAGATACCCATAGTTTTTATAAAGATTGCCCAATTATATAGGCGGAAATTCGGAAAGCCTAGCCCTCCTCTTTCTTTGGGCATTACACACCATCTAAGAGATCTTCTGGTTCTCCGAAACCCCCATAAGAACTTGGATACAATTCTATCTAACTTATTAAAAAAGCAGAAGGGAACAAGAGTGGTATAGTACGAAATAAATACAAAAATTTGGGGAATATAATCATTTTAATAGCATTTGTACGACCATATAGGGATAAATGTAAGTTGTTCAGCCTCTCAAGGGTTCGACTAACAGAAAGCAGTAATGGATCTGTATTAAGCCTAACAATATCTTCCACTTTAGCTGAAATTGTCACACCAAGATAAGAGGCTGTGGAAGCAATCACTATATCGTCCGGTCTGCCTGCATCTGTATGTATTATCTGGGTTTTCGTGATATTTAATTTATATCCAGATAATTCCCCGAATTCATGAGCAAGTTCTTTAATTTTAGGTAGGGCAGAAGCCACATCTGTAGTAATGATCGCAACGTCATCCGTGTAAGACCTTGTGAGCTATTTGATGTAAAACAACCAGGGGGATCCCATTTTCTTTTATTAATCTGTTTAAGTAAGGTTCGATATATAAGGCGAACAACAAGGGGGAACAAGGACACCCTTGTCTTGTCCCCCTTGTGATCGGAAAAGGATCAGACGTGGCAGTAGCTATCCGAATTAGGGCTTGAGGATTAGTGTACAATGCCTGCACAGCACGAATAAATTCTCTAGGGAGCCCTTTCCAGGCCAGAACAGACCACAGAAACCCCCAGTCGACCCGGTCAAAAGCTTTTTCAGCGTCGAGTAAGACTACGCCGACTGGGGATCCCGTGGCCTGTGCCCAATCTAACAAAGTAATGATCCGCTTAACATGATCAGTAGTGTCCCGTTTTTTTAATAAAACCGTGCTGGATCTTTGAGACAACCATTGGCATTATATCTTCCAATCGATTAGCTAATATTTTGGAGAAGATTTTATTATCTGAGGTTATAAGGGATATCGGCTGATAAGATCCTAGTTCTTCTCCATTTTTCCCTTTCTTCTTAAAGATCACTATAGTGGCCGTAGACCAGGATATTGGTGAGTATCCTTGAAAAGCTTGTTGAAAAATTTTGAGTAACTCGGGTTTAAGCATATTTCGAAAGACGCGATAAAATTCCAAGGGGATCATATCTGGCCCCATCGCTTTGCCTGAAGCTAACCCCAGAATGGCAGCTTCGATTCGATCCCAGGTAAATGAGGCACCCAATAATGTTTTATCTGCATCAGCAATCGGGGAGTTATCAATATTCGTCAAATAGTCCACTGGGTCCCTACCGTTATCCAATTTATTATATAATAATTCATAGAAACCGCTGAACGCATTTAATATCCCAACTTGGGTTTCTTGAGCTGCGCCTTCTGAATCAATGATTTTTGTTATAGCTTTCATAGCGGTCTTTTGTCTTAGCCTTTGAGCTAAAATTTTACCGACTGCTCATTAAATTCATAACAATCCGCTTTATGTTGTTGGTATTTAATAGCTACTTGATCAGCCAAGTAGGCATATAAAACAGCCCGTTCAATGGTTAAAAGGCGCTGGGCTTCCTCAATTCCCTGGCCACATCTGATATTAGTAGCTAGATTCAATTCGGCCTGCCTAACTTTATCGGATTTGTAAGTAAATTCATCCTTGATTTTTTTACGCCGAAAATTAGAGTAGCTAATGGTTTCCCCTCTTATCACTGTTTAAAAGTATCCCAAACTGTTTGAATTGAGGCTGTACCATTATTACGTAAGAAGAATTCCTGAATAATTTTGGACATATATGACAAATAATTAGCATCTAATAGAAGATTCCTTTGGAATGACCATGAACAATTTTAATTGAAGCTCTGAGAGGGCAGCGATACTTCTAATATAATGGGATTATGATCTGAGACTACTTGGGGCATAATATCAATGTTAAACTTCTCCAAAAAAAAAGAAGAAATAAAAAAATAATCTAGTCGAACAAATTTCCGATGTGGTGATGAAAAAAAGGTATAACCAGGGTTAGTAGGTTGACATCTGTTCCAAGCATCAAATAGCCCGTTACCTAATGCTAGAGCTCGCAGAGCTCTAAACGTCCTGACTTTCCGGCCATTATATCTCCCTAGTGACCTGATATTGCACTCAGCTTCCACATGAATATTTAAATCTCCACAAAGAATAAGGGGTTGGGGCCAGGAGGCAAGTTCTAGATTAATTGTATCAAACAGCTCATTATCATCCAAATTTGGACCATATATACAGCACAACGAGAATGTATTGCCTGCAATAATTATTTCCACTAGTCCCCACTGCCCCATTTGTGAGCTGACGTTCTAACACACTTTCCGACCCCTTGTCTCATAAGTATCGCAATACCTTTTTTACCCCTGTCTGCTTAGAACAAACTAGAAGATTAAGCCCCAGGTTATGCAATATATTCCGTTTACCCCAAGGAATATGTGTCTCTTGTAGACACAAAATGTCAATCCGTGAAAGTTGAATTAGTTTACGCAAAATCCCTGTCTTCTTTGGGTCATTCATGCCATTAATATTAAGTGTACATATATTAATTTTTTTATTCATGATGACATAGAGTTAACACCAAGCCTGATATCATAAATCCGTCTCGACCAGCACTTGAACCAAAAGCATATGCTGTATTAATCTGTCTAACTGTATGTACCATGAAATCTACCACTGCCTTACACCCCCACCACCACCCCCCTTCCCAACACCCCCCCACCCAGAACCTACCCCCCCCCACCAACCTCCCCAACATATGAGGCTCAGGAACCATCAGTTCCTGTAAAGTATGGATTGCCGTGTCCCTCCATCCCGAGAACCCCAAGAAGAAGAGAATAGATATAAAGAGAAAAAAACCATATAGTAGTCAAAGAGCAGCGTGATAGATAGCTGATAATAACATAATAAATATGAATATCATATATCATATATCAACTCTACCACTGTTTATCTATCACTGTTCATCTGATTATAGGAATAACAATAGCGGTAATAGGTCAACAAGTCAGCAGGTCAATGTCTTTTAGTAAATAAGCTTCTTACTAAATCAAAATCTGGTTTTTAAACCTCATAAAGAATCTAAATACTCGTTCGCTTTAATTTCTGAAACGAAAAATTTCGTCTGCCCTTTAACCACAATTTTTAATTTAGCTGGATTCTGCAAGTATACAGTAGCCCCCTTTTTTTGAAATTCCGGAATTAACTGCCTTAAATGCCAACGCTGGGAAACTGTAGCCTGGCAGAAGTCAGGTCGTACGTAAAAGGAACAATTCTTAGCCACAGCTTTTTTGTCAGGTCGGGCTAAACTATAGATTTCTTCCCTGGCAAGAAAGTTATTGAAACTAACTAATATAGCCCTAGGATATTCCTCCTCCCCCGGCCTAGGCTTTCTAGTATTAAACGGAAATCTATGTGCTCTCTGCACTTCTTTTGACCAGTCCCATGATGAGAGGTCGGAAAATGCTTCGGTCAAAAGATCGATAATAAATCTTCTTGCGTCGACCCCTTCCTTCTTCTCCGGTATTCCGAGAAAGCGTAAATTGTTCCGGCGCGCCTGATTCTCCAAACCAGACAGCTTGTATGAAATATCGTCTTTGTGCGCTTTAACATTCTCAAGTTCGCGTTTTTGTAAAATAGCTTCTTCCTCCTGAGCCAGAATTCTTGCCTCAGCCTCTGACACTCTACTAGCTGTTTCGGTACAGAGTTTAATGGCTCGTCGCACAGCGTTTTTGACTTTTGAGCAGGTTGCCTGAGTGCGCAGATTTTCTGACTTGCTTTCGGCGCGATGACTCATCATAGTGGTATAGATAGTAGTTAGGGTTATTTCTTTGGGATTCATCGGTGCGTCCTCGTTTCCGAAATCTTCTCCAGATTTAGGTCCAGTTTTTAATCCGCTCCTTCCACAGAATCCACAATGTCTGTTTCAAGCCCTTCGGATGTCTCAGCGCGCACCTCAGTGACCCTACCAGTCGTGATTTGCGAGCCTCTTTTCTTACACCTTCTAACCGTGGAAGCATTCGAATGTGGAGACATTGCATTATGTCTTGACTCCTCCAGTCCTGCTTCAACAGAACTACTGTCTTCGCTATAATCTGCCTAGTCTTTACTGAGATTCATAGTCTCATCTGAGGAGTTGTCAGATAATGAAAAAAAGTTCTCAACTGCTTCTTGTGTTGCAGGCACCTCCAACCCTTCTGATGCCGGCGCCGGTGATGTATCGGTGAGCCCAAGAATTCTAGTGGTCTGTAACATTGCGTCAGGATTAGAACCTGACATTATACCATCAAAGGGTTCTGTAAGGACTCCGTCTTCCAAAATGCAGCTGTTATCTGTGACCGGGTCCCTCAGACAAAAATGCAAAGATCCGCCGTCTGTTGTATTTGCACTAATAATTTGTGCCACCTCGTCGAGATTTTGTACAGTTACATCACTATCATTCATGTTACGGTTTCTAGCTGCCTGCTTCTCGAACAGTGCAGGCAAAGTTAGAACCTTTCCTTTCCCGGACGTAGACACATCCATATTCGCTTCAATGCTTGCCGACATTATTTTACCTCCCGCCACCACCGTACCTGCTTTATTTTCTTCCACGACAGCTTTGGTCGCGGTACTTCCGGTAACAGCTTTAGTTTGTTCCTTAGATTCTTTGGGCTCTTTGGGCGGCATTTTCTTCTTGCGGACCCCTCCACGGCCACGGATCATGAAGCTTCGGAAGCCGAATTTCAGGACGGGTAAACGCCACAGCGGAGCACGCCGCCGAGAAAGGAGCAGTTCGGCTAACATACGCAGACTCAGCTTTGTGAGATTTGCCGGCTCCAGCTAAATCAAATGAAGGGTGAAAAACCCCCGGTGTCAGTTACACGCCGATTCTTGCCGTGCTGCTTCTGCTTACATTTTACAACTTGCGGCTTGTCTGAAACATTGTTGCATGAGCTTTCGGTTGAACACGTAGATACAAACGAGAAAAGCCAGTTTAGTTCAGAAGAATTTTCCAGCTAAATTCAAGGCGTTCTCCCACCAGGGCACTCAGAGCAGGGAGCTGAGCTGCTCACACAGCCCACGCCACGGCAGCCATCTTGCCTCTAAGACACTGCGACATTAGTTAACAAATCAAACCCTTCACTGTAAAAAGACCCTTGCCAACTTTCCTCATGATTTCAAATATGCCCTGCTAAGTAATTTATTTGAACCACATCGGCCCCCTAAATTCAGATAACTGGTATAATTATATATTGGTAGCTACTGATTCATGTTCTTGCTTCCTATGGGTTTAGTCATAGAGAAATACAAGCAGTTCAGCAGTCGTAAAAGATTTGCAGTGCCTAGTGTCAACAGAGGCAGTTCACTCATTTCTTTCAGATAACAGTCTTGCGTTCACCTCCAAGGCTTACAGGGATTGAATGCCTAGTCTGGACAGAATCGAATGGCTTTGTAGAGAGGGCCAATAGCATGATTGAATACATTTGGAATGCTAGGGTGCAAAGTTCAGGTCTTAGTTGGTACCATAAGCTCTATGGAGTTCAGCAAGCATTAAATAACTTGCCTAGACAAGTATTGGGAGGACACACTCCATATGAAGTTCTCTTCAGAGTTTTATGTATGTGATTGGCTTAGTTAATTCTGGGAAGGTGGTGGACAACAATAAATTTGACTTTGAGAAATGTTGCTCAAAACTATTATTTGGAAAATTCATTGGCCTAGTATAAGAATGAAATCTATCCATTTTGGCAATTTGAATAAGCTATTGTCTTGGCTCCTACAAAAAGAAGTCCCTTTGACTTCAGCGGGTACATTTTATAATCTGCAGACAGCCAGAACTGCTTCAGAAACTCAGAGGCTGTTACACACAGAACACCCAACACATTTTGCAGATATCGTGCAAACGATATCTATTTGGTCTGTAACAACTGGTGTTGTGCATCTTTTTAAGAACATTGGATCTGGTCTAGTCACTGGATTTAAAACAGTATTTCAACTGCTCCAGTTACTTTTACATTCTCTCTCTCTTCTCCAGACTTTTTGGCGGATTTCCAATCATCATACTACTAACTGGCTGTGGTATTGTCATCTTTCTTCAGTTCTGACGAACAAATCAGCAACATGGATTACCCATAGCCAGCTGAACAAAGCTGCAGAGGCTCTAGCATGCTACACGGGACATGCTTGGCTATCTAAACTCAGCGAGTACTAGATGCTCACATTTCGCAAAATGAATGCTACACATGTAAAACCTGTGTTCTGGTGCATAAACTGACTGACAACATCTTGGACTTGCGTCTGGAAGTCCAAGATGATGATATGCAGTGTCTAGTATCAATGGGGCTGAAACTTATCTAGATTTGGCAATGATTCTTCAACCTCTACAAGAGCACCAGAAACAATGCAGAGCAATGCATCTGTCCCTTCTATAGGATGTTAACTAAGACAGAGCAATATCACTGGTGACACTTTTTGATACAGCTCTTGATGGGTGGCTTGACTCGCTGTTATCCTTGAAGAGGCCTAGAGAGGAGCCGCAACTACCATCAAGTGCCCGAGACAAGCAACCAATTGCTTGTCTCTCAAAGACACGGATTCTTGTCTATGAACATGCTCTGGATGGTTTTCGTACAAATCACACGTATGCTGTGTGCACCCGACAATGTCAACGTGTCCTCTGATGAGGGATAAACCCAACAAGTTAGCTGAACAATGACAAGAAGTTAGCAATCACACCACAACAGCCTGAGTGAACAATATCTTTTTAAAGACTCTTTTTAATTGTCGTCTTTTATTTTTACCGCATATTTTCTTAATTTGGTCTATTAGTATCATCACTGGTATGTTTCAATCGCCAACATGTATATAGCATTCTAGATGGATTAAATATATAGATATCATTTGTTTGAAACAAGGCAAGGCTTGAAAAAATTTGTGCTTCGCTGTTATAGCTCTTAAATGCATCACTTCCGTGATTTTATGTATAGTACGATGTACTAATTATCTTAGTTTTATGCTTTATTTACCTGTTGGTATTGCATGCTTTTTAGTATGTTAGACTTTAGTAGTTTAGAATTATGAATTTTCAAATAAATTCTTTTTGGTTAGACATGCCCTTATGACGTCATTCAGACGTACCAGCCGGGGATGTTGTAAAGCCCCTAAGGTCCGACTCCATCTTATATAGGACTCAACTTCATTTTGACAAGAGGAGGTCTCCATCTTCCCTCTCTTACACAATGGGAGTCACCATCTTTTCTGACATATGCAGAATCATTGCCATGTCTGCCATTCAACACAGATATTGCTAGCCCTTATCTTGCTAAGTACTGTGAAAGCACCAAGCCATTCAATTAATTAGATAGATATGACCATCAGTACGACTTTTGTCTGTATCAAATGTCTACTCTTCACCATGTCAAGGCCAATTTAAAAATACATAGGGACACATAACCAAAATAGTGTACTTTGAATTGATGTCCTTTTACCTTATATGTTCATAAGGAAACCTCTAGGACACATACCTTGATGCACATAATCCATCTCAGAAATGTCAACGATTTAGGCAGAGTAGGGTGCACGAATCTATCGCCACAATTCGTTTATCACACACCTCACCGCCAGCTTCCCATCGAGCGATAAAATATATCACCGATGGCTAACTCCAACTCAATCAAAGACGATCTTAACATAATATCACTAAATGTCAAAGGACTTAACCATCCGGTGAAAAGGCGGAAAGTGTTCGAATATCTGGCAAAAACAAAAGGGGACATCGTCCTTCTGCAGGAAACCAAGCTTTCTGAAGATGACTTGCGATTCCTTAACATCCATTGGTCGTCCCATGTCCTGTCCTCTCCTGCGCCACAAAAGAAGGGTGGAGTAATAACACTGCTGTCGAAAAAAGCCAATCTGACACTGCTATCACACACTCACGACACGGAAGGCAGATTACTAGTGACTCATCTGCGCAGAGAGGATGATCCCATTCACGTAATGAATATATATGGCCCGAATTCCGACGATGCCACATTCTGGGACTCTGTCTCTCGCTCCATCGAACATATCCCCCAAGATGAACTACTTATAGTGGGGGGCGATTTCAACCTGCCCCTAGACCCTTTAATAGATAGACAATCCAAGTGCTCTTTCCAACCATCACGGTCACATGAGGCCCTTCTACGCCTCTGTGAGCGCTACGGCCTCAAAGACTCTTGGCGTCTCCAGAACCCCGATGGGAGAGACTACACCTTTTACTCCGCTCCACATAACTCTTACTCACGAATTGATTTTATCCTGTTATCCACCTCATTCGCACACCTGATCGAAGAAACTGGTATTGCCCCCAAACTGGTGTCCGACCATGCTTGTATTCACACCAAACTCGCAGGCTCCCGCTCGATACGCCCACCCAGAAGATGGCGTTTTAATGATGAAATTCTAACCAACCCGGAAGACAAACTCAGGATAGCAAACGCTATTGAGGAATACTTACTCCTAAACAATACCGCTAATACCAAGCCTAATACTCTATGGGATGCTCTTAAGGCCACAATCCGTGGAGTCATCATAAATATTAGAGCTAAAACCAATAAAAAACTAAACAAAGACCTGGAACAATTGGAAATAGATATCAAAATCCTGGAAGACCAGCACAAGTCCAACCCCCAAGACCTGAAACCCCTCGACCTCCTCACTAAAAAGAAATATGAATATAATGCCATAACTAGTAAAAGGGCGGGCGTCTGGATTAACCGCTTCAAAGCCCTAAAGCTATGCGAAGGAAATAAAGCAGGTAAATTGCTAGCTTCATATCTTAAACATAAACAAAAGTTATCAACCATTTCATCAATAAAAGACGCCGCGAACATCACCCATACCAATCAGACTAAAATCCTAGATACATTCAAATCCTTCTACGAAGAGCTCTACAAAAACGAAAAGCCGCTGGACATAGCAGCTTGTACCGACTATCTTGAATCTCTCGAGCTTCCTAAACTATCAGAAGCGGACAAACTAAGACTAGGTTCCGCCATCAGTAAAACAGAGATCACAGAGACCATCAAATCTCTAAAGACTAACAAAGCCCCCGGCCCCGATGGCTTTACGGCATCCTTCTATAAAGCCTTTGAAAACCAACTTACCCCTACACTCCACACTGCTCTCAACTCTATGGCAGCCAGGGGATGTATCTCATCTTCAATGAGTGAGGCTAACATAATCGTGATTCCGAAAGAAGGAAAAGACCCTCTCCACACCAAGAACTACCGTCCCATCTCTTTAATAAATCTTGATTGCAAGATTTATGCCAAGATCCTGGCAAACCGCCTAAACGCTCTACTTCCAACATTAATAAGCCCATCGCAAGTTGGCTTCCTGAAACACAGGATGTCGAATGACAATACCAGACTTCTGTGTCATATACTAGAGAAAGCTAACAACTGCCAATCTCCGATGGTCGCGATCACCCTGGATGCTGAAAAGGCCTTCGATAAGGTATCATGGTCTTTTCTTCAACAATGTATGCATTCATTCAACCTCGGTCAATCCTTCATCACAATGGTGATGGCCCTTTATTCCGCCCCTTCGGCTCGCATAGCAATCAATGGCACCCTCTCCAACCCATTCCGCCTCTACCAAGGCACCAGACAGGGCTGCCCACTTTCACCGGCGCTCTTCCTTTTGGCCCTTGAACCACTTCTAACAGACATCAAAAGGAATGAGGACAGTCAGGGAGTCTCCTTTGGGGATACTCAAATAAAATTAGCAGCATATGCTGACGATATATTGATTGCGACAGAAAACCGGGCCAAATCAATCGAGGGTCTCATGACATCAATCAGCAAATACTCGAACCTATCGGGATACAAACTAAATAGAGACAAGTCCGAGGTTAAACCACTAAACATCTTCACCACCAAAGACGTTCTTGGTAACTCGGGTCTAGCTTGGCAAACAGGTGTTATAAAATATTTAGGTATAGAGTTCACCGATAAATTAATAAGCACCATTAAACACAACGAAACGCTGACACTGACAGAAGTTAAAAGAATCCTTGATGGGTGGTCCCCACGATTTATTACCTGGTGGGGAAGGGTCGAATCTATAAAAATGATGATATCACCACTAATCAACTACCTGAGCACAATGCTACCCCTCACCTTCTCCAAAGAATTCCTCTCCAAACTTGATAAAATGATTTCCTCTTTCCTTTGGCAAGGGAAAAAAGCCAGAATTAGTATGAAAAAACTAAGGCTTGATAAATCACTAGGAGGCGTCAATCTGGCTGATTTTAAACTCTATCAAACCGCTTTCTTAGCCAGACAAGGGTCTTTTTGGCTAACTCCACACTCAGACTACACCCCGGTGTGGTTGATGGTGGAAGAATCCCTATTACAAGGCCTTCCCCCCTCCACCCTCCTCACTTCCAAACCGCATCCCAATGTATCCTCAGGTACCATCTTCAGAAACACGAAGATTGCGCTCCTTCATGTAAGCAAACTTCTTCCCCACCAATTTTGTAAATCACAGTGGGAATCGCTGTGGCATAATACCAAACTCCTATACAAAGGGAAACCACTGAATAATCCTACTTGGATTGAGAAGGGTATACACTTCCCACACCAGCTATTTGATGGGTCGTCACCTCTCACTTTCAGCGAGCTACAAAATAAATTCCAACTCCAGAGCATAGATTTCTATTACTTCTTACACCTCAAAGTGGCACTCTCCAAAGCAGACCTAACCAATACCACCCTCTCCCTCCCTAGCTACCTTCACGCACTTAATAGGCACTTAATAGACTGGGTCACCAGGTGTCCAGGATATACAAACTGATCCGCCCTCAGTGCACCAAACTGACAACATCAGCACAGTCCTTCTGGGATTCATACTCTTCCACACCAACCACGGAAGCAGAATGGGCCAAAGTTTGGGAGTCTACCACACGAAACAAAATCAGCCCTACACTATCCCAAACTAAATTCTGGCTACTTCATAAAGCTTTCTGGACCCCTAAGAGACTCTTCTTGCACAACATCAAGGAAGATGACTCCTGCTGGAACTGTATGGCGGAGGGTGGGGACCTTGAACATCTAATATTCAAATGCCCGTGTGTCTCGGTCTACTGGGATAGAATATTCGAATTCATAACCAAAGTGCTACATGTTTCGCTCCCGAGAGAATTTGCAACCTTAGTCCTGGGCTTAACCAAAGCTAACACCCTCGAGGAAAATGACAAAACCCTACTTGACCTGCTCTTGACAGCGGCGGTTAAAATCATACTGAATAACTGGAAAGACACCGGCAAAGCCTCTTTCCCCCACTGGCTCAACTGGGTCTCGAACCTCAGAGGAGCCGACAATATTGCGCTGGCCGCTACACCATGGCGTCCCCCCTATAGGAAAATATGGACCTCGCTTGACGTCCATTTTGACTTATTCAAACCACCATGATCGTCGGTTGCATATATACACCCTGCCCGGTGGAACTCCTTCAACAACCACCGGCTTAATTGTGATTCTACGCTATGTCTTTGTGTGCACTGCCAATTTAACCAATCTACTGACCTCACTAAATGCGTGTTTATCTTGCACCCCTATGGATGTGTAACTTGTAAAGGTACTGATGCAATGCCTGTTTCTTTTTCCTTAATGGGGTTTTGTTTTTGTTTTCTGTTTGTTTTTGATTTGTTTTTTTCTTTTTCTTATTTACCCCTCCTTTTTTCCCGGTATACTTGATTATGTTGCTACTGGAACCATGTCCGATATATGCTCATTATTGTAATGCTCAACTATCTCTCTCAATAAAATTTTTGTGAAATAAAAAAAAAAAGAAATGTCAACTTCTAATAAATGTTAATATTTAAGGCGACTACTTCTCAGGAGTGGTCCTATTTCCAGATTATCGCCTGAGATTCTGCCAGACACTGTCTCACCTACTACCAGCACGCTTCACACTTTGCAGATGCTACATCTTGCCTGAAGCTTATAATGCTACTGAAGTGAGACCAACTGACTATTACCACAGTGTGCGATTGCCCTTGGCGGGGAGTATTGCCTTAACACCTAAGCTGATCAAGACTGACTTTGCGGTCAACAAGGTATGCAGTGAGTCTCTTCTCCCTAAGAAAATCTAGTCTACAAATTGCTATGCCTTCCATGCGTATAGTGTATAGAAGTAGACGTTAGGGTATTAGGTTCTAGATGACATTATAACAATGCTAGAAATCTTCATTTTATTCTTGTTATTTATAACATGTCTTGTTGCTGGTTTTTATAATATTCTGTGTAGTTGTTTTAGATGGACTGTGAAACAGATTGTTGCTGTAGTAATAAATACTTTTTACTAAAAAAGTGTTCATTCTTCTTAGTACAGTGCGTAAGCGATACTGTGAATAACGAAATAAGGTGTGTTTCTGTTTCCACGGTGCTCCCTATCCCTTTATGGGATTGTTAGTAACCCAAAAGCAATACTTCTATATTACACATTGAATAGTGTTTTTCAGGGCTACAATAACTAGTCTTTCACATTCATCAATGGTGCACTGAACCAAGTAGACCCATGAGTGGGAAAGTACTCCTTGTAGAGTTATGCCAACGTCGTAACTTAAGCAACCAAATGACTAAGCGATTATCTGTGGGTCTTGAATTTCTTAGTTTCCAGATATAGTGTGTTCTTACTTTGGATGTCTCTAACATTACCAGAAACATTCAGGATGTAATAAAAATAAGTGGGATGTTGGAGGCACAGTGAGTTGAAAATATGTTGGAAAGCTTGAATTTTAATTCCACGTCATTGGGTAAAAATCAGTACCGGAAGAATGTGGCAGAGTTTCTTCATCCTATAAAGTCTTGCAGGCGAGTTGGTTTTTAGCAGTGCCACAGATGTTGGGATCAATCTGAGAAACAATGAGGGCTTGAACCACATACTGGATATGACAGTTTAACTTTTGATTAATGAACTATGAGCAAATTTGACTTGATTTCACTTGGTGGTCTATGAGGACATTAACCAACAGATGGGGCTGAGCCTAAAACTGAAATCTTTTTCCACACTGACCTTCCTCACTTGCTTCACGGTAAACGCGGGGAGATTCAAGGGACTGTCCCTGCAACTCCCATTTTTCAGCACCTCTTAATCCAACGTGTATCCACTGAAATGCATACTCAAACTTCGACTTATTTTGCTGCTTCTCCCTCGATCTCCATCGTGGACAGAGTGGCTGAAATGTCACCCATAAAACTGGCCACCCAAGTGTGTGTAGAAACCGTTGCAGTCACTGATGCCTAATACCTCTCTCAGTACGGTTACAGTTTGCAAAGAGTGGAACCAAGCCACTATGGTAACACTTCTTTAAAAGGCCATAATAGACTCCCCTACGAGTTTGATCAACAATAGGTCACATTCTATACTTCCATTTCCTCTGAAAGTCTATGATAATGAGGAGCTTGCTAGGTTTCTGGAGTCAATAGCATTCTGGATCCTGCTCAGGCAGAATTTTACCTACAATATGAGAAGTAGTCAGTACCAAAGGCCACATCCGATGCTCTATGCATGACATTAAACAAAGGTGGTGCTGTCGCTCTTGGCCTCCTTGGTTTGGCTGCTTCCTTTGACGAAGCCGCTCATCCCATTTTCTCCATTGCCTATTTCAAGAAGGAGTGAGATACTGTGCAATACTCTGCCTGTAATTCATTATGTGGGAATGTACCCAAGAAGTAAAAATTAAATGTTCACATTAGCTCTTAGGCGGTTTCCATGTGGAGGTTTACATGGCTCATTCTTTAGCCCAACTGTGCTTAATGTCTTTGTAGGCTCTGCAGACAACCCCCAACATTGGGATGACTAACAAGATATCAACTCAAGTCCACTTTCAAGAACGTATGGCCTTGCTGATTAACTGGATGAGACCCAACACATTAAAGCTAGGTACTGAAAGGACTGACATTCTTATTTTAAGCAGCAACGCTAATATTTGACTGCCAATGTAGAGTTTCTGACCAAGCCTGTTAGCCCTAAATAACGTACGCATTCTTTTTGACAAATACCTCATTTTCAAACCTTAGATCTGAAAACATGGATCTTGTTTCCAAGTGCTAAAAATATTCAGTAAGGTTCTCTCTTTGCTGATGGTACACTGCTAAAAACACGAAATCAGGCTGCAGGGACCTTGCATATGGACTATGGCAAAATATTATTTATTGGTCTTTCGAAAGAGTTATAGCAAAAGTCAGAAAACAGCAGCCAGACAGACCTAGACATAAGGTCTCATTTCTTGCCATATGTAAGACTCCACTTTGGCCCTTGAATTCGAAGCGCATAACAATCAGAAAGCTATGCATATGACATCTCACTGTTCACAACTCAGGAACTTCCTTTATTCACACACATTTTCAGAGATGTGTCGCAGTCACCATTTTTGATCGGCTGCGACCAATACTCTCAAGGTACCCACAGTGAAGCGTTCCAGTGCTGGCTTTGATGACATCTCGGACCACTCTTCTAAATCCAAGAACCATTTGCATTTTTTGCGAAAGGGCCAAAACTTGTCTGTTTGCTTTAAAACATGTAGTTGACCTGATAAAAAAAAACTAGAGTCTGAAAACACCCTTGTCTTGGTGTGGATGTGAAACATCTCCTTGAGAGTAGGTTGGGCAGGACTTCTCTCATACATTTAAATACAAGAATTGGACCAAAGTGAGATTGAGAGGCAAGATTTTAACATCACCTTATTGCATAACCTAGGGTCTAGGGTTCAGGACTATAGGGTTTGGATTCCTAACCCAGGTGCAAGGACCTTATTTTACTGCAGCATTACTGAGTAAGCAAGTCCAGGTTACAAGAGCCCCGCACAACCTACTGAGAATTCCTGCAGGTGCGGTGTTTGTGCATTCGGGGCTACTAAAGGCCCTTAATGGGGTAATTCAAACCCAGGGCAGGGGTAATTCAAACCCAATTTTATTCTTAGAATAACACTCTGGGGAAGGGTGCTGGGTGAGGAAAACTGGGTCGCCCGGAGCAGGGTGGTGGTGGTGGGTGATCGTCCATTCCACAAGAGCCCCTGTGCTGGGCTTAGACAGGGTGCTCAGAAGGACGCAATTCAAGTCCAATTTTGTTCTTACAAAACAACACTCTCAAGCAGAGCACTGAGAAAAAACACCATGGGCCGTCGTATTACAATGATGGTGGTCGGAAGTGAAACCAGCAGGTCATTCGGGATGGCTTCCGATGGGCTCAAGGAGCCAATCAGCCAGTCAGAACCGGCACATAATCTCTTAAAGACTGTGTTTTCGCCGTCTGATTACAATGTCGGTTTCCCACAGGCTTTCCATTACGGGATTTCTGACATGGAAAGCCTGTCGGAAAGTGACTTTGGGGGCCCCTAGCAGGGCCCCCTTCTCCCTGCGGCTTCCATTTGGAGCCTGAAGGGGCACCTATGGTGCCCCCCTGTTAATCCCTGCACCGTGTGGCAGGCACCATGAGGTGACTGCCACATGGTTCAGGAATTAACAGTTACTCCCATTTCTCTAGGGGAGCTTGTGCTGCAGCCAGTTTACACCGCAGCACAAGCTCCTATAGAGAAATGGGAGTATGCGACCGCACCATGTGCGGTCACATTGTAATAGCGGTGTCGGGACCACCGACTGGAGGTTGGTCGGTCCTGAGACCGCAACAGTGTCGGGTGGACGTGAGTCCTCCCGACATCGTAATGAGGCCCTCTATATTTAAAATTAAATATTTGTGTCAACTAGTGCTATATAATGCGCACTGATACCCGATTCGGGTCCAGTTTGCACTATATAAAACTCTGTAAAAAAAAGTGTTTATTTAAACAGTTTGCTTCTGTTGCTTAGTACACAAATAATAACCAGGAAGAATATAATTAAAAACAGCACAGTAAAGCTACTTCTATGTTCTAGATTATGAGAGCATGGAATAGCTAACTTTTCTCTGGAGTTTCTTGGTGGCCTGGCACTGTATACCTATTCACAATGAATCAGTATCGGATTTCAACTGGGAGAGATTGTTACTTCAGAAGGAAAACACGCCATCAGCTCAGCTTAGCTCCTCTCATCAGTTGATTGACTCTTGGCATAAGAGTGGATGTTCCGGTAGCCGGGCAAGATCCCTAATGAGGACCTGCAAGGGCCTCTGCAATTTAATGGTCAATTCAAGTGATTAACATAGGATAATGACCCCTGCTTTTTAGATTGTAAAATCTAGTGGGACTTTCCAAAACCTGAGCTGTAACCAGTCTAAACCTGCAAGATGAAAATACGTCAGCTCAGACTACATGTTTCTCTTACATGTCAACTGTCAAACTTTGAAACGTTGATATTGTTTAGTTCGTAGCAGACTTGTGTCACCAGATGTTATAACAAATCATTGTTTAGATGAAATGACACTTTCACAAGTTCTGCAGACACTAATAACACGCTGAACGTTGGCCAAAGGCAGATAGGTTAACTTAATGTTCTAAGAATGGAGTCGGACTTTAGGAGTTCACAACAGTCCCTTTTTAGGAGTTCTAGAATGACGGGACGGGCCATGTTCTGCTTGGACTTCTATTTCTTCATTTTGGACTTACCCTTCGACTTCAACCGTGACAACGATCTACCCCAGGAACAATTTCGGCAACAAACATTCTCTTTAACTTCAAATAGCACAGAATGGAGACTTCTAGTGTTTGGTGGCATACAGCTTTGCCTCATGGTCTCGAATGACCATAGTCGCTAGAGTCCTTGGAGTCATGGTCTGACCCCAAGCATCAAAGACTAATCTGGCAGAGATTTGTCACAGACATTTGCTTGCGACAGCCTCTACCTAAAAGGTTTGAACCCTGTGGTTTTAGTAAGTGACCTTTTGCCGTGCACATTAGTATTCTTTGGGAAGTTGTGAAGTAGTTTGTAGAATTATCAGCGAGACAAGGGGATCCACGTCTGGAAACGCGGAAATAAAGAAACAGACGTCAGCGTGCTTGGGTGGAGCTTATATGCTCTGTATGTCACTTGTGAGTGGGACGACTTTGACACGGAGCCGTACAATGCCATCTAGCGGCACGCAGGGGTACTGGTTGGAAGTTTCCAGATCCACTTTAACATCTGGGAGAGTATTCGAAAGGTGAGGAATCTGTGTATAGTAGTATCTTTTTTTTTTTTTTACATTTTTATTTTCCTTACAATTGATTCATACAGTAGGTACATCCTCCTTTACAAATTCCAAATCTTAATCAAACAATAATGCATATCTAAAAAATGACAAGGGAAAGAAAGAAAATGGCATATCATTGGTATCTGCGATAGCAAAGAAAACACAATGGCAGAATCACCGTCTAAATCTAAGCAATACTTTCTAACCAATTGATGATCAGAGACCAGATTTTTAGCCCCCAAATGCGTTTAACACCACGTTTTTTATAAACAGATATCTCTAAATTATATAAACCAAGTAACCTGGATCTCCAATTAATGAATGTAGGGGCATCAGTACTGATCCACAGGGAGGTGACACATAGTCTCAATGTTGACATAGCAATGAAAAGAAAGTTACCTTCGGCATTCACACGGACCGTCCCTATTGTAGGACTCTCAACCCCAAAAATTGCCAGCTCTGGGGTAAGTGTAACTGGAGTTACTAATATTAGATTTAAGAAGTGACTTATGTCCTGAAAAAAGTTCCCGGCCCAGGACAGGTAAAAAACATATGTAGAGAATCGGCCCCAAATACTCCGCATCTATCAAAAGCAGACATGAAATGCTGCAATTTCAGGCTGCCGGACAGGACAAAGAATTGGCCAATTCGAGAGACTTAGGTGAATTGATATTTGCTCCTCCTAGTTTCCTTTCCCATCGATCACACTGAGGTATTAAATCATCGGGCAACTGAGCAATTAAAGACTGATAGATTATTCCAATGAGTGATTGTCTTTGTAGTAATTCAGTTATGCCGATTGGCTCCAAGTTACCCTGATTTTATTTTAATCTTGGGCCTAGAAAGCTCCGGATTTGTAGGAGTTTAAAAAAATCACTTCTGGGTAGACCAAATATCTCCTGTAAAGTGGTGAATGACATCAGACTACCCCCTTGTCTTAGATCCCCGAGAAGCGTTATCCCTGAATCAGCCCATCTAAACGAGGTCCTGTCCTGAAATATTGATGGTAGAAGACCATGAGCTGAGAAGGGAGTGTATGCATTAATATTTGAAATTGTGAATCTTTGACAGACTTTCTTCCAAACAGAATAGGCAGATTGTATAGTTTTGAATCTTGTTTTCTTAAAGTAGCTTGGCTTCAGAGTTTTGACTAACCTTTGTCGTGAATTTTCCCCCAAGAACATCTCATAGATAGAGGGGTTGGTGGCTGCTGAGCCAGGTTTTTTTTTTTTTTAGCAGTTATGAGAATTTCCATGTGCTGTAGGAGAGCAGCCTAATGATATAGTAAAAGATTTGGCATGCCCCACCCCCCCTTGATCTTGGAAGAGTCATTCACTTTATGGCCCTTCTTGGCCTTCGATAGACCCATAAGAATGTAGAGCAGATCTGTTCAATTTTTAAATAAAAAGCCAAGGGGAAAATGAATGGTATAGTGCGAAAAAAGTATAAAAATTTGGTAAAATAGTCATTTTGATGACATTGAATCGACCATGTAATGATAAATGTAAGCAATCTAATCTCTCCAAAAAAAGATTACTAACCATTTGGGTAGCTGGTTGTACATTAAGTGCCGGAATACGTTCAACATCTGCTGTTACTCTAACCCCCAAATAGGTAACCTCCAGAATGGTTATGATTTTAGATGGACGGAAATTGTCCGAATGTAGACACTGTGTTTAATGAACGTTCAGTTTATAGCCGGATACTACACCGAACTGTTTAGCACAACTGCTCATTATAGGAAAGGCAAAGTGAGAATAGCAATGTCATCGGTGTAAGCCAATGTAAAGTAGTATCTTTTAGAACAAATATTTACCAACCCTTATAACTGACTGGAAGGACAGTTGAATCTAACCGATATCAAACGCAGCTTTAATCGTTCAAACTTGTGCCGCAGCAAACAAAGATTCCAGCAGAAGGTGGCGTTCTTTTAGAAGATACAGGCATAAACACAAAATACTACGTATGTCGTCTTGCAGGCCTCAAAATAGTGGACATCCACCTAAGAATCATGCATCTAATCTAACCACGTCTAAACTCAATGCAAAATGAAATCAACTAAAGAGGGTTTGGCCCACAATCAGTAAGGCTCGGCCAATATTACAAGCGCACAATAACACACATGCCAGTACTGATATTGGTTATTCACCACTTCATAGATCACACAGGACACTTGATGTGACTGAAAAACGTGTGCTTTTTATTTAATTTCTTTCAGTTTAAGAGCTCATTTTCTCTTGAAAAATGTATTTTTTAAAAATTTTCATCGGTTTTCACAAGGACAACAAATAAAACAATTTTGCAACAGACCACAAACTTGATTTGACATAGATTACATATATTTAACATCACAAATTATATTCATTGACAAAACCTGGACATGACAGACAACAAACTCAACATTACAAATGTATAAGCTCGAGTTCAGTGCTTCAAAAAGAGTAAACACATTGAAAAACAGCAAAGAATAAGTAAATACATGAATAAGTGAAAGAAAAAAGATAGAGCCCAAACAGGTTGAGACTTTTTTTAGACTGGAATTTTTTCACAACCTTGTTACGGGCAGCAACTAGACTGTGTACTATTCAGGGTATCCAACATAATTTACACACTATTTAACAGTCCTTCACAAAATTTCAGAAAAGAGGAGGTCAGCCTGATCGTGTATTATCACACACTTGTTTGGTCGCATAGCGGTCGACGCGTTTCAAACCCAAATATAAATTAGTAGGGTTCTTCTCAGGACCTAGAACTCATAGAGAGCTGAAAAAAAGAAAAAAGAAAAAGAACTTGTGTTACAACTTGCGTCACAACATTTTTTCAAGCTACACCTTCCATACAGATCAAGCCTTACAAGGTGACCTCTTTTCGAGATCAGCCGATCTATTCCGTTAAATGACTCCTAAGTCAGCCTTAATATTCTAGTCCAGATACTGCAATAAAGAAGAGGGAGAAGAAGAAGCTAAGTAAATCGTATGTCCAGTCACACCAGGCCGGTCAAAACCGAAATGTGCGTTTGGTTTTGGCGCATTTTTCTTGAGCAGGCGGAGGTGACGTCAAAAACGTACTTGTATGTTAAGAAAAAACTTGGTGTAGTCTTTTCTGGGCGGAATGCCAACTTTGTCTTGGGAAATCTAGATGGTTGATGAAAAAAGGTTTAGATACTTTTTAATAACAAGTTGCATTTGTTTATGCATGTATGCATAAGCGTGACTAGTGAAAACTCACTGGGTTATTTGTTCCTGTAATTGTATTGAACCAATGTGAGGGGAGCCACTTGTGTGTTAATCTTACGATGACTGAAAGAAGAAGAAGGAAAGGGCATGGAAAAACTTGATTAGCCCACAGTGTATTTTGGTTGTTAATGCTCGTGGAAAAAATTCTCATCTTGGCGTACCTTTAAAGTACACTTTTTGGAGGAATGGGCGCAACTTTTCAATCTTGCGTTGTCCCTATGCAAAGAGGGAAATGCTTGGTTAACAATAGGCTGAATTTTAAATGGAATTTGTGGATAATTTTCACGTATTTCAATAACAATTCTCCTAGCATTGTGCATGTTAAGTACTAGAAAAACCAGTCTGGGCATCTCTTGTTATAATCATTATTTCGAAGTGGTGATGGGTTGGAGTGGTTGCTGTTATATTCCCAACTAGAATACACTGTGTTTGTGCAATAACCCTCTTTGTTTTTAAGAAATCTGTGAGCGAGAGCCACAACAATGTCAGTTGCGTCCTGTGACCGACGAAAGCAAAGCCCACTTAAACAGTGAAACCGCCAAGGCAGTAAAAAACAAGTTTGAATAACCGTACCTTAAGCTTTCCTTTGGTTAGCTGCAGCGCCCAGAAACGTTCTGTTGTCCTTACGAGTGAGCGTGGATCTTCCAGCTCCATTTTGTTTGTTTCTCCTGGAAGAAGACGTCATGCGTGAGGGCCACAGTGTCCACAGAGACTTCTGGTTGATGTGGTTCTATTCAGTGCTGGGTGCCGCCGGTGTAATTCAATACTTGTGATCTCCAGGTTCAATGCCAGACTGAGGAGTGTTAATCGATTTTTTTAACTATTCACCATTGTCACACTATCTCATGGTGATTATTGCGAATGTTTTGGGGGCATCATTTCTTATTTGAAATATCACTTTATCCAAAAATAAGCATTATGTTTCTTTTTTGAAAAAACATGAATTATTGAGGTGGCGGCCCAGGCTTCTATGATAATTTTCTTAATTCACGATGTCATGCGTGGGGGAGATTGAGGACTGCCGAGTGATGCAGTTGTTTCTCAATGTGGAATGTCCGGCAATTTTGCTCTGCGGGAAATTGCAGGCAACATGCATTCAATAGCTTCTTTGGGGGGTCAAGTACTGGATGGGTTTCATTTAGGGACGGAAAAACACCTCAAATTGTGGCAGTCTTGGCTGATCTGCCAGGTTCAATAACACAAGTTAACTATGTTGTACATGAACGTCCTTGGTGCATTCACCCACTATCCTGAAGGTGGCAATCACAACATTTGCTACAATGGGATGTGGTTGGTAATTTCTTGGGTGTGCAGGTCTAGATAATAGAGTTCCGTTGTGGTAGTGTATCTTATACTTTGGTTTGTGGGAGTGATCAATGTGGCATACAAAGTCCTTTTCTCACAATAGCCACGACTTGCAGGGTGGGGTTTGCGAATGTCCACGAAGAGATCTGTGGATTATACATTTCTTGTGTGTGTTTTTTGGCTGTGAACATCCCTGGTGCATTCACTCACTGTCCTTAAGGTGGTGGTAGTCACAACATTTGGTTCCATTGGAAGTGGTTAGTGATTTATTGGGTGTGCATATAGGTTCAAACAAGCTGCGTAGCCTCCCCAGACTGCGATATCACTTTTCCCCCAACGCGCCAGGACACTCTTGAGTAGCAGTGCGCGATACAAATCTATATATAACATAACATGTATAACATAACATAACAAAATAGAGTTCTGTGCTGGTAATGTATTTCATCCTTTAGAGAGTGGGAATAATCAATGTGGCGTACAAAGTCCTTTTTACACCAATGGTGACGACTGGCGAGGTGGGAGTTGCGAATGTCTTGAAAAAGTCTACAGATTGTATATTTCTGACAACTCATTTAATCCATCAACTGCTGTATTAAATTTGACAATTAACATCGCCTCTCTTTGAGTTAGTTTTCTGTCCAAGTCACCACCGCTGGGGACTTTTTCCATTTTAGATATCACAGTCCACATCAGGTAATTTTCTGTGTGGTTAGTGTTGATCTAATAGTTGACTAGTGATGCTGTGTGGATTTTTTTTATGAATCCTTGATTTGTGTTGCGTTATACGCCGTCTCACCTCCTGGTTTGTTTTGCCAATATATGGTTTGGGGCATAGGCACAGTATTCCATAGACAACATTCTTTCTTTTGCAGTTAGAAAACGAATCGTGTTTCCAATTGATATTCTTGTTTGTAAATAAGGATCCTTCAATGGTTTGATTGCAACAAACAAAAGTTCCATATTTGCGGTAACCAACAATGGGTGGTAGACATAGTTGTTCTCGGAGTGTGCTTTTGTTTAATGTTTTTGCAGAGCTGCGCGGATTACCTAATACCCAATACTGCGTTCTTTTTTAAGGGCAAAGAGTGTTCTGGTAAAAGATGCGTCAAGGTTCTGATGCCAGTTTTGGTTAATCACTTTCTTCAGTTGATTTGTGCATGGACAAAATGTAATCACACATACAAGACGCTCCTTTTTAGGTTTCTCTTTTTTCTGCAGAAGGGCCTCTCGAGGTGTGCACCATTCCCTCTTCATGACGTTGTTTAAGAGTTGTTTTGGGTATCCCCGTGCTTTTAGTTTCTCAAGTAAGTTGTTGGCATAAAATGTGTATTCTGTTTTGTATGAACAGTTTCGCTTGATCCTCAAGAACTGTCCTAATGGTAAATTGTAAGACTTCGCGGATGATGGCTAGTGTAGTGCAGTGCTTTGTTTCTGTCTGTAGGTTTTTTGTGGAGTGTTGGCATTAGAACTCCTTTTGAAACATATACTTCCACATCCAAAAATGTAATCCTTCGAGGGTTGTGGTTTAGACTGAATGTACTATCTGTTGTTCGTGCATTCAACCAGCTATGAATTTGAAGCAGATTATCTTCATTGTCAGTCCATATAAAAACTATATTGTCTATACAGCGGACCCAATTTGAGATGTATTGAGAAAAGGGGTTGTTATTGTGAAAATATTTCTCTTCAAACTTGCCATACATAGCACGGATAGCTCGGGACAACGCATGGCAGTCCCTTTGGTTTGAAAATAGAAATCAACACCAAATCTGATGTCGTTTTTTCTAAGCACGAAGCTCGCTAGCTGCATGTTTAATTTTGTGAGAACGCTGTCAGGTTTTGAGGCGGTGCTTGCCAAGCTCCAAAATGGCTGTGTGTTAGCTCAGCTCCTCGAGCCGTCTTCATCTATCCGGCATTATCTGCTCTTCCCTTGGGACCTGCTGCGCACATTTGGGTGGAGATGTGCATCAACACTGGGGCTGTTCCACCGCAGGGAGGAAATCTGAACATTCCTTCTCCGCGACGTCGACCGCTAGAGACTTTCGGCGGCCGGTGACGAAGTTGCCAATCTGCTGGGCGGAGCGGCCCTCGACTAACTCTGGAGTGCGACTGTGCTACATCTGTGGTGAGCCGCTGGGGACCTTCTGACGTTTGTCGCCTGTGATCGCGTTGGTGACACTTGGCTTGTGGAGCACTACTGTCGACCATCACCAGGCGGAAGCCGGTGTACTCCTTTCCCGCGGCGTGTGGAGCGGAGGCACTGGGGTGGCCCTCGCCCGTCTGGCAGGCTGGGGTCGCGGAGCAGCTTCCCCGCTGGCATCGAGATAAAATTCACTCCGCTGCGATGCTGCGTGGGTCTTCCTGTTGGATGCTACCTCCTGGCCCCGTTATTGCTGTGCGACCTGCAGGGGTGTTCTGCCCTCCTTTTTTTCTGCCTTCATCAAGTCGCACCCTCCCGGGGCTTGATAACTTTGTGGTTAGGTGACCGCTCCGGCCTTGGAGGGTGCCCACATTTTGACAGTCCCAGATTAGCCGCATTCACAGCCGGTCATTTGGAGGCTTCCCTCAGTGGGGGCAACTACTTTTGGTGAGTGCTTCCGCTTTTCTTCATCTCCCCAATTGCCCACACCGGACCTCCGACCTCCTCCTCCTTCTACCAGTTTTTGCCGGGGTTAATTCCCCTACCTGGTGTTCTGGAGGTTAGGTGTGCTTCCTGGTCTCTGGTGCTCCTGGACTGATGGAGAAATTGAGGGGGCTCAGTCTAGTGACTTGGAATCTTGTCTTTGGGGGCTGTGTGCTGTTTCTTCTCTCACCACTAGATCCACTGTTTGCCTCAGCGCCGCTTGGTCCTGAGAGCTATATTTGCACCCATGTGAGTTGCTGTGTGCCCATGTGCAGAGCTTATCTCTCACTGCTTGGTTTTGTTGGCAGATTCTATAGCTCTTCGTAGGTGGCAGTGCTTGCCTTGCTTTGGGTGGGGCCATTGGCAAGCCGGACAAAGCGCACTCCAAACTGAATTTTGAGCTGCGCAAATCCAGAAACAGAGACAATTCCTCTGGAACGTCCGCTCCAGCATCTGGTCATAAATCTGAGGTCTCGGGCAGCGACTTTAAGCATATCCTAGCTACCATCCAGAAAAGCCTTTCCACAACAGATAGTAAGATTGACTCCTTATCTTACAGAATGGACCGTATGTCTGAGCGCCTCGATAAACACACAGAACGCCTCGATATGTCTGAGCGGTAGATCACTGAGGTTGAGGAAGCACAGATGGAGGTAAGCGGCACGCAGAAGCAAATGGATAAAGCGTTAACTATTCTTCAGGATAAGGTGGAGGACCTTGAGGCCAGGTCCAGGCGCAGTAACCTGAGCATCACAGGCCTTCCGGAATTGACCACCATTGGGGTTATGAAGATGTTCGTGGAGAAACTCCTCAAGAGACCTGCTGGGCGCAAAAACGTGTTCCCCTATGTTTATAGTGGAACGTGCGTACAGCCCCTGGGTCCTCGCCCTCCTCCAGGTGCCCCCGCACCCTATTATTGCCAAGTTAGTCAACTACCGCACCAGAGATGCAGCTCTTAAGAAATCCAGATAATTAGGTGAATTACAGTTTGAAGATTCTGCCCTTTCTCTGGACTTCACGCTTAGATTTCAGGAGGCCAGAAGGCTATTCGTCCTGATGAAACGTAAGCCAAAGGAACAAAATATTGAATAGGCAATGCTCCACCCAGCGAGACTCAGGGTTGTAATTAATGGGGCTACGAAGATTTTTACTGACTCTAGGGCCCTCCAAAAAGATCTTAAAGACTGAAAAATAGTGGAGCGGAATTAGAAGCCCTCGTGCTCTGGAGAAGTTGAGGCAGGCTCAAGTGGTAACCTAGACGATAACGAGTCTGATGTTGCAAGTAACCCTGGGGCTTTTGCTTCCTCCTGTACTGTTGTCTATTATCGTACAAGATGCTACTACAATGGTGATGTTCTAGTTCTATTCCTTTTATTGCAGCCAAGGGCCATCCCACTAATTTTTTGCAATGATCCACAGAATTGAGCCTGATCTGTGGTATGCCTATATAAATACAATGCACACCTAGTAGAATAAGGTCATGCTAATATGGTTGTGAGCGGCCTTCTCCCCGGGGTGGGAAACATTTCTGTTCAGATGGCACTGCTTTTATTGCTTGTTGAATATTGCAATGTCTGGCCACATCTGCCCTTTTTTTTCTTTTTGTTTCATGACTATTCCTACTTGTTATTGTGCTATTTTGGATTATGTTGTAGGGTGGGGACATGTTATGTTATGTTATGTTATATGTTTATTTTTATAGCGCACGGCTACTCCAGGGGAGTGTCCCGGCGCTTTATCAGGCAGCTCAGAATAAAACAACATAACACCGATGCAGAAAACAACAAAAACAAAGAAAAAAACAAAAAGAAAAGGGACTCCTAAAGATTAAAAAGCCAAGTCTTCAGGCCTTTCCTAAACAAGAGCAGGTTTGAGGAGGAGCGTAATGCCAAAGGCAGGGTGTTCCACAACTGAGGGGCCCTCAAACTAAAGGAACGACCCCCAGTGCGTGCCTTCCTCACTCGTGGCACTATGGCCAGGAACAGAGACTCCGATCGCAGTGATCTAGTAGGACGGTAGAAGGTCAGCCTGCGCTGCAGATACTTTGCTCCTGCGCCAAATAGCGCTTTATGTGCCAAGGTCAGAGCCTTGAACATAACCCGCTTTCGGATGGGCAGCCAGTGAAGCGCCTGCACCAATGCGGAAGCTCTTGCTCGCCTATGAAGGCCGAAGATCGCGCGGGCCGCGGAATTCTGCACCACCTGCAGCCGCTGAACCAGATAGTCTGGGAGTCCTAGATAGAGGACGTTGGCATAGTCCAATCTAGACCCCACTAAGGCCTGTATGGTGATCTTCCTATGCTCCTCTGTGAGCAAAGGTAGGAACTTCCGGAGCATCTTGAGCAGCCCATAGCAAGTCCCCGTCAGACCCCGTATGTGTGGAACCAACGACAGGCCATTGTCCAGCTTCACTCCCAGGTTTTTGGCCACCAACGATGCCTGTGCCGGAGGACAACTATCCACGGGCCACCACGCACGCCAGTCAGGGTCTTGGAGGCAGCCGAAAAACAGCACCTCCGATTTACTGGGGTTGGCCTTAAGACTGTTTCGCTGAAGCCAGCTAAAAACCAGCTCCAGACACCCCCGGATGTTCTCTCCATCGAAGGCCTGATCCTTCCCACACGCAAAAAGCAGTTGCGTGTCGTCCGCATAGGACACGATCCGGGCCCCAAAAGACTCCACCAGTGCCGCCAAAGGTGTCATAAAGATGTTAAATAGAGTCGGGCTCAACACAGAGCCCTGTGGAACCCCGACTCCCAATGGCGGCATTTCGGCGGAGCTCGGAGAGGCCCAGACCGTTTGTCGGCGGCCCTCAAGAAATGATGTAAACCAGTTGAGCACCGTCCCCCTCAGACCGATGTCATGTAGTCTGGCGAGGAGCACCCCATGGGGGACGGTGTCAAAGGCCGCCGATAGGTCAAGCATGACCAACATGGCCCTACCTCCAGCATCCCGAGTCTCCCTAATGATCTCCGACACCTCCAACAGTGCCGTCTCCGTGCTTAAATTAGGGCGGAAACCAGACTGCGAAGAGTGAAGCAGATCGTTGGACTCTAGATAGCCGGAGAGGACGCCATGCACATGCTTCTCCGTGATCTTGGCCAACGCTGGAAGAAGGGAAATTGGCCTGTAGTTGGCCAGAACCTCTGGGTCCGAACCGGCCTTCTTCAGAAGGGGGATCACCATGGCTCTTTTCCAGGGCGACGGGACCTTCCCGGCACTAAGAGACAGATTCACAAGTGGATTTACCAGTGGATTAACCACGGTAGCCATCCCAGCCAAGAATTTGGCCGGACAGGGGTCTAGAGGCGAGCCCGATTTCAGGTTGGACAAGAGCGGTAGTGAGGCATCGCTGGAAATGGCAGGAAACTCTTCGAGAACCACAACCGGCACGGACAGCCGTGCCGGTCCTGTCACCGCACTCACACCCTCCTCTGAAGACTCCACTGTGAACGAGTCCTGTATAGTTTTAATCTTATCTGTAAAGAATTTGGCCAAGTCACAGACCCACAGCTCCGATGGAACACCCTGGGAGATGTTGGATCTAGGGGTCATAAACTCCCTGACCACCGAGAAAATCTCTTTACAGGAGTTGGAGGCGGCATCAATCCTCCTAGCCAGATAGTCTCTTTTTTCCCGAAGAATATCGCGATGATATGACTTAACCATGGTCTTATAGGCCAATCTCGCCCCCTGATCATAATTAAGGCGCCACGCCCTCTCGGCCACCTTGCACTGACTGCGGGCAACCCGCAGAGCCTCGGTAAACCACGGTGCCGAAACCCTCTTAGCCGTCTCCCGCAGGGCCATCGGGGGGGCCAGATCGTTCAGCCTCTCCACCAACCATCCCTGCAGGGACTCGACGTCCTGTTCTAAATCGCCTATAAGAGGGCACGGGTGGTCCGCAGCGGCCATGGCTAGCAAATCAGGTGAGACTCTATGCAAGGCCCTTCTAGCAGGGCCAAGTAGTCTGGGCGCACTACACGGGGGTGACTCACTGGCCAGGATGGCAAATCTGGCCAGCCTATGGTCAGTCCAGAGCACCGGGAGGAGCTCAATGTCGACCAGAGGGAACGAAGAGAAAATCTGATCAAGAGTATGCCCTTTATCATGTGTGGGGGCTGTAAGAAAAGGAACAAGACCCAAAGGAGCTGTAATATCCAACAGTTTGTTGGCGTCCAAATCGTCGCCCACATCCATATGGAAATTGAAATCTCCTGCCAACAGGCAATGCTGTGTGCTTAATGCCAAACCCGCAATCGCCATCTGAAGGTCGTCAAAAAAAGAACCCACTGGGCCAGGGGGTCTATACACCACCAGTCCTTTCACGGCTTGTTGCGGGGTCAATCTAATAGTGAATGCTAAAGACTCAGATCCTGTAATGGTGTTAAGAGAAAGAGTAGAACAGGATACTGATTTATTCACTACCACCGCCACCCCTCCTCCTCTACCTGTGATTCTATCCTGCCGGAAGATGTTATAATCCGATGGAATTGCCGCCATGATGTCCGGATTGGACGTCTCCCCCAGCCATGTTTCAGTCAGGAGAAGAAATAGAGGTTTTTCTCTAACAAGGAGATCAAAGATTTCCAGCGCGTGTTTGCCTACCGACCTGGTATTCAGCAGTAGTCCTAGATGTCTCACACCGGCATCTCCTCTCCCTCGTGGCGCAGCAGGGGTATAAGTAGGCGCCCAACCACATCCAGGACACAGACGTTTCCCCCTGTATCGGGCCGGAAACACTGACCGGCAGGCACCAGAGTGTTTTTGCAAGGCGCAAAGTTCCATAGCAGAATAGCGAATCATGGACATGGTCCTATATGCCTAGTTGGGGAAGGCATTGCGTGGGTGGAGGGTTGGGATTTTGTTGTGTATCCACAGTTGGTGTACACGATCACGATGTCCGAGGAAATTACTCTGCAGTCCTATATAACTGATCGCTGAGGTCAATATGAGCAGGCAGCAACAGTCCTTAGAAAACGCTTCTCGACATCTGCCAGGGAAAGTTAGGCTCATTACCTGGAACATCCAGGGGTTAAATGATTTTAGGAAATTGCATAAAATTCTAGCGTATCTCAAACGTCATGAAATAAATATTGCATCATTGCAAGAAACTCATTTAGCTCCTAACAACTGCTTTCTCAACAACAAGAGGCTGCAAGGCACATTTCATGCTGCGGGGTTTACCTCTCACGCCAGGGGTGTCCTTACCTGGATCAATCCCAATTCAGGCATTTCCATGACAGTGGTTAAAACTGATCCCAATGGCAGATGCGCTGTTTCAAGGTGTCATGGCTCTGGGTTAGATATTCAAGTTGTTAACATATATGGCCCAAACTAAGATGACTTAGACACACATAGTGGAGAAGGGCCCAAGGGGAATTAGTTTTTATAGACCTTGGGGTATCTTGTCCCCCAACTATACAATTAAACACAAGGAAGATACCGCAGGTCTTTCGTTAATCCAAACTCAATGCAGAGCCTTTAAAGTGTTCTACAAAGGTAACTGGAACCAGAAGATTCATATACTACAGGAGACACACAGAAAGAAGTGAGTATGAAGATACAGTTCAAAATAAGAACTCAGTTCAGAAAAAGAATATGAACCCATAGAAAGTACCCATCAGCCCACTCAATAGTGGAACTTCGTCATCTGGGATTTTTTGTTTGGAAAATGGTGTCCAATATGCCCTTCCTCAGATCGAACTTGAGGCTAGCTTAGGACCCAATGGTTGAGTCCTCAACCTTGAGAGGATGACAGAGTATGAAGGCTGATAGGGCTTAGTTGCAGTGCTCGGAAAAAGTGTTAGAAAAGAAAAGGAAAATGGTAATCTAAGTGATTAAAAATACCTATCTTAATGTCAATAAGGAAACTTTATTATGTGTGCCCATCAAGATGGTATAGTTAAAAGCAGAGTGAAAATAGCAGAAAAAATATTTGCTATTTACCATAGATGTAATTTAGTCAACATGTTTCAGCCTCTCCAGGCTTTCGTCAGGACCTATGAGTCACTACTGCAACACTTACTTTTTGTGCTGTGAAAGACAGACTACAGACATTCTTAGAATTTGTGTATCATCTCCTGTAGAACAACATAAACACAGAGAAAACCATACAACAGAAAGTTATGGTGATTTCAACAATGATCATTTGTTAGTGTTAACACATACATGTACATTCTATTGTATGATTTTTAACTTACCCAATATTATGGGATGAGAAACCTCACCTCACCTGGCAACGGCTCAGGGTAAAGGAGGCCACGCACTGAAAGGGATTAATTCAAATAATATATTTTAGTTCATCTCATTGCTTGGATCTGTGCATCCAAGTAACGTTCTAGTGCAGACACAGAATGGCAAGAAAAGGCGGCCAAAGGAGGGATGACTTATATGGAAAGAACTAGTTTTAAAAGCGAAAACTTGCTCATAATCAATGGAAGTAGTAAAGGCGTAACCTTGTACCCCGGGTGTAAAGAGTACGCTTTTATCTTAACGCGTATCTTTCCCTCAAAAGCTAACGTGTATCCCTACTGGAATCCGACATCTCGAATATACAGTCTGATATTGCACGTCCGAAGGAAAGAAACAATTGAATCTGGCACTATTATAGCTTCCAAAAGGTCCGCTGCGTGTGCCCTTATTGTAAATAATGGAAAATACAGACTCGCCACACGCAGGGCACACACAGCGGACCTTTTGGAAGCTATAATAGTGCCAGATTCAATTGTTTCTTTCCTTCGGACGTGCAATATCAGACTGTATATTCGAGATGTCGGATTCCAGTAGGGATACACGTTAGCTTTTGAGGGAAAGATACGCGTTAAGATAAAAGCGTACTCTTTACACCCGGGGTACAAGGTTACGCCTTTACTACTTCCATTGATTATGAGCAAGTTTTCGCTTTTAAAACTAGTTCTTTCCATATAAGTCATACCTCCTTTGGCCGCCTTTTCTTGCCATTCTGTGTCTGCACTAGAACGTTACTTGGATGCACAGATCCAAGCAATGAGATGAACTAAAATATATTATTTGAATTAATCCCTTTCAGTGCGTGGCCTCCTTTACCCTGAGCCGTTGCCAGGTGAGGTGAGGTTTCTCATCCCATAATATTGGGTAAGTTAAAAATCATACAATAGAATGTACATGTATGTGTTAACACTAACAAATGATCATTGTTGAAATCACCATAACTTTCTGTTGTATGGTTTTCTCTGTGTTTATGTTGTTCTACAGGAGATGATACACAAATTCTAAGAATGTCTGTAGTCTGTCTTTCACAGCACAAAAAGTAAGTGTTGCAGTAGTGACTCATAGGTCCTGACGAAAGCCTGGAGAGGCTGAAACATGTTGACCAAATTACATCTATGGTAAATAGCAAATATTTTTTCTGCTATTTTCACTCTGCTTTTAACTATACCATCTTGATGGGCACACATAATAAAGTTTCCTTATTGACATTAAGATAGGTATTTTTAATCACTTGGATTACCATTTTCCTTTTCTTTTCTAACACTTTTTCCGAGCACTGCAACTAAGCCCTATCAGCCTTCATACTCTGTCATCCTCTCAAGGTTGAGGACTCAACCATTGGGTCCTAAGCTAGCCTCAAGTTCGATCTGAGGAAGGGCATATTGGACACCATTTTCCAAATAAAAAATCCCAGATGACGAAGTTCCACTATTGAGTGGGCTGATGGGTACTTTCTATGGGTTCATATTCTTTTTCTGAACTGAGTTCTTATTTTGAACTGTATCTTCATACTCACTTCTTTCTGTGTGCCAAACTAAGATGACCCTTCCTTTTACCAGTCACTGTTAGCCCAGGTTTATAGCGGCTCAATTATGCCTCAGTTATGGGGCGGGGACTTGAATTGTAAGCTGAATCCCATCCTAGAAAAGTTGGGTGGACTAGGACGCCGTACTTCCGCTGCAGCCAAAGCCATCACTGACATAGCACTGCAGGTAGACCTGGTAGATGTCTGGAGAGCGAGGCACCCGTAGGCAGGCGGTTTCTCTCATTATTCAGCCCCTTATGAAACATACACTGTGATTGATTGAATACTTCTGGACAGGTCGCTCCGCCCCGTGTTCGTGCCTGCAAAGTCATGCCCGCACTTTTTCAGACCACTCTCCCATTATCTTAGAGGTTGAGATGTCGCCACGGGTTGTCGCTCCGTTTACATGGAGATTTCCCCTTTACTCCCTACATGACACTGTGTTCAAAGGTGAGCTAGCCACCGCTATCACTGCCTTTTTTGCTATTAAAATAGACTCTGTTAGGCACTTCACCACAGTCTGGGAGGCATTTAAGGGGGGTCATCATCAGCAAGCATGCAGGAGTGTTGCGCTCGATCAGAGGTAGCCTTACCAACTTTGGAGAAAAAGCTTGTAGAATTAGAATTGGCTCTTCAGGGGTACTGTGATCCCCAGATAGCAAAAGCGATGAAAGAAATGCTGGAGGGATACAGTGCAGAGGCTGATGAAGAGGTCAGGCACAGTGAATATCTTATGAGGCCGCTTGACGTGACTGAAATTTGCATTGCCTTAAACTCTATGCGGGACGATCGTGCCCAGGTTTGGACGGACCTACGGTTCCTTTCTATAAAACTTACATAGATCTTTTACTGCCCTACCTTAGTAAATTATTTGAGGAAATTACAGGCACTGCTGTATTGCCGCAATCAATGAGGGAGGTGCTCATAGTTACCCTGTTAAAATCAGAAACAAAACCACAATTGTGTGCATCTTATAGACCTCTCTCACTCCTAAATGTGGACACAAAAATATTTGCTAAGATTCTTGCTAATAGACTTTCTCCTCTTCTCCCAATAATGGTTGGTCCGGAACAGGCGGGTTTTGTCCCTGGTCGCACGCTCACTAAAAACTTAAGGATTGTTTTTGATGTCATACAGCACGTTAAATCCGAACTTAAGGCTGCCATTTTTTCAGACGCCGAAAAGGCTTTTGATTCTGTGGAGTGAAAGTTAATGATGGCAGTGCTACATAGGATGGGGTAGGGAGATATTTTCGTTGGTTTGATTTTTGTATTATATAATCAGCCATCAGCAAGGGTTAAAATTAGTAACTGTGTCTCATCTTCATTTTTAATAGCCCGGGGTACGAGGCAGGGCTGTCCCCTCTCTCCATTATTATATGCTATAGTTGCAGAGCCCTTGGCACGTGCATTGAGAGAATATCACGGGCATCGTGCCATCCGTTTCCCTAATAATAATTTGATCATGTCTGCTTTTGCGAACAATATGTTACTATATGCTAGAGATCCCCCTATTAACCTTCCTCCCTTAATCCGTGAAGTTATAAAATTTGGTGGTCTATCAGGGTTAAAAACTCAATTGGGATAAATCCATCATTTTTCCAATCATACCTTCGATTGTCCCGTTAAACTTGGACTTCCCTCTCAAATGGACCAATGAGTCGGTCCAATACTTGGGTATACAAGTGCCCACTGATTCTGAAGTGGTGTTGAGTGACAATTACGGTAGGGCAATCGCTAAGCTGGAGAGCGATATTGTATAGAAGTGGATCAAGTTACCGCTTTGTCTGGTAGGCCGTGTATCTCTGATGAAGATGATAGTCTTGCCTAGACTGCTGTTCCTCTTCACTAACATACCTATGGTAATCACTCAACATTCTGTTAAAAATCCTGAGGCTTTGATGGTTAGACTGGCATGGGCAGGGAAGTCCCCCAGGGTCAATATGGACACACTCTCACTTTCCTACTCTATGGGAGGTCTGGGTGTCCCGGACTTAGAGCTTTACTACAGAGCTGCTCAGGGCTCGCATGATTATCATTGGAGTCACGGACCGTACACGCCACCGCATCGTCTCAGAGAGTATTGCCTCTGACCTTTTCCCACTTCCCCGGCAACTCACTCAGCCTCCCAACAGACATTATGGCATTCTTGACTCTGTAAATTCAGTTGTTTATGCCTGGAGTGCACTATTAAAAAGTCAGGCAGGCACTCTGCTTTAATCTCCACTACTTTTGTTGGATTGGTGCCATTGGTTTTCTTTGGGCTCTGAAATGGCTGTCAAGGTAGCGCTTAGAAGTGTCCGTATTATGAACATGGGTGACTTCTTCGAAGGCAGAGCCCGGACATGGGATGAGATCACCACTGTTGATAAGGGTGCTAGCTCCTTGGTACAATTTCAATTCTTCAGGGCACGTCACACCTTGAGTGTGCTGTTGGGAGATGTATGGCTCTCCCGTCCTTCACTTACCTGTTACGCGCCAAAACCCTGTATAAGTTGATTTCTAACATATACACCTTGTCCCAGGAATACTGCTGTGACAATTACTCCCCGCCGAGAGCGCAGTGGCAGTCAGACTTAGAAGTTCCCATTGATGACAGTCTATGGAGGTACTGCTGCGAGGCCACCCAATCAGTGTCCTTAAATGGGAGGCATAGATTGATACAGTTTAAGTTTTTTAATAGAACCTATTATACACCTTCCCACCTTCACAGGTCTGAATTATGTGAGTCAGACAGATGTGAACGCTGCAGGGCAGACGTTTTCCATATGGCATGGGCATGCCCATGTATTGCTGCTTTTTGGGCACAAATATTCATGGAATTGTGGAATATTGTTGGCACTCCACTTAATCCGGATCCGTTATTAGCCCTGTTGGGATACACTCAACCACACAGTAAAGGACAGGAAGCTTCTGGGATTGGGTTTACTTCTGGCCAGTAGGCGAATAGCTATGCCCAGGGCACGAGGACCTCCTCCCTCCAAATCAGAGTGGGAAAAAGATTTTATTTTCTGTAATACGCAGTCTGAAACATACAGTGAGTTAATGCCTCCACGGAGTCGCCCCAAGAATTTCTGGGGGCTGTACAAACAGTATTTGTTGTCACAGGAGGATGCTGAAATAGGAGGTGTTTAACTTTTTACTATGCAGGAACATGTCTTCTAAATTGTGATATGTCATCAGATGGGTAAATGTGGGATATGTTTATACTTCTTTTTCTAATAGGACTGATGTTTGTTGCTAGAAGGCCCATGTCGGTAGAGGGTTATCAATAGGTGGCTGCTGTCTTCCCTGTATATCTAAGGGTTCTTTTTTCCTGCTTTGCTTATCCTCATTTATAACTGGCTGACTGCTAGATATTTCTCTTTGTTATAACGCTACTGAAATTGTATTGTGTACACTGCTGTGAATTGTTCAAAAAACACAAATATTAAAATAAAAAAACGGTCTGGTTTTTGTCTTTTTTCCAGAAAGGTTTCCATTGCTGATAAACCATCGTCTTGAGGTATCTGGTTGTATAAAGGCACCACGTCAAATGTCACCAATATTTGATCTCCAATTTTAAATTCCTTTGTTTCTATTTTATTGATAAAATCAGTTGTATCTCGAAGGTAAGATGGTACATCGTCCAGAAATGGTTTGAGGGAAAAAAATCTACGTTTTTAGGTCTCGTGGCGTAACAGCGCGTAAGCGCTGTCTCGCCAGAGATCTTTTGTCACTGGGTCTGCTTCCCAGGAGACAGTACCTGGCCGCGCGCATCTCGCAAAAGGCGATCGGCGCAGGCCACGCGCGCGCGTGAACGCGCTCGCCGTGGCTGTCTCATGGGAAGCGCAAACACACAGGCACACCTCCCCTGCACGCATGCACACAAACAGACACAAACACACACGAGCGCACCTACACACACACATATACAAAGATTCCCCCCGCCGCAGCCGCCGCACACACAAGCGCACCCCCCCGCCCCCCTCCAACTAAGCCCCACTTACCGGCTTTGTTGACTTCTGCAGACTCCGCGGGGCTCTCCCTCGGGCATGGGAGCCCCGCGTCACCAGCACTGCTTCTCTGGCCATCCGAGGGCGCGTGCGCGGGCTTCCTGAGTGTGAACTACAAACGTCTACGCTATGACGTCATTTTGTAGTTCATCACACGTCAGGACATTGCGACGTCAGGACATTGCGGCGCATCTGGGGAGCATTCGGATTTTAAATCCCTACACTCGTTTCGATAACCTTGTTTTAAGGTCCATTTGTGTTTTCCCTCTTAGTATGAACTTAGTCCTGCTAGTTTTTAATCCGGTTCATAGATGTAGCAGGCAATCATGTAAACTACCGGTAATTCTGAGTGCCAAGTGTGAGGTGTTTTTAGAGCAGTTTCCACACGTCGGCGGGTGACAGGTCTGAGGCCAACTCTTTCCACATATGGCGCACACATTACAAGTGACCACATTACAAAAGCAAACGTTACATTACATGACGCAAAAGTGACAATAGTGGGCAACTAAAACACAAGAGGTAGCAAACGGTCCATTACAGCTGAACCCGCGTTCTAGGACTGACGTTTCGTTAGTGAGGGGAACTAAAAAACGGCTTTCTCAAGGGCTCCTTTATCCTCCCTCCCATGACGTTTCCGCATGCCGGTATCTATCTTGTCGAGGCAGTGACAGCTCACGTTTGTTGAACCCGTTGTGGTCCTGACTACCGCTTTGTGACTGGAGGGTAAAAGAAATACTGTCCTGTGGGGGGAAAAAAGGTCCATTCTGACTGGAGACCGTGCCTTAAGTAGCTGCTCCCGCTCCTTAGTATCCTATATAGAGAACTAGGTTCCTTTCTTTGCGACCCTTTGAACCTTCTGCCCGATGGAACCGTTCCTCCTTGAACCACGCAAACGGTTTTAAATACCATCCAGATAAGCATTTCAGACTGTTTCCCGGTGATTGCTCTGTTTGAGAGTGGCCGTTCTCCTGATTTCTTGTTGCCCCTGCCTGTGTCCCATCGTATACATGCCCTGATGAAGGTGCGGCCGTAGATCGGGCCGAGCACTGAAACGCGCGTTGGCGTGGTGACATTCTGTCCTGTTATTTCCATCATCATTCTCCCCAGCGAGGAGCTGAGTTGATGTTGCAGGACAATTCCAGTGTATTAGTGTACGATGCTTACTGGATGCATGAATAGGATATGAATGCTGGAATGGATGATGAGTGTTTAGTAGAATGTTATAATGATGAAGATTGATGTATGAATGGGAGACTCGGGGTACGTTATTGAATTTTATGTGATTGAACCAATGTCAATTTTGTATAAATATATCTTTGAGAAAAAAATATATATAAAAATAAAATGACTTATTTTTGTATTTTGTGTCTGAACTCTTAGTGAATGGCCTGTTCTTGAAAGTGAGCTCAAAGTCGTGTTCATTGAACAATAGTTGTGGACTCTATTTGAGCCTTTAATTTAAATACATGGGGCAGCCCTCCTTTCTGGATATTTGATACTTTTATTTCCCCTGCTGGTCTGCCCTACATCCTATTCAGGGGGCCCCTTCTTTTCATATTAAGCAAACGGTCCATTACAGGAGGAAAACGTGACATGTGTGCAGGTTACAAGAGAAAACAAAGGACAAGTAGAGGTATAATACTGCAATAAATGGCAGACACTCAAACACAAGAGCAAACGTTACATAGGCAATGGTGGCACTTGTGCAAGTATCGAAAGCAAGCAAAATGTGAGAGGAGCAAAAAGTGTGATACAAGAGAAAAGTGACGTGTGCATGTTACAAAAGGGTACCAAACAAAGGTACAAGGATAATACTGAAATAAATGGCAGAACACACTGGGAAGGCACTTCCATACTCATGGAGAATAGAACTTTCAATAGTGAGAGGTCCTTACTATTTTTTTTTTTAAGTTCCTTCACAATCGTACTTCATCAAAAATCGGTCTATCTTAGTTGTGATTACTTTCATTAAATAAATATTTATCTTCTTGGTGTTCCTTCACGCGTGGTTTTATCTCCGGGTGTTGTTATTTTCCTCACCTTGTCGCCATTGTTAAGTGAGAAACATCAGGCAGCAGTGATGACAAGGCTCCTTTATTTAAAGTGTTAAACACAACACCTTTGCAGGAGCGGAGGGACGCAGCCAACGGTCACGTCATCCCAGTCACAGCCCCTCAACCAACTCAACTGTCATATGCAAACTGGGTCCCTGTTTATGCGTTTGAGAGACTTTTGGTCAAAAGAGGAGTTGAGGCAGATGGTTCTCTCTTAGCTTTATTTTCCTGCCAGTGAAACCTTTATGCACTGCACTGCACAGGGAGGGAAGAAAGGCACGTTGTGGGTAGGGACTGCAAGTCCCGCATCCTGAATAACGCTTTGCTGTCAAACCATCAACCAATTCTCACCCGTTGCAGTTAGCATTGAGACTTAGTCGGACACTGACCTCTTGCTAGGTGCGTTCCGGGATAGTGGGAGTGACGTCACTCACCCTTTGACACCAACCCTCCAATAACGACCTATGTGTTGCTAGCGAGTTGGGGGAAAGGGAAGGAAGGCATGGACACTACAATTCCATACTTTTTTCACCCACTGCTCCCCCCTACAAGACAAGGAATAACAAGGGCAGTGCCAGCATTAGCATCACTACACTATCCCTACTTCAGTGTTACCGATGTCTTTTACGGTGTGAGCTACTGAAATAATCATGCGGTGGTTGGTAGAGGGTACAGACTTTGCTAAAAATGTAATGCAACACATTGTCATATACAATGCCAATAACTCAGACTTTAATGCTGCGAGACCTATTGCATTGCAAATGCTTGTTTAATATAGGTTCTAAGACTGACTCACATCCGGATACGATGGGTCGACCCAGTGGGTGTGTCTCATTTTTGTGTACCTTGGGTAAGAAGTACAACAGTGGGGTCCTTGGATGTTTTTTGTTAAAAAAAACTCAAATTCCTTTGGTCCAACCAACCTCTGGTCCAATCCTTCTTTGAGAATGACTGATAATTCTCCTTGTATTTGCAAAGTGTGGTGTTTTTCAATTTTTTGGTAACACTCAGTGTCCTGCAGTTGGTTAGGAACTTCTGTTCTATAGTCAGTGGTGCTCGATATAACTACAGAACCACCCTTATCTGCCAGCGTTCTAGTTATTAAGGAATCTTTTTTAAGGTTTGTGATTGCATCTTTTTGAGATTTTGAAATGTTATGTTTAACAGTTTCTTTTCTTTTCCATGTATGTAATTGCAGAAAGCACCATTTGTTCAAATGTTACAATTTCTTTTAATATCTTATTGGCAGGGGGGGAAAATGTGGATTTTTTCTTAACCCTGTTGTTTCTGTGGTCAAGGGAACCTCATTTTCTAGGAAGAAGGCTTTTAGTCGAATTGTTCTGCACAACTCAATAACCTCCGACGTCCTCTTGACAAAATCAGTAACTTTGGTGGGCACAAAAGACAGGCCTTTTTTTAGAATGCTTTCTTCAACCTCGGACAGGGAACGGTTGGATAAGTTGTAGATGGGGAAGGGACAACTTCTTGTAGTACTGACATCTGGTTGTCATCTCCCACTGTTGGTTTGTATATCTGTTTCTCCCTCGTGGTCGTTGTTAGCCTCGGCATAAAAAAGGCACTGATTTCATTACAAGAACGGAGGCTACATTATGCATAAATCTTTTAATGCAGTCCAAGCAGCCGCATACATCACAATACTAAAGGTTCCAGAACAGAACATTAACAATATGTAAAAGGCAGGAGCCATCAACAATCTGCCTCTTTTAAATCCGTCTCCAAGCAGATAAGTTGACCTTTACTTATTTCTTATAACTGTTTCAGCTTACAATTTTATATTAATCTCTTACCTTTATGGTGTTGTTTGAGTGGCATAAACCCACCCCCTTTACCCCTACCTCTACAGATCTCCAATTTATGGAGATTTCCTCTTCGCCCCTTCCCCACCTCAATGCTGTATGGGTATACCCGTTCCTCCTTTACAAATTTGAATTTGACTTTATTTCACTATATGTTTATCCCTACCTTTGATATCCCCTATATTTAACTCCATTTGTATGCTTATTTGCTTTTATTCCTCGCTGTTCGCACGTCACACGCGACAATGAACGTCATTTAATGACCCCTTTTTTATTGCGCAGCGTGTTTTTGTTTTTTCTTTCTGACCCTCACACGGATCCATGGTGCTCATACTCAGAGCTCAACTTCACCTAAGCGCAGCTCTACATGAGGCGAGGTATTTGAGGAAAGTCCCCTGGCGACGGGAGCACGACGTCCTCCCGTTGCCAAGAACCACTCTTCCATTCTTCTCCCTCCGGCCTCCAGCTGATCGCATAGCCAATCGCACTCGAGGCCGGGGGTTTTCATGGCAACATGAGGCTGCCCTGTAGTCACTGCTGATCACTTGAGCCTGTTTTAACGTTAGTTGAACTTCCTCAGTGATCAGCTACTGGCAATGAATATTGAATACTTTGAACTAATCTGATGTTCCTGCATAACATTTTTTTTTTTAAAAGGGTCAAAACTGGAAAAGATCATCTTGCCATTACTTTGTATATCAACTTAACGATTTTGCCAATAAATTAAAAGGGTTAATCTCCCTTATTTTGGCATCTTTTGACCAACATTATATCCTTTAAACAGCTTTTCTTAACCAACTCATGTCTAAAGGGAAATCTACCCTAAACCTTAACTTCATTTCCCTATTTGCGTCATGTCTGATACTGATTCATGAAGGTCCGGATGTGAGATCACCACCAAGTTTGAGTTAAAGTTTAAAAACAGAATGCCCCCCTGCTTTCCCTTTGATGTTCCAAAGAGCACCCTCTAGTAAGTCATCCACTAAATGAAAAAAAGTTAATCCTTCCTTCAAAAAGCACAGTTCGATCTTCTACTGTTTCCCTTGCCAATATTAGCATTAATGTATCCCAAAAAGCCCATGTAGAAGAACCTACAATCCCTTGCTCAAAAAGATTTCTACCTCTCCAGGAAACTGTGGATGAACATAGCGACAACCCCACCCAGCCGCTCCTGTATGGCACGGGTGGCATTACCAGGGTGTACAGTATATTTATTTTCATTTATTGAATTTGTAGGGCGCAGCATCTACCCAAAAAGGGTTTCCCGGCGCCGGACGGAGTAAGTGCAGGATATAACGTATATGTACAGAAACAGGGTTACTGGTTGAATAACCAGGTCTTAAGGGATCTGCGGAACTGTGTGTAAATGGATTCCTTGCGGATGTCGGGGGAAGAGAGTTCCAGAGTGATGGGTCAAGGTAGGAAAAAGATCTACCTCTCATCCTGGCAAGTTTGAACCTAGGTACAATGAAATTTCCATGGGATGCAGACCATAGATGGCGAGTGGGAGCATAGGGACAAACATGGGATTGTAAGTATTGTCGTGCCGTGCCTGTTTAGATTTTGAACATATAGCTCAGAGTTTTGAATTTGATACAGCTCTCAACCCTGAGCCAATGAAGGTCACAGAGGTAGCCAGAGATGGGGGTGGCTTTGGGGATCCTACACAGTAATCTTGCTGCAGAGTTCTGTACCAGTTGAAGTCTTCTGATCACTGCCTTGTTGGAACCCAGATAAAGGACATTTCCATAGCCCACAATTGAGACTGTGAACCGATTCTCATCTATGGATTAAACATATGCGCCCTGATGAAGGATCTTCTGAAATAACTTTGTGTTTCCGAAACGCACGTCGGCGCTTTTCCCCATCGCATGACCTTCCTTGATGCTGTGATTGATAGTGAATAACTGGTTTGTCTGAATGAGAGCTTGTGGATGACTGTTAGAATGAAAGAATGAAGTGTCATGTTTTTATTGTTCTATTTGTACTTGGGCTGATGCTTATTTAAGCTTCCATCATTTAAAGAATGTTGTACTCTAGAAGCTGACCTTTATCATACAGGGTCTAAATAATTTTATTATAAATGATTGACTCAAAATAAAATTTTCATAATATTTCAGCCTTTCTGTGGGTGTTCTTGGTTGATTCTCATTGTTTTTTCTTTATTCTCTGGGGAAGCTCCCTTTCATGTTTATCTAGTGATAAGAGCATGGACCACTGATTTCTGGGTGTCCCCTGGCAGCATCCAGATAATCTTCCTAAGCCATTTCAAGATGGTAAAGCTGACGGTTGAGATCTTGACTGTCTGATGGTGCATGGTTAGGGAGTCATCTATTATAAACCCCAGGTTACGAACAAGGCTGGATGGCAGTGGGACGGGACCCATCTCGGCAGGCCAGTGTAGCGGGCCCCACAGGTCTTTCTTTTTACCAAGAATCAGGACCTCAGTCTTATCACTATTCAATTTAATAAGGTTGTGGTTCATCCATGTAGCGATTTTACCCTAGGCCTGTCTGAAGAAGAGATGTCAAGCCGGGGTCAGTGCTAGAAAGGGAAAAAGTAATCTGTGTGTCATCGGCGTAAGTGAAAAGAGTCAGGCCAGCTTGTTCAGCTAAGTGTGCTAGAGGCCTGACATATAAATTAAAAAGCAGAGGACTAAGGATTAAGCCCTGGGGTACACCATAAAGTGAGGAGTGAATGTTAGAATTAGCCGTGGCAGAGAAGATTTGAAAAGTGCGGTTAGCTAGAAAGGAAGAGATCCAGTCCAATGCTGGGCCACAAATGCCCAGAGAACTCAGTGTGTTGATGAGTATATCATGGGAAACGTGTCGAAAGCTGCGCTGAGGTCAAGCAATATGAGCGCAACTGTGTCACCTCCATCGAGGTGGTGGTGCAGCTTCTCAGTAACCCCCTGTAGTGTGGTTTCGGTGGAAAAGCTGTTTCTAAAGCTGGATTGAGAGGGGTGAAGGATTTTGTTGGACTCGATGAGCTGGGAAAGATGTGTCCCTCAAGGATTTTAGAGAAGGCTGGAAGAAGGGAGATTGGACGATAGTTGGAGAGAACCCTTGGGTCGGCAGTGGGCTTTTTCAGGAGAGGGGTCACCATGGCGTGTTTCCACTGTGCAGGGACTGTGGATTCAAGTAGGGAGGAATCGAGAACATTAAGAATGGCAGACAGATGAGGTCTGTCAAGTTGTTTTAGTATTGTAATTGGAAGGGGATTCTTCAGAGAATTAACTTTCTCTAGATTGGATTCTAGAGAGTACAAATTGAGAAGAGGCTGAGAGACCAGGTGTAAACCGATGTGAGGTGGAATAGTTAGAGAAGGAACAGAAGTGATTGAAGGAGTGATGTTTGATTATGACTGCGTGATCCTGTTAGTAAATGGGTTAGCGATTTCCCAGAAGATTTTCTACATTTTTTGTGTGAAGAATTGTGCAAGCTCATCACACTGACTTTCGTTAAGGGGCAGTGGTTTTGCAATAGTCTCAGAACCAGCAAGCTCTTTGACTAGTTCAAAGAGGGTTCTAGAACAATTTGCAGCTTCAGAGATGTTTTGAAGACAAAGCTGGCCCTAGCAGATTTGCAGAGATTGTTGTATAGTTTTTTTGCTTTCTTGTAGGTGTCTTTGGAGTCAGGTGCATAGTCTCTCCTCTATCTCCGTTCCAAGACTTTACATTTATATTTCTCAGCTTTTAAGGTTTCGTTAAACCAAGGGGCCGGGGGGGGGGGGGGGGGCGGCGATCGTTACTACGTTTTTTATTAGTGAGAAGGAGACAAGAGTTTGAGTTTATAGCATCTGAAAGCCAGTCATGTACATTTCCTGACAGCACATCAACGCTTGGATCAGAAGAGGGGGGGGGGGGGGGGGGGGGGGGGGGAGGGGGGGGGGGGGAAGGGGGGGAAGGGGGGGGAGTTGGAATATAGATTATTAAGAATGTTCAGATCCAATTTCTTCAATCTCTTTTTGGAGTTTTAATAGACGGGAAGGAGAGGGTAGGAGACGAAGGGGTGGCAAAACTGAATTTAGATAAAAAATTATCAGACCAGTCTATGAGAACTGCAGGGGCACAATGGACGTGCGGAAGGTTCGAAAAGATAGGGTCAAGGAGATGGCTGGCTATGTGAGTAGGGCCTGAATTTAGTAGGTTGATATTTATAGCTGCTAAGTCAGAAATGAAATTACTGTAGGTCGAGGTGAGAATGTCATCCAGTTGAAGGTTTAGGTCTCCTAGGACTGAGAAATTCTTGGAACTCATAAGAAAGGGGGTTATTTGGTTGGGAAAAGATGTGGCCCAGGAAGTGGGGGATCCTGGCGGGCGGTAAACCAAAAGACCAGAGAATGTGAAATTCGGGTTAAGGGATAATTTAAATAGGGCGGCTTCACAATTAGGAAATTCTAGTGGTTCAAATTTGCATAGGAGATGATTTTTAAAAATAATAGCTATATCTGCCCCTGTTTTAATACCTCTGTCCTTCCTGACAATGGCATAGTTTGGAGATAAGGCTGCTACAACATCTGGGCCAGCACTCTCGTGGAGCCAGGTCTCTGTAAGGAACAGGGCGTCTGGTTGTTCATCTGAGAGAAGGTCGAAGATATCTCTTTTGTGCATGGGTAGTGAACAGCAGTTGAGACTAAGAAAGCTGAAGTCTTTAATGTACTGAGCTGACGGAGGAGGGTTGAGTCTAGTCACTGATGGTGAAGGGAAGCAGGGTTGTGAGGTAATGGGGAAGAAGTTACAGCAGGGACATGCTTCAAAGGTTATGCTATCCGCTAAGAGCAGAGTGCAATCTTGTTTAACTGTGGGGCGACGGGCTAGGAGTTGATCGGAAGTCAAGACAATCTATTTTAAATGCTTTTGGCCAGCGGTCATGGCCCCTGGTCCTGTTCGGGCACGGACGGGCGCAGACGGGGTTGCCTTTGGTGCGCCTTCGGCGCGCCTGCGGCGCACCAGCTGCGCCTGATAAATGGCATGGGCTGTAGTAGAGGGACGATCTAGGTCTTGTGACCATCAGAGCTCCGCCCCCACTGAGCCCCACCAGCTGCGAGCAGTCGGGAGAGTGAGCAAACACCCCACACCCTCCACAACAATCAGGGTAGAAGCCCTGCGGTGGACCGGGGTGCGAGTGTGGATAAAAGCTAAGTGCTGGTGCAGAGGTTAAAAGAAGTTACTGAGGATAAAGTAAGTGAGTTTTTTAAAAAGCAGGTGGCAAGGTTTCTGTTATGTTTAGCGATGGCGAGAGCAAACCAAACCGAGCATACAGACACAGCTCTTGACATTAACATTGTAAGAGCAGAGATTAGCACACTGAAAAGTATGTTAGAGGATCTTACAACTATAGTTACACCTATAGCAAGGAAGGTCGAGTCTCAACACAGTTCACCAATAGTGGCCCAAAACAATTAGCCCCATTAATTCATAGCATAGAAAGCTCCACCCACAATCCCAATGCTCATCAACTAGCCTCCTCTGTCCCTCTGACCCTTAAACACGCTTTTAACGAACTCCAGAACCAGGGAATTTATAGGAGTAATAATTCAATACAAGATAGGCTTAAGAGGTTGGCAGTCCCACAGACCTTACAGGCATCGGCTACTGGGCACACTGCTCAGAACCGACAGGCCCATTTATCTAATCAACATCCTAGTTACGATACCTGGGATTTGCAGACCACCCCAATGACTACAACTGATAGTAATGGCCACAATCCACTAAAATCTATATGACTAATGTCTCAAGATTAAAAATTGCCACTAAAAACATCTATGAGAGTGAAGAATCCTTAATCAAGAAAGTAACTCATTAGATTTGTCACACCAGGGGTTGTAAGTCGGTGATCAGAGACGACCTCCTCAGAGCACGGCGATGTCCCGCACCTTTTACCCAACTGGTTGACATTGAGATTATCCTAAAGGATTCTGAGACTGCAGGGAATCTACTGGCTCTAGAGTTTCATACCTGCCCTCCAGAGGGTTCTTCCATCCAGTTCAGACACCAGCCTTCACATACGCAGGGCCGACTACAACGCACGCAGGTAATAATACATTTAGCAGGTACCTCCACCTTTTTGGAGTTCAATGATTGACTACAAGATTCATCGCTTCCGACTTGTCCCAAACGTTTAATTTTCTCTATGCAAAGTCCCCTAGGCATAGTGGGTACAAGGAGGGTTAAAATCCACCTAGATGGGGGTGTGGCTAGCAACATGGCCGTGTGAGACGTGAGTCTGCACTGCTCCGGCAATCTACAGTGATCCGACAATAAAATTGATGGCCTAAGGTCCCGAAACATAACTCACCTGGAGCCTAGGAGGTCCATCTTCGTCCCGACAGCGAAGGGTGGCGTGTACGAGTGGAGGAACGTCTGCAACCCGCATCGGAGGTGACTGCTGCGGGGACTCTGGGGAATCCCACAAAATGGCGGCATCACGGAGCTGAGGGGCGAGACGGTGCAGACACAGTCACTGCGATCAGAGAGTAGCAGTGGGCTCCCTGCGCTGCGCGACTGCTTCCGTGAGGCGTGTTGTGGAAGGGGGAGCCCTGACCGTGAACCGCCCCGGCCCTGGAGATCCTGTTGGGCCCGCCGGGCCTGAGGCCTTGCTGGACGGTCTGACCATGATGGGCCGTGTCGGGAGTGCGGACGGCGGAATGCCTGGTGATTAGAGCGCAGCCGGGGCACTGTGACCCAGGAATCCAAGAAAGAGAGCCGCGACCTGGGGCTGGGAGCTGCCTGCTGAAGCCGTGAAGAGGAGCGGTGCGCCTGGGACTGCTCTGGGTGCTGCTGCGTTACTGCGGGGGCTGCCGCCAGGAGCGCAGTTGCGGACTGCTGCAGGGGCCCACCGGGGGCCGGAACGGACAGTGAGTCCAGCTACCGTCGCGGCTCCCGAGGCCCGGCGAGAGAGGGAGGTGGAGGTCGAGCTGCCCTGGGGTGCCCAGCAACAAGGTACCATGGAGCGCACAGGGGGGGAGGGGAGGACGGTGAATACCCCCTGCTGGTGCCTGAGCCTGAGACAGTCCCTGGGGAGTGTCAAGTCAAGTCAAGTCAGGGATATTTGTATAGCGCACAAATCACATCCGTCTCATGGCGCTTGCAGACATCTCTGACAAGCGCGGCAGTGTTCTGAAGAACTTGGAGCCGGCTCAGGTGGTGTTCATTTATGGATGCCAAAAGTGCATTACCATAGTCCATTCTATTTATGATTAGACCTTGGACCAAGGGTTTTCGAGCCTGAACAGGAATCCACTTGAAGATCTTCCTCAAACTACACATTAGTCTGAAACAGGTACCTATGATGTAGTTAATCTGATTTTTCATGGATAATTTATTATCCATGTAAAAGCCCAAATTCCGGGTTGTCCACCAGTCATCTGTCCAGGGTTCAGTCGCTTTGCCGAAGAGCATAATCTCTGATTTGCTGCAGTTTAACTGGAGGTGGTTGGTGGTCATCCATTCCTCAACATGAATCAGGCAGTTTTGAAAACGTTGTTTTGTTTCATTAGGATCAGAGCCCAGTGTGACTAGAATCTGGGTATCGTTGGCATAGGACAGAACATCAAAGCCATAGGCTCTGATCACTTTGGCCAAAGGAATCATATAAACATTAAAAAGCGTCGGGCTCAAAATGGAGCCCTGCGGAACGCCCATCTTAACAGGTCTCTCTCACCTGCTCTGTTTTTCCCAATCTGGACCTTTGTTGTACGATTGGATAGATAGCTAGAAAACCACAGTAGGGCATTTCCTCTGACACCAATCTCCCACAGCTGTTGAATTAAAATGCGGTGGGAGATGGTGTCGAAGGCCGCCGATAGATCGAGCAGGACGAGGATGGTTGACTGGCGTTTATCCAACGCCAGCCTGATATTATCAACAACCTCGACCAGAGCAGTCTCTGTGCTATGTAGAGCCCTAAAGCCCGATTGTGAAAGGTCAAGGAGCTCATGATTTTCGTGATGGCTCACAAGCTGCTTGTTGGCAAGGGATTCCAACATTTTCCCAAAATATGGGAGAAGGGAAATAGGCCGATAGTTTAGAAGGATATTCGGGTCGGCAGGCGGATTTTTCAGAATGGGTCTGATTTTTGCTGCCTTCCATATTGTTGGAAAGTCGGCATCCGCAAATGATTTATTAAAAAGATTTGTGAGATGATCCACTAATGCCGGTGCAAGTATAGAAAAAAGTTTAGGGGTGATGTGGTCAGACGGGGACCCCGACTTTATTTTCAGCCCAGCAGACATGGTCGTATTACAATCACATTTTACAAATTCCACCATAATATATGGAGGATCCGATGGTGACGTCACCAAGGCATCGGGCTGAACTTGGTTTAGATGGAAAGGGAAAGAGAGGTGAATAGCGGAGATTTTGTCTTCAAAGAACTCAGATAGGGCATTAGACCATTCCAGAGAGTTCGGGGTTACAGACCGATTTCTTGGGATGGTAAATTCCTTCATGATTTGAAATAGTTCTTTAGAGGAGCTTTGAGCTTTGTTTATCCGCTCCAAAAGAAATGCTCTTTTTGAAGACCCCGGGGGGAGGAGCTACGCTAGCAACCAAGATGGCCGCGTAAGCTCCCGGCTCCGCCGACCTCCGCCAGCAGCTCGACGAAGATACGCCGTGTCTCCATTCTCGGCCTAACATCGTGTGGAAGCCGGGACCTCGATTTCTAACCTATCTGGTCTGGAAGTGATCAACAACGGCCGTGAGACCTGGACTGAGCCCGGTCTCCCGAAGTGTGCCGTGAATTGCTGCTCTTTGGTGACGGTCCTGTGATTGATCTACACCGAGGACACACCAGCGTGTTCCACCGGATGCCGTGGTGGGGGTCTGGCGCCCGAAGACCTTGCTGACCTCCCGGGGTCGACGGGACGGGGCCCTCGCTGACGGCAAAGGTGTGTTCTGCTATACGAGGAGCGCCCACTGTTTGACAATTGACTTGCATGGCCTGTTACCCCGGAGTAGCCTGCCTCCGGGGTTCAAATCCGGCTCTGCCGCCTACTGAGAGGGGACGGAGCGGATGGAAGGCACGCCTTCGCTGCGGGCCGTCATGGCCGCCATTGAGGCGCTCCATTCGTGTACTAGCGCTGTGTTCCGGACACTGATCGTGAAAGTGGACGGTATCCTGGAACCGGAGGGTGACCCTCTGCTGAGTTCTCCGCTGGCTGTAGTGCCAGCGGGGTATCGAATGTCTGGACTCGAGGTCCCTGTGCCGATACCGGCTTTCCTGAGCCCTGGCGGTTCCGAATCAACGACCCTCAAGCCTGTGTTTAATGCCAGCGTCTCCTGTTCGACTGTTTCCTCATGCTACATCTATGGACGCTCTCCAGTGTGGTAACAAGTTCTTCAGTGACTTTTTGGGAAACGTGCTGTTCCTGGAGGCATTTCCTTGTCTTATTCGTGAACATTTATCCTGTATTCGACTCTACTGCACTGCCGAGAACTCTCATGGACGCTTTGCCTTTTTTCTCAAGATGGCGGCTCGAGGGAAGGAGACTCTTAAGGAAGATCGTACTGGCCAGGGCTGAATTTTACTGCTTCGATCCGATATTATAGTTTTCAGCAATGCCGGGGTTGTGCCTATAGTGTAACGGGAGTTGGGTGACTATACTCCCCCGACTGGTTTGAATATTTTGCTGAAATGTTGGCTTTATTGCGTCTGGGGTGGTCGCTGTTGGCGGGGGGCACGGGAGACCGGGAGTGTGTTTGGTTTCTCCTCCTCCACTTTTTCTCTCTTTCCCTTCTTTTATGGTAGCTCTTGGGCGACAGACACGCTGCTAGTGGGTTAGGCCGTAGCCATTGCAGGGGTGTAGGGTGGGGGGTTAGGGGAGGGTTTTTTTATTTTTCCTTTGTTTTGTTCTATGGCCCTTTTGTCTTTCCTTTTTTTCCTTTTACGAGAAGTGGGCTGTTTATTCTTCACGGATCCTTTCTTGTTCGGGTGTCTATACTGGCCTTCATTATCCTGTATCGTTGCGGATGGGGGAGGATGTGGCGGGGTTGTTTTCGATCGTATCTTAGACTGTTTATTTTTCCTAATTGTTGTGTATAGTCGTGATTCAACGTGGGTTCCTTATGATGATTCCTGTATGCATAATCCCCCGCCTGTCCCTTTCCCGCATTGTACTGTTTGACGCCTGATATTTGTAATGCCTACTCTTGTCTTACTGTTAAAATAAAAAAAATATTAAAAAAATAAATAAAAGAAATGCTCTTTTAGTCACCTTTATCTCGCTCATATAACAGAAATGTAATTGTTTATGTTTTCCGATCTGTCTGGCATTTGCTTTTCCGCCATTTTTTCTCTGCGGTTCTGCATTTTAATTTCGTGATTTTCAATTGCTCCGCGAACCAAGGGGCAGCTCTGGTCTTACGCTTAACTTTACTCAGGGGTGCGAATTTATCTAGTGCTATCTCAATGGCTTTGTCTAATTGTACTGCCGAAATGCTAGCACTTGAGGTGGAGAATTGAGTGTCTAGATGGAAGTTTTTTTGAAACAGGGGCACAGTGATTTTTTTCAGGGGCCCATGAAATATACATTCATTTGCTAGTGCCGCTTTATTTTTGACCATAGGAAAGGAAAATTTTAACAGATAGTGATCTGTCCAAAGCAGTGGAATGGGAGGGACTGCTGTCAGATCGGGGGAGTTCGAAAAAAGAATGGCCAGCTTGATGCGTAGGGCCTATGATCTTCTGAACAAGGTCCAGAGTATTCATACTAGATATTAACTTCCCAGTATCTAAATCAGTTGGATTTTACGCATGGTAATTAAAATCCCCCACTTTAAGAAATTTATCAGAGGCCAGAGCATGAGGCACAACAGTTTCAAGTAGCCTATTAGCAAGTCTCCTTTTGCGCCAGGGGGTCGAAAGATTAAGGCTCCTTTCCAGACGTTATTCGGTTCCCCCTCAATCTTAAATATAATAGCCTCTAAGTAGTCAAGGGCAACATTTTCCAGACTAACCACATTCACATAAATTTTGGTTGCAATCAATAATCCCCCCACCCCCCCCCTCTGGTTTCTTTCCTATCGAGTCGTGTTATCTTGTACTCCGGTGGAAAAGCAATGTGTACATCTGGGGCGGCGTGTTCATGTAACCAAGTCTCGGTAACAAAACATATATCAGGAGCTGGTGAATCAAGCAGGGACCAAATTTCTAGTGCATGTTTGGGAATGGAACGAGCATTGAAATATATAACATTCAGTCTTTCAGCGGGCCTGCCTGTTCTGGAACAATTAAAACTGGAGGGAGCATACATCACCATCTGATCATGGGGACTAGTAAGGCAAGAGATTTGGGGACATCTGGCTATTTCAGCTGCTAAAATTCCGGTAGGTTTAATTCCGGTAGGTCAGGGGAGGCCATATCGAGGGGTCCTGAGTGGCCGCTCACGCGAGAGCCAGGGACCATTGATACTTGTGCACCCCTGGGCCGGTGCCGCTTGTCTTGAGGCCCCATCAGCAGGATCACCTACACAGTGGACACCGACGAGCCATTGAGGGGAGGTGCCTGGTGAGCCCACATTGTCCCCACGTATGAGCTCCCAGCACTGAACGGGCCAAGAGGGGTGCACCTGACTGCCGCGAGGTTACTCCGTGGGGACCGGCTCCGGACCCTGTTGGACGATTCGCCTGATAGCGCCCTCCCCCTCTCCACCAGTGTGGATCGCGAGCTAAGACGTGCGACACAGGAGGAGCTGCGGGCTGAAGGGCCTGGGAGTGGCGGATTGCAGCGACAGCTTTGACCACGCAGTGGTATCGGGGTCCCTTAGGGGTCACTGTGCATGACAATGCGGAGAAGTGTGGCTCAATGGTTAGAGCGGCAGACCCTGATGCAGAGGTCTAGCCCGGGACCAGGGTTCAATTTCCCGCCTCGGCGGGTCTTGGGCTCAAAATTCCACGGACCTGATAATTCTCGCCTCGGTGCCTATTCCAATCATGGAGTCCCACTCTGCAACTCTGGGCAATAGCTTGCTTAATCTCCACAACGGCCCCCACAACGCTAAGGATGCCGGCCTCCACCTTGGGGGTGCCAGGAGTGGACACCTCACAGGGAAAGCCAGGATGGGTTCCACAGCGGTATTCGTACAAGCGCCTTGAGACCCTTGCGGGTGAGAAGTGCGCTATACAAGTATCAATTTACATTTACAATTTACATTTACAAGGCGCCATGGGCAAGCCAAAGGATGGGAACCCCTAACCTCCCAAGCAGGGAACGCTGGACCGCTACGCCAAGACAACCCCACTGACGGATGAGGATCCCTCGACAGTCGACCGGATACAACTCTATTGATAAATGCAATACAGGCCTCGCGTGAAGCTCTAGAGAGTAAGATTGAGCGGTGGGCTCGGATGTTACCCTCCTGCGACAAGACCTCCGAAATTTTGCAGCAAGAGTGACGGAATCCGAGACGAGATTGGGCGAAGCCGAGGATACGCTCCAAGAAGTGTGAAAAGGTCTGGGAGAGCTCCAATCTTCTCAGAAACAGTTGATGTGGAAGGTGGATGACACCGAAAACAAAGCAAGACGCAATAATCTCCGCTTTGTTGGATTTAGAGAGGGAATTGAGGGTACCAATATGGCGGAGTTCCTGGACTCATGGCTGCTACGCACCTTTCCTAAAGATCAATTCTCGACATGTTTTGTGATTGAACGGGCGCTGCTGGTGAAGCCACCGGCGGGAGCAAGATCTAGGCCGGTCATAGCGCACTTCCTGAACTTCCTGGACCGTGACATGATATTACGGGAAGCTAGAAAATTGGGGGAAATCCGGCTTGATAATGCCCACATAATGATTTTTCCAGACTATAGCCAGGAGGTGCAGAGGCCGAGACGCTCCTACGACTCAATTAAATCTAAACTGAGGGATCTCCAAATTCAATACATGTTGTTGTTTCCAGCCAAGCTCAAAGTGATCTATAAGGATAAGGCCCACTTTTTCTAAACTCCAGGGGAGGCATGGCAGTGGCTAGAGCAGCGACCTACGTTGACGCGGCGGTTGTCTGGAGCTACAAAACCAACTGCGATAGAGAAACCCCTGGGAGGCTCTAGAGGGGCACCAAAATCGCAGAGTACAAGACAAGTGCGGGGAGACAGTTCCATGGCCGGAACCCCATACGCCACGGCTGGCATAGCGAGGCGGAGACGAAGGAGTGCTGCCTCCTTGGACTCTGCCCAACCTTCGGGATGCCGTTTTCAATGCCTGCTGGGCAGAGCACGCTCCGAGGGTGAGGATGACCTTCCAGGTACATCGTCAGAAGGAGAGGAGACGGACGTGGAATCCTTACATCCGCTGGCAGTGGAAATCAACGAGTTGGAACATGAGAGAACACAACACACTGAGGGGTCTCAGGCGGAACCCCCTGGACTCTAATTCGTGAATTTGGGACTGATCTGGCTGATCAAGCAGTGATAGAGCTTGCATGGAGCACGCAAGCTGGACACCCCTCCTTTCTGGTTCTGTTTCTTTGCCCTACTTTTCTTCTTGTTTATCTCTCACTTTTTTCTGACCCGTTATTCCTTTTTTTCTACTGTCATATTCTTAGTTCACATTTATTCTGGGCACGACCCGGATGGTTCAGTGTTACCCGCAGGAGTTGGCACTTGTGGACTAACTTGGGTGTGGGAGGGCGACAGACCTCCACCTGCCCTAGAGTCTGCCCCCGTTATGGTATCCGGAGGGAGTTGATGGGGTTGGGAAGGGCATGGGAGGGAGGCACAATGGCCTCTGGTTGGGGGAAAGTTGTTCCGTTTTTTGCACTTTGTTCAGTTGGCATATGGCATACGGCATACGGCATACGGCATTTAGTTCCACACCATGGGCTACGCGCGCCTTCACACCCGTTCACAGCCTGCATCAGCCTACAATCACAACATGACTGCTGCCACTACACATGGCGCCCATGGGGGTGAGTGGATAACCTCACCTGAAACGTTAATGATCTGGGTGACAAGGTTAAGAGAGGGCTGGTGAAGGCGCAGATCAAACGGTTACACCCTGACATAGTCTGCCTACAGGAGACCCATCTTAAGGGCATGAAATATGTTTTTTTAGCGAGAGGCGCCTACAAAGTATTGGCACACGCAGGGTATACATCTGGGTCGAGGGGGGTAGCCATCCTGATAAAAAAATCCCCACCCTTTACCTTGGCTCGGACTTGGATAGACCCTCAGGGGACCTATGCGGGGGTGACGGGAGCATGGGGAGACAGCGGGTCACGGTGGTATCGGTATAATTACAGGCTATAACACTGACCGGGCTGGCGGAGATATTACTGAGACACGTCAGACATGTTACACATCATAGCCGGCGACTTTAACAATGTCATTTCCACCCCCTGGACAGATCAGGATCCCGAGCTGATAGCTCCAGGACTACGCCACTGGCCAGAACTATTGTCACGTTGTGGTTGACAGATGTATGGAGATGGTTGCACCCAAACGATAGAACTTACTCTTATTTCTCAGGGGCCCACAAAGTTTATTCACGCCTAGACTATATCTTCCTTCCCCGACATGCCCTTAGGTCTGACGATGACGCCGACTATCTGGCACGGGGGGGTCTCTGATCACTCACCTCTGCTGGCCCGACTTGGGGGGAGGCCCCTTCCTAGGGATGGGAGCGGGAGACTGACGCAGTGGGACTTTCAAAACCCTAAGATAATATAGGTCTATTTTGCTGAAAATACGGGATCTGTGCAGTGAGGGGTGACCTTATAGGAAGCCTACAAAGCGGTAGTCCGAGACAGGGCCCAAAGTAGGATATCATGGGAGAAGCGGAAAACCCAGGAAGAACTGTGCATGCTGAAAACTAAAATTCTAGAACTTGAACGGCAACACTTGAGCAATAGGGACCCGCAGGTGCTTCGGCGCCTGCTAGACACTCAACAGCAATATAGGGACCTGGCCACGAACGAGGCAAAAGCGCAGGCATTGGCGACCCTACATAGGCTGTACGATGTGGGGGACAAGTCTGGTAAGCTTATGGCCTGGCTGAGTCGCAGAGAGAGGGATGCTCGATGGGTGGAGGGAGTGATTGATGGCCAGGGGGGGTTGCAGAAGACAGATACCCAAATTGCCCAGGCGTTTGCAGCATATTATCAAGACTTTTATATGGCCAGAGATTTGGGTGGCCAGGAAGAGGTGGCAGCCTACTTGTCTGAGATTCACACCCCATTCTTAACTGAGGACGACAAGGCGAATCTAGAGGCCGATATAACGGCTGCTGAAATAAGGGAGGCGATGGCTAGGCTCAGGCCGGGGAAGACTCCGTGTCCAAATGGGCTGCCCGCGGAATTCTTTAAGAAAGGAGCAGACCTTTTAATACCTCATCTTCTTGCGCTTTATAGGGACGCAAACCAGGAGGGCATCCTCCCGCCAGACCTTAGGATGGCCACTATTGTGCCAATAGATAAACAAGGCAGACCACCTGATGCATGCGAGTCTTACAGACCGATATCCCTCCTTAACGTGGAGGCTAAGCTACTGGCCACGGTTCTGGCCCTCCGCCTACGCCAGGTGATTCCTGGGCTTGTGCATCAAGACCAGACGGGATTCTTGCCGGATAGGGCGACAAGGCAGTATCTGCGGCGTACCCATAACTGGCTCATGGAAGTGCGGCAGAGAGAGGACCCACATATGTTCCTATCCCTAGACGTGAGAAGGCGTTTTACGCGGTTCATTGGCCCTTCCTGGAGGCGACACTGATCAAGTTCCGGGCTGGCCCCAAGTTCAGACGGTGGGTGCGTCTTCTATATACGGACCCTAGAGCATGGATCAGGGTAAACTGAGTCCTATCGGGGGATTTCCCGGTACGGAGAGGGACCCGCCAGGGATGCCTCCTCTCCCCGCTGTTATTCGCCCTCACTATCGAAATAGTTGCCTGTGCAATCCGTCAAGCTGATGAGGTGCATGGCTTCCGTATCACGCAGGCAGTCCTACAGGAGAAGAAGATCTCATTGTACGCAGACGACATCCTTCTGTATGTGACGCAACCAGCGGCCACTGTACCGGCACTGTTTGAGCTCCTAGACAGGTATGGCTCCTTTCATGGTTACAAAATTACTGGCATAAATCAATTTTATATTGTCCACGTGTGGAGGAAGATTGGCCTCTGATGCCTGGGGCCCTACGGGTTACCCACTCAGGGTTTAAATACCTGGGAATTTATCTGACAACTGACAAACAAGTATCTTACCAGAAATATGTCCTCCGGGTACTTACATTTTTTGCGGAAGACGCCCAGCGATGGAGGTCCCTTCCCCTTACGCTCCTGGGCCGAGCGGCAATGTTTAAAATGATTACATTGCCCTGTTTCTTGTATGCCCTGCAAAACGAGTACATCCCCCTGCCTAGGCAGACATTCCAGTCGATAAACGCAGAGCTGAGGACTCTTTTATGGCTTGGGAAGCAACCCAGAATAGCCCTTGCTATGCTCCAACGAAATCAGTATAATGGGGAGATCTCTCTACCTGGAGGCCTATTATTGGGCCGAACATCTTGCGCCAATAAATGAATGGCTCCATGCGCCTGCTGATCACCCGAGTTATAGGCTAGAAAGGGCCACTATGGAGCGCCGCACTAGCCTGCACTACTTGTACGGGGGCGTTGGGAGACGACGACTATTGGCGGCCACACAAATCACCATAGACGTCTGGGATAGATGGACGAGGATGATGGGGTGGACACACAAACCGACCAAGCAGACACCGATATGGTCATGCACATGGTTGAGAGAGCTACATAAGCTCACGGGATTTGAGGGATGGGATGCCATAGGGATCTCCACGCTGGGAGATGTAATGGCGAGAGGAGAGCTTAAGACTTACGAATCACTGAGGAAGGAATATGGGTTGACCCCAGCACAGTTCTTTAAATACGTAAGGTTACGACATGCCTGTAGGCCGGCAGAGAAGTCCCTTGTCGTCCCCCCCCCCCCCCCCCCCCCCCCCCACTGCCGGAATATGCCCCGTTGGAAGGCCGCTTGCTACAGGAGCATGTTTCGAATAAATTGGTGTCTCTGACATATAAAACGTTGAACAATAATGCACCAGACGGCCTAGGGAAACTGAGAGCAGCCTGGGAGCAGGATGTGGGCGATTTGGACGCCGCAGACTGGGACGCGGCACTGATGCACCATAGAGAAGTGGCGATCAAAACCCGACTATGTCTTCTACAATATAAAATATTCCATAGGGTCTATTACGACTGGGTCAGAATGCATTGCATGGGTAGAGCTAGCAATCCAAGTTGTCTGAGATGCAGGCACCCACAGGGAACCTTCTTCCACACTTTATGGGAATGCCCTTTTATTAATATTTACTGGAAGGGTATCCTGGGAGAGCTGAGATTTTGAACGTGGCACTTCCCTTTGAAGTTTGTGTTGCTGGGAATATCGACCGAGGTGGACCTGACTTGCCCGCACCTGATTTTTGCCTTGGCAAGAGCATGGGGAGCACCGTTACTGCCCAAGGTGGTAGAATGAAGATGGGGAATGGATCTATACATGGCGGCTGAGAGGGTGACCTACAAAGCAAGGGGCTGTCCTCTGAAGTTTCGTAAGATATGGGGGAAATGGAGGAAATACCATGGTTTGGATGCAGGCTTGGGGAGTGATTGACATGTCAATAACCTCGCTGATTGGGATGATTTGCTGATTCGGAGGCTGGGACCTGCGGGGTCTCCATGGAAGACACGAACATGTAATGAGCCGCCATTTGGTGGCACAGTGACAGATAATGTTGACCTGTTAACCGGGATATTGTTTAGATGGGTGGAGGGAGAGGGGGCGGGGGGATGCGCGATGTTGTGGGAAATTTACTTTGATCTGCCAATTATGCCTGTGTTGATTCAAAATGCCAATAAAAAGTTTTACAAAAAATCCATCTAGATGACAAGCTAGTCACAGATTCACATCCATCCATAGATTTACAAGCTTCTGTTCCTTTACGAAAGAGCTAAAAAAAATTATTTTATTTATTTGAAAGGTTTTATATAGCGTTGGCTAGACCCGGAGGTATCAGAGCGCTTCACATGAGTATCAGACCATTGTTGCAAATTACATCGTTACAAAAGGTTACACAGTTATTAGAGCATAGCTACATAGTTACATGTTCAGTAAAGACAAACAATAAGGGCATATGCATAACGGAAAAAGCAGGCAAGGGGAGCGATTCAGGCAGAAGGGGTTAGGAGCAGGGGAAGTAGACAGCGAATGAAGGAGGGAAGGGGAGGGTGAGAGACACAGCATGAAAGAAGAGGGGGAGGGTGACGGGGGCACAAACCGGTAGGCGAGTAAAAGCTGTGTCCAAAGTCTAGTAAGCTGTGATCCCAGGGGAAGTGGTATAATTCCCCCAACTCAGATGCGAGAGGCTTCCTTTACACAGTGGATTCTCTCAGAGGGGTCTCTGAGACTCCAAGGCCTACCTACTAGATACTTCCCCAAAAAGGGGAGAGGGAGTGCTTTGGCAAGGGGCACCATACCATTACCCCTCCGCAATGTTTAACCTCCACATCAAACCAGCAGTTGAAGATCGTATCTTGGAATGTGGCGGGACTGAATAGTAAACTCCCTCTCGCTCACTGCAACAATTTTGTAGGGAATTTTGACATTTGTATTTTCCAGGAGACATGGTGCCTGGTTCCCCTATATAAACCTGGTTACACTTGTCATTTTATCCCAGCAACATCTGCTGGGAGAGGCCGCCCTTCAGGGGGGCCAGACCGTTTGGATGAGTATTGCTCTTGATTGCCGAACTATCTTCCAGCCAAGCCCTAGCCCAGATATTTTGTGGCTGAGTATTAGGAGCCCCAGGGGAGTAGTCAAATTGAGCTCTTCAATGTGTATGCAAGGAGTACAAAGAGTTGCAGACCCTAGAACATAATTTATGCACTAGAGGATTGCCTAGATAAATGTACACCACATGCAATATTAATAGTTGCAGGCGATTTTAAGTGCACCTATGAAACCTTGGCTATAGAGGAATTTACGGAAATTGAACCACAAGATGTTAGGTGGGCAGTACCTCAACTTGATCTTCCCCTGATCAAAAGATGGACTCAGCAGGTTCTTCAATTAAATTCCATTACTATGGAATACGGCCTAAGAGCAACTAATGGCAGGTCAATTTCGGACAAGCAAGGGGCAAATACCTATAACAGAGTGAGCTGCCCATCCAGGATCGATTATATTCTCCTCGACATTAGACTATAGAGGCACTTGATTGATATGCTAGTGGGCTCAACTACAGTAAGCGACCATAATCCTTTGGGCCTAACTCTGAAACCACTCTGGGAAACAACATGTTATCAGCAGAACGATCAACCCCAGATAGTGGCTAGGGAGGTAGTGCAACCCAATTGTAAAAGGACCCTGAAGTGGAAAAAGGTAGCACTAAACGAGGGGAAGATTGATGGCATCAGACAAGAGCTAGCATCTGGTATGGCCAAGCTTCAAGATGCTGTATACAGCGCAACAAGGTCATTGGATGCATCCAGGGTCCATGAGCGTACATTCACTCAAATTACTGCATACTTTTTGAACGCGCCTCAAAAAGAAAAACCCTGTGACTCCACCAAGGACCCATACTCCTGGTTCAATAAGGGTTACAGGGAAAATAGGTCAGCTCTAATCAAGGGGAAAGATAAAGTGCAAATTAAAACTGCAAGAAACTCCTATAAGGTGGCCCAATGTGAGGCAAAGGCATCCTGGGATGAATCAAGATGGGAGCAATTGAAAGATGCATGAAAGATGCATGCTCGGAGGAGAAGATGGCGGCTGACTAAGCAGTCTAATCGTGAGCTCCCCGTCTCTCAGCATTTGGTATGTAGTACTTCCCACCGATGCAGAACCGAAGCTGAACCAGTAAACCGAAGCCGAGCAGAACAGGAGCGGAGACTGGGTGAATTATGCGGCGATGTGAGTTGTGCCATGTACTCTAACTCAATCTATTTTGAAAAGCGGCCACAGTAGTAGCACAGAGAAGCGCGGACAAAAAACCTACGTAGCATCCAAGACCTACCGGTTGTGCAGACATGGTGAGCGGGTCCGTTTTGAATGTGGCAATGAAGGGGCTGGATGTCAGCAACGACTCCTCCTAGACCTAGATTTACTGTGGACTTACTGTGACCGTTTCTGTAGTTCGTTGTGGTCTCCTCGCTCTTTTTCCCCGGTTCTGCGGTTTGATGTCCAGCCTCGCTTCCCTGTAGCCGCACGGAAACCGAATGCGGTGCACAGACGGCGGGACAGTTAACGGATCAGCGTGGAGGCTCCGGGCTGATCTCCGGAGATAGAGGCGGAGGGCTGTAGAGCAAGGAGGAGGCCGGGGAGGCGAGGCAGCTGGAGCCCAGAGAGGAATCCGTCACAGCGCCACTGTTAAAAGTGGAGCCTGCGGGTGTAGCACTGGAGGGTTCTGAGAGCAAACACCCTGACTTGAACAACAGGGGAGTCAGTTCGAAGAGGTGCTCACCTTTAGTGTGGGCAAAAGCGGCTCATGCTCGATTGTTAAACAATAAAACAGCATATCGTGTCCCACATTATGTTCCAGCCAGAGGAGAAGGAGGCATAATCTCGGACTATAGCATAGTGGGTGCACACTTATCCCCTATACAAAACAATAGAACAGAGGGGCCCAGGAAAGCAGTGTATCAAATAGAGACTCCAGTAAATACTTTTTCCTGTGTTGTTTTGAGGTCTGGGGGCTTGGAGAGGGGCCTTAAGGCTGAGGCAGAGGCAGCGTGCAATAAGCCTGAAAGCAGAGAAGGAAAACTACGCAGAGCACCTCTTGAAAGCAAACTGGATAAACTTAAGGTGCCCCCTCCAGAAAAAACTACCCTAACAGAGGGAAGGTTCACAGGAGGAGGTTACTGCCTGAGAAGTCTGAAGGGTGGCTATTAGGGGCTTAAGGATACTAAAGATACAACTAAAACTAAAGACCTAAAAACTGCAAATATATCCAAGGAAGAGAATAAAGACGCAGGCAGAGGTAAAAGGAAGCCCTGCAACACACCCAGGACTGCTAAAGGAAGAAAGAAAAATACTGTACCACTGTCAAACGCAGCACGGCTCAGCTTGACAAAGCCAGGAGGGAAAAGTTTGCAAAAAATTACCCCTTCCCTTCGTCTGTTTTTCAAGGTATAAGAGAAGAAGGGTCTGAGTGAGGGGAGTGAAAAGTGACCAAAATGTAGTATGGAAAGAGCGGATGATCTGCACATGTTTCGAGAATGTCCACTGCTGGCAGAATACTGGGACCTATTTGGTAAGACGCTCTCCGAGGTCATAGAACAGCCCATAGAGGTAAGCGTTGAACTAATTATTTTTGGGACTTGTAAATACGCACACAATATTATACTGTCTAAGGGGCAAGAAAATATCTTATTTTTACTAATCCTTTTAGCCAGGAGGGAAATATGTATAAAATGGATAAAAAACTCACCACCAAGATACTCTGGTTAAACTCCATCCTAAGGGTATATAAAATGGATAAACAGGGAAGGCAGAGCAAGAAAAACAGGTTCTGGGATATTTGGGAAAAGTATAAATTGGGAACTGATAGGGGGTCCAATGATTAAAGCAAAGGCACCACTGATTTCAAGCTGAGTCTTGAATTGAGGAGTCAAAATGACTAGCTCCCCTCCTTCCGAAAATCATGTGCTAAGAGATGGACAAAAGGAGGCCCCGAAGGAAAAGGTAACCGGAACACCCCCAACAACCAAGGGCCGAATTAAGGAAGCGGGGCCTCTGACTCCTCCATACTCTAATCTTTTTTTGCTTGATGAGGTAAAAAAAAAAAAAAAAGAAAGAAAGATGCATGCTCATCCAAAGATAATAATCTTTTTGCGAAACCGGTTACCTGAGGTAGTAAGTGGGGCCCACGCCCTCCCTCGAGTCATATTACTAGTCAAGCTTGGTTTAACCATTTTGAAGGGCTTTACTCTGCTGAAGGGGACAGTAAAGAGGGGAAATTAACACAGTATTCTGGGCAATCGAAAGAGGAAGAGTATTTTACAATCTTGGCGGTAAAAGCTGCAATCAACAAAATAATCCCCGCAAAAGCTGCAGGCCCAGATGGCCTGCCCGGGCATTTATTTTTGGATGACCACACTCAATGGGCACGATACATTAGACTATTATCAAATGCCGATGCCGAAGGAGCACCAGTCCCTATGCCCCTATTTCATGGAAATCTGCCGAAATAGTCCACATATACAAAAAGGGAGCAAGAGATGACCCCGCCAATTACAGACCAATAAGTCTGATTGTTGCAAGGCAGAAGGTCTTCGTCCGGATGCTTCTGCACAGGATCCAGACATGGTCCGAGGATGGGGATATCCTTTCACAGTTTCAGGCAGGATTCAGAACTAAGATAGGGACAATGGACCAAGTATTCAGATTCCTTCTAATTTACTGAAAGTCTGAGGTGCTGCGCGGAGGCAGTCTATATTTAGCATTTATTGACCTGAAGACTGCCGCCAACCTGGTTCCCAGGTCTAGGCTAGGGGAAACAGTTGACAAGATGGGCGTATCCCATTTTGTTCTTAACTTATTAGTCCGGCTGCATGACGGGAACTTTGCTCAGGGCAGGTGGGGTGACCAGGGTCAACTCACAGAGCGCATTCCTATCAAGAGAGGAGTAAGGCAGGGATGCGTTCTGGCTCCAACCCTATTTTCATTTTTTACGTGAACGGAGTAGTGGACTTCCTAATGGAGGAGCCGGCTGATTTATCGGTTCTGGAAGGGTGGGTGGTGAGGGGAAGATACCAACCTTGTTGTTTGCAGATGGCACGTTGTTGTTATCGAGGACCCCAGATGGGCTGCAGCGTCTCACTGATAGATTGCATCTTTTCTGTGAGTACCGGGGTTTTATTATAAATGCCAACAAAACCAAATTTATGGCTTTCAACCCCCATAGGACATGCATGAATAGCCCTCTCCTAGGTGGAATTCCCCTTCAAAAGGTCGCCACTTTTGATTACCTGGGTGTAAGATTCTCTGAAAAAATGTCATGGAAACCCCACATAGGCTTGATGTTGATGGCCCATAAGTGTACAGCAGGTGTAATAGTAAAATAACACAGTCTTTCCCATACTAGGCCTGTAGCCCCAGCCCTGCAGATAAATGACACCAAGGCCGTTAGTGCTTCCCTCTATGGAGCAGAAGTTTAGGGATTCGATAATCTGGACGAGCTCCAGAGATCGGATTATAAATTCCTAGGAGACCTAATAACAACACCAAAATACATCCCCCTCACACCATTATTAATGGATATGGGCAGGCGATCAATAAGCGAGGTAGCCAGGTTGCACCCTCTACTCAGATCAGTAGACCCAATGTGGGCAAATTGACATCTGAGTTTTATTCCCATAAACTAAGTAGGTACTATGAACCTTACCTCAATTTAATCAAAGTACCTAGAGACAGAATGCTCTATATGCATTTTAGGTATGGCTCCCTTCAAGTGGGTGAAGTGATAGAAAAATGGTCCATGAAAAACAAGAAACACTGCCCTAGTTGCCCCTGTGAAAAGTATTGCCCACCTATTGTTCGTCGGTCCGGCGTACAAAAGATCACAGAAAAAATGGCTGAGCCAGATTTGCAGGCAGCTTGGTACGCAGGAGCACCACGTTGCACTCTGTATTCTCAAGTCGGACTCTAGAACTTTTTTATCCTGTTGTGTGGCAAAGTACCTGGGGCAAGCTTGGCGATACGGTCGAAAGCGCTTGCCAGAAAAACTTCGCTTCCACAGCACAGATAACAGCTAAGACCTCTTAGCCTCAATAGTATTTTTACTAAATATCACTACGCACAAGCACTTTATTTCTTTTTAACTCTTGATAGCTAGCACAAGTAAATGAAATGAAAAGTCTCCCAATGTATTGCACTGTTTTCAAACAAAATGACGAAATACTGTTTGTTTTGTAACCCAGATTTTAGGATGATCAAATGTATAATTATGATTGGATCCTTTTTTATCCATACTTATTTTATGTTTTTATGTTGCTTTTATGACTTTTTATGCCGAAATAAAGCTTGTGATGATACCGATTCAGATGACGCTTCCGCACCTACTCCCAATATTGATAAAAAAAAGCTACATTTAGAGATGAGGTCTTGTATGTTTAAGACCTTTAGCCAGGTCATGTACTCAAAAAGTCACTCCCCATTTGAGAGGACGAGTTCTCAGAAATCTTGAACACACACCTATCTGACGATTCTACCGATTAAGGGGCAAAAAATTAAGAAAAAATAATAATATTGATCAAGTGACCCATAATAGCACTATGGGAGGTCCTAGCACCTCTTCAAATCCGGGAGGTCCCAGCACCTCAACTAATAATGAAGGTCCCCGCACCTCGAACTCCCAGAGTGTCCCTAGCAGCACGACTTACTCGGGTGTCCCTAGCGGCACAAAACATCTGGGTGTCCTTAGCGGCACAAAATATCACAGAGCTCACTACAATATGGGAGATAACTAATTTAATGATGTGGAATCCTCAGACATACCTGACGAATATATCCTAGACCTCGATGAGGACGATCAGGAATTTTATAGTCAAGAAGAGGAACTCCCTTCATCCTCTAAGGACATAATTTTTAAACCCCTGGGGGAAGAAAGGTGTTCCCCTTTAAAGCTCAAACACCCCAGAAGTTCTGAGTGGTGCCCACAAGACCATGTCACAAAATTATCAAAAAATGGGTTAGAAACCTCTTGGAGAGGGACACCCGCAACATTCTTAGAGCTGAATGCTCTAGACCCTCCATCGAGGACAAGACCTGTCATATCCCCAACTTGGACCCCGAACTGATTAAATTCCTTTTCAAACTCAGAAGAGATCCAAGGAAAGGGATGGAAAGATCCATGAAAGGGTGCCAGGACTGTCTTCTCCACATACTGGGGCCACTAGCCAAAATCATTGACTCCGCCGAGGAAAGCCATATCAATGGCACTCTCCTTAACACTGATCTGATCAAAGGCTGGAGCCAAAGGGCACTTATTCTTCTGGGAAATGCCGACGCAAGCCTGAACGCAGAAAGGCGAAGAGTCGTTCTCACTAAAATAAATCCTAAACACAGGGATAGGCGGATAAAGAAACCGCAAAAAACCCAAAAGGATTACACTTTGGGGAAGATCTCATCAAATTCCTGGGAAAATACGTATCCACATTCACTGCCTTGGATAAGGCCCAAAAGAATATGTGGAAAGTCTTTAACTCAAACCTTCTTGGAGGTTTCGGGAGAAGGGGCCTCTCTTCCGTCTGCTTTAATCAAAGGCCCTATTCGAGATCCCGTGGTTACGGAAGAGGGTACCAGTAGTACAATGTACCTCAATTCTACCCCCAGCGAGGTAGAGAACAACGCACTAGAGGGTTTAGATCCCGGAGAACTTCCAACTCCAACATCGCTTCAAGTGAGTATTCCCCTCCCTCCCCCTTCCCCTTCCCCTTCTTTCCCCCAAAAAGTGGGTGGCAGACTCAAACACTTTATTCACAATTGGAAACTGATCACCCAAGATCCTTTGGTTCTAAATACTGTCAAAGGATTTATGGTAGATTTTACACATACACCTTTTCAAACCTCCTTCCCGAAAGACTAACCTCTCTCCCTAGATCAGCAAAAATTAATAGAGGAAGAGATCTCCGCCATGCTTCAGAAAGGAGCGATAGTAGAGGTTTTCCTAAAAGCGTTAAGGTTTATAAGCACTTTCTTGTGGAAAAAAGGACAAGGGTTGAAGACCTGTCATAAACTTAAGAGAACTAAACAAGAATTTGGTCCACAGGCACTTCAAGATGTAGGGTATCCATTTTCTGAGGGATCTTCTTTTAGAATGGGACTGGTTAGTCAAACTAGACCTAAAAGATGCTTACTTCACCATTCGTATGGCGGAAGCCCACCAAACCTTTCTTCAATCTATGTGGAAAAACCATCTATATCAATTTCAAGTACTCCCCTTCGGTCTCTCTTCTGCCCCCTGGTGCTTCACCAAGGTCATGAGGACTGTCGCCTCATCCCTAAGAGTAAAGGGCACTCGTCTTATATACCTAGACAACATCCTTGTAATGTCGCAAGACTTCTCACAAATAGAACAAGATTTGAAGACTGTGATGGACCTACTAGAAAGCTTAGGTTTCATCATAAACAAAGACAAATCTATCCTGACCCCTTCCAGGACTATGGAATTCCTACGTTTTATAATAGCTACATCAAGAGGTCTTCTTTTAGTCCCTTCCAAAATAAATGCCAAAATCAGGAAGGAAAAAAGACGTCCTGAAACATCAAGATTTATCTTTGAGGGAGCTAACCAGATTACTGGGTCTCATCTCCTCATCCATCCAAGCCATCTTTCCCAGTCCCCTAAAGTAAAAGCGAGAGCCCTGAGATCGGGCCTCTGGTACGGAGATCAAATTACTCTAGATCAGGAAGCCCAATCGGAAATAACCTGGTGGCTCGAGAACCTGGATGCGTGGAATGTAAGGCAATCTTTGGCTCAAAACCAGAGTTTGTTTTAGGATCAAATGCGAGCCTCCATGGCTTGCGAGCTTGCCTTCTCAATCAGAACACTGGTGGAATCTGCTCACTAGAGGAATCCTCTCACCACATAAATTATTTGGAAGTAACAGCCGGCCTTTACGCCTTGATGAGCTTCTCTCCAGGGCAGGTCAGTCATCCTGAAGATGGACAACATGTCCTCGGTAGCCTATATAAATCGCCTGGGAGGCACCAAATCTGGGGACCTCTCGAATTTAGGCAAGAAACTTTGGATGTTCTGTTTGGAACACAGGATCGCTCTCAAAGCGGAATACCTCCCGGGGAAATCGAACATCTCTGTAAAATGGAACTCAAGGTTCCTGTTAGATCGCAGCGATTGGAAACTCAATGTTACCGTCTTCAATACCCTCAACAGGATCTGGGGTCCCCTAGAGATGGACTTATTTGTGAGCAGACTAACTTTTCAATTGAAGAACTACTTCAGCTGGATGCCCTACCCAGGGGCTCTGGCAGTCAACGCTTTCCTTCAGTCTGGGAAAGGGGCAAAAGTATACCTGTTTCCCCCCTTTGCCATGATGCAGAGAATTCTTCGGAAAGTGAGACAGGATCAATGTCCTAATAACTCCCTTTTGGCCCTTTCAGGCATGGTTCCCCACCACTCTAGAACCAGCTTGTGACCCCCCTTCTTAATTCCTATCCTAGAGAATCTTCTTACAAATGCAGAGGGAGGAAGTCACTCCCTAATTCAGAGCAGGAGTTTATCCCTTCTTGCCTGGAGTGTGTCAGGAGATCCAATGAAATCTCAGGACTTTCGTCAACAGCTTCACCTCTCCTCGGAGTATCTTGGGCCCCAGGCACTCACTACAGATAGAACAACATATGGAGAATTTGGGTATGTTGGTGACTGGGAAGGAACCTGGATTCCTTGGAGGCTCCTATTGTTGACAGAGTTCACTTCCTTGCTGAACAGTTTGAAAGAGGTCTCAGCTACAGAACTATCAATTGATATAGGTCCGCTATTTCTGCTGGCCATGTCCTTGTCAACGGTAAAACAGTAGGTAAAAATGTCATTGTTTGCAGAGTGATGAAAAGCATTCGCTTAAGAAGGCCTCCTAAGGCTAAATATGAAAGTCTCTGGGATGTAAATCTAATTCTTGGTCTCTTCAATAACTGGCCAGTAAATTCTCTACTAAATAGGAAAAACCTTTCAATTAAGCTAGCCACTCTTCTATGCCTAATTTCATGCAGAAGGGTCTCTGATGTCAAAGCCCTGGAGATTACAAATAGATTTTATAACATGTTCAGCGTCAAGTTTGAGATTTATAGACAAACTAAGACTATGTCTGATTCAATTTTTTATCCACGTTTTGATTTATGTCCAAAACGTTGCGTTGTGGACTGCATGAAAGAGTATGATCGCAGAATGTTTGCTTTTCGTCCCCAAGGTGTAAACCAATTACTTATTTCCTTTGTTAAACGCCATAAAGGTATAGCATCAACTTCTATTGCTAGATGGGTTAAATCCGTTATGAATTTGGTTGGTATTGACTTAAATCAATTTCAAGCTCACTTCCTTAGAGGTGCAATGGCCAGTAAATCTCTCCAATCTGGAGGGAAGTTGGATGACATCCTTAAAGCGGCTGACTGGTCGAACGCTAGCACCTTTGCAAGTCACTATTGCAAACCTATCGAACATACGTCTGACATAGTGTTACAGCGCTACCAACATGCATAATGTAGCCTCCGTTCTTGTAAAGAAATTGCGATTCTCCCATTACCATGACTAGAGAATCTGGATTTCATTAAAGACATGGAGGCTGACATTATCCCACCCGTCCCACCCCTTGGTGGTCTTACATTGAATTACTTCTGTCTTTACTGTAAATTAATGTTCTTTTATTGACAGTACTTGTATTATTTCTTACCTCTTCTATTATCTTGTTAAGTTATATACTTTGTTACGTTCTGGAGGTATTTACTTCTCCTTCTTTTCAGGTATCCCTTCTTAATTACGAGACGTCCGGCCCTTGGATTTACCCTTGTTGTTCCTTCTTCATTTTGCTCACCCGAGGATCATTTAGAAGCCTAGCTGTTTCATGTTTGATGGACTTACTCTCTTCTCCACATTTAAAAGAGGCTGATTGTTGATGGCTCATGCCTTTTACATATTGTTAATTAATGTTCTGTAACTTTTAGTATTGTGATGTATGCGGCTGCTTGGACTGCATTAAAAGATTTATGCATAATGTCAGCCTCTGTGTCTTTAATGAAATCCAGATTCTCTAGTCATGGTAAAAGGAGAATCGCAATTGTTGTTGTTGGTAATTCGCACGCCGGGTGCTGTTAGGGCGCCCTTTAATACTGTCCATTTCTCCACCCGAGGAGGATGATGTGTCAGAGAAAGAAATTAATTTGTTCCTAGAACTTCCTTGATAGTCTGTGGGAAATCTCCTAGAATCAGGGTGAGAGTAAATGTTTGTTTGTCGGTATGGATAGGTGATTTCCAAAGAAAAGTTATTTTTATCTTTTTCAAATTGTACTCCTTTTTGATTTAGTGTGAAGTCCTTACTGGCAGTGGGTGAGTGCTCCAAGGACGTTCATGCACAACGTTGTCAACTCATGGTATTGAACTGGCAGATCAGCCAAGATTGCCACAATGTGAGGTGTTTTCCCTCCCTAAATAAAACATGTCCAGTACTTTATCTGCCAAAGCAGCGATTGAATGCATGTTGTCTACAGTTTTCCGCAGAGCTAAAATGCCAGACATTCTGCATTGAGAAACGACTACATCACTCGGCAGTACAAAACCTCCCCCACACATGACATCGTGAGTTAAGAAAATGATCATAGAAACCCAGGCTTCCACCTCAATGCACAAGTTACTTACCTTCAGTAATGATATATCTGTAAGAAACATTTGTAGTGATAGATTACTTACCTTAGAATTACCCCAGGCATCAGACTGGAACCGGAAAGGTTTTTGTCAGCAGTACCCCTGTGCGTCGGTAGGCGGCGTCGTGCGGCTCAGTGTGCCTCGTTGGCGTCATTGGCACCGGGATGACGTTGCTGGAGCTACTTAGATGCGCCCATGCGCGCTGACATCGGTTCTGTACACAACTTTCCGCAACAAGAACGCAGAGCCATGATAGAAACTAACCACTGGTGCCATGGAACTAGGGCCCTGAACGGGATGACCTTAACCCTAGAAATCAGTTCGCAGAACGGGGAGGATGGGTGGGGCGGTAAGGAATTTATCACTACTAATGTTCCTTACAGATATATCGTTACCGAAGGTAAGTAACTTGTGCATCTGAAAGAAACACATAGGGATAGATTACTTACCTTAGAATAGACACCCCAGCAGTACCAACCCCAGTGGTGGGACTGTGAACCAAGATCACACCAGAAAGTCCTGGAGAACAGAACAGCCAAAGAAGCCGTCTCTCCGGACTTGGTTGTCCAGGCAGTAATGCTTGGTAAACGTGTGCAGCGAGGCCCACGGAGCTGCCTGACTGATGTCATGCAAGGGACCTCCCCGTCCCAAAGGAGTAGTGGCTGCCTTCGCCCTGGTAGAATGCGAGCGCAGCCCCACAGGAGGCTCCTTTTTAGCCAAAGAATAACAAGCCTTTATGCACAGAACGACCAACCGAGAGATGATTCGCTTGTGCACGGTTTAACCTTTTTTGGCGCCCATGTAGCCAACAAAGAACTAGTCATCCACCCGGAACTGTTGTGTGCAGTTCAGATAGAAAGTGAGTGCATGTTTTGGGTCCAGACGGTAAAGCCTCTCTATCGATCGCCATACTGAGTAGCTCAGGATACCATACTCTTCAAGCCCAGTCCGTAGCCACAAGAATGACTTGGGCCCGGTCGCTCTTGATCTTCTTCAGCACTCTGGGTAGAAGAGGTATAGGCGGAAAGGCGTAAAGTAGACCGCAACTCCACTCGCAATGAAAAGCCTCGCCTAGCTAGTGCCACCTTCGAAATTCCAACGTGCAGAACTGATGACATTGCGCGTTCTCTTCGGTGGCGAATAGATCCAACCAAGGCTCTTCCCACTGCTGAAAGAGACCTTGGGCGCGTCCAAGTTCAGATGCCAATCATGATCCATCATGCACCGGTGGCTGAGTTCGTCCGCCCTGGCATTCAGAGAACCTGCCAGGTGTTGAACCACCAGGGAAATGCCCTGATGTTCCAGCCATGTCCAGAGGTGCAGGGCCTCCTGACATAGGGTCCACGGCCCCACCCCGCCCTGTTCGTTGCAGTACCAAATGGCGGTGGTGTTGTCTGTGAACATCTGCACAACTCTCCCCATGACAGACGGAAGGAATGCCTTCAGTGCAATTCAGATTGCCCAAAGCTCCAGAAGGTTGATACGGAGTCTGGACCCTGCCGGAGACCAGAGGCCTCTGATCTCCGCCTCCCCATTCCAGTAGGGACGCGTCCATCACCACTGTGTGCTCCGGTTGGGGAAGGGAGAGGGATCTGCCACTGACCCAATCGCGATTCGTGAGCCACCACTGCAACTGTCGTGCAGTGCCCTCCGAGATCTGGACGTGATTGGACAGGTTGCCCTGATGCTGTGCCCACTGGAACTTCAGGTCCCACTGCGGAGGCCACATATGCCATCTGGCATGATCCACCAACAGGATGCAGAAGGCCATCAGACCCAATAGCCGAAGTGTCATCCTGACCGAAACCCAGGATAGAGGCTGAAAGATTGGAATCATAGCCTGAATATCCTGGAATCACTGCTCGGGAGGATAAACCGAAACTGCACCGAGTCCAGAACAGCTCAGATGAAGAGTAGCTTCTGAGAGGGAATCACGTGCAACTTCAGGACGTTGATGGAGAACCCCAGCAAATGCAGGAGTTCGGGCGTAGTCTGGAGGTGGGAGACGACTGCCTGGGGCGAGCCCGCCTTCAACACCAGTCGCCCAGATAGGGAAAGACTGGAACCCCTGATCTGCGCAGATGAGCTGCGACTACCGCCATCCCTTTCGGGAACACCCGAGGGGCGCTGGTAAGGCTGAAGGGAAGCACGGTAAACTGAAAGTGCTTGTGGCCTACCGTGAACTGCAGGTAACGCCAGTAGGCCGGCATGTTGGGGATGTGGAAATAAGAGTCCAGCAAGTCCAACACTACCATCCAGTCTCCAGGTTCGAGAGCAGACAAGACAAGACCTGAGCTAGCGTCAACATATTCGGAGGAAGCCATTGACGTTCCTGAAGTCCAAGATAGGACGCAGGCCCTTGTCCTTCTTGGGAACCAGAAAGTAGTGGGAATAGCAACCAAGCCCTACTTCTGGCCCAGGAATGAGGTCAATGGCCCCTTTGGCCAAGAGGGCGTGACTTCCTGCGGAATAAGCCCAAGATGGTCCCCCGACATGCAGTGGTACCGCGGTGGCATGGCTGGAGGGGTAGTCACGAAGGAGGGGGGGGGGGGAGTAGCCCGTTCAGACTATCTGCAGCACCCACTTGTCCAAAGTGATGTCGCACCAGTGGGGGAGATGATGGTGTATTCTGCCGCCCACTGGCGTCTGATGGGCCTGAAAGCTCGGACTAGGAAGGCAATGAAGTGGATGCTGCGAGGGTGGAAGTGGACTGACCTGCCCACTGGCCCCAGAACCGCCTCTGCGGTTCCCACATCCGCACTGAGGTTGTTGCTGCGCCAGCCTGTGGCTCTAGAACAAACGTGTTGGGGCACCCCTTCCGTGGCCACAAAAGGAGCGAAAAGCAGAAGGCGGAGGAGGCAGCGTGGCCGAGAGGCCCAAGGACTTGGCCGTAGCCTGAGAATCATTAAAGCGCTCCAACGCACTACCTGCTTTGTTGCCAAAAAGGTGAATGCCATCAAAGGGCATGTCCATCAAGGTGTTTTGGACATCCCCCGAAAAGTCAGTCGTCCTCAGCCAGGTGTAGCGCCACTGTCGTGGAAATCGACCTGCCCAGCGAGTCGGCGGTATCAAGTCCACAACGGATGGTGAACTTAGCTGCGTCCCTCCCAGCTGCAATAGCTTGGGAGAGCTCTGCCCGAGCCTCCTTCATGCAGTTTGGCAGCACCTGCACAACCGTGTCCCACACAGAGTGGGAGTAAACAGCCCAAAAGGCATGCAGTGTTCACCGACCGCAGCCCTAGGCTGGCAGAAGAAAACAGCTTCTTGCTATGCTGCTCCAGCTTCTTGGATTCACTATCCGGGGGGGCGGAAGGGAATGTGCTCTGGGATGCAGATGGTTGGACAACCAAGCTCTCATGAGTGGGGTGTTGGGAGAGAAAGAGGGGGTCACCCGAAGCCGGGCGATAGCGTTGGGCCACGTTCATGTCAACAGGAGCCCCTGTGTTGGGCCTGTACTAAGTGCCCAAAAGAACGTCAGATAGTGCATCATTAAACCGCAGCAAGGGCCCCGAAGAGGTTACCGCCGGTTGAAGCACTTCCGTCAGGAGGTTAGTCCTGATGGCCACTGTAGAAAGTTTGAGGTGGAGAGCCTCGGTCGCCCTACGCAACACCACTGCGTAACTTGCTTGCTCCTCTGTAGCCACGGAAGGAGGAGTCAGCACAGTCAGGCGATGTGTCGAGACCACTGGCATCCCCCAAATCCTCTGCCCAGTCCGGGTCAACCCTGCACTGTTGTGCGAGAGGGTCTTCAGACCCCTCCGAGTCCTCCCCTTCCTCCAAAGTCTGTGAAACAGGCTGAAAATAAGGAGGACAGAAGTAGGGGTACAAAGGCCCCATCGACGCCGTTCCGGTGCAGTGTCCGGTTCAGGACTGAAATCGGGGATGACGTCGCCGGTGGCACCGGGTGACATCGGAGGTGGTGCCGGGTGCGGGATCGACACTGGTGGAGGTGTAATAGGTCAACCGGTGTTGCCCGGGATCCGAGCCCGGATTCAGGGAGGTTCTGCTGTGCCGGAGCCGACAGCAGCGCCGGAACTACCGGCGGGGCTGGGGTCGGAACCACCGGCGAAGGAAGAGCAGGACTCTCAGTCGGGCCCGCGGGGCCCGAAGGCGCGCCGGGGGGCCAGACGGTCCAAAGAGTCGGGCCATGGCAGCAAGAAACTCTTGCACCTGTGTAGGCGTCGCCGACAAACCCGGGAAGAGAAGGGTAGGCTGGGGGCAACTTCGCAGGCTCCGCCAGAGCCGCTGGGGTGGCACCACTGGCACCCTCAGCCGCGACGGGCGTGGAGAAGTCAAAGAGCGACAGCGCTTCTTCGACTTCTTCTTGGAATGCTTCGACTTACCTGACTCCGAGTGCGAAGACTTAGATCCAGAAGAACGATTGTGATGGCTCCGCGACCGGTCCCTCGACCTCCCGCGGGACCGGGACCTTCAGCGCCGCCGAGCCGACTGACGGACTTCCAGCAACTTTCGGGACCGCTCCCGCAAAGTTTACGGCGCCATGGCCCTGCTATCGGGACACGACTTGGAGTCGTGGTCGCACCCCAGGCAGTAGAGACACACGCGGTGTGGGTTCGTCACCGACATCATGCAGTGATAGTCCCCACAGTTCTTGAAGCCAGGCATCCCTACGACACCAGGAGTCGATCAACTCGAATAAATGAGGTAAACGGCCTTGAAAAAGCTCAGTCAAAAATTGCCGGGGGGGTACTTGCTCTTCCCGGATCTGCGCTTGCTGGCGGGGGAAAATAAAGAACTGACGTCAGCGTGCGTGGGCGCGTCTAAGTAGCTCCAGCAAAATCATTCCAGCACCAACGATGCACGCGGAGCAGCACAACGCCGCCTACCGACGCGCAGGGGTACTGCTGACAAAAAACTTTACGGATCCAGTGTGACGCCTGGGGCTAATTCTAAGGTAAGGAATCTATCACTACGGGTTTCTTTCAGATAATTAATGGTTTTTCAAAAAACAAACATAATGCTAATTTTTCGATGAAGTGGTATTTCAATTAAGAAATTATGCCCCCAAAACATTTGCAATGATCGGCTTGAGATAGTGTGACAAGGCAATTTGTTGGAAACATCGATTAACACTCCTCAGTCTGGCATTGAGCCTGGAGATCACAACTATCGACTTACACCGCCGGCACTCTGCACTGAATAAGAACCACATTAACCAGAAGTCTCTGTGGACACCATTCCCCTCTCGCATGACGTCATCTCCCAGGAGAATCAAACAAAATGGAGCCGGAAGATCTACATTCACTCGTAAGGACGACAGAACGGTTCCGGGTGCCGCAGCTAACCAAAGGAAAGCTTAAGGTACGGTTATTCACACTTGTTTTTGCCCGCCTTGGCGGCTTCATTGTTTAAGTGGGCTTTCTATCGTCGATTACAGGATGCAACTGACATCGTCGTGGCTCTCAAGCACAGATTTATTAAAAACGAAGAGGGTTATTGCATAAACACAGTGGATTCTAGTTGGGAATATAACTGTAATTACTCCAACCCATCACCACCTTGAAATAATGATTATAACAAGAGATGCCAAGACTGTTTTTTCTAGTACTTAACATGCAAAAAGCTAGGAGAACTGTTATTCAAATACGTGAAAGTTATCCACAAATTCCATCTAAAATTCAGCATTTTGTTAACCAAGCGTTTCCCTCTTTGAACAGGCACAACGCAAGATTAAAAAGTTGCGGCCATCCCTCCAAAAAGTTTGCTTAAAAGGTAAGCAAGTTTATGGTAAAGACAGAGGTTCAGGGTTGGCCAAAAAAGGTCCAGCAACACAAGGTTAAATATTATTTAGTTAGTTGAACAAATCGGTTCTAGGAGCAAACTTTTTAGGGCAACAGATAAATATTTAATCATAGTAAGCAAATCGATAGTTACAGGTGCTCACATAAGTGACAAGGGTGCGTAAGCAAAGTAAGATTTTTTTCCACGAACATTAACAACCAAATTACACGCTGCGGGCGAATCAAATTTTTCCATGCCCTTTCCTTCGTCTTCTTTCAGTCATCGTAAGATTAACACACAGAGGCTCCCCTTGCATTGGTATAATACAATTACAGGAACAAATAACCCAGTGTTTAACTCGTCACGCTTATGCATTCATGCATAAATAAATGCAAATTGTGATTAAAAAATATCTAAACCATTTTTTATCAACCATCTAGATTGCTCAAAACAGAGTTGGCATTCTGCCTAGAAACGACTACACATAGTCGTTTCTGAACATACAAGGACGTTTTTGACCAACCACACATTAAGATTGTGAGCAGCCACCGGCCTGGTGTGACTGAACATACAATTTACTTTGCTTCTTCTTCTCCCTCTTCTTTATTGCAGTACCTGGACTATAGTATTAAGGCTGACTTAGGAGTCATTTATTGGAAGAGATCGACTGATCTCGAAAAGAGGTAATCTTGTGAGGCTTGACCTGTATGGAAGGTGTAGCTTGAAAAAATGTTGACACGCAAGTGGTAACATGAGCACTTTTTCTTTTTGTTTTTCAGTTCTCTAGGAGTTCTAGGTCCTGAGGGCTACCCTACTAATTTATATTTTGGTTTGAAACGCGTCGACCGCTATGTGACCAAACAATTGTGTGAAAATACACTATCACGCTAAAACCCTATTTTCAGAAATTTTGTGAAGGGCTGTTAAATAGCCGGTTAGACCTGTCAGCCCTTTGGGTGGTCCCTTCTATTTATTTTTTTATTTTTGTTCCCTTTTTGCCTCCTAACTCCTTTCGCCTTTTTATGTCCACTGAGATTTTTGGTGTTGTCCTGGGGGTTAGGTGCTACCTTGTCCTTATAACTTTTTGAGGCCTTGTCGCACATTTCAGAAGTGGTGAATACAGAGACACAAAATGGTGGCTGCCAGCTGACAAGGAATTTTACCTCAGAGACTGGCCCATAGACTAGTGAAGAGGTTCTGGAACCTTCTGGTCCACTCTGGAACCTTGGGGTCCAGGGGTATAAAAGGCCGGTACCTGGGTGGCGATTTTGTGTGTGACCTGAGAACTTGCTGGAGTATAGGCTGTGGTTCAGGGGGTTAGAGCGCGAGTGGGATTGACTTCTCCTTTGGATTGCTTCCCTGTGGCTTTCCTTGCCCCTTGCCTCAAGACCTGACCCAGCCAAGCTATCAATTTGAGAAACTGTGTCCTGATGACCAACGGGATCTAGCAGGGAGCTTTTATCCTCCTTGATCCCCACCAGAGTAACTGTGCGGCCCAAACTGCTTGACCGGAGCTGCACTGTCGCACCGCAGGAGAGCTTACTGTCCTAAGGGCCAGCTAGGGAACGAAAACCCCTCTGTCATTTCCCCCAGTGTCCGCCCAGCGGTAGAATCCCAAGAGGGGTGGTGGACTGGAAACCCTGCCAAACTTACCGGTGAAGTAGGGAGACAGGCTGTGGAGTTCATCCTTTCCGACAGAATAATTGAAGTTCTGCGGTAGTGTGGGGAGGGGTTAGCGTGTCTGGCAGCATCGGACCTGGGTCCACGAAAGGAGATAGTCGGTGAGGAGTGAGGAGTCCCCGTCCGGAGGTGGGGAGCGAGAGGTGAACTGAGCGCGGTGCAGCCGCCGCGTCTGTGGAGGTTTCGCTGAGGGGGCAGCACCGACGGATCGTGTTTCCCCCCTGGCGCAGGCCCAGAGGAGTTCCTGTCAGCTACTTTGAGGAGGCGGCGCCGAATAGTAGACGCACTTCCCGCGCGCAGCCTCATTCTCTCGCAGCTGCTTTGGTGTGAGGAACTGGCTCTTGGGAGGCCTCACCCAGTGCTGCCTCCTGTCAACGGAAGTGTCTCCTTCCCCGCGCAGGCCTGATAAGTGCTTTGGCCTCGGCTGGGGAGGGAGAAGTGTGCGCTTTACGCGTAGCCTGCCGGCTGCCCTGAATAACTGAACTTCAGTCTGAAGACCACAAGTAAGCTGGGATCCGGGGCTGGGGAAGGAAACTGAAACCGAGGCATCATCATTAAGAGTGGCGAGGGAGATATACTTTGGGGATGTCTGAAGGAAGCTGATCAATAGACCAGGGGAGCCAACTATTGGGAAAAACGGATACCCTGAACTCAAATAAACCGCTACTTGTAGTACTTTGATTGGAACCCTTCTGAAGTAAATCTGTTTTCAGTCTTGCAAACAAACTATTCAAATATTGGGTTTTGCTGGAAATTACTGCCTATACGTATCCGCCGAGAGAGGGGGAAAAGTTATCCAAATACTGTAAATGTAATGTCTGAGATTATAAAAAAAAGGGAGATAACGAATGTGCCCAAATGTTCATGAATTGTGCCTCTAGCTTCTGGGAGTTGAGGTGGTTGTGAATTCTGGCTAACTTATAAAATTCAGGTCTTCAAAGCCCTGATCTAAGGTTATAGCAATTGAGGAGATTAGTGAATTCTTACCAATAGTTACCAAGGTACTGAAAATCAAATGTAATGAAGAAGTTATATTGAAACCAGAAAACCAAATGTGAAAGTGCTTGTTATATGTAAACGACCCCTGCCTGCCAGGGAAAGACTTTCTAGAGAACTTTTATAAAGCGAACTGTATTTTTCTAATCTGGTGTAGTGTCATTTTTAGTGGATGGACGCCGGCTTACTGTGTGAGTGTGACGCAGGTGCAACACAAGTGCTTTGGGGATAGGTCTTGCCACTCTGTGTTATGCTACCCTATGTAGACTGGAAAACTCCAGGTCTAACATAGCCTGTAAATTATGTTGGGTGCCCTGGAGAGTACACAGTCTGGTTGCTGCCTGTAACAAGGTTGTGAAAACATTCAGTCTAAAAAAAGTCCCAACCTGTTTGGGCTTTATCTTTTTGTTTCACTTATTCATTTATTTTTTTCTCTTTTTCAATGTGTTTACTCTTTTTGAAGCACTGAACTCGAGTTTATATATTTTAATGTTGAATTTGTTGTCTATGTCATGTCCAGGTTTTGTCCAACGATATAATTTGTGATGTTAAATATATGTAATATGTATCAAATCACGTTTGTGGTCTGTTGAACAATTGTTTTATATGTTGTCCTTATGAACACTGATGACAATTTCTAAAAATTGATTTTTCATGAGAAAATGAACTCTTAAACAGAAAAATGAATTTCGGTCACATCAAGTGTCATGTGTGATCTAATGAAATGCTGAATATATAATATCAGTACTGGCATGTATGTTGTTGTGTACTTGTAAACTCAATACAGGCAGTATAAACAGCAAGTAAAGGAACAGTTGGGGAATACTTCTTCTTATGGAACCAAGCAAATATTTCACATTTCATTGCTTTCATAACTTTAAGCTACACAGGAGGAGTAAAATGATAACTAACTGACAAAGGTTTAGGTTATGATATATCATACGCAGGTTACATTTGACTATGCACTGCTAGTAAGATAATTTATGTTCAGCCCACAAGTAGATCTAAAGAGAACAATCAAATCAGTTAGACAGTTAGATGATGGATTCAAAACATTTTTTCATGTAGCAGCTCTCAATGTCACTCAGATACGCTTTTGTATTGAACGAACAGAGGTAGCTCTGGATCTGAAGCGAAACTTGACAATCTTTGCTTTGACTGTTTGAGGTTACCTTGTTAAACCAAATTCTAACCTAAGCAATGATGGTTTAGAGGCACACAGTAATAAAATCACAGTTCTAAATAAAGCACACTGTGCATTATCTAACCAGCTATCCCAGGGAACAACTATTGTGCATATGGAAGTGTCCACACTCAAACGTAGTTGTTATCAGAAACGTCGGCAAATATACCTTTATCAATCTGCTAGGAATTCCTTTTAACTTTCTTCTTCCAGAACACTATCACCTTGATTTCACAAGTGTTTACCACTAATTTGTTATCTTTATTACATTTACTGAGAACATCCATTGGTCTTTGAAGACCAACTACTGCGAGATTGAGAAGCACCAAAAATCGACTATGCATATGATTTTAGTGGACAAGTTGCTGCTGTAACTAAACAAAGCCTTCTTTCAGCAACTGGCCAGTGTAATGTTATAGGATAATTGGCAATCCTACTGCAATTTTAACTGGACCAGAGTGTTTTTATAAAGAGGTATGACCCCACTCAATAAAATGGGTGTGATACACCAATTATTTAATTTTCTCCATTGGAGACTCTTACAGAACCCAACCAAAGATGCTTGAAAATATATATCAGGTATATAAGGGCAAGAGCTTCACATTACAGATTTATGAAACAGCATCATAATAGCAACAATGTTGTCAAGTGTGTCATAAGAGGGGCAAACCCTGTCTGCAAATGAAGAATCAAGTTGTTTTTAACTGCCCACTTCTGTTGGTACTGTAGGAGCAGCTATGTGCCAGGCTTTGTGTGTCAGGCCTCTCATGCTTTGTTTGAAGATGATGCCTTGTATTTTGTCTAGGAGCTCAACTGCAGGTTTGGCAACAGGGCTATTTACCGAAACACTGAATCCCCTCATGACTAAGGCTTTGTGGGCTTTGGTCTGCCTGTGTCGGACAAGTTTGAAGCGATTGTTTACAAAGGTAGAATGTTATAGTGTCCCGCTATGCAATCTAAGGATATGAAACAGAGTTGGCAACTGCAGTGCAGTATAGCTCTGAGGTACAGAAAAACGCTACCACTATTCTGTACTTACCCTGTCTGTTTTTCAGGATGATTTTATGGCAGGCAGAATGAGATGGTCAAAAGAAGCAACTGCATGAGTGTGCTTCAGTATTGAATCAGTATTGATGGAAAAAAGATGGCTATTTGATGGTACTAAAGTGAGGAGAGCTTAAAGTCATGAAGTCAGTCTTTGGCTGCTGGCTGAAGGAGAAGCTCAACTGTAGCTCAGCCTTAGCTTCTCAAGATGATGACTTTTGTTAAATGCCATGGTAGATCACACACCCACCTCATGGCTTTATGCCCAAGGTGAAGTCTGTGTCTATTTAAGTACTATACATAACATATTAATCCCTTCCTTCATGCTTATCAGATCATGTTCAACGTAATACCATGAATGTATGCAAGCAATGGTTCAAGGGTTACGTACTAAATATAAATAAAAGTATACATTTAGTGTACAAGCTGTAATAGCTAACTGTTTAGAAAACACCCATTTATTCTTACCTTTTTTTTGGTTCCATGCATGAGCTTCTTCTAAACAGTTTCGATCATACTGGTACTGACCATTTTTGCAAAAGTAATCATCAGTACAAAGAACGATTCCTCCTGGGTTCTGTTCTAGCAACATCCTGTAAATAGATTGAATTAGAAACCGACGAAGACGTCACTGATCATGATGGAACATACTGTCCCCTCTATTTTTCAAACCAGACACAAACCCTGATTTCACTGTATACTTCATTAAAGAATCTAAGATAAACATGAAAGTATTAACTGGTTTCATTAAAAACATGACATAATATTACAAGAACATAAATTACGCTGGTAACTCAAAGAAGTAAAAGGGGTAATTAATTTTCATTAGCAATTACAATCTGCTGTCCGTTCAGCTATTATTTCATAGCACATTAGATACATGTGATCATTGGAATACTATTTGAAGATGACAACTAATTAGACTTGAAGGTTGGCTATAGGAGAGAGTGGACAATCAAATACAGACCAGGTCACAAGTTAACTAATTTCCTTTCAAGAAAAAAAGAGTATCTGATGCATGAAATATTATATGCAACTTCACAATGAAAAATATAATTCATAGAAAAAAGTGGAAACAAATGTTATTGAATTATAATGGAATTGTTCCTTGTAATCCTAGTTCAGTATCACAGGAAAATTCAATGAAGATATAACGGAGAACATTACATTTCCAATTAGCAGTTCATGGTAAAAAAAAAACTGGCATTTCATAACGAACGGTACAGCCTCCACAGCCCCATTTTTTCTAATTCTTCCTTACTATGTATATTTATTACATCAAAACCTCATACCTGCTGCAAAGGGAGACCCCAAAATCTAAAGTATGTAAAGTTGCTTTCTGATCACATCTAATTGTACATCGATCTGTTGGCATAAACAGAAAATTATTATGAGGCTAGTGGAATTGTTTCACCAGTGAAACGAGAAGAAAAAATACTTATATGTCATGTTTCTGAGAAGAGGGGCACAGTAGTGTAATTTTCACTTAAGTTTACTTTAATTATAGTCTCCAAATGCGTTCGATCCTAGATAAACACAGTCATGATGGCATGTTATGTGTGACGAGCATGCTTTAGTCAAACATATTGAGCAAAGGGTGCACTGCTGTCAGAAGAGTCTAAAGTGACATCACGTAATGATAGGGTGCAAAGAGGACGCACCAAACTATAAGTGTATATACAGTACTTTACAGTGTTTTTGAACAGGGGGAATTGTGAGCAAAATGGTGAATAGATTTGGAGCACAATTTCCATTAGAATACAAATATATATCAATTTTCCATGTAACGATCATATGTGTAGGACACAAATATATTTACATTATATAAAAATTGCGTGTGTAGGAGCTGGCCAGGTACTATATTCTTCACTTATTATGAAGAATAGAAATCTGATATCTCAAATATCATAAGAATAAACTTAGGTCATCAATTTTTTGTGTGAAATACCTTACTTCTGGCCGTTGTACATCAAAACATATACCGCTTATCTGATTAGCACAAACAAGTAGGGACACTGCTAATATGTAGCCATTCAACTTATTATTCAAATGCTTGATTTTGAATAAGTATCCTTTCTAAGACATGTTCACTCACATACTTTTAACAATTCAGTCGGAAAGGTTGTCTCAGAATATTATTGCATGCACTCTGCTGTTCAAGTGTTCTTGCGTTATCTTATTTCCATATCCATTATACTATTCTCCCACACCAGTGTAGAATGGAAATTAAAACCAGACTCATATTCGTTGTTGGTAGAAGTGTTATGGTTTCTCTTAACGGTTATATTTTTCAATGGTCAACTTGGTTGGTTTTTGTTGGGCCGGAAAAGTCTCTTGCATGCTGACGGATGGAGACCACGGCTCTGAGTGTCCCAGGTGCATAGATATTTGGATCTCTGTGTAACGGGGAAGGCAGGACGAACTGCGAACATTGTGCTTGGTGGGAGTCTGCTCCCCTGTTACCTGCTGCGTTTCCCTCTCAACAGCGGCCGGACCCCAGTTGGAGCGATGAGCCGTTACATCATTGGCCCAGCCCGGGCGAGAACGGCGATCCCTTTAAGAGAAAACAGTGGGCGGGCGCCGCTCCGCCTCTCGACGACCCGGAAGGAAGGCCAAAAGAGAGCCCAGCCAGAGAGTGGACGGACAACTACCCGGAAGAGGAAGAAGCCGAAAGACTGAAGCTGCAGATCGCCAGCCGAAAGCGAGAGGGAGAAGACCGACGAACCGACGAGAGTTCCGGACCAGAGACGCAGCCCGGAGGCCAACGGTCCCACGATTCGCCCTGCCACACACCCACGGGAGGGGCGTGGCTTCAACAGGTACGGGGCCGTGTAGCGGGTTGGGTGGCTCAAAGGGTCCAACCTACGGACTGAGAGTGAGAGTGAACCCCAGTGGCCGTATACTTCCCTGCACGCCTACCCTCCCTCACGAGCACTGTCTGGCACGGAGTGTACTTAGTTCTACCCTCACTGGTGTCCCTCACCCCCGGCCCCCTCCCGAGAGTACAAGCGACGGACTGACGAGTTCTCTCTTTTCTCTTGCCTATATGTCCCGACGTGAGAGAAGAAGAGACGAAGACCGTCCGAGGTGTCCCGAGAAGCATCCTGGAGACCACGAGGAAACCCCCATTTGACTCTGCCGCCTTTGCTCGTGAAAGACTAACGAGTCGACAGAGACGTAGCTACATTAAAATAAAACCTTCTTTACGTTCCCTTATAAAAGATTCAGTATCTTCATTGTCCGCATCCCCCTGGGAGCAAGTAGAGGCCCCGGAGCCGAGCATAGCCGACGCCCCCCTGGGACACGTGGTGTCAGAAGTGGGATCAGCAACATCCCCCATCTGTAGTGACAAGATGGACACCCTCATTGAGCACATTATAAAAGGACAACAAAAGCTCGAGTGGGCCGTAGAACGGCAGCTGGCAGCCGCCCAAGCGGACAGGGACCTCTTTAAATCCTCACTGACCGCTCAACTTGAAGGCATGAAGAACGTGAGGCCGTCACTCCCTCTATCGACGGGAGAAACGCGAGTGCATACTCCCCACCCATCGGGAATCGCATTACAGAAATATATCGCGGGGGAGGACCCAGATGCGTTCCTACTAAATTTTGAAAGAGCCGCCCGAGCCTTGGGATGGCCAGAGGAGAAATGGCCTTTCTTTCTCGCCCCCCTTTTGTCCGGAGAGGCACAGTCGGCCTATCAGGCTGCGAATGCCCTGGGAAACACCCCTTACGCTATGGTTAAGGAAGTGATCTTGGACCATCTAGGCCTAGACCCGGAAGCCTATAGAGTGAGGTTTCGAAAAGAAAGAGGCCTGCCCGGCGAAAACCCAAGGACCCTCTTCTTTCGTCTACGTATGGCCGCCAACAAATGGCTGAAGCCTGAATCCTGCTCCAAGGAGGAAATCCTCAACAAAATATACCTAGAACAATTTATGGAGGCCCTACCGTATGCCACCCAACGGTGGTTACGTCAACATGTGGGGCTAGAGGTGGATCACGCTATTGAAATGGCCGCCCAGTACGCTAGGGCCCAACCTCGACTTAGCGCTATCGACTCTGAGAAATCCGGCAAAGCCCTCACCCCTCTGAAGCATGACCGAAAAGCGAGACCGCCTTTTGAACCACCCAAAACGAGAGTCCCAGGGATGATGTCTCCCTTGTTGAAAGGTCCACAATGCTATGAGTGTGGTGAGTGGGGCCACATAGCCCGGATGTGCCCCAGGAAAAGGCCCGCTGAAGAGCCGATGGAGGTCGGATACCTCCCAAAGACAGTGATGTACTCCGCTGAACTGGGCACGGCCTTTCACGTGAGTATGAGGATGAATGGTTTTAGGGTAAGAGCTCTCCTGGACTCCGGGTGTAAACAGTCAGTAGTGCAGGTACGCTTCGTCCTACCGGAGCAGTACATACAGGAGGCCCAGGTCTTTATCAGATGTGTTCATGGAGATGTGAAACCCTACCCCGTGGCTTCCATCTCCGTAGAGATACCAAATAGAGAGACTAGTACTGTGCGGGTAGGCGTGGTTGATTCCCTGCCAGAAGACATGATCCTAGGCACGGACAACCCTGAGTTCCTTTCGCTCTTTAGGAAAACCCTTGCCCCTAGACCTTCCGAGATAGGGCATTCCTCTCCAGCTTTTCTAAGCCCCGAACCCTGGGTAATTGATAGGAATTTTAGGTTCGCGCAGACAGAAGACCGAACCCTATTCAACGCCTGGGATAGTGCCCAACAAAGCCAAGGGGACCCCTCTCCGTCCTACCCTAGGTTCTTGATCAGAAAGGAGCTGATATATAGACAGGCCACGGAGACGAGCCCTTGTCAGTTGTTGGTGCCCGCCTCCTTCAGGGAGCAAGTGTTGTTTTTCGCCCACTCCCACCTCACTGCAGGACATTCAGGAAAAGAAAAGACGACCGAGAACATCCTAAGACATTTCTTTTGGCCAGGGATCTACCGGGACGTACAGGAATATTGCGCCAGGTGTGAGGTGTGTCAGCGGAAGAACGTCCATCGACCCAGTGCGGCGCCGCTACAACCCCTGCCGATCATCGGAGTGTCCTTCGAACGTGTCGGTATGGATCTCATAGGTCCCTTACCCCGGTCCAAAAAGGGGAACATATACGCCCTTGTAATCGTGGACTACGCCACCAGGTTTGTAGAAGCCTTCCCCTTGAGAACCACCACTACGGCAGCCATAGCGGAGAAGTTTGTGGAACTATTTGCACGGGTAGGGTTTCCCAAGGAAGTCCTGACGGATCAGGGTACCCCCTTCACGTCTAAATTGATGAGAGAAGTGTGTAAATCCCTCGACATAAAACACCTGAAAACCTCAGTATACCATCCCCAAACTGATGGTCTTGTCGAGCGGTACAACCAATCTCTGAAGACGACCCTGAAAAAAATCCTATCATCAGAAGGAATGGATTGGGATCGCTTACTGCCCTTGGCACTCTATGTTCTACGAGCACAAAAACAAAGCAGCCTGGGCTGTTCCTCGTTTGAACTCTTATATGGGCGACTCCCTAGGTCCCTCCTTGAAATGACCAAAGACATGTGGGAAACAGAAGACCTACAGGAACAATCTTCCATGTTAGAATACACCACCCAGTTACGGTCCCGACTAGGCAAACTCCGGAATCTGGCACACACCAGTCTGGAACAACACCAAAACAAACAAAAAAAGGAATTATGACAAAGGGAAAAGGCTAAGAAGACTTTCCATAGGGAAATGGGCTCTGGTGATGCTCCCGTCTTTAAGCAGCAAAGCAAGACACGAATGGCAGGGGCCATTTCAGGTCATTGAGACTATAGGACAAACCACTTACAGACTACGGATGTCCCCTAGCAAAACCCAGACATATCATATCAACCTGTTGAAGGAGTGGCTGGGTCCACCTCCGCGGGACAACCATTGGGTTGAAGACGCCTCCCCTTCGTCCCCCACCTCAGTAGAACAATTGGTGGTGAACCCGGAGCTGACGGCCTCCATGAGGGCCAGTCTACAGGAGACGCTGCGGTCTTTTACAGATGTCTTCTTGGATCTTCCTGGGAGGACCAGCTTGATAGAACATCGCATCAACACCGCCCCGGACAAGACCGTGCAGCTACGACCATACCGCATCCCCGCAGCCCGCCAAGAGGTCATAAGGAAAGAAGTACAAGAGATGCTGAGATTGGGCGTAATCCGACCTTCCACCAGCCGTTGGTCCTCCCCCATAGTCCTGATACCCAAACCAGATGGTTCCAAGCAGTTTTGCATGGATTTTAGGGCCCTGAATGCCATCTCAGATTTCGACACATATCCGATTCCGAGAGTGGATGATTTAATCGAAAAGATCGGGGATGCCCATTTCATTACCACCATTGACCTCACGAAGGGGTATTGGCAGGTGCCTCTTAGGGAGGAGGACCGCAAGAAGACCGCCTTCATCGCCGACAATGGCCTGTATGAATTTACCGTCCTCCCCTTTGGGCTACACGGCGCCCCGGCGACCTTTCAGCGCCTAATGAACGCCGTATTGCAGCCCTACACCACTTTTAGCTCAGCATACTTAGACGACATAGTCGTCTATATCAAGGATTGGGCAGAACATCTCGAGCACTTGAGAACCATCCTAACAGCGCTCCGGCAGGCGGGACTGCACATCAACGCGAAAAAATCCAGAGTGGCTTACACCAGCGGGAAATATCTGGGGTACGTCTTGGGGGAAGGGGCTATTTCCCCACAACAAGAGAAAGTGAAGGCCATAGAGAACGTCCCTTTTCCCTCAAACAAAAGAGAACTGAGAGCCTTCCTCGGACTCATCGGTTATTACCGACGATTCATAGACCGATTCGCAGAGAAGGCTGCCCCCTTGACCGACCTACTGGGCAAGGAGAAAAAGACCAGAGAGATCACCAACCCTTCCCCTGAAGCCCTCTCGGCTTTTCAACATCTAAAGAAGTGTATGACATCGGCCCCTGTCCTCATGTCCCCTGATTTTTAGAAACCCTTTATCCTTGCCACCGACGCCTCAGGGGTGGGTATAGGGGCGGTTTTATCCCAGACAGGAGTGGACGGGCAGGAACACCCAGTGTTATACATTAGCCGCAAATTATTTCCCCGAGAGTGTAGATATTCCACCGTCGAGAGGGAGGGATTAACAATAAAGTGGGCCACAGAAAAAATAAATTATTACTTGGAGGGGAGACCATTCATCCTACATACCGATCACGCCCCATTGCAGTGGATGCATCGGAACAGCAGTAAGAACGCTAGGGTGTTGAGGTGGATCCTTTCCCTGCAACCTTACTCGTTTACGGTACTGCATCGCAGAGGCAAAGAAAACGGTAATGCTGATTACGTGTCACGTGTACCTCCTCTCCCCGAACGGGAGAAGCCAGGGGGAGAGGTGTGTAACGGGGAAGGCAGGACGAACTGCGAACATTGTGCTTGGTGGGAGTCTGCTCCCCTGTTACCTGCTGCGTTTCCCTCTCAACAGCGGCCGGACCCCAGTTGGAGCGATGAGCCGTTACATCATTGGCCCAGCCCGGGCGAGGACGGCGATCCCTTTAAGAGAAAACAGTGGGCGGGCGCCGCTCCGCCTCTCGACGACCCAGAAGGAAGGCCAAAAGAGAGCCCAGCCAGAGAGTGGACGGACAACTACCCAGAAGAGGAAGAAGCCGGAGGACTGAAGCTGCAGATCGCCAGCCGAAAGCGAGAGGGAGAAGACCGACGAACCGACGAGAGTTCCGGACCAGAGACGCAGCCCGGAGGCCAACGGTCCCACGATTCGCCCTGCCACGCACCCACGGGAGGGGCGTGGCTTCAACAGGTACGGGGCCGTGTAGCGGGTTGGGTGGCTCAAAGGGTCCAACCTACGGACTGAGAGTGAGAGTGAGCCCCAGTGGCCGTATACTTCCCTGCACGCCTACCCTCCCTCACGAGCGCTGTCTGGCACGGAGTGTACTTAGTTCTACCCTCACTGGTGTCCCTCACCCCCGGCCCCCTCCCGAGAGTACAAGCGACAGACTGACGAGTTCTCTCTTTTCTCTTGCCTATATGTCCCGACGTGAGAGAAGAAGAGACGAAGACCGTCCGAGGTGTCCCGAGAAGCATCCTGGAGACCACGAGGAAACCCCCATTTGACTCTGCCGCCTTTGCTCGTGAAAGACTAAGGAGTCGACAGAGACGTAGCTACATTAAAATAAAACCTTCTTTACGTTCCCTTATAAAAGATTCAGTATCTTCATTGTCCGCATCCCCCTGGGAGCAAGTAGAGGCCCCGGAGCCGAGCATAGCCGACGCCCCCCTGGGACACCCTGGTACTGATTTCTGGTCATGGGTGAACACGGATCATGTGTGCTGACCATGATCTAGGCATGTCTCACGGTAAAGCGATCTGCTTAGAACTGGATGGGCACACCAAGCGATACCCTTCCGAATGTAGACGGCTACTGCCTTTACGCAAAGTTAGGTGACATGAGCGTGGTGGTGGCAGAACACTAGTTTGTTGTTCAGTAGAATCTGTAATGTGAACAGGTCTTTTTAGGTCTCGGCCTGCGAAAGACTGCGCACATGCACAGTCGAGCTGGCGAGATTTAATGATGTAGGGAGAGTTTCACCAGCGAGGTTAAGCCCCGCCCCTCTTCTCCATTGGCTGGCCTCCTAAACGGTGGCCAGCCATTGGAGAAGAGGTCCTAGTGACGTTCTTCTTTGTCTCTAAGCCCCGTCCTTTTCAGGCGGGGCTCCTTGACTTACTGCTGGCGTAAAAGGTTTCTTATCTTCTTTATGAGTCCAGATGGCCCATAAAGAAGATAAGGAACCTTTTACCCCAGCAGGAAGTTCAACAGCCTCGCTAGGAGGCTGTATTTTAATTTCTGTTTTCCTTTTACAGATCATATGGGAGAAAGATCCCATCGGCGCCGTGTGGTGTGTTGGATAGCGGTTCTTGGAATCCGGTGGCCTCGCGTCGAGGCTTTTTAAAAACAGCTTGTGTGTCGATGACGGACTCGTGGGGGCGGTGCGCGGCATGAGCAGGGTCGCGTCATTATAGTAGCAGTGCCAACAGCTGAAAGGTATCATTGTGAGCAGTATAGTTGGTTTGCGGGAATGCCGTGCGGGAGGCATTGAGTGCATCAGGAACCTGACCGTGGTAAGCTCATCGGGTATGCCGCGTGTGAGTTTCAGCACCGGGAGCACTGTGTTTTAAATATCGGCGGCGCTGTGAGATTTCATGGACTCGTGTCAGTCTATCGGATTGAAGTCGTGTATGCTTCAGCATCGAGAGCGCAATGTCTTTTATACCGGGAGCACTGTAATTGACGCGAGCATTTGCACTGGGAAGGAGCGCTGCATAATTAGTGCGGCTGTTTGCTTTCGACTTAGAGAGTCACTGGGGCCTAAGTGCAAATGCCTGGGGTGTCTATGTATCTGTTCCCAATGTGGAGTCGGCTAAGGCGGCACGTTTCTTCAGCAGACTAGCTGTGAGTGGGAGTGGGTGGCAGCGCGCACTGAAGCAGCTCTGCTGGTGTGCCGCTGCTGAACTCCCCCCCCCTCCTCACCCCCCTCCGAGAATATTTGAATGTTGAGGCGGGTTGACAGAGCGCGATTCCACCAATTGTTTATGCTGCACTTAAGCGCTCTGATTGGTGGTGATGTAATGTTTTGTCTTATTTACAATAGAGCGAGCGGCGCGCTCCTGAGGTCAAGTTTTAGAGCACGGAAGATGCCTTTACCGTGTAGATGGAAAGAATTTGAATAGCGCAGCTGGGCGGGAGTATTTCCCTGTTGCCATGCGGTTGATTTAAGGCGCGATAGAGAGGAGCGCCTTTATCATTGTGGGCTGAAGGGCGGCTTGATCACAGGGCGCGTCCACCAGTTTGCCAAGGGCGGGAACTAAGGCGCCGCGAGGTTGGATCGGTTGTGACATATTGAACGGACGAGCTGTAATTTCGGGAGCACGTCAGTTAACAAGCGCCTGCTGGTCCTTTGGGAGAATCACTGTGGCCTAATAATTGAGGTCTTTGACTCTTACGCTCAAGGTTGAGTGTTCGATACCTGGCGTTTCAATGTATCTTTTGCTTCAATTTAAGGTGTATGCAATACTAATTTAGTTGTCTAAAATGTTGCTAAAATAGTGCATTTATAGAGGAGCTCCTCCTGCCCTGGAGTCCACCCTCCCTCCTCCTCCTGCCCTGGAGTCCACCCCCCTCCTCCCCCTGCTCCTGAGTCTCCTCCCCCTGCTCCTGAGTCCACTCCCCCGCTTCTGAGTCCACCCCCCCGCTCCTGAGTCCACCTCCCCGCGAGTCCAACCCCCCTCCCCCTGCCCTGGCGGCACCCACGCTTCACTTGTAACATTTTAAAAGTAAAGCGCGGGTGCAGCATTAAAATAATTCAGCAGCTTTCTTGTGGGTTTGTGTTGATGCTGTTGAAGGAGCTAGGGAACTGGAGTTGCGAAGAAAGTGGGGGATGACATAGCTGCTGCCTTCGTTGGTTGCTGGCTTCCACGATATTAGCTTATTATATTAAAAAAAAATAACACAAGACCACGTTATTTTTCAGATGTCTGCTTTGAGCTCTCGTCCCGGAAGCTAATTTTTGTGTGTTCTTTTTGCATTGTGAGGTGGAAGCAACTTTTGTGTGTGTGTGTTTGTGTGGCTCTGTGTGTGTGGCTCTATGTGTGTGTGGCTGTGTGTGTGTGTGTGTGTGTGTGTGTGTGTGTGTGTGTGTGTGTGTGTGTGTGTGTGTGTGTGTGTGTGTGTGTGTGTGTGTGTGTGTGTGTGTGTGTGTGTGTGTGTGTGTGTGTGTGTGTGTGTGTGTGTGTGTGTGTGTGTGTGTGTGTGTGTGTGTGTGTGTGTGTGTGTGTGTGTGTGTGTGTGTGTGTGTGTGTGTGTGTGTGTGTGTGTGTGTGTGTGTGTGTGTGTGTGTGTGTGTGTGTGTGTGTGTGTGTGTGTGTGTGTGTGTGTGTGTGTGTGTGTGTGTGTGTGTGTGTGTGTGTGTGTGTGTGTGTGTGTGTGTGTGTGTGTGTGTGTGTGTGTGTGTGTGTGTGTGTGTGTGTGTGTGTCTCTCTGTGTGTGTGTGGCTCCGTGTGTGTGTGGCTCCGTGTGTGTGTGGCTGTGTGTGTGGGTGCAAATGCAATAGGCCTCGCATTTGCGAGAGATTAGGCTATTGGCATTGTAAATGACAATGCCATAAATAAAAATGTTGTCATTTACAATGCCAATAGCTCTAACTTTTACAAAGGCGAGACCGTTGCATTGTAAATGCTTGTTACCTGTGCCACTGGAGTGGGCCCTCCTAGCCCACTTGCGTAAAGTTATCTAACGGTATAATTAAATCACCATTGGCCTTCATGGATTGTGTGTAGCGCCGGACAGCACATGACACTTGGATGTGCGTGCCTGTGGATTGCACATAACATTCAGGCCTGTGGGTTTTATTTTAGAAGCAAAGGGCCTGGAGAGTCTGCCGAGGTGAGGTCTGCATCCCCCAAACAGGAGATGTGTATTTCTGACATTACCGAGGGCTTATGTGAGACACACACTGAAAGGATAGTAGCAGAGCATCCTCTGTGCACATCAAAGGGCTCTGTGATTCAAAGGGCTCTACGATTCCACAAATAATTACTGCACAAGTGGGGCCAAGGCTCACTGTCAGGGAAATGGTGGGACAGATAAAGTTAGCAATAGCAGGGAATCTTGATAGAGAGGAAGGCATAGCTCTTTAAACCTTTATTTGGTATATTTCAGTGAAATTGAAATTGAAATTGAAAGTTCTTGATAAAGCGCACTGCGACCTAGCGGCTTCCTGGCGCTGAAGTAGACAGATGAAAGGGAAGGAACTCTACTGAGGAAGTCAGCAGGAGTACGCTTGAGAAAAAAGGAAGGTCTTAAGGGCCTTACGGAACTGGAGATAGACTGGGATTGATCTGGTGGTCAGCGGGAGACTGTTCCAGAAGCAGGGGGCTAGTACGGAGAAGCGAGTACCTCCAGTCTTGGATTTGCAGAAGCGCGGAACACTAAGGAGGGCTAGGTTGGAAGAGCGGAGGGAGCGGCTGGGGGTGTAGGGGCTGATAAGAGAATTAATAAAGACCGAGTGCGAGCACGGGCCATGAAGGCCAGACAGCCAATTTTAAAAAGTCCTCTTTGGCGGATGGGAAGCCAATGGAGGGATTTCAGCACAGGAGTGATGTGGAGGGACTTGGGGAGGTGAAAAATAAGACAGGCGGCCTGATTTTGAATAGCCTGAAGCAGCGAAGTTCGTAGGCAGGAATGCCTACGAAGAGGCTGTTCCCGTAGTCGAGACGGGACAAAATCAGAGCCGAAATAATAAGTTTGAGGGCATCGGAAGAAAAAAAACAGGACACTTTCCGGATGATCCGGAGGGAGAGGAAGCAAGAAGATACAACTGAACTAATCTGGGCGTGCATGGAGAGGTCCCGACTGACTTTAATACCCAAGGTCTTAGCAGAGGCCGCTGGCGTGGGCGAGGGGCCAAAGGTGGAGGGCCAAAAAGCTGCAGACCAAGGAGAGATGATATGGCCAGTCAGGACCAGCTCCGTTTTGTCCAGATTAAGTTTCAGTTGATTGGAGTTCATCCACCCCGAGATGAAGGCTAGGGTGGAATGAAATTTGGGTAGGGAGTCAGAGGGGGAAGAGAGATCAAATACCAGCTGGAGGTCATCCGCATAGTTATATACGGAGACCCCCATTTCAAAGAGAGAAAGGATGAGGGGGTGAATGTAAATATTAAAAAGGAGAGGGGACAGGGAAGAGCCTTGGGGACGCCAAAGGGGACCAGGCGGGAGGGGGCAGAGAAACCAGAAAGCTGGACCGCCTGAGTCCGTTCGGTGAGAAAAGAGGAGAGCCAGGAAAGGGCAGTGCCTCGAATGCCCGCTGCGCGGACACGGTCAAGTAGAATGGAATGGTCGACCGTGTCAAACGCAGCGGACAAATCGAGGAGTACCAAGGCTTGGGGTAGATTGGAGTCAGCCTTGCTCTTAAGCTCATCTAGAACGGACAAGACCACTGATTCAGTGGAGTGGACTGGGCGGAATCCTGCTTGGTGAGAGGCCAGAAGATGGTTTCACTCAGTGAAGGTAGAGAGACATGTGGTGATATAGCTCTCTAGGATCTTCCCGAGGTATGGAAGGAGGGAGATGGGCCTGAAGTTGGATGGGAGAGAGGGGTCTAGGCCGGGTTTTTTTAGAATAGGAAAGACTACAGCAGATTTGAAAGATTTTGGTACTAGACCAGATGAGATAGAAGCGTTAAGAAGGGAGAGAGGGGGTGCGGGACAGTGGGTAAGGAGCTCTCTCAGGATACGAGCTGGAACACAGTCAGTCGGGGAGCCCGACTTGACTTTCTGAAGGAGTTCGAGAAAAGACTCCTGAGAGATATGATGAAATTGATGAAGAAAGGCGGAGGGTGCAGGAAGAGCGAGGGGAGGGAGTGACACAGAGGATGGAGGAATGTTGGATTTGATTTTTTCAATTTTCTCTAAGAAAAAATTGTTTAAGGAAGTGGAAAGAGCTTGAGAAGGGATGAGGTTAAGGTTGGCGCTGTCAGAAGCAACTAAATTGCGAATTGTGGAGAAGATCTCCTTAGGCTTGTTAGCTGAGGAGGTAATTATCTCCGAAAAATAGGTCGTTTTGGCAGAGAGGATGGCCTTCTTGTAGTTGACTAATAGCGACTTATATTTTGCACGTAGAAGGGGGCAATAGTTGCGCCTCCAGTGGCGTTCAGAGCGCCGAAGGTCCAGTTTGAGAGTTTTGAGTTCGTCCGTGAACCACTTTTGGGCATCATAGGGACGACAAGCCTTAACTTTCTTTAGGGGGGGCAACAAAGTCACAGGAAGAGGATAACCAATGATTCAGGGCACCTACTTGGGAATCAAGGCAAAGGTTCGCAAGATCAGGAGGGGAGAGAGCGAGAGAGGCCCCAAGGGAGCTAAGATCCACTCGATTCCAATTGCGGGCCGAGATGTTCTTAGGTATGAAGGGTCTCTCTGGAGGTTCAAGCTTGATGGAGAAAGAAATCAGGAAGTGGTCGGACCATATACAGGGGAGAACAGTGGGGCAGGGTATGGTGCAGCTAGCCGACCAGATTTGGTCCAGTGTGTGGCCCTGGACATGAGTGGGGGAATGAACGTGAGGAAGAAAATTAAGACACTGGAGGGTGGCCTTTAAAGTCTTTGGAGGACTGGTCTTCCCTGGGATCGCCCGGCCAATAATTGAAGTCACCTAAGAGGATCACGGATGAGTTGTTGACCACGAGCGTAGCCAGGATTTCTTGTAGGGTAGGTACAAAGAAAGGCATATTCTGTGGGGGTCGGTACATAAGAACTATTGTGAGGGGGGCCGGAAGGTTGACTGAGCGGGCGACTAGGAAATCGACCCCAGGTATGGGAGGGTGGGGGAGAAGCGAGAATTGAAGGGTGGAGCGAATTATCATCGCCACCCCCCCCACCAGATTTACCTGCTGGGCGGTCCGCCTGAAGAGCGTAATAGGAATCAGGTAGGGTGGACAATAAGTCGGGAAGGGAGTCGGCCAAGAACCAAGTTTCTGTTAAAAACAGAAAATCGGGGGGCTCGGTGTCCAGTAGGTTAAAAAGTTCAAGTTGGTGCTTGCCGGCCGATCTGGTGTTTAGCAGGTAGGCAGAAGCCGCGAGGGGCGGCGGGGGGGAAGAAAGGGCAGGAGAGGAAAGGGTAATAGGCCGGGAAGTGAGCGACATGGGGCTGGACAAGAGAGGTGATGGGGCAGAAATACCCAAAGAGATGATACGCTGGTGAAGGGGGAGGGGGAGATGATCTGCGATTTGTCATATGAAAGTAACTGGGCTGAAGTATAGGTTAGAGCAGGGGCAGGGCCCCTGGTCCCGGGCGGTCGCGGACGGGCGCAGACGGGCTTACCTTTGGCGCGCCTTCGGCGCGCTGACGGCGCGCCCGCTGCGCACGTCCGCGGAAGACATCGTTATATGGGTAGAGGGAGGGGCTTGGCGTAAGAATGTGGGCGTGGCCTGCGCTCAGGGGATGACGGGGATCCTCCTGCGACCCGCTGCAGCGCCTTACTCGGCTGTGCGGGGAGAAGGATCAGTGGAAGCTGACGGCCAGTGTGATCCCCGGTTACTCCATTGGCTTGTGTTGTGGTGGGTCACTCAGACTTGGAGCCATTCTTACTGTGGAAGAATGACCCTTTGATAAAAGACAGTGCAGAGGAAGGGATACTTCAAAAGAGCCAACACCTCCAGAAAAGTCCAGACACTAAATCATATTTGTTTCTGGATTTGGACTATAAACTAGGCATATGAGACCATACTTTTTTTAAACCACAGTCTCATCAGCAGAAGAACAATAAGCAAGACGTCATGCTCAGAAACCAGGACTGAGGACTAAGGTCTGCTAGTCTCCCATCTGGTTAAGGGCCATCACCCAGAACCAAGAAAACTTGACCTGAGCCTGAAGCACAAGCCTTCTGCCTACTTGCCAAAACATCTGTGCTCTTTGAAGCGGAGGAGAGACCTCGGAGGCAAAGAGGTCCAGTGGGGAGCCTGGGGAGTGGATCCCGGTGAGCAGAGTGTGAGGCGCCCAGTTCAGTCAGGACCAGTGCCGCAAGTGAGGGGTCTGCTCTCTTGTAGAACTCAGCGGTACAAAAAAGGGGGAGGTGATGGACGGAGCATCTGAACCAATCAAACACTCACACCCAGTCAACAGATCTGGGTTTAATCCATCACCGCTCTTTAGCCCACTCTGCCACCCAAGTTCAGACATGGCCATATACAAATCAGTCTGACCCTGTGCCTCATGGGAACAGTCCAGCCGGACTGCCAAGCCATTCCATCCCTGGACCAGAAACAAGCTTCCTAGGACCGGTTTCTGGCATTTCAGCCGTCTTCAGCCAGGCTTGCTTGAATCCAGTGGCAAAGTGAGCAAGGGACTCATGTCTGAGCATACCCTGCCAACTTATGGCGAACAAAGTGGTACAAAAGGGGGTGGTGATGGACGGAGCATCTGAACCAATCAAACACTCACACCCAGTCAACAGATCTGGGTTTAATCCATCACCGTTCTTTAGCCCACTCTGCCACCCCAGTTCAGAAATGGCCACATGCAAATCAGTCTGACCCTGTGCCTCATGGGAATAGTCCAGCCCGAACTGCCAAGCCATGCCTTCCCTGGACTGGAAACAAGCTTACTAGGACCGGTTTCTGGCATTTCAGCCGTCTTCAGCCAGGCTTGCTTGAATCCAGTGGATTAAACCCAGATCTGTTGACTGGGTGTGAGTGTTTGATTGGTTCAGATGCTCCGTCCATCACCACCCCCTTTTGTACCGCTTTGTTCGCCATAAGTTGGCAGGGTATGCTCAGACGTGAGTCCCTTGCTCACTTTGCCACTGGGTTCAAGCAAGCCTGGCTGAAGACGGCTGAAATGCCCAGAAACCGGTCCTAGAAAGCTGGTTTCCGGTCCAGGGAAGGCATGGCTTGGCAGTTCGGGCTGGACTGTTCCCATGAGGCACAGGGTCAGACTGATTTGCATATGGCCATGTCTGAACTGGGGTGGCAGAGTGGGCTAAAGAACAGTGATGGATTAAACCCAGATCTGTTGACTGGGTGTGAGTGTTTGATTGGTTCAGATCCTCCGTCCATCACCACCCCCTTTTGTATCGCTCTTGTAGAACTCAACAGCCCCTGTCGAGGCTGCCGTAAAGTAGTGAACCACAGGAATGGCGCAGTGCGAACAATGCATTGTGGAGCACAGGAGAGAAACACCACCCGGCTCCTGGATTCTTGAGAAGACTGCCATTGGAGTAAGGTGAAAGCAAGAATGCAGGCTCATGTGAGAGCTGATCAAGCGTATTAGTTTAGCAATTGGATAGCACAAAACATTTAAGGTCAAAGGCAGACTTTGATGCGCATGGCCAGTGTGGGCAGCATGTGGGATCACCTAAACTCCGCCAGGGATGTGGAGTATTGTATGGAGAAGGAGATCTGGAAACAAGGGTACCCGCATGGAGTAGCACTGCCTTGACAAGGGGGAGTGCACTATTCTTGGTTGACTACTTGTGTGGATTATTTAGTGTGCTGTGTATAGAGTATATAATAAATACTGTTTTTTACACTAAAGATCAGGATTGGACCAGAAAATCATTCTTTTGGGGTCAATGTGGGTATTTTCAGGTATGAGCCCCCCATACCTTGTACTTACCTCACCTTGAAGAGCCTTTGACTGCTTCACCCACACTACCACTCAAAGTTAAGTGCTGAAGGGGCAGTACATGGCCCAGTTATTCAGGACCCATAGTACGTCAAGCCCTGAGACAACAGGAGTAACACACCACAACCCCAATGGTTGGATTCAGCAGCTCCTGCTTGTGCCATTGTCCTTTGAAAGAGGTTCAGAAAATTCGCAGCGATCAGTGGGGCACCTATAGTTTAGGAGTCCTGGATGTAAGCATTCTAGAGTCCATTTTCGTTATACATCAGGGCCACAAAAAGTCAATTTCTTATATAATGCAGATTCTGCACACGTAAATATTGGAGAACACAGGGTTGGAAGTAGATATTAGCACTATGTCTGTAGATTGGATGAAGGATCTATGTATGGACAGATGGTGGAGGTCTCCCAAGAGCAGGGACAGAGATGTCCTTGTTGATTTCATTAGGGACCAGTTTGAGTGACTGGGTGAAAGTGAGGAGGCTGTGGTAGAGTCATGGGAGGGAACCATGTTAGGTACCCAGGAGGAAAGCACTTTGGAGTCAGTCTCATGACAACATCTCCTTTACTAATAAAGCTGGCAAAAATGGCAGAGGTCCTTGCTCTATCCACAGGTCATTGTAACCAGCCTGAATGTCATACCAAAAAAACGAGGGCAACCAGATGGCCTGTAAGCCTAGTAAGTAAAACTTGGAACCGGTGGTCAGAAGCCCAGAAATGTCAGTGCACTGCAGAAGCAGGAAGATAAAGAACTAGCTTGACAGACAAATTCCGCTGCCATGATGAATCTACTGTTGTGTAGTACCTATAAACCTATATAGAATCTGCGCATTTAGACAAAATACACTATAGGATTTGTGTCAGACTGATTCTAGACACCCCTAACGGGTATGTTAGCCTGTATATCAGCTAGCTCACAGTGCCACTAGAAACCCCTCTTACCAAGGAGAGAATAGCAACTATCAAACAGGACAACCCTGTCCAACCAGGGATCGTGGAAACAATATACTACTTTTTGCTCATTCACTCGTGCTCACTTTGTTATGTTATGTTATGTAGCTTTTTATATAGCGTACGGCTACTCGATATGAGTGTCCCGACGCTTTCCACCAGCAGCTCAGAGTAAAAATAACACAACACAGCTAAAATAAAACAAGAAACATCAAAGAAAACAGTGCAAGCAATAAGCATTAAAACAGACTAAGGATTAAAAAGCCAGGTCTTCAGGCCCTTCCTGAACTGGAGCAAATTGGCAGTGCTGCGGAGCGAAAGAGGAAGCAGATTCCAAAGCTGGGGAGCTCTGCAGCTGAAAGACCGTCCTCCCACGCGGGCCTTCCTCACCCGCGGGACCACAGCTTTAAAAAGGGATTCCGAACGGAGGGAGTGGACTGGACGATAGAAAGTCAGTCTCCGCCGCAGATATCCCGCCCCTGATCCATACAGGGCTTTATGCATCAGAGTCAAGGATTTGAACTGGATCCGCTTCCTGATAGGGAGCCAGTGAAGCGTCTGAAGCAACCCAGACGCTCGAGCTCGTCTGCGTAGGCCAAAGATAGCCCGGGCGGCAGAGTTCTGCACCACCTGAAGGCGCTGGACCAGGTAATCAGGGAGGCCAAGAAAGAGGGCATTGGCATAATCAAGCCTTGAGCCGACAAGAGCCTGCACAGTAATCCTCCTGTGCTCCTCAGACAGCAGAGGCAGGAATTTGCGGAGCATTTTCAGGATTCCGTAGCAGGTGCCAGCCAGGCCGAGAATATGCCCTCGCAGCGACAGCTGATTGTCTAACTTGACGCCCAGATTTTTGGCCACCAGGGAGGACTGTGCCGGAGGGCTCATGTCGGACGGCCACCATTGCTGCCACTCCGGATCGGCAACGCAACCAAAGAATAGAACCTCAGACTTGCCTGAATTGGCCCTCAGACTGTTCCGCTGGAACCAGTCGAAGACCAATGCAAGACAGTCCCGAATTCTCTCTCCATCAAACTCTCGATCTTTCCCGCATGTGAAGAGGAGTTGCGTGTCGTCGGCATAAGAGACGATCTGGGCCCCGTATGCCTCCACCAGGGCCGCCAAAGTGTAGTGTAGCTCCTATTTTCCCAATAGGCTCTGCGCATTGGAATAGTACCTACAGCAGTAAAGGCCTAGGCCAGACGTTAACTAGGTCTACTACTGTCGATACTAGACTTAATTTTTGGGTTTGCCAGCTAAGCTCAGAGTTCGCTAGAAACTTTCTCGAATGTTCAAGGAAGGATTAACTCCCCTGATTAGACAAGAAGGGATTTAGTTTCTGACAACCATAGAACATGACAACTTTGCTCTCCCCTAATCAAGAGTCAATCTCGAGAGTCGTGTGAGCACAAGGCAATTATTTTACTCAGTCAGTACGTGCATTCTTAGTCTCATCAGAGTGTAGAGAAAAGGAGGAGACGGGCGTGTTCAATAAAAGGTGTTATTTATTGATCAGTCTCTTTTCTCGTACAAGAGAAATGGATCGATATTATTGCGATACTTATAGTTAAGTAAAGTGCATACATTAGAAGCAATAGTATAAAATAATACTGTAAAAACATTGATATGGTTTCTGAGCCATATGATGTTTAAAATGATTAAAATATATTTACATACACATATACATTTGACTAAACGTACTCAACTGGTGTTTCTAAATACGCCTACCCCGTGTACCTGACCTAAGTCTAATGCGTGGGCGGGAATAGAAAGTTACAGTTTAAGTTAAGTTTGTTTTTGCCAAGTGAATAACTAAAGAATTCTCTAGGAGGGGTTATTCAGTTCTGTACCTGGAATTTAGGATGGATGAGGAATGGTATCTCTTTCTCTGCTCTCGATATTCCAGGCTGCCTGCGAGGGCTACCCGGAAGCGCCGGTGCTGGGTCTCTCGGATTGAGATAGCAGCGCGTCTCTCAGCGCGTCAGGAAGGCGGGGCTGCTGCCTGCGGGGTCTGCTTCTGCTCTCGGCTTCGGCAAGTATGGCTGCTCCGTCTTGTCACCACGCGTGTGTTTGCATAGGGCAAGGTCGGCAATATTTATACCTTAAAGGTGCCGGGATTGACGTAAGGATGGACATAGGTACGTCAATAAAGATGTCATACGACTTGCTCGTTAGCACATTCTTTACTAAAGTTCTCTGTGAAATCAAAACAATGGCCGCACGGATTATCCAGGTTGTCATAGGTTTGATTTGTTATGAGAACGTCGTATGCCTTATCAGGGGCTGGAGGAATGTCGCTTGTCTAATTAGATCTCAAGCGTTATGACCTAATCAGATAACACGTTCCTGTGCCGTAGTGTGACTGCGTCAGATAACGGTATCTGCATCATGGGGGTTTTCTTGCCTCATGGGCTGACTGTTAGTTAACTAGCTAGTAAGTTTAACCAGAATAGGATCAGGAATAGGGGGATCGATTCAGAACCTATAGAAATACACGACACCCACTCCACGCTAACTATGGTCATATCTACTAATCTATGCATAGTATAACATAGTACAACATACTATAGAGTATAGTGTATACCTTACCACCCCAAAATACATAAATGCATTTTGAAATTTTCAAATATACTGAAAAATTGCAGTCATATATATTGTATGCACTTAAGCTATGAATTAAATGCAAAAGTAAACACGCATTGTTATGCATTATTGCTTGTTGGTATATGAGAAATACACATGAAATGGCTCTTAATATGGCTATACAGAAAAAAAGTCGAAACCATTTCATCACATAAAATATATCGTGAACATACCAGCGGGCAGCTAAAGTCTATATAAAGTCTATAAAGTATCTAAAAAAAAAATAGAAATCTTAGTTCTCTAGGAATAGTTTCTTACTTTAAGCAGAAGATCAGTGTCCCGGGGAAAAAATATATAGAAAAATATTTTAAGGGCTTGCTGAAAAAAGTTGCTGTCCGTGAACTGGATTGTAATTGTTCATGTGACTTTATTTTTAAAGTTGAAGGCCGAATTCAGGGAACGCCGTGTGCGAGTTTACTCAAAAGTCTCTATTTCTGTTCCGGAGAGAACATCATATCATTCAGGCTTTCGAAAAAACTGTCAACAGCTTCATGGGAAAGTTCCACTAAGTCGGAAATAGGGGTAACCATGCATTCATGCGCATGATTGTCTGCATTGACATTCTGATTTGCATTGCTGACAGAAGGTCGTACCTGTTCGATGCTGCTTTCATCTCATACTTCACTACTCTTCAATCGCAGTGGTGAAGATTCCAGGAATGCCGTCATCAGAATTGGCAGCCTTTGAGGGCAGCACAAAGCGTGAACCTTGGTAGGAACCAACAGTGTATCTGCATCCACCGGCGCATCCGATTGTAGCGTCAGACAGGTGTCTAACACGCATTCTTCTCCGCATAGCAGACACCTTAGTACAGGTAAAACACACCTTTGCCACATTGGTCGAAATGATAGAAACCAAGTCAGGTTCAGGTCTCTAAGCCGGGAGAATCCCAGGATTTTTGATATCCGGTCCCGGTATCCAATGGCTAGGATCGTATCTTCCATTGTCGCGAGAGTTTGATCTGTGACATGGGTTGCCATATCGAAAAATAAGGACTAGGAATAGGATTCCTGCAATTAGTCCTAGTATTAGGGGAAGTCCGCCAAAAATCGAATGGACGAAATCTGGAAAAATACCCAGTATGGCTTTGAATGGTGTTAATGCCATCGAAAATACTGTCTTAAATACCTTTGAGACTCCTGTGGTATCAGAAATATTTAAGATTTCGCTCAGGATTTCCGCGAAATGTACGGGGGAATTGGTTGATAATAATGTATGTATCTCTGCAGTCGTCCTTGCGACTTGTAGATCATACGTTTCTTTTGATGACGTGAGCCTTGTAGGCGTCTGAAGAAGCACTGTTTTCATTCTGCTTAAAGTGTCTATTCGAATAGAAGTAATTTTCAAACTGGGCCATGCCCTCGCCTCCCTGTCTGGAAAGGAGCTGGGGAACAAAGAACGTCCACAGCACTTGACCTTCGCCGTCGTAGTGACGAGATAAGGAGTCCCGGGCATAAGACTACAGCATCTGCGGTCTACAATAAGAATGTAACTCCCATTATAGAGTCTTTGAAAGAATGGTTCTATTTCAGTTGCAGGTGCGCCTTGCTGGTGACATGAAAGGTTGTATGAATTCCCTTCACAGGCTCCGTGCAAACTAATACCGTTACACAGAAGCGTGCCGCTTAGTGACATAGCACAATTGTTGCCACTAAGAAACACTTTCTGTCCTTTGTTACTGACACATGCATGTGAATAGGGCAGGTTCCAAGTTGTTTTAAGGTAACCCTTTCCCAATTTCTCGTACATGCCAGCCTGTATATATTTTTGGCAGTATTGAAACCTGAAGGTTGAGATTGGAATATTTATGATTCCGTGGATTATCCATTCACTGACAGGTCGTTCTGACATTGTCAACGGTAATCTTTCTAGTTTTTCAATGCTCAAGATTGTATAATCAGCACCCTTCTGCGCCATACCGATTTGTCTATCAGTAAGGTTAAAGATTTGGAATAGTGACGTAGTGTTGATTAAACGCCAAGGCACATAGCCTGAACGCAGATTTTGTAACGTCCAGCCAAGCTGTACAATAGAGCGCAATTGTGACTGACCATGTTGTAATAACAGTAAGTCTTGCGATAATATATCGATTGCTGAAGACACAATGCTGTCCAATGAAAAAATTCTGGAGGACAGAGTCATTAACCCATTGTCCACTACAGAAAGTGATTTTTCCAAATTAATACGGTCAATTTCCCGTATTCTTTCTGCTGTCTCAATTTGAGTAACCTTCCAGGCCTCATTATATGCTGCATATACAGAGGCTGCTATGAAACGCTTTTGACGCTGTTTGCGTGGTCCCATTATGAAATCACGCAAGTCAGCACCATCAGTAAGTAAAGTTAGGTGTTGCTTAATTTCAGGCAGTGTGGAAGACTGTAGCCATTGAAGGCATAATTTGCCCACACTGTAGGTTGTTATTATCCCTGGGTGATGTCTTTGGGGATATCTAGGGTCTGGCCTGGTCATTTTGAAACCCTGTGTTTTATTCAGGAATCTATCTTGACAGTGATTTGTATCTGTGGGCCAGATCAACCATTGTTTCCAATCAGGATGTGTTCTGTTTTGGTTAAGTATATGGTTTATGTCTATTTCTTCATCTGTTTCAGAGCTATTGCTAAACATTGTTGGCTTTGGAATAGACGGGTTATTTAAATCTTTGATTTTGGCTAAGCCAAGACAGGTGGTTTGTTGAACAGTGTCATTTAAAAATATCATTTGTTCTGGGATCATGCAGGCTCTAAACAAAGCTTCTAAACCCTGTACTTGCCATTCTTTTGTGCCCCAAACACTTTTCAAATCAACATTTTTGTCCCAATAATCGAATCCAAAAGTATTCATTTTTTCAAAGAATGAATCAGAATAAATCAATTTTGTGTTGGTTATCATGGTTTTGGTCCCTGTCTTGTTTGACAATTTATAATAAAATGTTTCAGCATTACTAGTGTTAAAACCTTGAAAGTATGAATATTTGTCATAAACGGTTCTAGAGCTCCCTTTTGGAGGTGTAGCACAATGTTCCCATTGATTAAAATTTAAAACATTTCTAGGTTGTGCAGATTTATGCAAGAAATGGTTACCATAGTGGTTATAGCAATACATACTATCATAATTTGTAGAACCTTGCAAATAATCATGTTTTGTAAATTTAGCAGACATTACTAAGTCAGACATCATATTGTTTATACTTTCAAAGTCCCAATCATCAGCAAATGAGTTTGGTTTTGCAAAGTCACTCAAAGAGATCTTAATTTGGTGTGGATATTTCAGGATCTCGACCGGACCATAAATTTCATAGTCAGTGTTGTCCCAGGCTACCCCACCAGGTATTGGAATTGCTGTGAAGTTGGCTGAAGAAAGTTCTGAAGAAAGTTCTCGTTTCTCGACGTGTGACGATGTGTGTGGTTTGAGGACCAAGTTGATGTTCTGACTTGCTGTGTCCATTTTAGCATATTTTCCCTCAATGAAGCGTCCCAAAGTAAATACCATGATGAGCCAAAGTATGAGGATAAATGCACCAAAACCCACCCAAAATTCAATCCATGGAGAAATCAGATATGTTTCTTTTAGTTCTTTCAAAAGTTCCTTCGCTTTGTCTTTAAAGGATTTTGATGATGGCTGTGTCTTTTGTTCGCTGAAGCCTTCAGAGGAATCATCGAAGTTGATGAAGTAACCGGATGCAGTTCTGTCAATTGTTCCAATTGGTTCAGGATTTTTGTTTTTTGCATTTTCACTTGGTACTTCAGTATAGATCGGTGTGTCTCTGCTAAATGTCTTTATTTGGGTTTTCAGAGGTCTAAGTTCTATTGCATTGTTGCATAGTCCTTGTTGTTCTTCTGTAGGCGTTTCGAATGTGATGAGCCTCTTTGTTAGGACCTCTGTACTGGTAGCAAACCTTGGTGTTCTGCTACTTATTGGGAGTACACTTGGCCTACTGTTTGTTATCGGCCACATGTTGTGGTTTTACCAGGTCGATGGATACAACTCGGTTCTCCTTTTTTCCAGCAAGTGGCGGTAGTACAACTGATCTTGTCCCGTTGACAGACAAGACAGGAACTGCTTTTCTGTAAGAAGGCCCAAATTCCTTCTTTACCGCGATCTTCTCCCTGACTAGATCCCCGACTTTTGGAATCCAGACAGGTCTTGCTGGGACAGGTGGTGATTCTTCAGTGGTTGTTGGCTGTTGTTTCAACTGTATGTTGCTCAGGTCTTTTCTTGTTTTGTTTAAGTCCTGCAAAATAGCCAAACGGTCTTTGACATCAAAGCTTTTTTCTGTTACCACTGAAGTCTGACTATCAAGGTCAGAGATCAACATCCTAGTTCCGAATAATAATTCGTACGGACTGAATCCCTTCAGAGAATTTCTTGGCAAGTTATTTAGACTACGTTGGACACTTATTAGATGTTTGACCCACCCAGCTCCCGAACCTAATACCTTTGCCGTTATAGATTGCTTTATGTCACGGTTTTTTCTTTCAACAATTCCGTTCCCCTCAGGGTGAAATGGACAAGAGTACCGCAATTGCACGCCCATGCTGACCATGGCCTCCTTATAAGCCCGAGAGCTAAAAGCAGGACCATTGTCCGAATGCAGAATGCCAATTGCGTATGTGCCGATAAAGACCCGCAAATCTTTTATAACAGTTCTGGCGTCAGCCGTTCGCTGGGGCCACATCCATATGAATCTCGTGCATGAGTCCACTGCGACCAAGATATATTTATAGTTACCATCCCTTTGTAAGGGACCGCAGTGGTCTAGATAAACACAGGCTAATGGTTTATCCGAGATTAGAAGGGGCGTCTGTGCCGGACGTCTCACAGTTGATACTTTCATTTTTTGACATATTTCACATGCTAGAACATAGTTCCTTGTTTGTCTCCTCATTTGTGGCCACCAGTATCGCTGTTTTAATAATGATACTGTGGCTGAGACGCCAGCATGGGTAGAAGCAAGCCCTTCGTGTGCCGCTATTATTAGTCCTAACCTATGTTCCATGTTTGGAATTGCCCTATCCCCCACTCCAGGGATTTGAGCAAAAGGAACATTGTTTGCATCAGTTATGTATGAGTATTTTACTGGAAAGCCTTTAGGGAGTGGTTCTATCGAATCCTTTTCTGAAGCGCTGACAGCTTGTAATATTTCACTGTCTATTTTTGTTTTTGACCGGGTGACGGCAGCTACGGAAGCCGTTTGTACAGCTGCCTTCGTGGCCTCATCAGCCAATGAATTCCCTGCAACGTGAACGCCATCACGTTGATGACTCAGTGTATGTATCACGTGAGTCTTTGGTAGTTCTTTTTGTAAAAGAGCTACTTGTTCCCAGAGCATTTTGTGCTTGATTGTGCCACCTTTCGCATCCTTGAAACCATTTTGAAGCCAGATCTGCAAGTATTCATTGTAAGATTGAACGCAGTAATATGAATCGCACACTATGAGTGTGGGGAATTCTCGATCCGTATTTTCAAGCGCCATCTTGAATGCTAGTAGTTCAGCTCGCTGAGCTGTACAATCTCCTAGGGATTGTGTTTTAGTCAGGGTTGGTTTAAATTTCCCTTCGTGCCAACGACCTTTAACAATCGCGCACGCAGCACTGTAAGCTTGTTTACCCCCTACTGCGGGTTGTGCTGATCCGTCTGTATATATTATACAGCCGTATTGGTCTAGAGGCAGAATTTCGGTTGGCAGAGGACATTCGAATTCATATTGTAGAAATTCTTGTGTTTTTAAGTAAGGATCAAATTCGTACACCACGTCTGTTGCAGCAAGAGAGTTAGCCCATTGTATCCATCTCGGATGGAGTGCTTTCGCATTTGGAATGCTTGCCTTTGTTACCGCCTCTAAGGCTGGTATTGGTGTCACGATTATTATTCGTTTACCTTGTGCCAGGGCTCGTTCTTTTGCTATAGCTGTCTGTGTTGCTGTAAGAATTTTTTCCGTTGGGCTAAATTTCATTTCAGCCTTAGTGTACAAGTGTGATTTGAATGCAATTGGTACCTTTTCTCCCTCATTAGAGGTCAGGTATGTGAATCCGCATCTCCCTGGGATGACTCGGATCACAAGGTTGCGTGTATTATCACGGGTTTCTAATTTTGTTTTAATTAGCATGTCTGTTTGTAAGGATCTCAAAATTTCTGTGTGTGCTTGAGTCCAACTGGATCTTTTAAAGTCTGGTTTAATTAGATCATAAAGGGGTTTGACCCTTTCTGCGTAATTTGCAATGTAAGTTCTTCCGAAATTTAGGAAGCCTAGAATTGACTGTAGGTTTTTTAGTGTTTTAGGAGCTTGGATTACGGCACATTTCTCTAGGAAATTGTCTGCCAGGCTTTTGCCTTCACTTGATAACTCATATCCTAAGAATAGGACCGTCAGATGGGCAATTCTGGACTTTTTGAAGTTGAATTTGTAACCCTCTGCAGCGAAACCAAGTATTATGGTGTTCACTCTTTTCAAGTGAGTTTCCAAGTCATCATCTGTTAAGTAAATGTCATCGACATAAGATAATGCTTCATCATCATATTGTTGTAGTAATTCTGTTACTCTCGCTGAGAATACCCCCGGGCTATTCTTGTACCCCTGGGCTAACCGACAGAATTGTTTTTGAGTGCCATTTACTGAGAAAGCTGTTAAATATCTGCTCTCTGGTGCTATGTTTTGACAAAAGAATCCGTTGGAGATGTCCAAGGTAGTTTTGTATTTTTTGCGCACTATGTTATTCATTAGTGCAGCACTGTGTGAGTTTTGCACTGCAAAAGTTTTGCAACATGTGTTAAGGTGTCGGTAATCCAAAACTAGACGGTATGAATTGTCTGGTTTGGAGACCGGAAACAAAGGATTGTTCATTTGTGAGGTGCAAGTTTCAATCACCCCCTGGTATTCTAGCTGATCTAGTATTTCATTTACTTGTTTTTTAGCTTCTTGCTTAATTGGGTACTGCCTTTGTGCAGTTGGTTGTGATTTTAACTGGATTTTGTGAGGAGGAGAATCCTCATCCCATCCTACATGATTTTTATATAAAGCAGGTGCTAAGGCCACTGCCCACTTTCTAGCAAGTGTGTATTTTTTATGAATCGGGATTTGATTCGAGAAGGCAGGCATAATTACTTCTTCGCCATGAGGGCACTCCCTGACAAACTCTGGTGGCCAGTCTTTTTCAGCTAGAAGTATGTCATAACCCTTTGAGAGGTTATCCCAAAATAGTCCCCTTATTTTCCTAGTCTTATCTCCCTCTATACGTAATGTTATCTCGTATATTTTGTGGGGCTTGCTAACTCTGGTATCTGCAGTTTCCACTTGAAGGTATTCATTCGTGTCCACTGTCTCCAGATGATTCATAAGGACTTTGCGAGCTATGCTCACCTCTGCTGCGCTGTCTAGCATTGTCTGAGCCCACTCTCTGTTTTTCAGTTGTGTCCTCAGTATTCTCGGCATTGTTAACTACCTTGATACTGGCTACCTTCTTTTTTGGAAATTGTGATTTCTTTTTCAGTTGAGCAGGTTCCTTGTCTTTGGACTTGGCGTGCTCTTCTGATCGTCCTCTTCTTTCCGATTTCTGCGAGGAATTCTGAAAAGATTGAGAGGGACGTGTATCAATGTCTTGATATCTATCAGGTTTTTTAATATTATCCCTATTTCTAAGGTTATATCTATTCCCAGAGGGTTCACTCTGAGGTGACCTTTGTCTCGGGTTTGGAGATTTCTCTCTTCGCCTAGGAGACCTTCCTCTGGACTGGAATTTCTTTTCTTTAGGATTGGATTGTTTGTTCCCATCCCAGTTCTTTTTTGGTGAATTATTATTATTAAAAAACATTTTTTCTGGACTTGTAGTCAGTTGCGGTTTTACTGGTATTCCACCTAGACTATCTCTGCCTAGTTCTTCATAGGATTTTTCTATGATTCTGGCAATTTCAGCTGGTTGGTCTGCTATATCTGTCTCTTTTAACATCTGGCGGATCGCCACGTTTGCTGCTTCACCCTTTATGTTGGCTAGTAATATAGCCGATACCTGCTTGAAGTCTTTTAGTAATTTCATACCAAGAGTTAAAGCAGGTTCTGGACCGTATTCATCTTGAATTTGTTTTAGCACATCTGGTATTACCGAAATGGATGGAACACCGTGCGTTTTTGTGTAGATGGAAGCAAACACTGTACCCCAAGTGTCACAGTCCTCAATGTGTGGTGCGATTCCCATTGGGAGACATATAGTCAGAATCCTGTGTTTTTCTAATGGGGTGGTGTCAGGAAACACCGCCTCTATTTGGGTAATTTTCTGTGCCAACCAGAATGGTATTTGTTCCCGTTTAGCTGGAACTTTACCTAGGCAGGATTGGATGTTCTGTGGTGTAATTTTATTTGTGTTCCCCTGGTGAGGGGTCAGCTGTGGAAGTTTAATCGCTGGCTGTATTGTTGAAGTCCGCATTACATACTGAACTAATTGTCTGTGAATTTTTAGTAGTTGTTTTAGCTGTATTAGCAGCTCTGCTGCAGGCATTCTTTCGATGTCTGGATATGGTGTGTATCCGGCTAAGACCGGCCACGTTGCTCCTGGTCTTCCTAAAGGACCGAGCCTTGTAATGTGATTATTATGTTTTAGGGCGCCATCAAATAAGAGCAAATGCTCTTGGAATTTGAGTGGTACTTCCACCTCCTCGAAAGGAGTGTACTCATTAGGAGGTTCCTCTACTTTGTAATAGTGGAAGTACTTTGTTATAGTATTAGCTGCTGGAAAATGTATCCATGTATAGTATACCTCTGTCTGCCGATATTCGTGTGCCTCGATTACGAATATGACTGTGCCACCTCTAGGTGTCAGTCCATTTTCTATAAGTTTTAAGGTTATAGATCTTCTTTTGGCGACCGGAATGAGTATTATATCCGTGTCTGCTGCTTGCATGGTAGCATCAGCATCTGCTATTTCAGTAGCTAATCTAGTAACCTCTCGTTCTTCATCGCTGTCCATTTTGCTGACAGGATGGTATTTATGTTTATTTGCAGATCAGGTTTCTTTATGGAAACAGAGATTAGATGCACAATATTTTGGAACACTGTTTATCCTTCAACGTTGACTTAGACCAAGAACCATACATAGGAGTTCCCTCCTGCGAGGTTTTGGAGGATATTATAACCTTTCACCCACTCCAGACGTCTTTGGAGTATTTGGGAAAAGGGGTCTGAGTGAGAAAGCACGACTGAGTTACTCTAAATGTCTTACGTTAGTTTTATCGCCCTTTCCAAACGCGTTGGGCGCCATGTAGTGTAGCTCCTATTTTCCCAATAGGCTCTGCGCATTGGAATAGTACCTACAGCAGTAAAGGCCTAGGCCAGACGTTAACTAGGTCTACTACTGTCGATACTAGACTTAATTTTTGGGTTTGCCAGCTAAGCTCAGAGTTCGCTAGAAACTTTCTCGAATGTTCAAGGAAGGATTAACTCCCCTGATTAGACAAGAAGGGATTTAGTTTCTGACAACCATAGAACATGACAACTTTGCTCTCCCCTAATCAAGAGTCAATCTCGAGAGTCGTGTGAGCACAAGGCAATTATTTTACTCAGTCAGTACGTGCATTCTTAGTCTCATCAGAGTGTAGAGAAAAGGAGGAGACGGGCGTGTTCAATAAAAGGTGTTATTTATTGATCAGTCTCTTTTCTCGTACAAGAGAAATGGATCGATATTATTGCGATACTTATAGTTAAGTAAAGTGCATACATTAGAAGCAATAGTATAAAATAATACTGTAAAAACATTGATATGGTTTCTGAGGCATATGATGTTTAAAATGATTAAAATATATTTACATACACATATACATTTGACTAAACGTACTCAACTGGTGTTTCTAAATACGCCTACCCCGTGTACCTGACCTAAGTCTAATGCGTGGGCGGGAATAGAAAGTTACAGTTTAAGTTAAGTTTGTTTTTGCCAAGTGAATAACTAAAGAATTCTCTAGGAGGGGTTATTCAGTTCTGTACCTGGAATTTAGGATGGATGAGGAATGGTATCTCTTTCTCTGCTCTCGATATTCCAGGCTGCCTGCGAGGGCTACCCGGAAGCGCCGGTGCTGGGTCTCTCGGATTGAGATAGCAGCGCGTCTCTCAGCGCGTCAGGAAGGCGGGGCTGCTGCCTGCGGGGTCTGCTTCTGCTCTCGGCTTCGGCAAGTATGGCTGCTCCGTCTTGTCACCACGCGTGTGTTTGCATAGGGCAAGGTCGGCAATATTTATACCTTAAAGGTGCCGGGATTGACGTAAGGATGGACATAGGTACGTCAATAAAGATGTCATACGACTTGCTCGTTAGCACATTCTTTACTAAAGTTCTCTGTGAAATCAAAACAATGGCCGCACGGATTATCCAGGTTGTCATAGGTTTGATTTGTTATGAGAACGTCGTATGCCTTATCAGGGGCTGGAGGAATGTCGCTTGTCTAATTAGATCTCAAGCGTTATGACCTAATCAGATAACACGTTCCTGTGCCGTAGTGTGACTGCGTCAGATAACGGTATCTGCATCATGGGGGTTTTCTTGCCTCATGGGCTGACTGTTAGTTAACTAGCTAGTAAGTTTAACCAGAATAGGGTCAGGAATAGGGGGATCGATTCAGAACCTATAGAAATACACGACATAAAGATGTTAAATAACGTGGGGCTCAACACAGAACCCTGTGGAACCCCAACTCCCAATGGCGGCATCTCGGCGGAGCTCTGGGAAACCCAGACCGTCTGGCGGCGGCCTTCAAGGAAAGAAGTAAACCACCTCAGCACCGTCCCCCTAAGGCCGATGTCATAAAGCCTAGCTAGAAGCGCCTTGTGGGGGACGGTGTCGAAAGCCGCCGAAAGGTCTAACATGACCAACATGGCCCTACCGCCGACATCCAAAGTCTCCCTGATGATCTCAGTAACCTCCACCAGAGCCGTTTCCGTACTAAAATTAGGACGGAATCCAGATTGGGATGGGTGGAGCAGATTGTTAGCTTCCAGAAAGCTCGACAGGACACCGTGGGCGTGTTTTTCCGTTATCTTCGCTAGCGCTGGAAGAAGCGAGATTGGCCTGTAGTTGGCCAAAACCTCGGCATCGAGGCCCGGTTTTTTTAGGAGGGGGATCACCATCGCTCTTTTCCAAGAACTAGGGACCCTCCCCTCCCTCAAGGAGGCATTGAGGATGGGGTTGACCAGTGGATTCACCACTGCCGCCATCCCGGCCAAGAATTTGGCAGGGCAGGGGTCAAGTGGCGAGCCAGATTTAAGATTGGCCAGCAGCGTCCGGGACGTATCACTGGAAACAGCAGGGAAATCGGACAACACCGCCGCAGGTATATGCGGAAGTCCGCAGTCCGCCCTCATATCGCTGCTTCCGTCCAGTCCCTCCACGAAGGTGGCCTGAATAGCCTTGATCTTATTTGTGAAGAAACCAGCGAGATCGCATGCCCATACATCCGACGAAGCTAGTGGGGGCGGATGGGAGCTGGGGATCGTAAACTCCTTCACAATATTAAAGATCTCCTTACAGGAGTTCGCAGATGCCTCTATCCTCCTAGCCAGATAATCCCTCTTGGCACCCAGGATGTCCCGATGGTAGGCCTTCACCGCCGCCTTGTAGGCGAGTTTAGCCTCCCCATCATACAGAAGGCGCCAAGCCCTCTCGGCCACCTTGCACTGACTGCGCGCCACACGAAGCGCCTCCGTAAACCACGGTGCAGATTGCCGTGCCACCGTGGACCGGGGGGCTGCCTTAGGGGCAAGATCGTCCAGCCTGTCGGTGAGCCATCGCTGCAGAGTCTCCGTGTCGTTATCCACATCACCCGAAAGATGACAAGGGTGATCCAGCAGCGCCTGCTCTAGCATGTCAGGTGTCACTCTATGCAGCGCTCTCGAGGCCGGCCTAAGCAGGGTAGGCGCTCTGTTATCCGGGCTCGCACACTCCAACACCGAAAATCTGATCAACCTGTGATCAGTCCAGAGCATCTGCAGGGTGTCAACCTCCATGAGTGCAACAGACGAAAACACCTGATCCAGGGTATGCCCCTTCTCATGTGTTGGCCCCGACACGAACGGTATGAGACCCAGCGGAGATGTAACATCCAGCAATTTGGCCGCAACAGGGTCGTCCGCCGTGTCAAGGTGGAAGTTGAAATCACCGGCCACAACACAGTGCTGTGTGGTCAGCGCCAGCTCAGAGACGGCTGTCTGCAGATCCTCCAAAAAGGAACCCACCGGGCCTGGTGGTCTATAAACCAACAACCCCTTCAAGGCCTGACCTGGGGACAGTCTGAGCGTGAAGGCGAGCGACTCGGCATTCCCAATGGAGTTCAGGGGAAGCACCGAGCAGAAAACGCTCTTTTTCACCACAACCGCCACTCCCCCTCCCCTGCCCTTAACTCTGTCCTGCCGGAAGATGTTGTACGCAGGAGGAATGGCTGAGAAGACGTCCGGATTGGAAGCCTCTCCTAGCCAAGTTTCGGTCAGTAGCAAGCACAGGGGATTTTCCCTGACCAGAAGATCGTAAATGTGCAGGGCGTGGCGCCCTACCGACCTCGTGTTCAGCAGCAGGCAAAGATGCTTCACGCCAGCTGTTGCCGGGCGAGGAACCGTAGCACAAGTCCAGGAAGGCGTCCAACCACAGCCCGGACAGCGTCGTTTGCCCCTAAACCGCCCCGGAAAAACGGAGCGGCAAGACCTAGAATGGCCCCGCATGTCCCGCAATGACGCAGAGGAATAGCAAATCATCTCAGCCAGAGTATCGCCGGACCGGGGTCCCCCGCCGCCCCGACGCCTCCGGGATGCTGACGGGCGCAGACGGGCAGGACTCCGGCACGACTCAGGCTAAGCGAGGGCGTCCACCTGCGCGTCACGCTGCGCGTGAAGGAGCGACTTTAAGTAGGCGCTCCAATCAAGCCTGAGCGTGCGAGTCCGCTCCAAGATGGCGGCCGCCGCTGGCTGAAGTAGCCCAAACAAAGATGGCGCCCAAAATGACCCCCAGGACCCGGACCCACCAAAGTGGTGGTGCTTGGCAGGCAGAAACTGCAGTTTTTAAGGTGCAGGTAAGGGGAGAAGGGGGCGCTGGCAGCAAGCAGGCAGGCTAAAATCAGGGAAGAATGAAACAGAAAAACGAACCCAAATGCAAAACAGGAAGTTTTTAAAGTACTCGGCGCTAGTAGCAGCGCGAGCGCGGCGAAGTGGTAGATGGTCTCAGAGAGATACACAAAATAAACGGTGGGGCAATTCTAAATAAGCTTTTATTGAGCCAGCGTCATTCTAGTGTAAAATGGTTGTGCTGAAACAACCATTAGACAGTAACATATATAAATGATTATAAGCACTAACAGAGTAAAAGGATGGTAGATTTCTACCATTGTGCTAGAACAACTAATACAGGTAAGCATATAAAATAAATGACAGTAGTAAATGCGTACTCCTACGATGCTACCCTAACTAGATGTACTAGCACGTATTTGGGTGTAAAGCCAAGAATCACTCTAGGATAAAATCAACCCAATTAACTGAAGTGAGAGACTGTGAAACGCCGTCTTGGTCTCGAGATAGACACATGGCAAGGGATGTCTGGCCACTGCGAGCTGGAGTGTCTGAATGCAGGAACCTCAGCGTCTTGCGTCAGTGTGTCGGGATGGAAGTCCTTTTCTCCTCTGACTACCTCAGCAAGATATGGTGTATATATACCAAAAGTGGTACCCCCCTGGGGATATACCTTGCTGTGTCATGTCGGACTAGGATGACGGAAAGAATGACCCTAATACATTGTTATTATGAAGGATATGGTGGGCCTTCTGTGATTCCAGGAATTCTCATGCATAATGAATGAGGTTTAAGCTTTTCGGAGAAAACCCCATGTCATCTTTGGACATTACCGTAACTAGGTAAAAAAGATCAGTACTAAGAACCGTTATGTAGTGTAATGGTAGGGGAGAATATAGGTGAGAGGTTAGGTGACTACCTGAACCTATATTGGGGTACCTATATGAAACATAACACTACCTGCAAAGTGCTTGGAAAATCAAATGTTCTAGGAGACATGCTGAGACCTGAATCCTCACCTGTACTATAGAACAAGTAACCTTTGGTAGCCGCCTTTTTCTGGTCGAGGCTCTTTAACAACAGATGCCTCACTTTTTAGGTCTCGCCTACGCAATGCGCATGCTTTGCATAGGAGGGGACCTCATGTAATTGACTTGCTTTTTGGGCCAAAAACGTGCGCGCGTTGCATTGCCATCAATGGCAACGCGTGCACGTGAGGCGATCTACTTGCGGGAGCGCGCACCGCCAAATGGCAGCAATTATCGCTCCCGAAAGTGCAGGACCCCCTCCTCCCACTGCTGACGCGCGAGCTTGTTAACTTAGGTTTTTGTATCAAACTATGTACCACGAGCGCCCTCTACTGTCTTTTTGTTGTGTGTGCACTATACCAACCTAACTACAGTATCAGAGAAGCAGCCACAATTTACTTATGTAGTGTACTTATTGCTTTTATTCTAACTCGGCGTTGGTGTCTACTGTGCAGTGAATTTGCACGTGTTTGCTATGCCAAGTAGGCGATGTTTGCAGTTTTTACGGACCAAAGTGTAGTAGCCTGAAGTGAATGTTAAAGCTCTGTGTCCATACAAGACTGAGAGACCACGCTTCTGACTAAAACCTAAACTGACATTAATAGGGGAACTTGAAATTTAAATACAGAGACTTGTGGACTGGGCTGTGTTAGTATGCGTCTTTAAAAAGACCCTTTCACCGCACCGGGCCCTTTCACCGCCCGGGCTCTCTCATCGCCCCGGGCCCTCTCACCGCCCCGGGCCCTCTCACCGCCCCGGGCCCTCTCACCGCCCCGAGCCCTCTCACCGCCGCGAGCCCTCTCACCGCCCCGGGCCCTCTCACCACCTGGGCCCTTACAATGCCCCAGGCCTTTTCACCGCCCCGGGCCCTCTTGCCATTATACCAAACCATCCGACCCTTTTCACACGCTCTTTAATTGTTACCTGTCCCTGTACTTCGATATTTCGACCTGTGTGCAGGGACCTTTTGCTATCTAGCGATACCTATCCACAATATTGTATATGTATATATATTTTACCCTAACCCTTTTTCGGGGAATTTTATTTCTCATATTCCTTTAACTTGCTAGTACTATCTAAAAATATTGCTTTTGTTGACAAGCCGTGCAGAAACAGATGCTCGCTGTGAACTCAGTTGAACCCTCCTCACATTGCAGTTCACTGAACTTGGAAATGCATGATGTATCCATTCATTTTCATTGTAACCACAGTCCTTTACTTTATAGCGCCATGGATGTCTGACAGGTTAGCTCCCTGGCTTCAGTGCGCGCACAACACATGCTGTTCCTGGTATGATGTACACGGGTGATGGTGGTCTCTGAGTGGCACACCACATTACTTTGTGTTAGTTCTGAGCGGTTCCCTCACCACTGCCTTCCGTTCCCTTAGTTCTGTGCTCTAGGAATCTGAGACGTGGGATTGATTCGCTTCAGTGTCTCTGAGCAGGCCAGCACTGTCTATTGTACTCAAAGAAAGGCCCTGCTTGAGTAGGGGGCTGAATATACATCATAAACATTATAGATTAAGCAGTAGAATCACCACCGTTCTATAATCAATTTTAATAAAATACATTTCCATTCATGTATTTTCATTTCAAGAATCTTTATTCGGTGTTTAGAAAACACCATAAAAGCACACATATATATACATAAATGAGAAAAACATTAAATCTTAATCAAGATCATGACACCATAAAAACACACCAATATATACACAGCTAAAAGAAGCATTAAATCTTTGTCAAGATCCTTGTACATGAATACAATAAAAATCCCAACATACAGGGCCATAAATTTAAGATATAAAATCCCAGGTCGTTCATTCCTCTCCCTTCGTCATCCTTAAACGAACCGCCACCTTAATAAAATTCATAATACAACATAAGGTTAGCGGATCAGAAGCTTGTTGCAAATAAACTAAAGCATCCATGGCATGTTCCAGTTTGGCTTTTTTTAGTATGTCTACTAAAAATCTACGCCTGGGCATAGAAAAATAGGGGCAAAGCAAAGTAAAATGAAGGGAGTCCTGCGGAGACCGATTGTCGCAGCCGCAGGGTCCCTTCTGCTCAATCGACATAGTAAAACCTGGTGGAAAGGCCAACATAAAAGGAAGTAAGTTCAATCTAAAACGACACATAAGGAATCTGTCCTGTGCATTATGTACAAGATACAGATAGGGCTCCATACCCTCCACGCTCTTGATCAAGTTGTAAGCCCTCACGGACTTTTTCTCTCCTTCAACCTCCGCACGACATTGGGTTTTCCGCTCTAGGAAAATTTCCCCTACTTGTTTCTTGTGCTGTGCTAAGATGGTTGTGGGGTTCCTGAAAAAATTTCCGAACCCTAACTCTTCAAGAGTGTTTCTCACATATTTGAGCCAGGGGATACGCATACAATGAGTCCTACTCAGGCAGTCCAGTAGAATTTCTCTAGTTAAATATGCGTCTGGATTTGCCCACATTTTTAGCCATGCCACAATTGGCCTCAATTTTAATGAGTCCACCAGGTGTGGCCTCCCTAGCTCCCTATGAGCAATATATCCAACAGTACTGGGTGGTACCCTCAGGATGGATTTCATGTGTCTATTCTCTTCCTGTTCAATTCTAGCCGTATTCACAAAGCCCCAGACTTCTGCCCCGTAGCTTACTTTGGAACATGTTACAGAGTCGTACAGGATCATCATCTGTTCCGGGCTCCACCTGCCCAGCCTCCTGCCATAACCAGCTATAGCCCCATTGGAGGCAATCATTTTATTGCAGCGTTCTTCCACCAGGGACTTAAATTGGAGAAGACCATCAAAGGTTACTCCAAGATAGGAGAACGTTTTAACCTCCTCTAAGCGGTGGGTACCTATTGTATAAACTGATTTAGAGGAGGGTTTTTTGCCTGCCAGGAGCACATAAGACTTGCTTAAGTTGACAGATAGGTCCAAATCACTCATAAAGTTGACGAACCCATCTATCAAAATTTGCAAACTTCGGGGTGTACGCGCGAGCAAGACCGCGTCATCTGCATAAAGCAGGACAGGGATATGCCGCGACCCAACCCTTGGAGAATCTGCTTTTAGACCCAAGAGAGATTGTTCTAAATTATTAATATAAAGGGAGAACAAAAAAGGGGCGAGGATACAACCCTGTCTGACTCCACTTTTGCATGGAAAGGACTCAGACAATCCCCCCTCCCTATTAAATCTTACTGTAGCCGTGGTGTCAGTGTGTAGCTCTCTTAAGATAGTAATTAGACCGCTCTCGATCCCCAGACCTGCCATCATGTCCCACAACTTCCCTCTATTGACGTGATCGAATGCTGCTGCCAGGTCCATGAATCCCATATAAATGGGCTCATCACTGGCCAGAGTGTATTTGGCAGTCAGCATATATAGGTTCAGGCATTGATCGCTGGTGGACCTCCCTGCCCTGAACCCATATTGGGTATCCGAAAAGATGTTATTCTCTTCGGTCCACTCTGACAATCTGTTCAAAATTGCCCTTCCCAAAAGTTTGGCTGAGACGTCGATCAGGGAGATAGGCCGATAACATCTAGGATCGTCCTTATTGCCCTTTTTAAAAATTGGCACAATAATCGCTTTGGACCATGATGGGGGGAGACCACAGGAGATAGCGGCATTTAAGACCCTAGTCATCAAGGTGGCCCATAGGTCTATATTACTAAGAAAGAGGTCAGGGGGAATTCCATCCGGACCCGGGGCTTTATTCTTGGTTAGGCTTTCCATCCCTACAGTGATCTCTTTAAGAGTAAACACTGCCGGTAGAGCATGGCTTTGAGTTGCTGGTAGTTCTACAAAGTTACCTGAATCATGGTTGTACAGACTCCTAAAGTGGGTAACCCACTGCTCCGGTAGGATATTGGTCCCTATTTCTGGAGAATCATTTTCTAAAAAGGTCGGATTGTTGATGATTCTCCAGAACCCCGCTAGGTCCCTTCTTTCCCCAGCCTCTCTCAGATCTGCCCAGGCATCTGCCTGCAAAGCGAGTTTCCTCCTTTTGGTCTCTTTTCTGTATTTATCTCTGCTTGCCCTGATTTTTTGTGGGTCCCGTGGTTTTAACTTAAGAGAGCATTTCAGTTCCCTCAGTGCTTTAGAGCAATTCTGGTCAAACCACCGGGGATTAACCAGGTTACGTATGGGCACATTGGTCCTCAGTAGCCCATCTATCAGATTTGCAATGTGCTCAAACTTTTCTAATAATCTTGCGCCCTGTACTTCCAGATCCAAGCAGTCATTTATGACCCGCAGACCCATGTTGCTCAAGTTTTTATAAAATTTTGCCCCATCTATTCTAGACCACTTCAGTCTCCTGCCTTGGTCAGTGACCCTCTCCCCTATTAAGTGGTGGACATTAGGTCCTCGGCCCGCCCTATATGTGAACGTTAAAACAAGCGGGTTATGATCACTGAAGCTGTTCCAATCTATCCCTGCACTAATTACTTTGTTAACCAGGGATCTCGAGACCAAAATATAATCTATAATAGATGAACAGCCCCTGCCTTTAAAGGTTGGTGGGAGTGTGCCGTCCGGCTGTGGGCCTATCATATTGATGGTATGCTCTAGGTCGTACTTCAGCCGGAGCGACCTAAGAGCGTCTCCGGTAGGTGAGTGAGAAAAATGAGGCCCCTTCTGGATTGGGCATTGCTCCCAATCTGTATTTACTTTAACTAATGCAGGACAGAGATGACAATTAAAATCCCCCGCCACCACCAACCCATAGGATGGGCCCTTGTTCTGAAATGCGATTTCTTGTCCCAGCCTTTGTTCGAGTTCAGTCAATACCGGGGTGAGGTTATTTGCTGACTCGGTATTATACAGATTAAAAACAGAAAACCGTAGCCCCTTTCCATGAAACCGAACTGCCTGGATCCCGTGTGAGGACCAATCTGGGAAGGACCAAGTGCCTGGAAGATCTAGATCTACATAGAGAGACAGGCCACCCATAGCTCTCCCAAAACTAGACTTTCTCGCGGGAACAAAAAAACACTTGTAACCCTGCAAGTGATAGTTATTCTCCACCGCCCATGTCTCCTGTACACATATGATATTAAATTTCCTAATGTACTCAGCCCATTCCTTGTTGTAAAATTTACCCGCTATACCGGCTATGTTCCATGAGAAAAGTCTCACCTCCGCTCCCCTCCGTTCCACTCCCTCCTGATCCCTTGATCTTAATTCCAACAATGGCCCTTGAATTAATTCATTCATTCATGTATTGTATTTCATTTGTTAAATCGATATTAAAATTCCTGACGCGATCAAGTTTCCTTCCTACCCATATTTAACATGTCTGTTGCTGTCTGCATCAAATGAATTTAGGGAGATCTTCCCAGAGTCGTTCTAAAGTCATCGATGACTTCAGCTGGTATATTCTTGTAATTAACTGGTGAAGTCACCACAGGCCATCTTGAGGTATGTGTGTTGGAATTGGTTTGTTGTTTCAGTTGGAGCACAAATGTTCCTTTTTAGGTCGATCCTAGAGTAGCGTGCATTCGCTGCTCTACAAGACCTATTGTAGAGGAGTAGGGAATAGAAGCCCCACCCACTCTCCGCCCATATTGGCTATTGGCTTGTGTCATTGTCTGTCCTAATTGTTGGCTTGTGTTTAGTCAATAGGCTTGTTGGTCCCTCCTTAGTACATCCTACTTTTCATTTGTCACCTCCCATGGTGACTGGCCCCTTTGTTGCGGTTGTTACACTGTATGTTTTATTTAGACTGTGAGCACAATTTTCTTAAATCAAGTTCTCCTACTGCAGGCAAAACATGCTTGGGTGCCTTCTTTACTCCCCCCCCCACCCCCTCCCTCCGGTTGTCGTGCCTTCTTTTCCCGCCCCCACCCTCCCTCCCTTTGTCCGTGCCTTCTTCTGCCCACCCTCCCACTGTCCTTGATTTCTGCCCCCGCCTGCCCTCCCTCCTGTAATTCGTGCCTTCTCCCTCCCGTTATCCGTGAAGCATACTATTTGCAATGCAATAGGTCCTGCGTAAATGCGAGACCTATTGCATTGCAAATGCTTGTTTAATATTCCCCTAGGCATCCGACTGTATCTGTAAAATCTTAAGCAGTACGCCTGTAAGCTGCCAGGTGATGCTGGTGGCTCTGCAGTAATGTTGTTTCGAGCTGGAAGCGACATGTGCGGGCTTATATAGGCACCACCCATGAACACTAGCTGCCCCAACAAACGCAGATGAACAAGTTACTTACCTTCGGTAACGATATATCTGTAAGAAACAGTAGTTAGTATTAGATTCCTTACCTTAGAATATCCCCAGGCGTCAGTCTGGATCCGGAAACTTTTGCGTAGCAGTACCCCTGCGCGTCGGTAGGCGTCGTCTGCAGGCGTCCCCTGCAGCTCCGCGTCGTCGGCGTCGTGCGCCGTGATGACGTCGCTGGAGTATATAGACGCCGCCTCCGCGCGCCGACGTCAGTTCTTTGCACACAGCTTTTCCGCGCCAGAACACGCAGAGCCATGTGAGAACCAACACTGGTGCCATGTGAAACTAGGGCCCTGAAAGGGATGTCCTTAACCCTAGGTATCAGTTCGCAGAACGGGGAGGATGGGTGGGGCGGTAAGGAATCTAATACTAACTACTGTTTCTTACAGATATATCGTTACCGAAGGTAAGTAACTTGTTCATCTGAAAGAAACAGATTAGTATTAGATTCCTTACCTTAGAATAGATACCCCAGCAATACCAACCCCGGTGGTGGGTCTGCGAACCAATACAATCCTACACCAGAAAATCCTGGAGGACCGAACGGCCAAAGAAGCCGTCCCTCCGGACTTGACTGTCCAGGCAGTAATGCCTCGCAAAGGTGTGCAGCGAGGCCCACGTAGCCGCCTGGCAAATGTCCTGCAAAGGGACGCCCAGGGCAGTAGTAGCCGCCGTGGCCCGAGTGGAATGGGCCCTCAGCCCAACAGGAGGCTCCTTCCGAGCCAAAGAGTAGCATGCTTTGATGCACAGGACGACCCACCGAGAAATGGTTCGTTTCTGTACCGCCCGTCCCTTCTTCTCACCCACGTAGCCAACAAACAGTTGGTCATCCACCCGGAACTGGCGTGTGCGATCCATATAAAATGAAAGTGCACGTTTTGGGTCCAGACGATGGAGCCGCTCTTCATCTTTTGAAGGATGCGGAGGCGGGAAGAAGGAGGGTAAGGTGATGGACTGCCCGATGTGAAAAGCAGAAACTACTTTGGGCAGGAAAGAAGGTCTAGTTCTAAGAACCACCTTGTCTGGATGAATGGACAAGAAAGGAGGTTTCACAGAAAGAGCCTGGAGCTCACTCACTCTCCTGGCAGAGGTGATGGCAACCAGGAAGGCCGTCTTTAAAGTCAGAAGACGGAGAGGACAGGAATGAAGCGGCTCAAAGGGAGCGCACATCAAGAAAGTCAGAACCAGGTTCAAGTCCCACTGAGGCATCACAAACGGAACAGGTGGATACATGTGCGTGATGCCCTTCAAGAATCTCGTTACAATAGGGGACTTGAACAAAGATGGCTGATCAGGTAGCCTTAAGAAGGCGGAAAGGGCCGAAAGGTAGCCCTTGATAGTGCCCAGAGCAGAGCCCTGCTGGGCAAGAGAGAGAAGAAAGAGGAGAACCTCGGAGAGAGGGGCAGAAAGGGGATCCACAGCCTTTGCTGTGCACCATGCCACAAATCTGTTCCACCGGCAGGCGTATACCGACTTTGTGGAGGGACGCCTGGCTGCCAGAATCACATCACAGACTTCAGGAGGCAAGTCAAATGGCCTCAACTGTCGCCGCTCAATCTCCAAGCATGGAGGTGGAGACTGGACAGGTTCGGGTGGAGGACCGTCCCCTGCTGCTGCGACAGAAGGTCCTCCTGAAGGGGCAGGCGGATCGAGGGACCGACTGACATGCTGAGTAGCTCGGGATACCAGTACCTTCGAGCCCAGTCCGGAGCCACAAGGATAACTTGGGCCCGGTCGCGCCTGATCTTCTTCAGCACTCTGGGCAGAAGTGGTATAGGCGGAAAGGCGTACAATAGACCGCAACTCCACTCGCGCCGAAAAGCGTCGCCGAGCGAGTGCCGTCTTGGAAACTCCAACGCGCAGAACTGATGACATTGCGCGTTCTCTTCTGTGGCGAATAGATCTAACCAAGGCTCTCCCCATTACAGAAAGAGGCCTTTCGCCACGTCCGAGTTCAGACGCCATTCGTGATCCACCGAGCACCGACGGCTGAGTTTGTCCGCCCTGGCGTTCAGAGAACCTGCCAGGTGTTGAACCGTCAGAGTCACGCCCTGACGTTCCAGCCATTGCCAGAGGCGCAGAGCCTCCTGGCAAAGGGTCCACGACCCCACTCCGCCCTGCTTGTTGCAGTACCACATGGCGGTGGTGTTGTCCGTGAACACCTGCACCACACTCCCGTTGACAAAGGGGAGGAATGCCTTCAGTGCTAGGTGAATCGCCCGCAGCTCCAACATGTTGATATGGAGCCGGGACTCCGCCGGAGACCAGATGCCTCTGATCTCCGCCTCTCCCAAGTGGCCTCCCCAGCCCTGGAGGGACACGTCCGTCACAACTACGTGCTCCGGTTGGGGAAGGGAGAGGGATCTGCCTCTGACCCAATCGCGGTCCGTAAGCCACCACTGCAACTGTCTCGCAGTGCCCTCCGAGATCAGGACATGGTCGGACAGGTTGCCCTGATGCTGGGCCCACTGAAACTTCAGGTCCCACTGCAGAGCCCGCATCCGCCACCTGGCGTGATGTACCAGAAGGATGCAGGAGGCCATCAGCCCCAGAAGCCGCAGCGTCAACCTGACCGAAATCCGGGACAACGGCTGAAAGATGGGAATCAGAGCCTGAATATCCCGGACCCGCCGTTCCGGAGGATAAACCCGAAACTGCGCCGAGTCGAGAACCGCTCCGATGAAAAGGAGCTTTTGAGAGGGACACAGGTGTGATTTCGGCACATTGATGGAAAACCCCAGCTCGTGCAGGAGGTCTGCCGTCATCTGAAGGTGGTGGACGACTGTTTGGGGCGAGCCCGCCTTCAACAACCAGTCGTCGAGGTAGGGGAAGACTGAAACCCCTAACCGGCGCAGACGAGCTGCGACCACCGCCATCACTTTCGTGAACACCCGTGGGGCGCTGGTAAGGCCGAATGGGAGCACGATAAACTGAAAGTGCTCGTGGCCTACCGTGAACCGCAGGTAACGCCGGTGGGCCGGCAGGACGGGGACGTGAAAATACGCATCCTGCAAGTCCAACGCTACCATCCAGTCTTGTGGGTCTAGAGCAGCCAAGACCTGAGCCAAAGTCAACATCTTGAACTTCTCCTTCCGGAGGAAGCCGTTGACGTTCCGTAGATCCAAGATAGGACGCAGGCCCCCCTTGTCCTTCTTGGGTACCAGAAAGTAGTGGGAATAGCAACCACACCCTACTTCTGGCCCAGGAACGCGCTCGATGGCCCCCTTGGCCAAGAGGGCCGTAACTTCCTCCTGCAGAAGTGTCAAGTGGTCCCCCGACACACGGTGGTTCTGCGGTGGCATGGCTGGAGGAGTAGTCTCGAAGGGGAGGGAGTAGCCCCTTCGGACGAGCTGCAGCACCCACCTGTCCGATGTGATAGTGCGCCAGCGGGAGTGGTGATGGCGAACCCTGCCACCCACTGGCGTCACATGGGCCTGAAAGCTCGGACTAGGAGGATTTGGAGGCTGCTGCGGGGGGAGGTGTGGCCTGACCTCGCCGCTGTCCCCGACCGCCACCACGGCGGAATCCACGGCCGCCACCGCGTTGAGAAGTGTTCTGCGGTGCGTGGCTGGCAGCACGTGTGGGACCGCCCCTTCTGTGGCCACGAAAGGAGCGAAACGAACCCGTTTGCTGGCGCTGGGTCGAGAGACCCAAGGACTTGGCCGTGACCCTGGAGTCCTTGAAGCGCTCAAGCGCGTTGTCCGCTTTGTCGCCAAACAGGCGACTGCCATCGAACGGCATGTCCATCAAGGCATTTTGGACATCCGTCGAAAAATTGGTGGATCTCAGCCAGGCGTGGCGACGAATCGCCACCGTCGTGGACATCGCTCTGCCCAGCGAGTCGGTCGTATCAAGACCACACCTGATGGAATACCTCGCCGCGTCTCGGCCTTCAACCATAGCCTGGCCGAGCTTGTCCCGTACCTCCTGCGGGCATTGCGGCAGACACTCCGCGACCGTATCCCACAGAGAGTGGGTGTAGCGGCCCAAGAGGCATGCGGTGTTGCAAGACCGCAGTCCCAGACTCAGGGACGAGAAGACCTTTTTGCCATACTGGTCGTACCTCTTAGATTCCCGGTCGGGCGGGGCCGACGGGAACGCGGTTTGGGAAGTTGAGGCCTGGATCACCTGACTCTCAGGGGTGGCATGGGTGGACAGGAACTTAGGGTCGTCCGAACACGGACGGTGGCGCCTGGCAACGTTCCTATCAACAGGCGAACCTGAAGCGGGCCTGGACCACGTGCCCAACAGAACGTCCGTCAAGGCTTCATTAAACGGCAGCAGAGGCTCCTGTGGGCATGACTGCGGTTTGAAGACCTCGGTGAGGATGTTAGGCTTCACTTTTGCGACGGGGAGCTCAAGGCGCAAGGCCTTGGCAGCCCTCATCAGCACCACAGAATAAGCAGCCCCAGCCTCCGACGCCACAGTGGGAGGCGAGACAAAACCAGGGTTAGGAGATTCGTCCAGACCACTGGCATCACCCAAGTCACCTGTCCAGTCCACGTCGTACTGACACTCGCGTGACAGAGGGTCCTCAGACCCCTCCCAACCCTCTCCATAATCTTCATCATCACCATATTCGGATTCAACGATGTAGACCGGCTCCTCGGGGTCAATGGGCCCCATCGGCGCCGGACTCGGCGTCGGACGACGCCGGTCCGACTCCGCGTCCGGAATTGGAGAGGGAATGGGGGTGGCGCCGCCCGGAGCCGGCGCCGGAGCCCCGATGCCAGCCGGAACCGGCGTCGGAGTCACGGCGCCGCGCGGAGGCGGCACCACGGGTTGCCCCGATGGAATCGGTGCCGGAGAGGCCGGTTGACCAGCCGGCGACGACCCGGAAGGGCCCAGCGGCGCCGGGGCCGGAGCTGACGGCGGCGTCGGGGCCGGAGCACCCGACGGCGCCGGGGCAGGAGCACCCGAACCGCTTGGGCCCCCGGACGGGACCACCGGGCCCGCAGGCGCCGTAGGCCCCGTCGGAGGAGACAGCGCCCTCATGGCCATGAGGAACTCCTCTACCTCCTCACGCGACGCGCCTTGCCCAGGGACCGGCGGGTATGGAGCAGGCAGCGTCCGCGACCCACGCGGAGCCGCGGGGGTGGGGCCACCCGAACCCCCGGCCGCATTGCGCGAGCGTCGGGGGGAGTCGGGGGTGCGATGACGACGCCCCGACTTCTTGTGTCGCTTACCTGAGGAACCGGAGGAATGGTGACTACTTCCGAGCGCTCGTGGCGGCTCCGCGACCGTTCTCTCGACCGCTCCCTCGACCTCCGGCCGGACCGGGACCGCTCTCGACGCTTGGCCGACATCCGGAGCTCGAGTAGCTTGCGGGACCGCTCCCGTCTAGCCTTACTCGTTAAGGCCCGGCAGTCGACGCAGGACTCGACGTCGTGGTCCGCGCCCAGGCACCGGAGGCAGAGTCGATGGTGGTCGGTGACCGACATCAGGCGGTCGCACCCGTCACAATTTTTAAAACCGGGCATCCTACCGGCACCTAAAGAGTTAGAGTAATCAAAAAACCTTGGTCAAAGACCGGAGTACTGCTCTTCGGATCTGCGCTAACTGGCGCGGAAAAAAGAAGAACTGACGTCAGCGCGTGGAGGCGGCGTCTATATACTCCAGCGACGTCATCACGGCGCACGACGCCGACGACGCGGAGCCGCAGGGGACGCCTGCAGACGACGCCTACCGACGCGCAGGGGTACTGCTACGCAAAAGTTTCCGGATCCAGACTGACGCCTGGGGATATTCTAAGGTAAGGAATCTAATACTAACCTGTTTCTTTCAGATCTAGAGCTACCCATCGTCTCTTTGAGACACATTTCTGAAAATTATTCTATAGTGTGCAAGGAATTTATATATTATATATCTATAAATATATCAACATTTATTGTTTGATTATTAAAATCATTACAATCACTTAGATCATCATAATAAAATGCCATGTTATAAAATAGTGTGCGTTTCCGATACAACTTACGTCTAGCATTGCTTATATTCATAGAGTAAAGATTTTCAAAATAAACCCAAGCAATATCTCAGTAACAAAATATAAGTCACTTAAAAATACAGGAAATCTGTTATTAAGCAATATAATGAACAGTACCTTGACAACGAGACTATTACATATATGGAAAACATGTTCAAAATGCAAATTAATAGATTGTAACTCATTACTTGGACGGCAGAGAATTAGTTCCATCATAATTACAACATTACTTATATAGTAGTATAGCCAAGTAATCATTTCCCATTTCCCGTTCCCCATGGGGGAGAGGTGTGGCGCCGCGGCCAGGGCGACTGACGCTGGAATCTGGGGATCAGGGTTCGATCCTCGGCTCCGGCGGCAGGTTAGCCCAGCTCCATGTGACTCTGGGCAATAGCTCGCTTAATCTTCCCGACGGCCCCAGCGCCTAGAGACCCTTACGGGTGATTGTGCGCTTTACAAATGTGGATTATAGTTCCATCTTCATTATATAATTCCAATGGACATTTCTAAAGTACACTGTGCATCTATGTAGGCAGCCATTCTCTTTACTGGCTAGCCACTGGGCGAATGCAGATAACTTTTTCTACGATTAGGTTATCCCACAAGTTCAGAAAACTCTCCATCTGTTAACTTCTGACCGGCCACTATTTGGCAGAGGGACAAGTGCAATAATTCACAAAACCTGTGCCAAAACCTGGTAAAAGTGCTTACCATTAATTCTCCATCTTTGAACTACTGACAGGTCACTATTTGGCAGTGGGGCAAGTTCAATCATTCACAAAACATGTGCAAACCTGCTGAAGTGCTTACCATGAATTCAATCACTTAGCACATTACACATACTCAGTAGGGCATGTGCAAAGCATTCACAGAACACGTGTAAAACATGATAATGCGCTTACCGTTAGTTCATTCATTTTGCGCTTACACATATTTAGTTCAAATAGACCGTTAGACTGGTAAAAGGAAAAAACTAGATTTTCATAAGAATAAAAGGAAAAAGTTAGAATAAAATAGCAAAACAAATTCCACCTCGGTCAGAAATGTAACGAATCAGCACGTAAGTGTGATTGATTTGCCAGATAAATATAAAATAAGTGTTTAACGGCTTGTTCTCATCCCCGTTTTTTTTTTAAACAGAGTTTTTAGTAGGATTCGATGGGCAAATAAAAGACTTGGGCAGACACATATTATATGTAATAGGCCCCTAGATTCATCCAAGTCCCGTTTTGCGAGTCCTTAATAGCGATTATTAAGGAATCGCTATTAAGGACTTGCAAAACGGGATTCATGTAGAAATTGCATAAAGAAATGCGATTCCTACATCTTCCTTATTTGCGATTAGCAAATTGCTAATCGCAAATAAGGAATAACTCCCCATTTATTCATATGGGCCTAAAGGCCTATAGGAATGAATGGGGAGTTATTCCTTATTTGCGATTAGCAATTTGCTAATCGCAAATAAGGATGCGATTTCAAGGGTGCAGGGGTGTCCAAAGGACACCCTGTAGCACCCCATAAATGGAAATGTACACATGTGTTGCGCACACACATATCCAAAGGACATGTGTGTGTGTAACATGCAACTTAGAAAAATGCACTGAAGTGCATTTTTCTAAGTTTTCGCTATTTACCACGAAGTTACAATTCGTGGTAAATAGCGGCCAAAAATTGCGAATTCGCAAATTAAAAATGGTTAATGAATTGCATTTAAGGAATCTCAAATAGAGATTCCTATAATGCAATTCCTCGCAAATATGCGATTTCGCAATTAGCGATTTTTGCATTTGGGATGATGAATCCCAAATGCAAAAATTGCACTCGCAATCGGCTTTGCGAGCCGATTTGACAATGATGAATCTAGCTGAGTGTTTCCTGTGGATAGTTAGAGTCTACAACTGCTAGCATGACATTCGTGTTTCCATTTAGGAGTCCCATTTTTAGTTAAGTAAACAACAAGTCTTAACTACAATAATAAATATCGCACCCGTGAGGGAAAGTATGTAGTCAAATAAGTTTGAATGTCTAAGGTTTCTTAATAATTTATGACTGTCCAGGCATGCTTTCTGGCTGTAACTGCACCTCTATCCAGATTGAATGAAAGGTGTTTATTGATTTATTCAAGAGACGTTTGAGGCAACAATATTAATCTGTAAAGACCTTTGAGACTGTAAACCAAGGGGTTAAAAAGACTCCGATAGGTCGGCCCTCCATGTGCCAGTATAGATGGAGTTGTTAATTTCCTGCCAGCACATTTTTGCAAGGGAGCACGGTTAAGAAATAAACACTAAATATAAACATTTGAAAAATGCTGCCTGTCACGCTAAAGCGATACAAAAGGGGGGGGGGGGGATGATGGACGGAGCATTTGAGCAAATCAAACACTCACCCCCAGTCAACTGATCTGGGTTTAATCCATCACCATTCTTTAGCTCACTCAGCCACCCCAGTTCAGACATGGCCATATGCAAATCAGTCTGACCCTGTGCCATATGGGAACAGTCCAGCCCGAACTGCCAAGCCATGCCTTCTCTGGACCGAAACCAGCTTCCTAGGACCGGTTTCTGGGCATTTCAGCCGTCTTCAGCCAGGCTTGTTTGAATCCAGTGGCAAAGTGAGCAAGGGACTCACGTCTGAGCATACCCTGCCAACTTATGGCGAACAAAGCGGTACAAAAGGGGGTGGTGATGGACGGAGCATCTAAACCAATCAAACACTCACACCCAGTCAACAGATCTGGGTTTAATCCATCACCGCTCTTTAGCCCACTCTGCCACCAGTGGCCATGTCTGAACTGGGGTGGCTGAGTGAGCTAAAGAATGGTGATGGATTAAACCCAGATCAGTTGACTGGGGGTGAGTGTTTGATTTGCTCAAACGCTCCGTCCATCATCCTTTTTTGTTTCGCCTGTCACGCTAAAGCCTGTCCTTGGAGACAAACTCTAATCGAAATTGAGCCAGACGAATATTCTTCGGGATCTTAAAAACGCATTTTACAGACTTTTTTTTCAGCAGGTACAATAATATAGCATCTTTCCCTCGGAGGATGACTGACTGAGCCATAAATTAAAGCTGGAATTAGTTTAGCAGATATCAGTTTCACGAGGTGACCCTAAACAGAACACATCAATTTATCCTGAAGAGAAAAGTAAAGATGGCAAAAGCAGCTATGGCTATTAATAGATTAAAAGGGCATCTGAAAGACATCTTATTGTCAAACAAAATGCCAAGGTACTTATAGCTGTTGACTAATTCAATTGGATTCCCTCTTGAGCACCAGGACCGTGATCTAGCTGAAGATGCACCAAATGACAGGGAACTTATTAGACATTGCAGACGTATGGGTATCTGACCAAGTAGAATGGTATCCTCAGCATATTGTAGGTGTTTTAGAGGTCTATTGGCTAACTTAGGAGAATGCAAATGTATTGTGTTCAGATGCAGATAAAGATCTGGCCTCCAGAAATTAAATAAACACAGGGCAAGTATGCACCCTTGTTTTAGGCCACTCGATGTTTCAATTCTCCAGGTAAGACAGGTTTCATCCCCTATCTTGACCTTGACCCAGGTGTTTGTATAAAGTAGTATATAGAGGTCTAATAGTGTCGCACAAGTTACTACTTGTGTAACGATATATCTGTAAGAGACATTAGTTAGTGATAGATTCCTTACCTTAGAATATCCCCAGGCGTCAGACTGGATCCGGAAATTTTTGCGTAGCATTACCCCTGCGCGTCGGTAGGCGTCGTCTGCGGCTCCGCGTCCGTCGTCTGCTTCGTTAGCGCCGGAATGACGTCGGAGTACTTAGACGCCGCCCATGCGCGCTGACGTCAGTTCTGATACACAGCTTTTCCGCGCCAGATACGCAGAGCCATGATAGAACCAACACTGGTGCCAAGAAACTAGGACCCTGAAAGGGGATAACCTTAACCCTAGATATCGGTTCGCAGAACGGGGAGGATGGGTGGGTCGGTAAGGAATCTATCACTAACTAATGTCTCTTACAGATATATCGTTACACAAGTAGTAACTTGTGCATCTGAAAGAGACACGTTAGTGATAGATTCCTTACCTTAGAATAGATACCCCAGCAATACCAACCCCGGTGGTGGGTCTGCGAACCAATAATCACACCAGAAAGTCCTGGAGGACGGAACGGCCAAAGAAGCCATCCCTCCGGACTTGACTGTCCAGGCAGTAGTGTCTTGCAAACGTGTGCAGCGAGGCCCACGTAGCTGCCTGGCAAATGTCCTGCAAGGGCACTCCCCGGCCCAGGGCAGTTGTAGTTGCCGTGGCCCGAGTGGAATGAGCCCTCAATCCAACAGGGGGCTCCTTCTTAGCCATGGAGTAACATGCCTGGATACACAAGATGATCCACCGGGAGATGGTCCTCTTGTGTACCGCTTTCCCCTTCTTAGCGCCCACGTAACCAACAAAGAGTTTGTCATCCACCCGGAACTGGCATGTGCGATCCAAATAGAATGAGAGCGCACGTTTTGGGTCCAGACGGTGGAGCCGCTCTTCCTCTTTAGAGGGATGCGGAGGCAGAAAGAAGGTTGGCAGGGTGATGGACTGCCCGATGTGGAAGGCTGAGACAACCTTGGGCAGGAAAGATGGCTTGGTACGCAACACAACCTTGTCCGGATGGACAGAAAGGAAAGGTGGAGTACAAGAAAGGGCCTGGAGCTCCCTCACTCTCCTGGCAGAGGTGATGGCAACCAGGAAAGCAGTCTTGAGAGTCAGAAGACGAAGAGGACAGTTGTGAGGTGGCTCAAAGGGAGCGCACATCAGGAAGGTAAGAACAAGGTTCAAGTCCCACTGGGGCATCACGAAGGGAACAGGTGGAAACATGTGTGTGATGCCCTTAAGAAATCGGTTAACAATAGGGGACTTGAACAAAGAAGGCTGATCAGGAAGCCTCAAGAAGGCAGAAAGGTATCCCTTGACAGTGCACCTTTACCACATCATCCAATGCGGTGAAGAAGACCATACTCAAACACTGGAGGATTCTAAACATAGGAACAGGGACACTCCCTCGCCCTTTGTTTGCCTACAGGAGAGGACCATCCATTCGGGACAGCCTGGTTCACACCAGACCACGAAGTGATACCAAACAAATCACGAATACCCTCTGGAACACTAACCCTGTTCAAGGCCACAACCCGTGTGGCAATTGTGCAGCTTGCCCACAGACACGCAAGACTCTAACGATTGACATTGGTACCAGCAGACCTTGGAGGCTTACAAGACACACCAACTGCAATTCAGAGAAACTGATTTATCTGATTACTTGTCCCTGCAAGAAACAGTATGTGGGCCATACAACAAGGATGATTAAGTCTCGCATCAGTGAACACAAAAGCACGATCCGTTGCAGGAAGCAGGCTACAGGCCTAACAAATCATTTCCTTGAAGCAAAACACAAAGCAGAGGACTTAATGTGGGTGGTACTGGAACAGCCATACATCCCGCCACACATCTCTGATGTCTCGCACTTTCTTTTTGTCAAGGAACAACGTTGGATCTTCAAGTTGAAGTCGGACATCAATGGGTTGAATGACAACATTCCGTGGCTCTCGATCTGAATGCAACATTTGCCATCTGGTACTCCTCTGTCACTATAAGATATGTTGACCCCATACCTGTATATATTGAGGACTCTACATTGTCCTTCATAATAGTAGTCGGATTGATTGATGGGGCGCCCCACATGTACAGATAGTCAACATTGAACATCGAGGCCACTCTAGTGTTCCTTCTACCACCTTAACCTACACGCTATTCGATATGTTACAGCCTACTATGCGGGCACCATATGGCTCTTCTATAGTTCTCACAGAGATGCCTGCCCGGGCTCAATTTAATTTCATTTTGTCCTCGTTGTAATGGCTCTTACTTGGCTCTAATTCCTTCCTTTGCCACTCTAGCTCTGTGTGGGGGATGTTCACTGGGACACGGGGATGTCTTATCATGTGTACATCTCCACCGGGAATTTCTAGCACTTGCCCTGGTCAGGTGTTGATAACTGAATCCTCTCCGTTTTGTAAGATGCGAATTTAGACTCTTTAGCCTGAATTGAGGCTGGCGTTAATTATCATAGTTTACCGAATACATGGAGGAGCCTGAGTTGATCCTGTGTAGTTAGTGATATTCACCCCCTCTTGCGCCGCGGCGTTTTTCTGCACGCACGAGTAACGGCATGGTTCATTTTTACCATGCGCGACTCACGGAGAGGTTGCCTTTTTTACGCGCACGCGCTGTTCAAACACAATTTTTGGGAATAGGCATGCGCGAATCAAGGAATGGAGTGGAATTCCTTTGCGCATGCGTGTTACATGATTCCCAGCGACTGCGCAGGCGATGCTTGTAGTATTATTACACCATGCATGCGTCGCCGCGCCTGCTTGCGGAATCAGCTGAGCACAATTATCCTCTTAGCATGAGTATAAAACCGCGCCCAACCTGCCCGTCGGTGCCTCCCCTTCGGCTCGAGCTCCCGCCGTGAGGTACCGACGGACAGGTAAGCTGAGAGTAGAGTGTCTACATAGAGCTCTTTATGCTTAGCTAGGATTGTGGCCCAACTAAGTGAGTTTTTGGTCATTGAGATGACAGTCAGAACGAGGGAAACCTTGACTATTTCTTCACCAGCAACATCATGCAGCAGGTCAATATACATGAGAATAGCGCTGTCTAATATCATACAGCGCTTAATTGAATATATGTTTAAGAGGGCTGATTTGTTAGTCGTCAAATGCTTCCACCAGGTCTATCTTTTGGGGGGGACCCTCTATGGACAGGACAGAAATTAATTGGGTTTTGAAACAGTACGCAGAGATAAACTCCAGAGACAGGTATCTAACAAAGGTACTGTCTTTTTTTACATGTTTAGAGCGGGGCCTTATTCGTCCGAGCAGTTGCCGGGTGAGGTGAGGCTTACTTCCCACATACTGATGGGTAAGTGTTATACTAACGATCTATGAAACAATATACAGATTATCTGTTGGCGACGCAATGTAGCGCACCCCTCATGAGGCCATCACAAAGTAGTAATGGGCCTGTCTGAGTCTAGTCTAAACTATCACTGGTTTATGCACAGTAACAGCACTTTTAGTAAGTGCACATTTGAGCTGTAAAATTATGTTTATGTCTTAATAAGCATTATGTGTTTACATTTTCTACATGGTTTTCCTTTTCCAATATTCATTACAGGGAAGACCCATTGCATCTATTGAGCAAGATAAGAAGATGTGGTAGGATGGTCCTGAATGACCACTCTGATTCTATTTTGTTAATGGTTTATTTAATCAATATTTCTACATATTTTATCACTCTAGCACGTTTGATAGTGGAATTGCAGTAGCATATAAGAGCTTGGCCCTGAAGAATGCCAGTGAATTTTCACAGTATGGCAAAAACATGTTGGCCCGATTTTTTGATCTCTACCAAGCAAGTTAGACAGTGATATTGTCACACTGTCACCTCACTATTTTTTAACCTGACGTCCAGGCAAACGCTATTAAAGTTCCTTGTTTGCTTGTTCAGCCATTTTATAACACCTCACTTTATTATTTTTCTGCACTGCACATATCAGCTTCACCATCTGCATGAACAACTGCGGTGACCAGACCATGGTTAAGTGATGCGATGCCAAAATACATCTGGGCGTTCGCACACAGACCTAGGTTTGGGTGTCCTACATGATGAGGCTCCGCCATCTGGGTGGGCTGATAGGACCTAAACAGCAATTGTTGATAGCCAGTCTGAATACTGTTTACTGACTCAATCCTCTCTGTGCTTCCAGTGTTAGTTTAATTTTCTCAGCGTCATTCGACTTACAGGTATTTTTGTTGTTTAAGCCCTTGACAGTGCCCAGAGCAGAGCCCTGCTGGGCAAGAGAAAGAAGGAAGAGGAGAACCTCAGAAAGAGGGGCAGAGAGTGGATCCACAGCCTTTGCTGTGCACCATGTCACAAATCTGTTCCACCTGCAGGCGTATACCGACTTTGTGGAGGGACGCCTGGCTGCCAGAATGACATTACAGACTTCAGGAGGCAAGTCAAATGGCCTCAACTGTCGCCGCTCAATCTCCAAGCTTGTAGGTGGAGACTGGACAGGTTCGGGTGGAGGACCGTCCCCTGCTGCTGCGACAGAAGGTCCTCCCGAAGAGGCAGACGAATCGTCGGATCGACTGACATGCTGAGTAGCTCGGGATACCAGTATCTTCGTGCCCAGTCCGGAGCCACAAGAATAACCTGGGCCCGGTCGCGCCTGATCTTCTTCAGCACTCTGGGCAGAAGTGGTATAGGCAGAAAGGCGTACAATAGACCGCAACTCCACTCGCGACGAAAAGCGTCTCCGAGCGAGTGCCGCCTTGGAAATTCCAACGCGCAGAACTGATGACATTGCGCGTTCTCTTCGGTGGTGAATAGATATAACCAAGGCTCTCCCCACTGCTGAAAGAGGCCTTGCGCCACGTCCGAGTTCAGACGCCATTCACGATCCATCATGCACCGACGGCTGAGTTCGTCCGCCCTGGCTTTCAGAGAACCTGCCAGGTGTTGAACCATCAGGGTCACACCCTGACTTTCCAGCCACTGCCAGAGGCGCAGAGCCTCCTGGCATAGGGTCCACGATCCCACCCCGCCCTGTTTGTTGCAGTACCACATGGCGGTGGTGTTGTCCGTGAACACCTGCACCACACTCCCCCGGACAGAGGGGAGGAATGCCTTCAGTGCTAGACGAATCGCCCGTAACTCCAACAGGTTGATGAGGAGCCGGGCCTCCGCCGGAGACCAGAGTCCTCTGATCTCCGCCTCTGATCTCCGCCTCTCCCATGTGGTCACCCCAGCCCTGGAGGGACGCGTCAGTCACAACTACGTGCTCCGGGTGAGGTAGGGAGAGGGATCTGCCAATGACCCAATCGAGGTCCGTGAGCCACCACTGCAACTGTCTTGCAGTGCCCTCCGAGATCAAGACGTGATCGGACAAGTTGCCCTGATGCTGGGCCCACTGAAACTTCAGGTCCCACTGCAGAGCCCGCATCCGCCACCGGGCGTGACGCACCAGAAGGATGCAGGAGGCCATCAGCCCCAGAAGCCACAGCGTCAACCTGACCGAGACTCGGGATAAAGGCTGAAAGATGGGAATCAGAGCCTGAATATCCCGAACCCCCTGTTCGGGAGGGTAAACCCGAAACTGCGCCGAGTCTAGAACCGCTCCGATGAAGAGGAGCTTCTGAGAGGGACCCAGGTGCGACTTCGGCACATTGATGGAGAACCCCAGCAAGTTAAGGAGGTCGGCCGTAGTCTGGAGGTGGCTGGCGACTGTCTGGGGCGAGCTCGCCTTCAACAACCAGTCGTCGAGGTAGGGGAAGACTGACGCCCCTAACCTGCGCAGATGAGCTGCGACCACCGCCATCACCTTCGTGAACACCGGTGGGGCGCTGGTAAGGCCGAAGGGGAGCACGGTAAACTGAAAGTGCTCGTGGCCTACCGTGAACCGCAGGTAACTCCGGTGGGCCTGCAGGACGGGGATGTGAAAGTAAGCGTCCTGCAAGTCCAACGCTACCATCCAGTCTCCGGGGTCCAGGGCAGCTAAGACCTGAGCCAAAGTCAGCATCTTGAACTTCTCTTGACGGAGGAAGCCGTTGCCGTTCCGTAGGTCCTTGCCCTCTTGGGTACCAGAAAGTAGTGGGAGTAACATCCACACCCTACTTCTGGCCCAGGAACGCGCTCGATGGCCCCCTTGGCCAAGAGGGCCTAGACTTCCTCTTGCAGAAGTTGCAAGTGATCCCCCGACACACGGTGGAATTGCGGTGGCATGGCTGGAGGGGTCGCCTCGAAGGGGAGGGAGTAGCCCCTTTGGACGATTTGCAGCACCCACTCGTCCGATGTGACAGTGCGCCAGTGGAAGTGGTGCTGGCGAACCCTGCCCCCCACAGGCGTCACATGGGCCTGAAAACTCGGAAGGTTTTGAGGCAGGTGCTGCGGAGGGAGGTGTGGACTGGCCTCGCCGTTGACCCCGACCGCCGACACGGCGGTTTCCACGGCTGCCACCGCGCTGCTGGGCATTCTGCGGTGCGTGGCTGGCAGCACGTGTGGGGGCGCCCCTTCCGTGGCCACGAAAGGAGCGAAAGGCACCCGATTGCTAGCGCGTGGCCGAGAGGCCTAAGGACTTGGCCGTAGCCCTGGAGTCCTTAAACCGCTCCAGCGCATGGTCTGCCTTGTCGCCAAAAAGGCGACGGCCATCGAACGGCATATCCAGGAGGGTGGCCTGGACATCGGCCGAGAAATTGGCGGACCTCAACCAGGCGTGGCGTCGAACCGCCACCGTCGTTGCCATCGCCCTGCCCAGTGAGTCCGTGGTATCCAGCCCACACCGGATAGAGTATCGTGCCGCATCTCGACCCTCCACAAGGGCTTGGGCGAGTTTAGCCCGGACCTCCTCCGGGCATTGTGGCAGCACGTCCGCGACCGTGTCCCACAGGGTGTGGGTGTAGCGGCCCAAGAGACACGCGGTGTTGACAGACCGCAGTCCCAAACTCAGGGACGAGAACACTTTCTTTCCGAACTGTTCGTATCTCTTGGATTCCCGATCGGGCGGGGCCGTCGGGAATGCGGTCTGGGAAGTGGAGGCCTGGATAACCAGGCTCTCGGGGGTGGGATGGGTGGACAAAAAGCAAGGGTCGCCCGGGCCGGGCGGTAGCGTCTGGCCACGTTCCTATCCACAGGCAGACCTGTGGCGGGCTTGGACCACGTGCCCACAAGAACGTCACATAAGGCTTCATTAAACGGCAGCAGAGGCTCACTGGAGCTTACCTGTGGTTTTAAACCTCAGTGAGGAGGTTAGTCCTCACAGCCGCGACGGGGAGCTCAAGGCCCAAGGCCTTGGCTGCCCTCGTCAACACTACGCTATAAGCAGCCCCTCCTCCGTAGCCACGGTGGGAGGGGAGACAAATCCAGTGTCTGGCGAGGTGTCAAGACCATTGGCCTCCCCAAGCTCATATGTCCAGTCCTCTTGAGACTGGCACTCCTGTGCCAGAGGGTCCTCAGACCCCTCCCAATCACCTCCGTCACCAGTCTCCTGTAACCCAGGGTCAACAGACTGGGCCTCCTCATGGAAATAAAAATCTCCGAAGGACGCCGAAAGCGGCGCCCAGCGGCGCCGTTCCGGCGCAAGAGTTGGACCAAAGGGAAGATTGGGGACGGCGTCCACAATGGGCGCCGGGGGCGACACCCTCTGGGCCGGCGCCGGTGAGGTCATGAGGTCGACCGGGGACGACCCGGATCCGGAAGCGAATCCGGTGAGGTCCTGCGGCGCCGGGACCGAAGTCGCCGGCGGCGCCGGGGACGAAGCACCCGACCCGCTAGGGCCTCCAGCCGGGACCGCTGGGCCCGAAGGCGCCACAGAGCCAGGCTGAGGAGGGAGGGTCCTCATGGCCATGAGGTATCGCTCGACCTCCTCTGGCGGCGCGCCGTGCCCAGGGACCGAAGGTGTGGGGCAGGCGGCGACGCTTGCAACTCCCTCGGAGCCGCGTGGGCGGTGTCGCCCGAGCCCCCGGCCGCATCGTGCGAACGTCGGGGCGGGTCGGAGGAACGATGATGCCGCTCCGACCTCTCATGCCTCTTACCTGAGGACTTGGATCCCGACGACCGATGTCCACTCCCGGAGCTGCGAGGACTCCGACCCCGCGACCTCCCGTGGGACTGGGACCTGGAATGGCGCGGGGCCGACTGCCGGAGCTCGAGCCGCTTGCGGGACCGCTCCCGCCTAGCCTTCGACGTCAGGGCCCGGCAGTCGGAGCAGGTACGGTCGTCGTGGTCGAGGCCTAAGCACTTCAGGCACCGGCGATGGGGGGTCCGTGACCGACATCAGTCGGTCGCACTTCGAACAGGGTTTGAACCCGGGCATCCCTACCGGCACCGATAGAGTCGAGACTCAAGGAAAGAAATGATCAAAAAGATCAAAAAGTTTTAGTCAAAAAGTGACTAGGGGTAATAATAATCCACATTTGTAAAGCGCACAATCACCCGTTAGGGTCTCTAGGCGCTGGGGGCCGTCGGGAAGATTAAGCAAGCTGTTGCCCAGAGTCACAGGTAGAGCTTCTCCGGATCTGCGCTAACTGGCGCGGAAAAAAGAAGAACGGACGTCAGCGCGCATGGGCGGCGTCTAAGTACTCCGACGACGTCATTCCGGCGCTAACGACGCCGACGACGGATGCGGAGCCGCAGACGACGCCTACCGACGCGCAGGGGTATTGCTACGCAAAAATTTCCGGATCCAGTCTGATGCCTGGGGATATTCTAAGGTAAGGAATCTATCACTAACGTGTCTCTTTCAGATGACCTATGCAGCTAATTGTTGCCATGGCAAGGCCAGAGGGACTGTGTCGACATCTGTGAACAAGTCTATTTAAGCATATTCCTACTCACGAAAGATTTCTTGCAAGACGGCGACGTTAAGAATCCAGTCATGATTGTCTTGGAAATTTCGACTGAGATCGTCTGTCTGCATGTTTTGAGTGCCTGGCAGATGGGTGGCTGTTATTGTGAGATTTCTGGCTAGCAGCTATTTCCAGATGGTCTGAGTGAGTTCCCCCTGTATGCTCAGATAATGCATATTTGTTATATTGTCAGTTTCGACAAGTATGCAGCTTGTCATGGGTGCTGGAAAGAAAGACTTCAGAGCAAGGTGGACTACTCTCAGCTCCAGCATGTTGATGTGGTATGTCTTTTCCCTGCCTGATTACACACCCTGAGTTTGAAGGGAACCCAAATGAGCCCTCATCTCTCTAAGGAGGCATCCGTGATCAGTGTTTGACTGGGTGGATCCTGATGGAACGGTACACCCACCATCAAATTGTTCTGTTGAGACCACCATGGGAGACACGGACGTGTCGCCTGTGACAATGTCAGCTTGTCCTCCCAGGAGTTGGAGAGTTGATTCCACTGGTCTTCCAAGGGGCCTCATGTGAAACCTTGCATTCTGTACTATGATGAGTACAAGAAGCCACTGACCCCAGTAGAGAAGCTATCAGCCCTGCAGATGGATGGAGAACCTGCAGAAAATTGCAGCATTTCAGATTGATGGATGGTAGTCTTTCCTCTGAAGGATACACTCTTGCGGACTGTGCATACAGTGAGGCCTCCGAGGAGTGTATTTTTTGTACTGCGTGAACCGTGGATTTTTGGAAGTTGATGTGATGCCCCAGATTTATGAGTGTCTCTACACAAATGTAGCAAAAATGATCCCTTGTCTGTGATGGAGATAGGGGATATGGAAATATGCATCTTGAAGGACTATCGCACACATCCAGTCCCCTTGCAGAAACTGTGGTTAGATTTGGTGCAGAGCCAGCATTCTGAAATTCTCTCGGGGTATGCATATGTTGAGTATTCTGAGATCTAGAATGGGCCTGAATTCTTGCTACGGTCCTTTCTTTCTTACTATAAATAAAGTAATGGGAATAGATGCCCGATTCCCTCTGATAACACAAGACCTCCTCTATGGCCTCTTTTCCCATTAAGGTGTTGACTTCCAATTGCAAAAGGTCTAGCATGTACCGGGAGGTTTTTGCAGGTGGAATATTTGGAGGAAGGGACTTGTAGTGAAGAGAGTACCCATTCTGTACAATATTTGAGACCCATCTGTCTTTGGTAATGAATTGCCACTGCTTCCAGTGATTGACAATACTTCCCCCCACCAGAGTGGGGAACAGCGAAGGAGGAAGTCACTTTTCATTGCTTTGCAATAGGTTTTCCTGCAGCTGCAGGTTGTTGTTGTTACTGTGCACCCCTGGATGGTCTACGAGGGTGAAGTGGGGTTTTTACTGCTGCTGGTGTTGCCGCCAGTGAGTGGTTTGAAATCTCTGCTACTTCCTGTCATAGGGCCTGTATTGCCTGCAGAATTCCTTCTTTTGATCAAGGCCTACAGCCTTTAGAGCGCCCAGCTCTGTCTTCATTCTGGAGATCTCTTCATCAGCGTCGGAATGTTGCCCGAAAAATGGGAGATTCATGATGTAATGTTGCGCCTCAAGCTTTAACCCCGTAAGGCGCAGCCAGGATGATCTCCTTGCACAGATGCCTTGTGCATACCCATGTGCTGCCATATCTGAGGCATCCGCAGAGCCGGTGATGAGCTAATTGGCGACCAGGCTCCCTTCATGAAGCACCTCCAAGAATACCTGCTTGGCTTGTTGGAGGTTGGCAGTTCGGGCTGGACTGTTCCAATGAGGCACAGGGTCAGACTGATTTGCATATAGCCATGTCTGAACTGGGGTGGCAGAGTGGGCTAAAGAACGGTGATGGATTAAACCCAGATCTTTTGACTGGGTGTGAGTGTTTGATTGATTCAGATGCTCCGTCCATCACCACCCCCTTTTGTACTGCTTTTGGCCGCCATAAGTGTGGCAGGGTATGCTCAGACGTGAGTCCCTTGCTCACTTTGCCACTGGATTCAAGCAAGCCGGGCTGAAGACGGCTGGAATGCCAGAAACCGGTCCTCGGAAGCTTGTTTCCGGTCCAGGGAAGACATGGCTTGGCAGTTCGGGCTGGACTGTTCCCATGAGGCACAGGGTCAGACTGATTTGCATATAGCCATGTCTGAACTGGGGTGGCAGAGTGGGCTAAAGAACGGTGATGGATTAAACCCAGATCTTTTGACTGGGTGTGAGTGTTTGATTGATTCAGATGCTCCGTCCATCACCACCCCCTTTTGTACTGTTTTTGGCCGCCATAAGTGTGGCAGGGTATGCTCAGACGCGAGTCCCTTGCTCACTTTGCCACTGGATTCAAGAAAGCCGGGCTGAAGACGGCTGGAATGTCAGAAACCGGTCCTCCGATGCTTGTTTCCGGTCCAGGGAAGACATGGCTTGGCAGTTCGGGCTGGACTGTTCCCATGAGGCACAGGGTCAGACTGATTTGCATATAGCCATGTCTGAACTGGGGTGGCAGAGTGGGCTAAAGAACGGTGATGGTTTAAACCCAGATCTTTTGACTGGGTGTGAGTGTTTGATTGATTCAGATGCTCCGTCCATCACCACCCCCTTTTGTACTGCTTTTGGCCGCCATAAGTGTGGCAGGGTATGCTCAGACGTGAGTCCCTTGCTCACTTTGCCACTGGATTCAAGCAAGCCGGGCTGAAGATGGCTGGAATGCCAGAAACCGGTCCTCGGAAGCTTGTTTCCGGTCCAGGGAAGACATGGCTTGGCAGTTCGGGCTGGACTGTTCCCATGAGGCACAGGGTCAGACTGATTTGCATATAGCCATGTCTGAACTGGGGTGGCAGAGTGGCTAAAGAACTGTGATGGATTAAACCCAGATCTTTCGACTGGGTGTGAGTGTTTGATTGATTCAGATGCTCAGTCCATCACCACCCCCTTTTGTACTGCTTTTGGCCGCCATAAGTGTGGCAGGGTATGCTCAGACGTGAGTCCCTTGCTCACTTTGCCACTGGATTCAAGCAAGCCGGGCTGAAGACGGCTGGAATGCCAGAAACCGGTCCTCGGAAGCTTGTTTCCGGTCCAGGGAAGACATGGCTTGGCAGTTCGCGGTGGACTGTTCCCATGAGGCACAGGGTCAGACTGATTTGCATATAGCCATGTCTGAACTGGGGTGGCAGAGTGGGCTAAAGAACGGTGATGGATTAAACCCAGATCTTTTGACTGGGTGTGAGTGTTTGATTGATTCAGATGCTCCATCCATCACCACCCCCTTTTGTACTGCTTTTGGCCGCCATAAGTGTGGCAGGGTATGCTCAGACGTGAGTCCCTTGCTCACTTTGCCACTGGATTCAAGCAAGCCGGGCTGAAGACAGCTGGAATGCCAGAAACCGGTCCTCGGAAGCTTGTTTCTGGTCCAGGGAAGACATGGCTTGGCAGTTCGGGCTGGACTGTTCCCATGAGGCACAGGGTCAGACTGATTTGCATATAGCCATGTCTGAACTGGGGTGGCAGACTGGGCTAAAGAACGGTGATGGATTAAACCCAGATCTTTTGACTGGGTGTGAGTGTTTGATTGATTCAGATGCTCCGTCCATCACCACCCCCTTTTGTACTGCTTTTGGCTTCTTTAGGCAGCTTTTCAGTGTTGCTGGTCAAGAAATCTCAGGGGGCTCTGGTCTATCTTCTCAGTAGAGCAGAATAACTAGACACGTTCATAAAAGATACAGATGTTCCACTCATCTTTTTTCCCAGTGCATCCATTTGCTTGCTTGCTTTGTCCAGTGGGACTAAAGATGAAGAGGAGGAAACAGAATGGGGCTTCTGTGCAGCTGCTCCTATCACCAAGTCTGGAGGAGGGTCAGCCCTGAGGAATAAGGGATCCTGATCAGGAGACTTGTACTTCTACAGGACATGAAATGGTGCGGCTCTTAAAGAGGCATGAGTTCTTGTGAAGCTGTTCTGTATGAGTTAAAAAAATCACAGCGGAGGATGCCGTCGTGGTTGGGATGTCTATATTGAGCTTGGTGGCACCTTTGATCAAGACGTCATTAAATGTTAGTAGGTCATCCACCATTGACACTCATGCTGGGGGTGTATCAGAGAGAGTGGGAGAGTAGTCTCTCATTGATGACCAGGATCTTGTGGACAAGGATGGTGTTCTTCCTCCATGCCTGGAGGAAGCCATGTAATATCTAGACCTCCTGGGCCTTGATATTGTCTTAGATGTTCTGCAAGGTCTAGAGTGGTGGCGAACAAGGCTTCTACACCTCTTAGGCGATGATGCACAAGTTACTACTTGTGTAACGATATATCTGTAAGAGACATTAGTTAGTGACAGATTCCTTACCTTGAAATATTCTCAGGCGTCAGACTGGATCAGGAAAATTTTGCGTAGCAATACCCCTGCGCGCCGGCAGGCGTCATCCGCGGCTCCGCGTCCGTCGTCGGCGTCGTTAGCGATGGAATGATGTCAGCCCTCGCGCGCTGATGTCAGTTCAGATACAAAAGCTTTTCCGCGCCAGATACGCAGAGCCATGATAGAACCAACACTGGTGCCATGAAACTAGGCCCTGAAAGGGGATGACCTTAACCCTAGATATCGGTTCGCAGAACGGGGAGGATGGGTGGGTCGGTAAGGAATCTATCACTAACTAATGTCTCTTACAGATATATCGTTACACAAGTAGTAACTTGTGCATCTGAAAGAGACACGTTAGTGATAGATTCCTTACCTTAGAATAGATACCCCAGCAATACCAACCCCGGTGGTGGGTCTGCGAACCAATAATCACACCAGAAAGTCCTGGAGGACGGAACGGCCAAAGAAGCCATCCCTCCGGACTTGGCTGTCCAGGCAATAATGTCTTGCAAACGTGTGCAGCGAGGCCCACGTAGCTGCCTGGCAAATATCCTGCAAGGGCACTCCTCGGCCCAGGGCAGTGGTAGTCGCCGTGGCCGGAGTGGAATGAGCCCTCAGTCCAACAGGAGGCTCCTTTTAGCCAAGGAGTAACACGCCTAGATGCACAAGATGATCGACCGAGAGATGGTCCGCTTGTGCACCGCCTTTCCCTTCTTAGCGCCCACGTAACCAACAAAGAGTTGGTCATCCACCCGGAACTGGCGTGTGCGATCCAGATAGTAAGAGAGCGCATGTTTTGGGTCCAGACAGTGGAGCCTCTCTTCCTCTTTCGAGGGATGCGGAGGCGGAAAGAGGGTGGGCAAGGTAATGCATTGCCCGATGTGGAAGGCCGTGACAACCTTGGGCAGGAAAGAGGGTCTCGTCCGCAACACAACCTTGTCCGGGTGGACAGAGAGGAAAGGAGGTGCAGAAGAAAGAGCCTGGAACTCACTCAATCTCCTGGCAGAGGTGATGGCAACCAGGAAAGAAGTCTTCAAAGTAAGAAGACGGAGAGGACAGTTATGGAGCGGCTCAAAGGGAGCACACATTAGGTAAGTAAGTACAAGGTTCAAGTCCCATTGGGGCATCATGAAAGGAACAGGAGGAAACGTGTGTGATGCCCTTCAAAAACCTATTTACAATTGGGGACTTGAACAAGGAAGGCTGATCAGGTAGCCTTAAGAAGGCGGAAAGGGCAGAAAGTTACCCCTTGATAGTGCCCAGAGCAGAGCCCTGCTGGGCAAGAGAAAGAAGGAAGAGGAGAACCTCAGAAAGGGGTGCAGAGAGTGGATCCACAGCCTTTGCCTTTGCTGTGCACCATGCCACTTGCAGGCGTATACTGACTATGTGGAGGGACGCCTGGCTGCCAGTATGACATTACAGACTTCAGGAGGCAAGTCAAATGGCCTCAACTGTCGCTGTTCAATATCCAAGCTTGTAGGTGGAGACTGGACAGGTTCGGGTGGAGGACCGTGCCCTGCTGCTGCGACAGAACGTCCTCCCGAAGAGGCAGACAAATCGGGGGATCGACTGACATGCTGAGTAGCTCGGGATACCAGTATCTTCGTGCTCAGTCCGGAGCCACAAGGATAACCTGGGCCCGGTCGCGCCTGATCTTCAGCACTCTGGGCAGAAGTGGTATAGGCGGAAAGGCGTACAATAGACCGCAACTCCACTCGCGCCGAAAAGCGTCTCCGAGCGAGTGCCGCCTTGGAAATTCCAATGCGCAGAACTGATGACATTGCGCGTTCTGTTCTGTGGCGAATAGATCTAACCAAGGCTCTCCCCACTGCTGAAAGAGACCTTGCGCCACGTCCGAGTTCAGACGCCATTCGTGATCCATCATGCACCGACGGCTGAGTTTGTCCGCCCTGGCGTTCAGAGAACCTGCCAGGTGTTGAACCACCTGGGTCACGCCCTGATGTTCCAGCCACTGCCAGAGGCGCAGAGCCTCCTGGCATAGGGTCCACGACCCCACCCCGCCCTGTTTGTTGCAGTACCACATGGCGGTGGTGTTGTCCGTGAACACCTGCACTACACTCCCCCGGACAGAGAGGAGGAATGCCTTCAGTGTAAGTCGTATCGCCCGCAGCTCCAGAAGGTTGATGTGAAGCTGGAACTCTGCCGGAAACCAGAGGCCTCTGATCTCCGCCTCTCCCATGTGGCCCCCCCAGCCCAGGAGGGACGCGTCCATCACAACCACGTGCTCCGAGTGGGGTAGCGAGAGGGATCTGCCACTGACCCAATCGCGGTCCGTGAGCCACCACTGCAACTGTCTTGCAGTGCCCTCCGAGATCAAGACATGGTCGGACAAGTTGCCCTGATGCTGGACCCACTGAAACTTCAGGTTCCACTGCAGAGCCCGCATCCGCCACCAGGCGTGATGCACCAGAAGGATGAAGGAGGCCATCAGCCCCAGAAGCCGCAGAGTCAACCTGACCGAGACTCGGGAAAAAGGCTGAAAGATCGGAATCAGAGCCTGAATATCCCGAACCCGCTGTTCGGGAGGATAAACCCGAAACTGCGCCGAGTCCAAAACCGCTCCGATGAAGAGGAGCTTCTGAGAGGGACACAGGTGTGACTTCGGCACATTGATGGAAAACCCAAGCAGGTGCAGGAGATCGGCCGCAGTCTGGAGGTAGCTGATGACGGTCTGGGGCAAGCCCGCCTTCAACAACCTTCGCCGGCAGCCGCATGAGAAGGATGTTACATGCGTGCACTTTGGAAGAATAGAAAATACCGGATCTTACCACGGACCGGCACATCCAGCTGGCCACAGACCTCTACCACACCAAGTCGGAAAGCGATGGCTTCCCAGCCACACTCTACAATATAGGAACCTAGGAAGGTCCTGATCTTAAGGCCCACAACGGGCCCTACACAAAGCGCTCCAGCCTCTCTTATCCATGTCCTGATGAAGACCCCTGCCTGAGGTTATGAACAACCCTTCTCTTCGTGGGTCGAAACGTTGACAACCAACCTATTGTACTTCTCTAAGCATAGGAATAAATAATGGATTACCACATATCTTGTGCTTAAGAGTGTTTTGGAACTTACCGATCTATACATAGACTGTAAAGGCTGTATTTTGATTCTCACCGTGATTACAACATAGTCACACCACCTTTACCCGGTCCTCACTTCTACCCCAACACACCCATCCCTTCTAAATACTTCCTTTTCTGTGCACCGTGAGCGCGTTGTTATATTTAATCATACATGCTCTATTTCAATGTATTATTTCACCATTGAATTCTGTTGCCAATGAAGTAATTGCAATGTTTTCTATTCCAATATTTCGAATTTGACATTGACTCAACAATACTGAATACGTGCTAAAATAAATATGCACTGGATATTTGAACTGCCTTTGTTTCAAGTGACATTCATGGATTATATAAAAGTTAATGTACCATTTAAAGAATTGTAATTTTGGTGATATTTGTTACTCTGAAAAACAGACTCCGACCATTTCTCATATGTACCTGATTGACTGACCCAGGTCAGAGAGTTCTTAGGGTTGACCCCGTTGTAACTCACTACGCCTTCAACAACCAGTCGTCGAGGTAGGGGAAGACTGACACCCCTAACCTGCGCAGATGAGCTGCGACCACGGCCATCACTTTCGTGAACACCCGTGGGGCGCTGGTAAGGCCGAAGGGGAGCACGGTAAACTGAAAGTGCACGTGGCCTACCGTGAACCGCAGGTAACGCCGGTGGGCCGGCAGGACGGGGATGTGAAAATAAGCGTCCTACGAGTCCAACGCTACCATCCAGTCTCCGGGGTCGAGGGCAGCTAAGACCTGAGCCAGAGTCAGCATCTTGAACTACTCCTTTCGGAGGAAGCCGTTGACATTCCGTAGGTCCAAGATAGGGCGTAGGCCCCCTTTGCCCTTCTTGGGTACCAGAAAGTAGTGGGAGTATTAACCACACCCTACTTCCGGCCCAGGAACGCGCTCGATGGCTCCCTTGGCCAAGAGGGCCATGACTTCCTCTTGCAGAAGTTGCAAGTGATCCCCCGACACGCGGTGGAATTGCGGTGGCATGGCTGGAGGGGTCACCTCGAAGGGAAGGGAGTAGCCCCTTCGGACGATTTGCAGCACCCACCTGTCCGACGTGACAGTGCGCCAGTGGAAGAGGTGATGGCAAACCCTGCCCCCCACTGGCGTCACATGGGCCTGAAAGCACGGACTAGGAGGGTTTTGAGGCAGGTGCTGCGGGGGAAGGTGTGGACTGGCCTCTCGGGGGTGGAATGGGTGGACAAAAAGCTAGGGTCGCCCGGGGCCGGGCGGTAGCGTCTGGCCACGTTCCTATCCACAGGCTGACCTGTGGCAGGCTTGGACCAAGTGCCCACAAGAACGTCACACAAGGCCTCATTAAACGGCAGCAGAGGCTCAGTGGAGCTTGCCTGCGGTTTAAGGACCTCAGTGAGGAGGTTAGTCCTCACGGCCGCGACGGGGAGCGTCAGGCCCAAGGCCTTGGCCACCCGCGTCAACACTACACTGTAAGCAGCCCCCTCCTCCGTAGCCACGGTGGGAGGGGAGACAAATCCAGTGTCTGGCGAAGTGTCAAGTTCACTGGCCTCCCCAAGCTCATATGTCCAGTCCTGTTGAGACTGGCAGTCCTGTGCCAGAGGGTCCACAGACCCCTCCCACTCACCCTCGTCACCCATCTCCTGCAGTTCAGGATCAACAGATGGGGCCGGTTCGTGGAAATACAAATCTTCATACGACGTCGAGAGCGGCGCCGGAACCGAATCGAGGGTAGGATCGGGGCCGCGTCCATAGTAGGCGCCGGGGCGACACCCGCAGGGCCGGCGCCGGTGAGGTCGTGAGGTCGACCGGAGACGACCCGAATCCGAAAGCGGATCCAGTGAGGGCCTGCGGCGCCGGGGCCGAAGCACCTGACCCGCTAGGCCCTCCAGCTGGGCCGTTGGGCCCGGAGGCGCCACGGAACCCGGCTGAAGAGGGAGGGACCTCATGGCCATGAGTTACCGCTCGACCTCCTCTGGCATCGCACCATGACCAGGGACTGGAAGGTGTGGGGCAGGCGGCGACGTCCGCGACTCCGTCGCGTGGGTGGTGTCACCCGAACCCCCGGCCGCATCGCGCGAGCGTCGGGGTGGGTCGGAGGAACGATGACGTCTCTCCGACCTCTCATGCCTCTTACCTGAGGACTTGGATCCTGACGACCGATGCCCACTCCCGGAGCTGCGAGGGCTCCGACCCCGCGACCGGTCCCTCGACAGCCTGTGGGACCGTGACCTGGAGCGGCGTGGGGCCGACTGCCGGAAATTAAGTCGCTTGCGGGACCGCTCCAGCCTAGATTTAGAAGTCAGGGCCCGGCAGTCGGAGCAGGTGCGGTCGTCGTGGTCGAGGCCTAAACACTTGAGACACCGGTGATGGGGGTCGGTAACCGACATCAGTCGGTCGCACTTGGAACAGGGTTTAAACCCGGGCATCCCTACCGGCACCGTTGGAGTCGAAGACTCGAGTAGAGAAATGATCAAAAAGATCAAAAAGTTTAGTCAAAAAATGTCTAAGGGGTAGAGCTTCTCCGGATCTGCGCTAGATGGCGCGGAAAAAAGAAGAACTGACGTCAGCGCGCGAGGGCGGCGTCTAAGTACTCCGACGACGTCATTCCGGCGCTAACGACGCCGACGACGGACGCGGACGACGCCTGCCGGTGCGCAGGGGTATAGCTACGCAAAATTTTCCAGATCCAGTCTGACGCCTGGGGATATTCTAAGGTAAGGAATCTATCACTAACGTGTCTCTTTCAGATTGGGTACTTCTACATGGTGTGGCCCTTGGAGTCGTAGGAGGCACAGTTATTGTGCTAGGAGAGAACCTTGGTTGAGGTGTTCACTTTGAAGGTGGTGTAAGAAGCCTGGAAGGAAAACATGCCTGAGAATATTCAGCATGTGATGTTGCGGGCACTGGTCTCTTTCTTAAGCTTTCTAGCCAACTTGGTGAAATGTTAACAGAAGACTACGATCTGGACCTGGAAGGTGATCAAGGTCTTGATGTCGGCAAATCCACTGATACAATCTGGACCTCTGGGGATGTTAGTAGAGGCTGTCACCACAGTATTTTTGTCTGTCAACATTGATATTTGGTGTTCTTTCGATGTCGATAGGGTGCTTCCTTAGGTCTCGACATCGAATAGGTTCTCAAAGTCGATGCCTGCTTTGCAGACAGCCTGAATTGCCTCAACAGCGTTCTGTGTGATGACGTCGCATGCCTCGAAGTCGATGGATGGCGCCTAGCAGGCGACGTTGAACTTTGTGGCGAAAGTTGTCTCGCCACTGAGGAGTGTTACGGAGTCTGCTGATTGTCTCTTCTTGCTGGCAATGGTACTCTTGACGTCGAGCTTCGAATGATCCAACGTTGAGCAATTAGTCGACCCCACCTTCAACAGTGAACAAACTGGTATGTCTCTCGATATCCTACCTCTTGACGTGGACTGGGACCTTGTTTTATGGTGTTTCTCACAAGATCTTCTTCTGCTGGGTGTTTTTGGATGAGAGGAGGGCTCTTTAGAGGAAGACTGATATTCCCAAAGGCCTCTTGTGGATGATCTTCTCTCCTGGAGTCAATGCAGCCTGGTCTTCTCCCTGTCCTTCAGGGGACACCTGAATAGCTTATGGCAGTGAGGATAGGAGTCAGCACGGTGCGACTTTGGTAGACAAACAATGCAGACTGCATGAGGGTCGGTCTGGGCTTTCTTCCCATAGGAACAGAACTTCACAAAAAGTGAAAGCACTTTTTAGCAGAAAATAAATTATTTTTTCTGTCAGAAAATAGGTTGTCGGTACAGTAGATACTGGAAACTATCAAGTGAAAAAGTTTTGCAAGAAGTCCGGAAAGATTTTCCTGCCACTTTAGTCAAAAAAGGAGAGTTCTGTGCTGCAAGGATCCTAACTGTAGGAGCCGGAAAAATGGTAAGTACCGGTCATCAGTGGGGCGAGATGAGATACAGCAGGTACTGTGAGGTACTTAAAGGCACAGAGCGAGTTTTATGCTTACTCTTTTAATAGCAGCCTATTGGTTAACTATGACTCATATTTCCTTTTCTTTTGCTATTAAATAAACATTTGTGGAGGGCTTTCTATGGTCAGTTTTTCATTATGAACCTGAATTATACTGACTTGTGCTTTTGAAAGAAAAGTAAATGTAATCTATATATATATATATATATATATATATATATATATATATATATATATATATATATATATACACATATATACACATATATATATATATAAATATATACATCCCCGCTCTCTCCTCGTATTTTTGTACAGAAGTTAGGCACTCACATCGGTCAGTTTTGGGTCAATCCACTTTTATTCTAAGCAAACACTACGCGTTTCAACAACCGCCTTCGTCAGCTGACTTCTGTACAAAAATTCGAGGAGAGAGCGGGGATTGTGACGCGGCTGCACCGCCGCGATAAAGGCACCCGACCGAGAGTGCATCTACTCGGTGCAAGAAAGCGAGAATATATATATATATATATATATATATATATATTTAATTCAATCAGTTCAGGATGCACAGAAACGAGGAATTCCCCAGGAAGCTGAATAATGGTGTATTCTTTTATTTCGAGATCTTGCCAGCAGCAAACTCACACGGAATCGGCATTCTTGAAATAGAGCCAGATGCCTTTCAGGAACTGTTGTCCTTTCCTCAGTGGCAGCAAGACGGAAAGTTAGCGCTGCACACTCAAGTTTGTATATATTGCTTGCACCTGCCCCAGTTGGCGTGGCCTATGCCCTAAGCATTCTGGTGCTTGTAGTACGTTTGCTCGTTGATCCCCAGTGGGTGCTTACTTCCGTCTAAAATAATGCACATGTCCATATTCCCAAGTGGGTGAAAGCCTCACTCCAAGTGATTTTGCTGCCCTGCTTTGTAGAAAACGAAAACACCCGTGCAGACTTCAGCCCTGAAATGAAGCTTCCTGGGGAATTCCTCGTTTCTGTGCATCCTGAACTGATTGAATATATATATATATATATATATATATATATATATATATATATATATATATATATATATATATATATATATATATAAAACGAAGGTATAGGTACGTTATAGTTAGGTTCAGGTTCCACTTGTACAAAACCAGTGAAATTCAGCAGTTATATTTAGCTGACCAAACTATAACTTACGCCCCCGCAATGAACTACTTATGACCTCATATATTACATCCCTCATGGTCATGGACATCACTGATGACATCATCCACAAAATCACAAACACATCCACTTACAGCACCACAGAACCCCACACAACCATTCACAAGCCCATATCCATACTAACTCACTGATTCACAGATCTATACACACACACATCCACTCACTCACCCATACAGCCACTCATACACTTACTCAGTCACTAGTACAGCCACTAACCTATCCACTCATACACCCATACAGGTATTCACACTCTGAGTACATCAGCCATAGAGCTACTCATACACCTAATCACTCACTCGTACAGTCAATCACACAGCCACTTACTCACCCATACAGTTACTGTTTGGGACTTACTGGAGGGGGTTTTCACCCCAAAGACAACCAGCAGCCAAGAGGACAACTTGCTCCAACTAGTAAGGCACCAGGAGGCGTGTTTGAGAGTGGTAGAGAAAGGAGGCGGGCCAAGAAGACCTCTCAGCAATCCCACAGTGTGGGACTTACTGAAGGTAACAGGAGGAGTAGTTGGCCCACAAGAATGTACTTGGGGGCCAACAACTCCTCCTGTTACCTCCCAAAAATCCCATACAGTGTAATTACTTAGAGGTCTTCGAAGGCCACGCCGCCTCCATTGTGTGATTTTGCCCAGTGCTGCGGGGGCGACGTTGCCCCCTCATTGTTTTTGGTTAAATCCCCATGAAGGTGGCGGTCCTGGGGGCTGCGGTGGAGTTCTTGCCATCCCCCTGCATTATGTAAATTGAAAGACCCCGGGGAGGTGGCGACCCCTGGGGCTGCGGGGATCTGCACAGCCCCCACTTTGTTTATAGATGAAGCCACTGGGAGGTGGCGGTCCTCAGGGTTTGGGGAGTCTGCACCGCCCCCCGCATTATGTAATTGAAAGCCCTGGGGAAGTGGCTGCCCCCGGGTCTGATGAGGGGGTCCATGTTGCCCCCGCTTTGTCAATAGATGAAGTCCCGGGGGATGGCAGTTCCCAGGGTTTAGGGGGGTCTAAGAGCCCCTCATTTATAAAGATAGAAGCTTGAGGCTGCAGGGAAGGTTCGTACGGCTTCCATTTAAAAAAAACATTTTTTACAAGAAGGCCTGTGGAGGCGGTGGTCCTCAGGGCAATATTGATTCCCAGGAGGGGGGCTTGTGTGCCCTCCTTCATTATAAAAAAAATGCCCCTGGGATCTGGCCTACCACTGATATTCACCGAAGCGCGGGAGCCCGTGCTTCATTTTTTTAAATATAATTTGGCTAGATCTGCGGATCCTGCAGAGAAGTTTTTTTTGGGGCCTGGGGGTCCCAGTGGGACCACCCCAAGAGGCCTAGGGGGTCAAGGTGCATCTACCCTTCTCTGATTTACCTGCTCGTGGTGAGTCACTTAGACCTTGCTGGTCCTGACACTGCACCTTTTTCTTCTATGTTGGTTGCCAAGGCTTGTTGGTGCTCCCAACAGACACCGACCCCCTGGCTCTTGACATACGGCGTGGGACAGATCGTTAACAGCTCCTGGTTTTCCAAAATTGCACCTGGTCCGCACAGCTGCAGCTTCAAGGGCACTGTCAATTCTCCTGCATCTCAGACATCGGTGGGCATTAGTCTTCCATGCCTCCTGGTCACTCCTGAGTGGAATAGACTCTGTCCCCTCTGCTTTCAGATACCTCTCATCTTGAATCCACCTCTGGGTTTCAACTGACACTTTTATATCTTCACTTAAGTCCTGCATTGTGATCTACGGCGGTTTCCGAAGTCACTTCACATCTATGCACTCGGATTCCCTGGCGAAGGTATCCTAGATCCCAGGGTATCCACGGGTGGGGTGACTCTCCAACCTTCCATGGTATTTCTTCTGAGTCCTCTTGGAAGGGTCCTCCTTTTTTAAAACGGAACCGCAATTTACCCCTTGCGGTCGTGTTCCCACTCTGCACACAGCCTCCTTGGGGGTCCCTGGGTACTTACCCTGGTCAATGATGGATGAGAAGAAGCCAATAGTCAATTTGGTAATATTGAATGGTATAGGAAGCTGACTGAAGATCCCACCAATAAGATACAAATTCATGAGTGAGGTCAAGTCGTATATTAAAGATACGGCCGACTTCATCAACAAAATTGAAAACTTACCATTTGATGACAATAATGAGCTGATGGTGGCATTTGACGTCAACTCGTTATACACACAAATCCCCCAAGAAGAGGGACTAGAAGCCATCGAGTACTTCTTAGACACAAGGCCTAAACCCCAAAGAGTCCCCACCAAATTCATAATTGAGTTGGCCGGCTTAGCACTAAAACGGAATTTTTTTAGATTCATGGACACCTTCTACATGCAGGTGAAGGGGACCGCCATGGGGTGTCCATACGCTCCTGAGATGGCGGTCCTCTTCACGGCCCAGTATGAGGAGCGATTCATTTATCAAAATAATCCGTATAGCGAACACATCGCAAGATGGTATCGCTATGACGTCTGGTGCCAGTGGAAAAGTACGAAAGTACAATTGACTGAGTTCCACAACTGGTTAAACAGTAGGCATCCAGACATAAAATTTAGCATGACCCACAGTAATTCACGACTAACATTTCTTGATGTCGAGGTCTTTCATCAGAATAATGAATTGATAACTACTTTACATCGCAAACAGACAGACAAAAACACCATTCTCCATTACCGGAGTTTCCACCCACAGAGCCTCAAAGAAAATTTACCATACAGTCAGCTGTTGCGGATTAGACGCAATTGCTCCAGAAAGAGGATTACTTGATACATGCAGAGACATTGTGCGAACAGCTAAGAGAAAGAGGGTATCCCAAGAAAATGTTAAAACACGCTACCAAGCGCGCGTGGTTCACACCTCGAGAAGCGTTACTAACTAAAAAAGAGAAGAAACCACTTGAACAACTGGTGTGCGTTTCAACTTATGGCCCGCTTACCAACAAATTTAAATCTGTTGTTTTGAAAAATTGGCATTTGTTGTCTAATCTTGAAATTCCATTTGCCAAACCTTTGTTTGCGCTTAAAAAGAATAAGAGCATAGGCCAACAAATAATTAGGGCAGACTTGGGTACCTCAAAAGCTAAAAGTGATCTACGCACCCTATGGAACCTAAATCCGGTGAAAGGCCACCACAAGTGTGGAAGCTGTATATCGTGTGCCAGCACTATTGAAGGCACCACGTTTGAACATAACACCATTAAGTGGACCCACAACGAATTTACACATTGTAAAAGTAAAAACATCGTTTTTGTAATAGTTTGTCCTTGCGAAAAACTTTACATTGGGAAAACAAACCAGCAAATTACACAAAGATTGGCCCAACACCGTTCAAGAATCAAACAAAAAGTGCTGAATGCGCCCATGGTACAGCACTTTGACTTTGGACACACCGAGAAAGATCTAAAATGGTCCGTACTATCAGGAATAAAGGCTCCCCCACGTGGGGGTAATGTGGAGACATTACTGTTCAGAAGAGAAGCGTATCTGATTGCGAAATACGACTGCGTGAGTGTAGGCCTGAACGAATATGGAGAATGCTGAAAATAATTGAATGGGTCAGAAGTGACATGACCACTGTTGTAAAATGCCCCAAAAGTAATCGGACTGCAAAGAGCAGCTAACTTGTTCCTTTTTAATGAATCCTTGGACTACATGTCCCATAACCACCTGGGCGCATGTCCCAGTTCAAATTAAGGCACGTGACCCCTAACAAACACTCACTCGAGCAGAAACCTGGCAAGACGAAAGCGGCTACACGTAAACACTTCAGGTAACGCAAAACTCGATAAACAATATCGAGAGCCGCGCAAGTTAAATAAGTTTCCTAACCAGTTCATTATTCTTTCAATTTCGCAGTGCATGCGGCAAACTAAATACAAACAAAAGAGGCGGCGCCCTCCTTTAAAAAACTACCCGGCGTCCTGACAACACACCGAAAGCCCGAAGTAAGTAAAAGTTAACCACGAAAAGATTAGGCGATAGGAAATAACACGCAGAGCCTTCAACTGAAACCGTTCTGTTTTAACATTACAGAACCCGGTGAGCTTTTCGGCATAAAACCTGCAATAAACTTAGATGAGAGGACATGTTGACATGTATTGGCAGAAACGAAAGCCCATTAAAATGTAAGTTACACAGTGTCGAATTTTGGGTCACAAAACAACTATTAACACAATGTCCCTAAGGAGAGAAAAAGATATATTCGTTGTGTTTCACTCTGCAGAATAAAGTTAAAACGCCAGCCAAGAGTCTGAAACAAACAGAACAGACTTGCACAGACTTCACAAAAAGGTACAAATAAATGTTAACTAATTCCTTGTAAGTGACGTCATATGTGAAGGTCCCATATTAAAGTATGTCCTCCCCTTATCTTAATACAGGTACCCAACTAATAAGCCCTGAAGAAAAGTCCGATAAATGAACTACGGGCTTGGAAACGCGTCGGCTTTGGTACATTCGTCGTAAATACGAATGTTTTTTTCGCAAAAGGCTTTTGAACACTTCCATGAATGTAATGGAATAAAAAATGCTTATTAGATTTGAGGCCTTTGCGTGACCAGGTTTAAACTAAAGGCAAAACTCTAACACATAAACCTGGCAGAACTACTTGGTAGGGTACCACTGTGAAGTTAGATGAAGTTGTTTTTGGATAAATGTATTGTGTAATGGTTTTGTATTGTAAAAAGTGTGTATAGTAAATGTAAATATATGTCTGGTGTACGGCAACGAACAAACCTCAGACGTTGCTCAGAATTTTCTTTAAAAAAAGTGTTGAAACTTGTATTATTCTTAAAAAAAAGTGCATAATAAGCACCCAAGGATTAACTACCTTAGGGTGAGAGTCTGCTTAAAATAAAAAAGTGGCAGATCAAAACAGTGACCGGGTCTCTCTCTTTTTCACAAATTTAGACGTTGTCCTATCCGGCCACAGTGCAGGACACACCATTTTCAGGGGCCCCTAAGGGTGGCACAATAGGTGCTGCAGCCCTTAAAGGCCTTCCTAGTCACAGTGCCCTTGGTACCTATGGCACCTTTTACTGGGGACTTACCTGCGACCAGGGATGTGCCAATTGTGGATACAAAGGTACAGTCTTGGGAAAGAACACAGGCCTTGGGAACCCGATTGCCAGGGACCCATTGTATAGATGATTTTAATTCACAAGGATGCATGCAGTGTTGGAAATCTATGCTGTATCTTACCAGCTGCCAGATGAAGGGACCGGAGCCCCGAAACGCGTTGCAGAACGAAAAATGAAGTCCGGAAATGTTATTGCTGGTTTTCTGCTTTATTGAACCGAAAGGTTCACATCGGCTGTGATTGCTCCCTTCAAAGCTTCGAGCAATTGGACAATAAAATTATACACACGGCTGCACTGCCGTGGAAGGTTGCACCGTTTCAGAAATGAAAGGCTGCGCGGGAATGGGTCTTTGCCGACACCGCGGTCAGCACATCTGATGTAGAAAATACTGACCTGCCAACATGAAAGGGGCCTACTATAGGTATCTTAATGTTTGAAGAACAGTTTAAATGGAAAGATATGGCATGAGACCCACTATGGGGAACAATGAAACTTTCAACGAAAGCTACACATTCCAGCATGCAACAGAAACACTAACGCAAGTCAGCTTGAGCCCACTAATAGGCAGTCATATGAAAGGATGCCTGCAGTGTTGGAAATCTATGCTGCATCTTACCAGTTGCCAGATGAAGGGGCCGGAGCCCCGAAACGCACTGCAGAACAAGAAATGAAGCCCAGAAATGTTGTTGCTGGTTTTCTGCTTTATTGAACCAAAAGGCTCACATCGGCTGTGAGTGCTCCCTTCAAAGCACCGAGCAATTGGACAATAAAATTATACACATGGCTGCTCTGCCATGGAAGATTGCACTGTTTCATAAATGAAATACTGCGCAGGATTGGAACTTTGCCTACACCGCGGTCAGCACAGCTCATGTAGAGAATATTTACCTGCCAAAATGAAAGGCACCTACTATAGGTATCTTGATGTTCGAAGAGCTGTTTAAATGGAAAGATATGGCATGGGACCCACTATGGGGAACAATGAAACTTTCAACTAAAACTACACATTCCAGCATGCAACAGAAACACTAACGCAAGTCAGTGTGAGCCCACTAATAGGCAGACATATGAAAGGATGTATGCAGTGTTGGAAATCTATGCTGCATCATACCAGCTGCCAGATGAAGGGGCCGGAGCCCTGAAACGTGTTGCAGAACAAGAAACGAAGCCCGGAAAAAAAATTCATATATATATCTATATAAATAAAAATGTAAATGTTCGTCTGTTCAAAATCGCAAATCTTCGAAAGTTCTCCTCCGATTGATTTGAAATTTTGACACGACGTAGGATTCGATTAAGCGCGTGTTTATATATACACAACGTGGGATTAGACTACACGTGTGTCCAATATGCGCGCGTTTTTAATCGAGAGGCCGAACAGACCCTATTGATTTGGTTGCTGCGCAAAAACTACAAGGGACGCATAAAGACAATAGTCTACATATATTAGGATGGACAGTTGGTGTCAGGATGGCAGATCGGGAAGTGGGTGGAGGGAGGTGTAATGATTTCCAGGCAGGTTCCGCAGGAGCGTCAGGAATCCGAAGAATATTCCACAGCCTTCCCCTACGGCCTTCCGACTCTATCAAACACTAGAGTATCGAGAGGCTCGCCAGGGGAAAACAGGGAGACAAAACAAGGAAAGGTTGGGGAGAAATAAAGAGCTTGACTGTAGTCTTCGGAGTAGATGCGTAGCAACGCAGAATGGACTCCTGGTAAACGTCGGGCTGTAAAGAAATATACAATCTATCTAAATAAAGATACAATACACATATACACCTTGTCTATATTATGTATATGACCACTACATACCACAATTGTTTTGTCTATGTCGTAGAACGGATATGCGGGAGTTGTAGGAGTTCGTCTTGAGCTGTTACCAGTGTGACAAACAAAGAATAGTAACCACTCTCTTACTTCCTTGAACATATGAGTGTCAATGTCCTAAAGTATAAAACTCTCACTCTGTGTAATGTAGAAGGCTTCTGGACACATCCGCTATTCTTACGAATATGACAATAACCTGACGCCAACACCACTGCTTTGCATGGAATTCTATAAATACATAACATACATTTAGGATTCTATTAGTGTTGTATCATTAGCCAAAACATATATGCAGCGCACAGCGCTGTTACCGTGATTCTAAGTCGTGAAGATTGAGTTCTGCACCCCACTCGAGTCCACGCAAGAATCCCCGAATACAATGAGGCTGGCCAAGGAATGAGTAGAAATGATGATGGGGCCAGCAGGTATACAGCCAAGAAACATATGAAGGGAAAATAATAGGTGCACAACCGGATGGCGGAGAACAAGCCGGCCGCCGGGCGGGGCACCAATGTAGGGGAAATGCACCAAAACAGAAAGGAACCTAACTAGCTAAAAGGGCCAAAGTGCTGCCCATCCGGACGGCGGAGACCAAGCCCGGCCGTCGGGCGAAGCAACTCACATGAAAGGGGAAGTTTGCAGAGACACCCAGCCGGACGGCGGAGACCAAGCCCGGCCGTCGGGCGAAGCGCCAAGAAGGAACGGGAACTGAAGCTGAGCCCAGCCGGATGGCAGGGAAGAACCCGGCCGCCGGGCAGGACTCCAGGCTAAGGGTAGTTCACGTTACGGAACAACCAGTAACGGAACAGAAGCGGACGTCAGATCTAAAGACGCCCGCTACTCACAAGAACTCTGTGGGGGGAGAAGGGAAGCCGAAGCTCGCACAAAAGCACGAAGGTCGGAGGGACTCCCGACAACAATCAGAACCGGAAGTACTAATCAGGAAGTCAGGCAACCAGGAACAGGACGGAACACCAAAGCAACGGAGCTAGACGCAAGAACGTAAAGCGTCACTCCAAGGGCTCTAGTGACTTATATAGTGGTCTCAATTAAAGGGACCGTGTGTAGGGAATCTCAGGGCATGACAGCACACTCTCCCCACAACTCCCCTCTCCGGGTTTGGCTTTGTCAGGATGTTTCTGAGGAAAGATACGTAATAGTCGAGGTGCATGAATATTTGACGCAGGTTCCCATGTACGCTCTTCTATTCCATATCCCTTCCAATGGATCAAGTACTGGAGGTTCTTCCCTACTCTACGGGAATCTAGTATTGCCTCAACCTCATACTCTTCCGAATCTTGGAGAGTCAAAGGAGCAGGTTTCTGGGGCAATCTAGTACCCGGTTCAACCGGCTTCAACAGCGAAACATGGAACACAGGGTGAATCTTAAATGAAGGGGGAAGTTCCAGTTTCATGGCCACAGGATTAATCATCTTCACCACCTTATAGGGGCTATGTATTTAGGGTTGAACTTGCGTGGACCCCCCAGAGCTATGTATTTCGTGGAGAGCCAAACTTCATCTCCTGGTGTGTAAATAGGTTCTAACCTCCAGTGTAAGTTCGCCCCTTCTGTGTATCTCACCTTTGCCATCTCGAGACAGTCTAATGCATTCTTATGTACTTGTTGTAGTCTCTCTACTCTGTCAGTGGCGGCAGGAGTTGAACAAGCAATAGGGTTTCCTGAAGGCAACAACTTAGGGTGATGACCATAAGAACAAAAAAATGGGGTAGTATTGATAGATGAGTGTGGGCTGTTATTGTATGAGATCTCAGCTAGCCATACAAGCTCATCCCAGTCCATCAGGGAGTGCAAAACTTGATTACGTATGTATTGTTCAAAACACTGGTTAACCCTTTCCGTCTGTCCATCTGTCTGTGGGTGGTGGCTAGAGGACAATCGGACCTCGATCTGGAACAAAGAACATAAACACTTCCAGAATCTATCAGAAACCAGGACGGAAGGGAAACCATGGAGTCGGATTATCTGTTGCATGAATACGGAAGCCAATTCTCCTGCTGTGGGTAACCCTTTCAAAGGCACGAAATGGGCCATCTTCGTGAACAAATCTACCACTACTAACAAGGTGTTGTTCTTCATCTTAGTGAGTGGTAACTCCACTATGAAATCAAGAGACACAGTATGCCAAGGGCCAGGAGGGGAAGCCAACGGCATGAGTAGGCCCACTGGATTGAGATGGGATACGTTAGTTTGAGCGCATACATGACATGTTTTAACAAAGGATTCTATGTCTTTGAGCATTTCAGGCCACCAAAACCGGTCTCTCAAAACTTTAGTAGTTTTCTTGATACCTGGATGGCCTGCTACAGGATGAGAATGGTACCATCTCATAACCTGTTCCTGTAACTCTCTAGAAGGTAACACCACTCCCCCCTGTACACAAGCCAATCCTCCCCTTGTGGAGATCTCACGTGAACCCACTAGAGTCGTCACGTCAACTGCGGCCTGACTACTCTGAACTTGTGCTAAGAAATCTTCCTCAGTCAGTATACCTCCTATAATACTCGTTCTGGGGATGATGAAAGTCTGTTCTGCTACATCCGTAGGGGATTCAAACCCCAATCGTGATAGGGCATCCGCCTTGCCATTTCTTCTCCCTGGCCTATATTGGACAGTGAAGTCATACTCACTGAAGAATTGGGACCAGCGCAATTGCCTCATGGAAAGTGCCTTGGCTGCTTTGATATATTGCAGGTTACGGTGATCCGTATACACTACCACAGGATATCTGGCACCTAGTAGGTACTGCCTCCACTCTTCAAACGCCTTTTTAATGGCTAGAAGTTCCTTATCTCCCACTGCGTAGTTATATTCAGCAGGGGTGAACTTATGTGAGTAATAGGCTACTGGATGACACTCTTCTGAAACCGAATCTGTTTGAGACAGAACCCCTCCCACTGCTACTTGTGAAGCATCTACCTCCACCACAAAGGGCAAGGCTGGATCCGGATGACGCAAGACAGGTGCACAGGTAAAGGCCTCCTTCAGGAGTCGGAAAGAACTGTCAGCCTCAGGAGACCATAAAAAAGGGACTCCTTTCTTTAACAAGGCCGTGATGGGCGACACAAGGGCAGAAAAATTTCGAATGAACCGCCTGTAGAAATTAGCCAGACCCAAAAAACTTTGAATTTCTTTCACAGTACGAGGGGCCGGCCATGCCAGTACCGCTTCTACCTTGGTGGAATCCATGCAGAGGCCCCAAGGAGAAACAAAGTACCACAAAAAGGGGACTTCCTGTGTGTGGAAGGTGCACTTTTCTAACTTGCAACACAAGCGGTTCTCCAGTAAACGTTCTAACACGTTGCGTACATGCTGTACATGTTCCAACATTGAATGAGAGACTATCAGAAGGTCATCTATATATGCTATTACATATATGTCCAGCATGTATTTTAACACTTCATTTATAAAAAATTGAAATGCCGCAGGGGCATTACAGAGCCCAAAGGGCATCACAAGGTACTCAAAAAGACCGAATTTGGTGCAGAAAGCGGTCTTCCATTCGTCCCCCTCCTTGACCCTCACAAGGTGATATGCACCACGCAAGTCCAACTTGGTAAAGAATTGGGCATTGCGGATTCGGTCAAGGAGAGAGGCGATCAGAGGTAGAGGATACCGGTTCTTTATTGTAACATCATTTAGCTTCCTGTAGTCGATACAACAGCGAAGACCCCCTTCCCTCTTAGGGATAAAAAAAAAAGAGATGATGAAGCCGGGGAACGGGTAGGTCTAATGAAGCCTTTCTCAAGCATGGTGTCCAAATATTCTCGTAAATACGCATTCTCCTTTTCTGTGAGTGCGTATACTCTGCTGCATGGAATCTTTGCCCCTATCTCAAGGTCAATGCGGCAGTCATAGACCCTATGTGGAGGGAGAATCTCGGCATTAAAGACTGACTGCAGATCATGATAGCAAGCTGGCAAGTCAGAATCACTCTCACTGCTTGTATTACTAATGGGCACCTCGTAAACAGATGCTCCTACTGCTTGTGCCCCCATTACAGAGGGAAAAGTTACCGTAGAGGTTTCCCAGTTTATATCAGGGTTTTGGGATCACAGCAAAGGAATACCCAGGAGCACAGGGAATTGTGGAGAATAAATTAGATCAAACATTATGTCTTCTTGATGATCAGGTTCTATTGTCATTTGTAATGATGTAGTATGATGTGTTACAGGACCAGAGACAAGGGAGCTGTCATTTATAGTGGTAACATTACTGGCTATCTCTTTTTTAGTGCAGGGTATCATTTTCCTTTGCCCACTCCACATCCATGTAGTTCCCTGATGCACCGGAATCTATCATTACCAACACATGTAAACTATGAACTCCTTGAGACAGAAATGCCGACACATAAAGATGATTTGTGGGGGTGATGTTATAATCAGAGGAAGAGACTGTCAGTCCAGACCTACCTGGAATCCTTGTCTCACAGGATTCCAGGCTTCCTAGTTTCCCGAATACTTTGATTGTGTAGGTTTAACAGGGCAATCTTTCAGAAAGTGACCTGCCTTACCACAATACAAACATAGTCTAAGTGTTCTTCTTCTCTGTCTTTCTTCTGGCGTAAGGGGTCCCCTTACTATGCCTATCTGCATGGGCTCACTATCGTCACTGTTTTTTTCTATGGTACTCTTCTTTTCTCTAAGAGGAATACATCTTGTTTCGTGTTTACCTCTCTCTTTCTTTCTTTCTTGGATACGGTGATCTATCTTCGCTACCAAGTCAATGAGATCTGTACAGGAAGTTGGTAGATCTACTATCTGTGAGAGAGCATCTTTTAAATCGTCTCTTAAGCCCCTGTAAAACATGGTGCTGCGTTTCTCTTCAGGCCAGTTGGATTCTACCACCAGCCTGCGAAATGAAGCAATATAGGCAACAAGATCCTGATTACCCTGTTTCAGACTCAATAATTCGGTATCAGAAGAATGGGTATACACATGTCTATCGAATAATTTACGAAACTCCCTCCTGAATGCGGTGTAACTATGTAAGAGTAGGTCGTCTCGGTCGACTAAAGGTATGGCCCAATCTGCAGCCGTACCACTGAGGTATGAAATTACAAAGGCTACTTTTGCCTGCTCAGAGGGAAAACAATTAGCCTTACAGGAAAAATGCAATTGACATTGACTAAGGAAAGCGGCACATCGCGCCGCGTCTCCTGCATACCTTTCAGGGGGTGCTAGAGGTAAGGAAGGAGGTGTAGTGACTTGTACAACTGATGTGCCTCCCCCCGTAGCCCCTTCCGAATGTTGTCTTTGACAAGTGTCTACCCTAGAAATCAATGCCTGGGTTTCAACCTGCAAATTCCCTAACATACTTGCTACATCCGATAGGGAAACAGCTTCAAGATCCATGACGCTCGGGCAGAACAAACCACGTGGGCTTTACGTTCTGTAATGATTTCCAGGCAGGTTCCGCAGGAGCGTCAGGAATCCGAAGAATATTCCACAGCCTTCCCCTACGGCCTTCCGACTCTATCAAACACTAGAGTATCGAGAGGCTCGCCAGGGGAAAATAGGGAGACAAAACAAGGAAAGGTTGGGGAGAAATAAAGAGCTTGATTGTAGTCTTCGGAGTAGATGCGTAGCAACTCAGAATGGACTCCTGGTAAACGTGGAGCTGTAAAGAAATATACAATCTATCTAAATAAAGATACAATACACATATACACCTTGTCTATATTATGTATATGACCACTACATACCACAATTGTTTTGTCTATGTCGTAGAACGGATATGCGGGAGTTCTAGGAGTTCGTCTTGAGCTGTTACCAGTGTGACAAACAAAGAATAGTAACCACTCTCTTACTTCCTTGAACATATGAGTGTCAATGTCCTAAAGTATAAAACTCTCACTCTGTGTAATGTAGAAGGCTTCTGGACACATCCGCTATTCTGACGAATATGACAATAACCTGACGCCAACACCACTGCTTTGCATGGAATTCTATAAATACATAACATACATTTAGGATTCTATTAGTGTTGTATCAATAGCCCAAAAATATATGCAGCGCACAGCGCTGTTACCGTGATTCTAAGTCGTGAAGATTGAGTTCTGCACCCCACTCGAGTCCACGCAAGAATCCCCGAATACAATGAGGCTGGCCAAGGAATGAGTAGAAATGATGATGGGGCCAGCAGGTATACAGCCAAGAAACATATGAAGGGAAAATAATAGGTGCACAGCCGGATGGCGGAGAACAAGCCCGGCCGCCGGGCGGAGCACCAATGTAAGGGAAATGCCCCAAAACAGAAAGGAACCTAACTAGCTAAAAGGGCCAAAGTGCTGCCCAGCCGGAGGGCGGAGACCAAGCCCGGCCGTCGGGCGAAGCAACTCACGTGAAAGGGGAAGTTTGCAGAGACACCCAGCCGGACGGCGGAGACCAAGCCCGGCCGTCGGGCGAAGCGCCAAGAAGGAACGGGAACTGAAGCTGAGCCCAGCCGGATGGCGGGGAAGAACCCGGCCGCCGGGCGGGACTCCAGGCTAAGGGCAGTTCACGTTACGGAACAACCAGTAACGGAACAGAAGCGGATGTCAGATCTAAAGACTCCCGCTACTCACAAGAACTCTGTGGGGGGAGAAGGGAAGCCGAAGCTCGCACAAAAGCACGAAGGTCGGAGGGACTCCCGACAACAATCAGAACCGGAAGAACTAATCAGGAAGTCAGGCAACCAGGAACAGGACGGAACACCAAAGCAACGGAGCTAGACGCAAGAACGTAAAGCTTCGCTCCAAGGGCTCTAGTGACTTATATAGTGGTCTCAATTAAAGGGACAGTGTGTAGGGAATCTCGGGGCATGACAGGAGGGGGGAAGAGTTGGTTCACTTTGCAACATTAAGAAAGGACACATAGACAATAGTCTACATATGTTAGGATGGACAGTTGGTGTCAGGATGGCAGACCGGGAAGTGGGTGGAGGGAGGGGGGGGGGAGGAGTTGGTTCACTTTGCAACATTAGAGCGTGTTTATATATACACAACATTGGATTTGAATATGCGCGTGTCCAATACGCATGGGTTTTTAATCGAAAGGCCGAACAGACCCTATCGATTTGGTTGCTGCGCAAAAACTACAAGGGACGCATAAAGACAATAGTCTACATATATTAGGATGGACAGTTGGTATCAGGTTGGCTGACCGAGAAGTGGGTGGAGGGAGGGGGGAGGAGTTTGTTCACTTTGTAACATTAAGAAAGGACGCATAGAGACAATAGTCTACATATATTAGGATGAACAGTTGGTGTCAGGATGGCAGACCGGGAAGTGGGTGGAGGGAGCGGAGAGAAGTTGGCTCACTTTGCAACATTAGCGCGTGTTTATATATACACAACGTGACAATAGTCACAAAAACATATTGTGTGCCCACAAGCATTGTGAAATTAAACCCATTCGAAACGTGCCCTTACTCTTTTCTTTCTCTTCCATTTAACCAGACTGAGCCACAGCAACGCGTGGCAGGGTACAGCTAGTATATAAATAAAATCAAGGCTCAATAAGTCCTGTGTCGAGGTGATATTGTGTTTAGTCTTATCTTTTAAAGGCAATTTTAGTGCTGGCAAAGCTAAAGTGTAGGAAGTTTGTTGACTCATTTCAATCACAGATAAACAATTCTTTAACGAAGATGTTAATGGGCACGATTCTGGGTCAGATATGTGGAATTGTGCCTTTACAACAAGCTTAGAGGTACCTAGATTGTTACTCAAGCTTTCTAAGATTTACTTACTTGCTGGGTTGTCTAAACATTGATTATTTGCTGGATTGTCATCAGATACGATATCCTGGAGGCTGGTCAGTAGATGAAACTAGGTAGGAGAGACTCAGAGAAGAGGTTCCTAAATTATTTTAATCCTTTTGTTTTATTTTCCCTGAGTATTAAAAATAATCCACAATGGAGGATTGAATGATTATGCACTCAGGAATAGTTGCCTTAGTCACTTTCCTCGAAGGTGAGTTTGCAGGGCTTGAGGACAAGGAACCAGTTGGGGCCTTTGAAATTGTTGTTGAACTTACAGTAGAGTTTGGTTGTTTGTTCTTATTTCTTCTGCCTTTTTTGTAACTGTGGGGTCCCACGGGAACAACCGGTTCTCATATATATTTGGCAGCCTAGATAGACCTGAAAGACTCACTGATGGTTGAACCAGGGGCGGAGTAGCACTCAAGGGGCTTGCAGACGGCACCTGAACCTAGCCAGGCCATCTCTGCTTCATCTCAGCTCAACCCTCAGGCAGCAGTCATTACAAACTGCTGCCATGCCACTTAGAATTGCTGTGCGTGCTCCCAGGAGACTCCACTCTACTTTGTCGCCTAGACTCCTTGGCTGGTAGTTCCAGCAACTAATTTATGGATTTGGCCAAGCACTGGGGAGCACATGGGAGGCTTGCAGGCCACACCTGGACCTAGCCAGACCGCCTCCCCTTCGCCCCAGCTCTACCCTCCAGCAGCAGTGCCTAAAAACTGATGCCACGCTGTTTGAGCCTCACACTTTCCACTCCTCACAGTTCTCCTCACAGTTTTGCTTCTATGTTTTAAAATTTGGTATTTTATCACAGGTTGCCACAAATTTCTTACCTTTAAATTTCCCAGGCATCAAACTGGATCGGAAGATTTTTCTTCGAGCAAAACCTTGCGTGCCAATATGTGGCGTCGGTCGCCTCCGTGTCGCCTTCGCTGTTGCAATGTCCGTGTCACCTATATATGTGTCACCTTGGCGCACTGACGTCAGTTACTTTTCACGACTTTCAACGCCAGGAGCACGGAGCAATGAAGTACACTGACATTGGTGTGTTTCTGAACAACAAGGGCCCTGAAAGGGAAGAGCCCCAACCTTAAGAACCTGTCTGCAGTTCAGGGAGAATGGGTGGAAGACGTTACCAAAGGTAAGTAACTTGTCCGTCTGATGGAGACATCCAGCTGCACATTCCTTACCTTTGAATAGATAAAAAAGCAAAACCATCCTGGAGGAGGGACTGCGGACAAGTTAGAACAGGAAGTCCTAAAGGACAGAGCTACCAAAAAGGCAGTCCCTGTGCACTTGACCATTCAGGCAGTAGTGCTTAGTGAACATGTGCAGAGACGCCCATGTTGCTGCTTAACATGTTGAGAACTGGGACACCACGTTGCAACGCCATGATAGTAGACTTAGCACCAGTAGAATGAGCCCTTAAGCCTTCAGGAGGCTGCCTTTTGACCAGAGCATAGCAGATTTTGATGCAAAGGAGGACCATTGAAAAGATTGCCCTTTTCTGCACTGCACCACCTTTATTCTCTCCCACGTACCCCATGAAGAGTTGGTCATCCACCCGGAACTCTTTTGTGCGGTCAAGGTAGAACAACAACGCTCTTTTTGGGTCCAGACAGTGGAGCCGCTCCTCTTCTTTAGAGGGATGCGGAGAGGCGTAGAAAGTGGTCAGGGTGAAAGACAGAGGGCCTAGTGCACAGCACCAACTTGTCAGGAAAGATGGTTGGGTAAGGAGGCTTGGATGACAGACCCTGCAAGTCCCTCACCCTCCTGTCAGATGTTATTGCAAATAAAAAGTCTGTTTTTATGGTAAGCAGTGGGAGGAGACAGTTGTGCAAGGGTTCAAACGCAGCACACATCAGGAAGGTGAGAACTAAATTAAGTTCCCACTGACGCATGATGAAAGGGGAAGGTGGAGACATATGTACCTTGAGAAATCTATTTGCAATAGGGGTTTTAAATAGGGAGGGTTGGTCTGGCAACCTCAAAAAGGCAGATGGGCCATAAGGTACCCTAAGAGAGTGCCCAGAGCAGAGACCTGCTGGGTAAGGTCAGAATAAAGAGTAAGACCTGAGAGAGGGAAGCAGAAAGAGGTTCAACTGATCTTTCTGTACAATATTTTACAAATTTTTTAAACCAGCAGGCATACACGGTCTTGGTGGAGGGTCGCCGGCCGTCAAAATAACATTCCAAACTTCAGAAGGAAGCTCAAATGTTTTCAACTGTCGAGCTCAAGCTCCATGCAAGAAGGCATAGAGTCGACAGGTTCGGGTGGAGGACCCTCCCTATTGCTGCGACAGAAGATCCTACCAAAGGGGCAGCCTGATCAGAGGATTGATGCTCAACTGGAGAAGCTCGGGATACCAAACTCTCCGTGCCCAGTCTGGAACCACAAGTATGACTTGGGCACGGTTGCTCTTGATGATCTTGAGCACACTGGGCAGGAGTGGTGTGGGCGGCAAGGCGTAAAGGAGGCCTGAGCTCCACTCAAGACGAAAAGTGTCGACGAGTGAGAGCCGTCTTTGAAACTTCAGCACACAAAACTGCTTACGTGCATGTTCTTGGCAGAGGTGAACAGATCTAACCATGGCTCTCTCCACTTCTGAAAGAAACCTTGCGTCACATCTGGATGGAGACAACATTCGTGATCCGCTAGGCATCGACTGCTGAATTAGTCCACCCTGGCTTTCAGGGAACCTGCCAACTATTTAACCATCAGGGATATGCCCTGCAGTTCCAGCCATGTCCAGAGAAGCATGCCTCATGACAAAGTGTCCATGACCCCACCATGCCCAGTTTGGTGCAGTACCAAATGGCAGTGGTGTTGTCCGTGAACATTTTAACCAGCTTTACTTTAATTGAAGGAAGAAAGGCTTTCCATGCCAAGCGAATTGCTTGGATCTCCAGCAAGTTGATATGGAGTCTGGATTCAGCTGAGCTTAGTCCTCTGATCTCCACCTCTCCCAGATGGCCGCCTCGTCCCAGGGGTGACACATCTGTCACTACTGTATGTTCTGGTTGAGGAAGGGAGAGGGGTCAGCCTCTGACCCAATCCAGTTGGTTAGCCACCCCTGCAGGTCATGTGCAATTCCCTCCAAGATGCGAGCCATGTTGGAGTGATTCCCCCGATGCTGCGCCCACTGGAACTTCAGGTCCCACAGCAGAGCCCGCATATGCCATCTGGCATGAGACACAAGCAGGATGCAGGAGGCCATGAGGCCTCAGAGTCATTGTCACCGAAATCTAGGACAGAGGCTGAAACATCAGCATCATAGCCTAAATATCATGGACTCGCTGTTCAGAAAGATAAGCCTGAAATTGCACTGTGTCCAGGACAGCTCCGATGAAAGAGTGTCTCAGAGGGAGTACGGTATGACTGACATGTTGATAGTGAACCACAGCGAATGCAGAAAGTTTGCCATAGTCCGGAGATGGGAGATGACAGTCTGGGACTAGCCAGCCTTCAACAGCCAGTCGTCAAGATAGGGGAAGACTGGCACAGCTGATCTGCGCAGATGGGCTTCGACCACTGCCATCACCTTGGTGAACACCCAAGGGGAGCTGGTAAGGCCAAAGGGGAGCATGGTGAACTGAAAGTGCTTGTGGCTTACCGTAAACCGCAGACAGAGCCAGTGGGCAGGCAGGACAAGAATGTGACAATAAGCATCCTGCAAGTCCAACCCTACCATCCAATCTCTTCAGTCTAGGGCAGACAAGATCTGAGCCAGAGTGAACATCTTGAACTTTTCCTTTTTGAGGAAGTAGTTGAGGGCTCGGAGACCCAGGATAGGATGAAGGCCCTTGTCCTTTTTCGGGATGAGAAAATAGCGGGAGTAACAACCATGGCCTACTTCTGGTGCAGGTACCCTCTCTAGGGCTCTCTTGGCCTCCCTCCTGAAGCAAAGTCCGATGATCCCCTATCAGCCAGTCGCAAATTGGAGGGGAGGGTTAGTATCGTTGAGGAGGGAGTAGCCCCATTGGAATATCTGAAGAACCAACTTGTCCCATGTGATGTTTTGCTAGTGGTGGAGGTCACTGCTGATCCAGCCACCAACTGTCCACCCAAGACCTTGAAGGACTGGACTAGAAGGGTATGGAGACTGAGGGGACAGAGGGGGTGGTGGACTGATTTGACCTCTGCCCGCTTGAAACACGGAGTCTGAACGAGCCGCGCCCATGGTCGCGCAGAGGTTGTTGAACTTGGGTGGCTTCATGGCTGGGTATGGCTGGTACAGCTGGTACAGCTGAAAGCCCCTTCTGTAGTCACAAAAGGGGTGAAAAGTGGACTGGACATCTCCCAGAAAAGCCTGAAGTTCTCAGCCAGGCCTGGCGTCGAACAGCCTCCGTTGATGACATCATTCTGTTCAGGCGAGTTGGTCATGTCAAGCCCACAACGAATGGTGAACTTTGCCACTTCTCTCCCATCTGATACTGCTTGGGAGAGGGTGGTCCAGAACCTGTGGCAGCACTCGTGCAACCGTATCCCACAAGGAGTGGGAATAACAGCCCTGAAAGGCTGAAAATATTTTCTTACCCCAGCTATTCAACCTCTTGGATTCCCTGTACAGGTGTGCAGAAGGGAACGAGTCTTGTAAGGTAGGAGCTTGGACCACCAGGCTTTCGGGGGTAGGCTGGTTGGTGAGGAAATATGGGTTGCCCGGTGCAGGGTGATTGTCCTATTCACAGGAGCCCCTATGCTGGGCATGGACCAGGTTCTCAGAAGGACGTAAGTCAAGGCCTCATTGAAGGCCATGAGGGGTTCTGAGGAAGAGACATCTGGCTGCCAGACCTCCATCAAAATGTTCGTCTTAACTTCCACTGTAAGGGAGCTAAAGGATCAGGACTACATCTGTCCTTCTCACTACCATGGCATATGAAGCTCCCTCCTCTGTAGCCACAGTAGGGGGAGAAAGCAGGCCAGAATCTGGAGAGGTATCCAGTCCACTGGCCTCACCCATTTCCTTATACCAGTCCACTTTGTGTTCAGACTGTCTTGTAAAGGTTCCACCGACCCACTCTCAATCTTCTTCCATTTAAAGCCCTTCAAAGTAAGGCTGAGGAACCAACCTAAGAACCAAGGGTGCTACCGGTAGGCGCAGATACAGCTTTGGGTCGTCAGAGATAAGAATGGGGCTTGCGTCATTGATGGGCGCCATCGGTGTCGGGAGTCTCGGTGTCTGGTCAGGCGTGGGGGGACGGTTGCAGTGGCAAGCAGTGCCGGTCTGGTCCTATTACTGGATCCTTGGGGGAGGGTGGAGGAGGAGGTGTTTTAATGATGCTGGGACCAGAGCTGCCTACGCAGGACCCAATGGAGCTCCCTCTGAGCCTTTGGGGCCCGAAGGCACACCAGTAGAGTCAAGCCGTCCAAATATGAGGCACATTGCATCATAAAATTCCTTGTGCAGGTTCAGCCGAATGAGGCCTAGAATGCAGAGATTCTCGGGGGGCGTGGCTAGCGAGCCATGATGGCGGACGGAGTCTGTTAGAGCTCCGGTGCCGCCGGGGATCTCACATCCTGATAGGGCCTCTGGGGGGGCCCACACGCCGAACGCAGCCTGTAGATCCTGAGCCGTGGGGACCTGCGGCGGCTCCGGAGCGCTTCCGGGGCTCGAGGAGTGCCGGCGGCCGGAGATCGCGATGAGTGCGGCCTTCCCCTGCGTGGTCAGCCGGGGCCTGGCGCTAGGAGAGACACCGAGAGGCTTCGGACGCGGCGGACCGGAAGTGCAGCGGAGGGTCCGCGAGATGTGGCCCAGACGCCCGTGATTCTTGCCGGCCTGCCTAGCGGCCCCACATCGGAGAGATCACTCTGCAGCCTGGCGGTCCTGACTGTGAAGGGGACCCGGAGACCGCGGGGACCGTGATTGGAGTGGTGGACGGCCGGCGGGCCCTGAGGAGGAGGGAGTGCGGCGACCAGGGTGCCGGCGCTGGTCCCTGCAGCGGCGACTCCGAGAGTGGGGGTGCGGAGCTGGTGACCCTCGGGGGGCATAGCGAGACGTGCCCTCCGTCTTGCCCCCCCCCCGCTGGCTGGTCTCCCTTCATCCTCCTCTCCTCCCTCCTATGACGGCAGGGGCGGCTGCTGCCATTGAGAGACACCGGGATTCTCCCCTGCTGTCTCCCTCGGAGACCACGCGGCGGAGGCCGGGACGCCACCGGACCGCCGGCCCATTGAGTGGAGTTGTGACCTCCATTGGCTAGGTAAGAAGCCCGACGGCTGGTTTCCCCCCTGGCCTTGGCGACCGGCGCGGGGGAGCGAGGAGGAACCAGAAGACGCGAATTCAAGCGACCTGGCCCCTGAACTGTACCGTGTGGCAGGGTGCTGGGGAGGAAGGTAAGAAGATGAACCTCACGACCCTGCTCGCTTGACCAGCGTGGGGCGTGGGGACGAGAGGGGGCCACCACCTGGGGGCGATCCCAGATTTTGAGCCCGGGTTCCTCCTGCCCCTCTCTTTCTCTCCCCCCCCATACCCCCCCGATTAGTCCTCCCTCCCCGCGACTCCGAATCCTACTGGGGGCTGCCGAGGCCGCTGATAGCGCTGCCGCAGCCTGTGGGCTGACCTCTGAGACGGTGCACGCCGCTGGCAGATGCCGGGGGGACACCGGAACCACCTGGACTTTTGCGCTGCGGTCTTGAGGGGCATGCGGAGTGCAGTACCGCGGTGCATGGGAGAGAGGCGATCCGGTGAGAGGAGGTCGCCTAGAGTGGACAAGGAGCTGCCTGGAGTGTCCCCCATGCGGACTACCACGCCCTGTGGCTGGCCGTGCCTGACTGAGGCAACCATGGTCCGAAAGGGAGCTCGGGCACTGGATGGGAAGGATGACCCGGCGAACACGGGACCGGCCCCGGGAGCTATGCAAGACGGCTCCGTACTAACCCCCCTTGACCAAGCCTCGGGCGGGGATCAGCAGGCTGACAAGTTGGACTTGATCCTGCAAGAGATCAGAGACTCTCGACTGGCTATGGAAACACAGCTCGGCGCCCTCACCACTAATCTCTCTTTATTAAAAGCTGACCACGGTAAGCTGGCTGACAAAGTGAAAGACCAGGGGATGACGTTGGCGGAGATAACTCCGACGGTGGCAGATCACACTAACTCGATCAAGCAACTGCAGGAGCAAGTGACGACCCTCATGGACCGCGTGGAGGATGCTGAAGGGCGTAACCGACGCAATAACATCCACGTCATTGGGCTTCCGGAACGCAGTGAGGGGTCCCGCGCAACGGAGTTCATGGAGCAGTGGTTCCGCGATCATATCGCCCCGGAGGGACTGTCGCAGTTTTTCTGTGTGGAACGGGCACACCGGATTCCTACGGGAAGGCCTAGAGCATGACAGCCACCGCGACCGTTGATAGTCAAGATCCTGAACTACCGGGATAGGGATATGCTCCTGCAGAAGGCCCGGGAGAAATCGCTCATAGAATATGAAAACCAGCGAATCTCGCTATACCCGGACTACACTAATCAAGTGCAACGACAAAGGTCATCCTACTTTGCGGTCAAGAAAAAGCTCCAGAAGGCAAACCTCCGGTACGCCCTGTTATTCCCGGCCCGCCTCAAGATCATCCATGACAACAAGACCCACTTCTTCGAGAGCCCTACTGACGCAGATGAGTGGTTGGAGGTGATGGGCGTCGAGGCAGCTCAGGGGGGGGGCGTCTGGCAGGTCCGAGAACGGCTCGGATCGTGGAGGAAGAACTTCACCCACATTGTCGACGCAACCCAGACGACGCAAGCCCTCTATCGCACAACAAAGTGAAGACCAGATGACAGCGGTCAGCATGGTGGGCTCTTTTCGCGATGAACACAAACTAATTAACACGGATACGGAAGACAGTACACCACATTCAGACTCAGAACACAGCGTAATACTGTTCCCAACGGTGACGCCGAGAGCGGCGGACGAAATGCTGGACAATGGTCTGGAGTGAGGGCTCAACCTGGAGAGCCCTAAAACTTTGTCTCCTACTGATATCCTTTTGATGGTGACCTGCAATGGGGTGGGGGTACGGGGTGGGGGATGCGGACACTCTGTATTTTGGGAGGCGCTCCCTCCTGTGACATTGAGGTTGACTCCACGCTTAGACATTGAGGGCTCGGCCCTTGATGAATGTACTTTATTGTCTGGTTCTTTATGGCCTTTGCGAACTGAGACCCCCGATTGTACATGGAGTGTGAGGGATGCGCGTGCGAGGCCCCCCCCCTCTCTCTCTCTGGATGACTGGGGGGATATCCCTTGGATTCTAGGGGGAGATTGGAACATGGTACTGGACGTAGCCCTTGATAGGTCGCACCCCCCCCTCCAGACGACAGGTGTCCACAGACTGGCAGACTCGTTTAGGACATGGATGCAGGGCTGGGGTCTGACAGATATATGGCGCATACTCTACCCGACACACAGAGAATACTCCTACTACTCCCCGGTACATGACTTACATACCCGATTGGATAGATTTCTGTGTACTAAGTCCTTGGTGTCTAAATGCACGTCCTCAGATTATCTGGCAAAAACATTCTCCGACCACAGGCCTCTGACACTCGACTTACACTGGGTGAGGGTGCCATCTCCGGTGCCCACCTGGAGACTTAATCCGGCACTGCTGGAGGAAGCCCCTTTCCGCACTTCCTTGTCGGTCACCCTAGACAATTACTTTCGGGAAAACTGGGACTCAGTGACCTCTAACTTGACAGTGTGGGACGCTATGAATGCCGTGATAAGGGGGGCGGCCATTGGTCAGGTGGTAGGTGCCCGGCAGGAGATCCACAGGAAGCTGTGCGACGTAGAGACTCGCCTACAGGCACTAGAGTCGGCGGTGGGTGAGAACCCTGATCGCAAAGGAGAGTTACGACTGTGTAATATCGAGCACGCCGAACTCATAGAAACTACAAAGTCGGGCCTGGCGATCAACCCGGCGAAATCGGTGGGGTTTTATTTCCATGAGGGACAACGGCCAACCCACATACTATTTGGCGCCTCCCAAATTCCGATAGCACAGAATACGTTTAAGTATTTAGGCATACGGGTCTATAGACGACAGGAAGACCAGATCGACGGCAATATTCGGCGGGTCATTGCTGGCCTTCGGAGTAGTGTGCAATTCTGGACACCTCTGCCACTGTCCGTCATGGGTAGGATAGCAGTCTCTAAAATGATCATGCTTCCCCGCTTGCTTTATTATTTTGTAAACCTACCGGTTCTCCTCCCACGGAATATTTTTAATACCTTAAATACACTCTTGATCACCCTAATCTGGGGTTCTGGCCGGCGGAGAATAAGCCTCAAGAAACTTCAACTGGGAACCAGGCGGGGAGGCCTGGGTGTGCCAGACTTTCGCGGTTATTATTACGCGAGCCAATTACAATGGCTATCGTGGTGGGTGGACATCTGCACGAAATCGGTTTTACCGGTGAACAGATGGCACGCGGAGAACTGCACTCCCTACTACTTCCCAAGGCCAAAGTACCTCGAGACTGCCACCCTCTTTTGCATACCGCCCTGATATGCTGGCGGAAAGCTCTGGCATACACGTCAACGGCCCCACCGTATGCCGATAACATCCCCTTTTTGGGAATTCCAACGCCACAAGGTCGGCTGACGCACTGTAGATTACAGCCCTGGACGGATGTGGGGGTAGACAGAGTCGGTGACCTGTTTGGTGATGACGAGCTATTAGATCACGCCTCCTTTGTGCAAGCCACGGGAGCACCACCACGACTATACCTCCTACATGCCACGGTGACACACTACATACGTACTACGTGGGCCCCACAATGTAGCAAACCGGAGCAACATGAGCTAGTGCACCTACTACATTACATGGGGACTGGAGGCCATCTAGTGAGGTGGTTATATACTGGCATTAGGGAGCATGCTGCTACGCCCCTTACTTCTCTCAGGACCACCTGGACGTTGGACACAGGGGAGGCTATGACAGATGGGGCCTGGAAGGTTGTTCTGGAACACCCTAGAAGAGTGTCCAGAAATGTGAAGTTTAAATTTATCCAAGCCATGTTACTACATCGGGCATACCTTACCCCCCAAAGGCTGCACAGGATGTTTCCTGCCTCTTCCCATTGCTGTCCCCGGTGTCATGCGGAGGAGGCCGGCCTTCTCCACATGCTATGGTCCTGCCCACGCATAGACGGCTATTGGGGACAGGTCCGACACATACTCTACACTGCCACGGGCATGCAGATACCAGAGGGGGCGCTGCCGTGCTTGCTTGGACACAGGAAAAGACCCAAAGGACGTAGGGCCCCACTGAAGTTCATGGACTTAGCATTATTACTGCCGGTCAGGGCACTGACTATGAGGTGGAAATCTGCACGATTCCCGACTGTAGAGGTCTGGCGATCCGAAGTATTGAAGTGGGGAAGGTACAATACTCAGGAGAGAAGAGGAACGGGGGCTACGGAAACACCCGATTGCACAAGATTGGGAACAGATGCTGTTGGAGCTGGAGGACATGGACTTGACGGCCTCCCAGACGGAGACCGCGTAGCGGGGATGGCTGGGAGAGGGGGGGTGGGTCCGCGAATGGAGACTGGCCCAGGGTGTGCACAGGTTGGCCAGTGGATGATGATCACACTTATTTAGATATGTCAGCCCTTCGCGATTACTAGGCCCAGGAAGATAGCATAGCCTGTGCAGAGATGTCAGGAGACGTACGGAATGGGGTGGGAGGTTGGGAGAGATAGCGACTGGCGACGCCTTCAATTATGAGGCCGCAGATATATACACGCTGAGAACTGATCGAACATTGACAGTTTGTATTTACTTGTAAAGAAATAACACTTTTATATAGAGATGTTCATGCTGTTGTAGACGATTTGTATGGACCAGTACCATGTGAGATAATGAGTCAGATGTTTAAAGTTGAAAGGGGGAGAAAAACAGAAAAGACTGTATAGGATGTGCAGAACCTGTATGTACATTGAAATATCTGATCGCAGTCATCAATAAAGAGTTAAAAAAAAAAAATAGAATGCAGAGATTCTCCGTCTCGTCAGTCAACACACAGGGAGAAGTCCAGTCACGAGTCTTACCTGACCGACTTGAAGACTTCAAGTGGGAGAATGAAGACCTTCCTCTCGACCAGGACTGATAACTAGAACTCCAGGGCCAACGACCCGGTGCCGAGCACAGTACCACAAGTAGCTTTAGGGATCGCTCCCTCAAAGCTTTCGGAGCCATGGCCCAGCAGTCGGAGCACGACTTTGAATCGGGGTCGTACTCAAGGCACCAAAGGCACAGCAGGTGTGGATCCGTTACCAACATTGCCCAGAGGCAGGCACCACACGGCTTGAATCCAAAAGCCTTCTTGGACATTCTACACGCCAAAAAATCGACAACAAAAAGTCGAAAAAAGCCTTTCAAAACTGAACTGATGTCAGCGCGCTGAAGTGGCGCTTATATAGGTGACAAGGATGTCACAACGGTGGAGTCGACAACATCATGCGGAGTCAACCGATGCCACCTACAAGCGCTCAAGGGTATTGTTCGAAGAAAAATCCTTGTGATCTAGTCTGACTCCTGATAAATTCAAAAGTCCAATTTTTTTAAATTAAACACAGGTAAAACCGAGGTTGTAGAGTTTGGTCCAAAATCATCAGTCTGGAGCCAATTATGGTGGCCCCCGAAAGCCGGAAATTGCCCTGTGCCGGCGTTGAAAGCTAGGAACGTAGGTGTCCTGATAGACAAAGATCTCACGCTTGCCCCCCAGATAAACCAGGTGTCCTCAGCCTGTTTTTTCACTTTGAAGGTCCTTCGGAAGATCCTTCCCTTTATCCCTTTTTCACTTAGGAAAACGGTGGTTGGAGCGCTAGTATTGTCGAGGTTGGACTACTGCAATGTCCTGTACTTGGGAGCAGGTGCAGCCCAGCTCTTCAAATTTCAATCTCTTCAAAACGCGACCGTGTGAGTATTGATCAATCTTGCCAAACATCACCCAACATCCGCCAGCATAACGCAACTCCATTGGCTTCCAGTAAGACGGGGTGGATTTCAAGGCCCTGGGTGTAGTACACAAAGCCCTCTACGGAGGAGGGGCTAATGATCTACAAGCTCTATTCCCCTGCTAGGTACCATCACGCTTTCTCAGATCATCGAACACTGGACTGGTACTCTGCCCAAAGATAAATAGAGCAAGGTGGGGGAGGGGAAGCATTTTTCATTCCAAGCAGCTAAACTGTGGAATTCCCTCCCTACACTACTCCGTCTCCAAACTAGTAGGTCACTTTTTAGAAAGCAATAAAACATGGCTTTTCTCTGAATGCTAACTCATCCCGCTGTACCAGCCTGCAGATACCTTTGCGCCAAGATGCCTCGCCAATAGTGCGTTTTAGAAATATCTAGTCAGTCAGACAGTCAAAAGTAAGGAATATGCAGCTAGATGTCTCTATCAGATAAATTATACTGTATGTAATTCACACAGTAGTTTACCCGTTCTGGAGTGGCCTTAGTGCTTTAGTTCAATATGGGGACACGGGGCAAAGTTTAAACAGCAGCGTTCGCTGACCTCACAGCTGTCTCACCACTCTCTACTCCCTCCATCCTGGCAGTCCCCAGTGTGGGGAAGTGGGGTTGGAGGGAGGGACGAGGTTCTCTGTGGGGATGAAGGTAAAGATTGAGGCTGGTAGGGCGAATCAAATCAGCGAGGTGCGAGTTGAAACCGCAGCCCTATCTCGGCGACTACGAGGACCTCAATCAATCCGGCTTAGGCCAGCAGAGGGTTTCTGTGCTACAGCTGCTGCATCCGTAACTGCCCGCAGCCAGGCGGTTCAAGGGAGTTCCTTTGCCACATCCGCTCCAAGCTCCTTGCGCAGCACTCCATCCTTAGCAACAGCGTGGTGTACATGTCTCCGTCACATCCGTAGGGAATATGTCACCTTCCAATCTATAGGGTTAAAGCCCTGAGGGGAAAGTCGCAAACCATTGTCTGTGACTGACCAACATGTGGTTTGCTTATAGTGCCTAGAGTCGGACCATGACTTCAAGGCCTGGATTTACTTAAGTACCGATTCCCTCCCAGGTGATGCAACCCATGCTGGAAAGCGATCCATTGACACCGATGCCAGCATCATTAGCTATGGATGACGGCCACTCCATAGCACTGTTCGGCGCCAAGACAGCACCGCCTTAACCTTGACCAAGGCTGCGTGCTCTTTCATCTGAGCCGCAACCATTTAACCACACTTCTGATTGTGCCACAGTGCCTCTACCCTCGAGATGTGCTCATTTTCTCCATTAATTATTCGACACAGACTTGGATAATGAGGGCTATGATGCTGGGATGAGTTTGCCGAGCCATACCAAGAGTACAACTGGTATGAAGACCTTATGGATGCCCGTGGTCTGGTTAGCTCCCCAGACACTAGACTAGTTATGATCCCTGACCTTTAACTTCCTACTCAATTCAAAAACTTTATTTGAATACGAATTGTATGCATAAAAGTATAATACAGTGTGTAAAGAACATCTAATATAAATAAAATATTTTAAAGCACAGTGCATAAAAACAAACAGACAATTAAAATAACTGTCCCCCGATAACATTGCATAACGGGCAAAATAAAAATTCAGTCCTTGCAGCATGCCTATATAGTATTCATACTGCTGCAAGCTCTTACAGCGGTTTTAAAAAAAAGCAGCCAATGGAATGGTCTCCTCTTCTTCCATCAGACGAAAAAACATATTCAGGGCATTTCTCTGATTATTAATACAACACTTTCTTAAAAAATGCGTTGAATACATAGCATAAAATTCACACAAAAAATGTAAAATGCAGCTTAGTTTGTCCAGAAACTTCAATACAGGGACATGGCATAGAATCACGGTCAGCTTTAAACCTAAAGGAAAACACAAAAGAGATATATCATTGTTCCAGCCCTATAACAGAACGGAAGGCTCCATTCCCATCGCGCCCTTGCTCTAATCAAGTAACCAGGATTATTATCAAAAGGAACAGACAATGTATGTAGCCACAGTCACAGTACAGTTCTCCAGAAGCATTCTTTTCAAAGCGGCCAGGTCCTATAAGGCCTGTCGTAACTGGTTTTTATTAATATTTAAGTAAGTTAACCGAACGAAGGCTAAATTCAACACTAGCAAGCCAGGGAATCTCAGTACCTTTTTTTATCAACGAAGGCAATCTAGAATAATATCCCTAGTTAAATGTGCCTGCTCATTTTTCTAAATCGCCAACCATAGTAGGGGTGGCGGAGCTTTGATGTTATCCTTGATGTACGGAATGTCCATTTCTCGCTGGCAAATAAAAGTAGGAGAAGCAATAGGTGCCATCAGAGCCTTTCTACAGACACTATTTACCTTTGTCTAAATGTTGTTACAATTTTGAATACCCCAGACTTCTGTGCCATACGTAGCTGCAGACAAACAGTGGACTTTATATGTTTCCAATAGAGGTAAATGGGTACCTCTTCCCGTATGTTGTGGTAGGCTAAATAAAGCACCAGTATATTTAGATCCTTTTTGCCTACTGTGTGCAATGTGTGCGGCCCTCAAATCGGTAGCACCAAATGTTAAGCCCAAATAAGAAAAAGTGCCGGTATGTATCAAGACTCAGGAAGTTAAGACGAATACCTTGACTGAGGTACTTCAATTCGATTAAATTCATAAGCATTTCTTAAGCTCATGGCTACCTGATGGGCTTCCCAGCGCTAAATGTTCAGCCAGACTCCTTGGACATCATGATTATGCAAACAAGTATTGTAGGAGACTGGCTTTGTATATGGTGCACACTTATTTAAGTGAAGCACCTTCCACTAATTCAGGCAACCCTTATGGCAATTTTTATGGTCTTAGATAACCATGGAAAGCTCTCCAAGTGGTACCTGTGGAAAACAGCCTTGGGGATTATCCAGAAGGAGTGTCAAGCAGCTTGTTTTACCAGATCTAATCATATCATATAGTTTAGGTTTACGGAAAAAACCCACATAGTGTATATATAAAAATAGGTCTATTTATTACATAAGGCTGCCAAACTCTGGAACTCCTTGACTCTGTATCTTCGCAGAGAACCTAGCCATCTTGTCTTCAGAAAACAATTGAAGATATTATTATTTCCCTAAGTTTCTGCTTCCTCTCTATAGTACTGCCCAGCGCCTGGATCCTCCGGGGTAGCCATGCGCTATATAAATGTTTTTCCATTCCATTCCACAACACTCATAATAAATTGGTATATCTCCTACCCAGAGATATTAACACAAATACACAACAATACTTCCATTGCAAATAAAGTAAGTAGCACAAAAAACAGTGGTCTCCAAGGGGAGACCAAACTATATATTAAAAAAAATGGAATGAGAACTGCCAATGAAGTTGGGACTTGGACCAGGAGACTCAGGGGAGTTTGGGAAACAAGGAAACAAGCACGGTAAGTACCCAGGAACCCCATGGAGGCTGTGTGCAAAGTGGAAACAGTTGCGTACTCATTAGAAGTCAACTGGAAAGTTGTAGTTGCAATTTTAAAGAAGGACCCTTCCCAGTGAACCCTGAAAAAACCCAGTGGAAGGCATGATGTTGGAGAGCCACTCCACCCATGGATACCCCCAGAAACCAGGATACCTACATCAGGAAAGCTGGGTGCATAGGTGCGAAGTGAAGTTGGAAACCGCCGTAGACCACAATGGAGGACTTCAGAAAAGATGCCACTGGCGAAGATGGTGCAAGAGTCTGGTGGAATCCATGGGTGTATTCTTGAAAAGGAGAACCTTTAAGCAGTAGGGGCAGAGTCTATAGCACTCGGAGGTGACCAGGAGGCAAGGAAGAGCAAAGCCCACCGATGTTGGACGTTTCAGAAGGGATGATGGTGACCTTGTCGCTGCAGCTGTGAGGACAAGGGAACACTAGGAAGATTAGTAGCTGTGTGTAAAGGGGAGTCAGGAATGGGCTGGACACGATGTTTGGGTAAAGCGGGTTTTATTTTTATGTACAATTTCTTTTTCCTTAGGGTCAGTCTTTCCTTGGCGAATTCGGCGGGATCCGTGTTGCTGGCTGGTGTGGCTGCTTTACCAAAGTCCGTCTTGGTCGGGGTTGGGGCTTCTCAGGAGGGACCGCTCTCGATAGTTCAGGAGGAAACAAAATAAAGAAAAGGACCAATTACTTTCTGTCCTCGTACTTGGTTCACAGGGTACCGGGGAAGTGAGGGACACCTTTAGTGACAAGCTATGGCCGGCAATACGTGAGGTGTGGTGAGGACGGGTATTTAAAGGGATTGGGTAGGTGCGGGTAAACTAAGAAGAAGAGGTACGTTTTAGCGCGGGAACACACCCCTGCGTCCCACCCAGCTTGTAAACTTGTCCCGTACCTGTCGGAGCCACACTCCTCCCTCGGGAGTGTGGCACGGCGAAGCGCAGTCCCGTTGGCCTCCTGGCTCGTCTTCTTCGGTATGTAGTGCGTCTACTTCTCCGGATGCGTCTGCTTCTCGTCCTGGCTTGTCGTTCACCTCTCCGCTTTCTCGCCGGTTCACCTCCGCGTACTCCTCCGTCCGGTTCTCTCCAACTCCGGTGATGTCACACGCCATCTCCTGGATATCCGGGATCTTATCCAATGCGGCGAAAGAAACATCACGGTGGGTGGGATCTTCCTCCTGGGCATACTGCCAGTTAAAGGGGCCGAACTGATTACCTTCGGGAAGTGATCGCCAAGAACTCTGTTCATCCTGTGAGGAAGGAGGAAGGGATTCCTCGTCATTACAAATCCACCAGTCCGTTTCCTCGTTGTGCCCCTGTATACATGGCACCTTGTTACACTCCTCCCCCCCTAGTTTCTCCCGTTCGGGGAGAACAGGTGATCTAGACAAAAAGTCTGCATTACCATTGTCTCGTCCCTTACGGTGTTGTATCACAAAGAAAAATGGCTGGTGGAATAAGAACCATCTGAGGACTCTGGGGTTTTGTGAGGTGTTTCTTTGCATCCATTGTAATGGAGCGTGGTCTGTAAATAGCACAAAAGGACGGCCTTCTAAATAATACCGCAGTTTATCCACAGCCCATCTGATAGCGAGGCATTCCCGTTCTATTGTTGGGTATTTTCTTTCCCGTGGATGTAACTTGCGGCTGAGGAACAAAATAGGATGTTCCTTTCCATCCTCTCCCTCCTGTGACAATACGGCCCCTAATCCTACATCAGAGGCATCTGTAGCCAAAGAAAAGGGTTTGTCGAAGTTGGGAGGTATCAGTACAGGATTCGTTGTTATAGCTTTTTTTAGGGAATCAAACGCCTCCCTGGCTTCGTTGGAAGGATGACTCAAGTGAGAGGGTTTGGAGGCCTTACTTAGTAGGTCAGTCAAGGGACTGGCAGTTGCTGCAAAGTTCTCGATAAAACGTCTGTAGTATCCTATTAGGCCCAGGAATCCCCTTAACTCTCTTTTGGTGGATGGGAAAGGAGTTTGCATAATGGCTTTAACCTTGTCCTCCTGTGGGGCTATTACTCCCTCCCCTAACAGGAAACCGAGATACCTCACCCTGGGAAATGCGGCTCTTGATTTTTTTGCAGTAACATGCAGCCCGGCTTTTTCGAGGGCCTGTAGAACATTCTGTATATGGGTTAAATGTTCCCCCCATGTCCTGCTAAAGATAACAATATCGTCCAGATAAACGGAACAATATTTGTTCTGGGTGGAGAGTACCTCGTTCATTAATCTTTGGAATGTGGCCGGGGCCCCGTGAAGTCCAAAAGGAAGTACATTGAACTCATATAGGCCTTCTTCTGTGGAAAATGCTGTTTTTTTTCTATCCTCTTCTCTCAGGGGCACTTGCCAGTAACCTTTCGTTAGGTCTAGCGTGGTTATGTATTTAGCCTCCCCTATCCTCTCTACTAGCTCATCCACCCTTGGTATAGGATAAGCGTCAAAGGCTGATATGGCATTCAAGGCACTAAAATCCATGCAAAAACGAGTGGACCCGTCTGGCTTTGGGATCATAACTATAGGGGAAGACCAATTGCTGTGGGAGGGTCTAATGACCCCTAGCTTGAGCATGTCCTCGACTTCCCTTTTCACATCCCCTCTCCTAGCCGCAGGAATCCTATATTGTCGTTGCTTGACTATTTTGCCCTCCTCCGTCTGTATTCTGTGTTCTGTCAAATGAGTCAGACCGGGGGTATCAGAAAATATAGGTGAGAAAGGACTTATTGCCTTTATTAAATCGTCTTTCTCCTTTACCGTTAAATCCGGATTTATAGGTAACTGCTCTAGGGTGCTCCTGTTTCTGGTCACCGGCAGACCAAAGTGTGTTGATTTAGGAGGAGGTCCTATCCATTTTTTTAGTAGATTGATATGAAATGTCTGACATCTGGATGGAGATAGTTGTACACGGTAGGTAGTGTGACCTATCGTTTCTACAACTGGATAGGGACCTAACCATTCACTTTTTAACTTTTGGGTGGAAGAAGGAAGTAGGACCAATACCCAATCGCCTTTGTTCAGACTTCGCCATCTCCTTCCTTTATCGTAATGATACTTTTGTTTACGTTGGCTTTGTTCTAAGTGAGAATATGCCAGATCTCTTAGTTTACCCAACTTGGACTTAAGTTGTTGGGTGTACTCCAACAGAGATCGCTGTTCCTCGGAATCCTCCTGTTCCCATGCTTCTTTGGTTATCTCTAGTAGAGACCGAGGTTGTCTACCGTATAATAACTCAAAAGGGGAACATCCTATACTGCTCTGTACTTGGGCCCTTAAAACATACAGGGCGAGGGGTAGAACCTTATCCCAATCCTTGTTCTCTACTGTTAGCATTTTTTTTAGTGTTGTTTTCAGGGAGCGGTTATATCTCTCAACGAGACCATCCGTCTGAGGATGGTATGCTGATGTTTTAATCTGATGTAAATCCAACATCTTGCATACTTCCCTCATTAATTTCGAGACAAAAGGAGTACCTTGGTCGGTAAAGATCTCCTTTGGGAACCCTACTCTCGAAAACAACTCAACCATTTTGTCGGCTACATTTTTAGTAGTGGGGGCTTTTAGGGCAAAAGCCTCCGGGAACCTGGTATGATAGTCTACTATGACCAAGGCATATGTATGTCCACTCGAGGACCGTGGTAAGGGTCCTATAAGGTCCATCCCAACCCTTTCAAAGGGTTTCCCTATGAGGGGCATGGGTTGGAGCGGGACCGCTTGGGGACCTGTCATGTTTTTCTTTTGACACACGGCACATTTCTTGCAGTATAACTCAGCCTCTTTATAAATGCCAGGCCAAAAGAATTGTCTGGTTATATTTTGTGTGGTTTTCTCTGCCCCCGAGTGTCCTGCTGTGAGATGTGAATGGGCATAATACAGAATCTGTTCCCTGAAAGCTGCAGGCACTACCAACTGAGGGTTGTCTCCTGCCTTACCTTCCCTATAGAGTAGATCGTTTTTTATCGTAAATCTTGGATAAGTCAGGGAGGTGTTGGTCTGGGCAGCGTGTGCAGATTCCCAGGCATTAAAATGTGCTGTGTCATTAGCCTGTGCGAACCTAAAGTTTCTATCTAGTACCCAGGGTTCTTTAGCTAAGTAGGCAGAGTCCTGTTTGGAAGGGGCCGGAAATTTGTCTCTGAACAAGGACATAAAGGCGGGGTTGTCAACGCCTAGAATGATATCTTCTGGTAAGGTTTCTATGACTCCCACTTTGATTTTAACAGGGGCTCGGTTTTGTGGTTCTATGACCATCTGGGCCACTGGATATGGCTTTACATCACCATGCACACATCTAATGTGCACCCGTTCGTTGGGTATAATTTGAGTAGGCAGAACTAACTTCTCTTGTACTACGGACTGGCGGCATCCCGAGTCCAACAAGCCCATTATGTATTTGTCATTTATCAGGATACGTACATAGAAGGAAGGTCCCATCTCTGCAGTGTACATGACAGCTCGGGGGATGTATCCAACCTCTTTTGGTTCTTCTTGAGGTTTCCGTTTTGGGCACATCCGTGCAATATGTCCCCAGTCCCCACAGTCGAAACACTGGGGTCCCTTAAACTGCACGCGATCCACCCTCATTTGTCGTGGTTTCGCGGGAGGAAGCGGATCTGGTTTCTTTTTGTCCATTTTTTGTGCTACATGTGGCTTGGTGCTCTTCTCAGAGTCCCATGCAAATGTTCTGGGTTGAGTTCGTGAGTAATTCGTGGCCATTTCTATAGCTTGTGCCACTGTCAATCCGGAGTGTTGGCGGAGCCATCTTTGCGTTCCGTAGGGTAATGCTTCTGTTGGACCTGGCCTTCTTGGCAGGGTCATCCCTAAACTTTTTGCCTTCCTCCAATACTCTCTCTGACCTGTTTTTGTTGGTTTAATGACTCTGGGCACTTTTACCACTGTTGACCAGTGCTAAAGTGCATATGCTCTCCCTGTGAAAAGTATACATGTGATTGATGTCCATGATTGGTTCATTGGATTTACTGTCAGTCCCTAGTAAAGTGCACCAGGAGTGCCAGGGCTTGTAAATGCCAATACTGCTAGTGGGCCTGCAGCGCTGGTTGCGTCACCCACAGAAGCAGCCTTTTAAAATGTGTCTAGGGTCTGCCATTGCAGAACCTGCGTGCAGTCTGGTACTGTCATGCTGGCTGGGCAAGTGCACCCGCTTGCCAGCCCCTAAACCTTCCCTTAACTTCATATTAGTCACCCCTATGGTAGGCCTGAGGGCAGGGTGCATTGTAAGTGTCAGGTAGGACATGCTCTGATGTGTGTGGCATGTCCTAATAGTGAATTACAGCCAAATTCGTTTTTCACTATTGTAAGGCTACCAGTTCCCTTTAGGCCAGATGGGCTGCTGGAATTATTACACTCTATAGTCCCAGCAGGCTCAGGGAACATGGTAGAAATTAATGTTTAGTATGCCTGGACTCAGAATAATAAAATACTTCTTTTAGTAAAGTTTATTTTAATATCCTGTGTTTGCAAATGCTACTTTTAGAAAGCTAGCATTTGCTTGTCTAACCATTTCAGCCCGCCTCTGCTTTTGTGTGTATCTGACTGTCTGAGTTGTGTGAGTGACAGGGCTGGGAGTTGACAGGTGGTGAATAGCAGGATGACACCTTAGTGGGTGGTGGGAGTTTCCCCTGAATGATGCATCAGGCTGTGCTCTGCCTCCACAATGCTGGCTCCGCCCTCCTGGGGAGTGACTGATGACTCAGCCTGCACCTGGCCCAGGAAGGACCGAAGCTTGTCAACAAAGTGCTCAGGCTGCCCCTGTCCTCACAATGCCGGCTCCGCCCCCCTGGGGAGCGGCTGATGTGCCTGCCCTCACACTGAAAGCAGAAGCCAGAAGTACCCCCAACAAGTGCTCAGAGGCTGAGAGCAGTTATGCAAAGGCCCCCCTGGCCTGTGAGAACAAAAGAAACGGTGTATAAAAGTAGGAGCCCTGCTCCTTGTAAATTAGAATCCTGTTTTACCACAAAGAACCTCTGCCCGAATAGAAGGAGAAGAAGACGCTGGGAGGACTGGCCTGCTGCTTGCCTTGCTGAGGAAGGAGAGGAGAAGACTTTGCTAAAAGACTTTGCTGCTTTGTGCTCTAAACATTCTCCAAGGGCTTGATTGAGCTTGCCCCCTGAACTGAACCCCAGGACCAGTGGGTTCTCCTGTGCTTTGGCTCGTCCCCTGCCTGAGGCCGAGTATTTCCTCCCGCCGGAGGTGAAGTCTGCCCCCTCTAGCCCCCTCCTAGGGCCGTGGTACTCGGGAGCCAGCCTGCCCTCTTGCCCTTGAGAGCCTCGCTCCACTCGGAGTCGCTCTCTGCCCCAGGGCTAAGGTCGGCCGCTCCTCTACCCCTGCCTGCTTCACGGAGCCCTTGAGGAGACTTCAGCCCCTCCCACCGGAATCCCGGGGACTCGAGCAGCCTGGACCCCGTGCATCTGATTGCACCCAGCTGCCCTGCCTTGCTCTGCCCCCCCAGGAGAGGCCGCACCGCACTGTGAAGGGTGCCTTGCCTCCCGGAGATCCTCCGCTGTCAGAAGGGACCCCTCTGCACTGACATTCCTGAAAGAAAGCATTCCTGAAGGTGCCTTGGCCCCAGAGGCTCCTCTCACCCCTCCCTGCTCCTCACTGCAGCCGGGAGCCCCCACCTCTGGAAAAGGCCCGGGGCTCCTCTCATCGCCTGCTTGCTGCTCTGCTCCGAGCTCAGCCCCCACCTCTGGAAAAGGCCCAGGGTTTTTCAAGCCCCTCTCTGGTGTCCATTCCAAGCCTACCGCGAGATGCGTGAGAGTTGGTAGGGGCCGAGTCAGTTTCACCCTTGAAGGCAGGAGAGGCGCTGCAAGGCGCTCCGAAGGCCGGGGAGGGTCCCAAAGCCCCAGAACAGAGAGAGGCTTTCTCTTTGAAAGGAAAGAACACTGAGAGAACTGTGAAATTAGGAGATTTATAACAAAAGCGCCTTAACAGAGAAATCTCCATTTTTGAACTGCAACTAAGGAGAAAAGGAACTATTTTCTTGAAGTGAAACCATTGAAGTATTTTTGAACAAACAACCATTGAAAGCTACAACTGAGAACCTTTGCCTATTTACAACCTGTGCTGCAACAAAAACGTTATTTGGTCTTGTGATAAGTCTGTTGAGTTACATATATATATTTTTACATAAAGAAGCGTATTTTTATATATTTACAGCCTGGTGTCCATTTGTGGGGGGGATTGGTATATTTTACTGTATGTGTGATTACAAATGCTTAACTAACTAACGCCTGAAGATTAGCCTTGGCTGCTCACGCCACGCACCTAGAGGGTGAGCAAGGGTAATTCTAAGGGGTCATCCTTCGCCCTGACTTAGAGGAGAGGGTCCCTGCTTGTCACAAGTGCATACTTGCGCCAACCAGAGACCCCCAATTCTAACAGCTTCCATGAATTGTTCTAAGACTATGCTGTCCATAACCTCCTCTTTGCTTCTTTGATTGGGTTTTAACCATTTTTCAGCAGCCATCTTCAGTCTCAAATATAAGGTTTTGGGGTTTTCACCCGTTACGCCTCTTTCCTTTCGGAACCGAACACGATAAGCTTCAGGGTCTAACCCTAGGTGATCAAGTATAACTTCTTTAATTTCGGCATATGGAGTGTTTCCTGCATGATTAGCTACTTGGTAGGCTGCCTGAGATTCTCCAGACAATAACGGCGCTAGGAAAAATGGCCATTTTTCTATGGGCCAGCCTCAGGCCTGTGCTGCTCTCTCAAAATTAGAGAGGAACGCATCCGGGTCTTCGCCGGCGACATATTTTTGTAGGGATACCCCCGAGGGAATGGGGAACCCCAGCTCTGCGGTCTGTGCTAAGTCCAGGTGTTTGGGTAACTTTCTGGAGGCTATCTGTGCACTGATAGCATTTTTAAAAAGCTCTCTGTCTGCATCCGCTATAGTGATTTGATTCTTTATGGCCCATTCCAACTTATCTTGTCCATCTATTAAGTGCTGGATTCCTTGTTCCATCAGGGGTTGCTGGTGGGGGTCAGGTAATCCCACTTCTGACACCACTTGTAAAGGGGAGTCAGGAATGGGCTGGACACGATGTTTGGGTAAAGCGGGTTTTATTTTTATGTACAATTTCTTTTTCCTTAGGGTCAGTCTTTCCTTGGCGAATTCGGCGGGATCCGTGTTGCCGACTGGTGTGGCTGCTTTACCAAAGTCCGTCTTGGTCGGGGTTGGGGCTTCTCAGGAGGGACCGCTCTCGATAGTTCAGGAGGAAACAAAATAAAGAAAAGGACCAATTACTTTCTGTCCTCGTACTTGGTTCACAGGGTACCGGGGAAGTGAGGGACACCTTTAGTGACAAGCTATGGCCGGCAATACGTGAGGTGTGGTGAGGACGGGTATTTAAAGGGATTGGGTAGGTGCGGGAAAACTAAGAAGAAGAGGTACGTATTAGCGCGGGAACACACCCCTGCGTCCCACCCAGCTTGTAAACTTGTCCCGTACCTGTCGGAGCCACACTCCTCCCTCGGGAGTGTGGCACGGCGCAGCGCAGTCTCGTTGGCCTCCTGGCTCGTCTTCTTCGGTATGTAGTGCGTCTACTTCTCCGGATGCGTCTGCTTCTCGTCCTGGCTTGTCGTTCACCTCTCCGCTTTCTCGCCGGTTCACCTCCGCGTACTCCTCCGTCCGGTTCTCTCCAACTCCGGTGATGTCACACGCCATCTCCTGGATATCCGGGATCTTATCCAATGCGGCGAAAGAAACGTCACGGTGGGTGGGATCTTCCTCCTGGGCATACTGCCAGTTAAAGGGGCCGAACTGATTACCTTCGGGAAGTGATCGCCAAGAACTCTGTTCATCCTGTGAGGAAGGAGGAAGGGATTCCTCGTCATTACAAATCCACCAGTCCGTTTCCTCGTTGTGCCCCTGTATACATGGCACCTTGTTACACTGTGCATGAGCTGTCCCCCGTTGGAAGTCGAGAACCATGGGGTCGGTGTCCGGCGGGAGCACCAACAAGCCTTGGCAGTTGCAATTAGTGTGGATAGCGAATAAAGAGCAACATTGGGACCAGCGAGGTCCAAGCGACTCACCACAAGCAGGAAAGCTGAAGCACGCCCCAAGCAAGCAAGAGTGCCCACTTGAGCAGAAAAAGACCCTCAAGAGAACCCACAGGTGAGTGGCACAAGAGTTGCAAGAGGACCTCGAGCAGCTCACCAAAGATGAAAGCCCACGGTGCAGAGAATGCGGGGAGGACGCTGATCTTGGTAGGAAGAGATGATGGAGCTTCTTGTCACATGAAGATCTCTGGAGTGCAGACCCAACAAGCCTTGGCAAAGGCAAATTGACGAAATGCACAGGGGTTCGGTCCTAGCGGTTCCGACGAGGGATACTGGCCATAAAATGGCATAGAGGACAGGTCAGGCCTTGAGGAAGTTGCAGAACCACCACATGTGTTGCTGAGCCTTTTGAAGTCCGTGGGACGTCAGAAGCAGTGGACTGGTCAGCTTCGTTGCAGTGCCTGCAGCTGTAGGGGATTGACTCCTTCACTCCAATGGAGATTACTTAGGGTGCCCTTGATTCGTTCCCTCTGGTCTATTGAAGATCCTGGATGAAGCACAGACATAGACGATGAAGAAGACTTGCAGATCAGCGAGACCAGGAACAACAGGAGTCTTCCGTGATGCAATCTCGGCTTCAAAGGCTTAGTCCAGCGAAGTCCAAGTGCCCAGAGGGTCGAAGAGTGACATGGTTTTAGGCTTGGGTCTTGTCCCACGACAAATCTGAGAACCCACCCACAAGTAGGCCCTTAAATACCCTATAAAAGGGATTAGGACGCCTCAGGGATCCCTCCCAGAGGAGGGGCTAGACTGAGGGGAGGATACTCCCATGTCCTTTGTCCAGTTTCACGCCAGAGAGGGGGCCAAGGGATGCTTCAAACATTTCCACCAAACGTGGTACTAGCAGTGTAGAGAATGTGTCGTAAAATTCTATTGGTAGACCATCAAGACTTTGGGCCTTGTTTTTTTAGCTAGGGTTTGTATTGCCTGTGTCACGTCCGCAGGCATGATGATCGTGTCAATGGTGGCTTTGTCGCCCATCGCTATGCGTGGCAGAGGGTGAATAGCTAGGAATCTGTCCACTGCCTCGGGATCTGTCTGGCTTATGGCAGTATATCATTCTGCATAATAAGTGTAGAATGCTTGCATAATGTCCGATTGGGAGCGGACTGTTGTGTCTGCAGTAGTGATCACTTTAGTTATAGGCCCCGAGACAGTGTCTTGCCGCACAAGCCACGTTAACAATGTACCTGCTCTATCTCCCTCCCTTTGTCTCCTGGGTGATTGTACTTTAAAGTTGCATTGCCTGAGGTTCGCAATTACTTCAGTATATTTGGTTTTAGTGCCTGCTACCTCAGCCAGTGTCGCACAATTTTTGGCCACTGCTTGTGACAGTATTGCCAGCCTCTGCCCTTCCTCTAGTATACGTCGTTCTAGAGTCTTAGATGCTCCTGAAATCAGCCTCTGCTCTTCCTCTAGTATACGTCGTTCTAGAGTCTTACATGCTCCTGAAATTTGCCGAATGCATGTTCCCCTTATCACAGCCTTAAACGCGTCCCATTCCAATGTTCTTGCGGTTGCCGTCTCAGTACGTTCCTGGAAGTAATTCTGGATGTGTATTTTTTGTTCATGTCTGAATATCGGATTTCCTAGGCATTTGCTAGGTAGTTCCCAGGTGCGGACTGGGGGGAGAGCGGTTGGCAAGTTAGAGTGAGCGTGTGTGCGTCATGGTCAGACAGGATTCACCCTAAATAATCTGTGTTTTGTATAATGGGGATTATGTGGGATGTACATAGGAATCGGTCTAGGCCATGGGTACTCACAAACTTTCTCTCGGGGGCCACATTTACAATGTGGTTTGTGTCCGAGGGCCGCACCAGTGGGGGCGGGGTCAGTGGGGGAGGGGGTGGAGTTAGAGCAACAAAAAAACTGTAACCATGAGGTTGAACACAGGTCCCTGCAGTGGACGCCTTCGTCCACTGAGCCACCAGACCCGGCATACACACATCTCTCTCTCTCTATCTCTCTCTCTCTCTCTCTCTCCCTCCCTCTTCCTCCCTCAACCTCTCTCTCCCTCTCTCCCTCCATCTCTCCCTATTTCTCCCACTGTCTCACTCAGACTGTCTGACTCCCTCTCTCTCTCTCCGTCTCCCTCTCTCTCTCTGTCTCCTTCCCTCTCCCTCTCGGTCTCCCTCACTCTGCTGCCCTCCTCACTCTGTCGCCCTCCTCCCTCTGTCGCCCTCCTTCCTGTCGCCCTCCTCCCTCTGTCACTCTCCCCCTCACTCCTCCCTCCGTCACTCTCCACCCTCCCTCCCACTTCCCTCCCTCTGTCTGTCACCCCCTCCCTCCCACCTCCCTCCCACTGTCTGTCACCCCCTCCCTCCCACCTCCCTCCCTCTGTCTCCCTCCTCCCTACCTGTCTGTCACCCTCCTCCCTCCGTCTGTCACCCTCCTCCCTCCCTCTGTCTGTCTCCCTTCTTCCTCCCTCGGTCTGTCACCCTCTCCCTTTCTCTGTCTCCCTCCCTTTCCTTTTCTCTGTCTCCCTCCCTCTCCCTTTCTCTGTCTCCCTCCCTTTCTCTGCCTCCCTCCCTCTCCCTGTCTCCCTCCCTCTCACTTTCTCTGTCTCCCTCCCTTTCTCTGCCTCCCTCCCTCTCCTTCTCTTTGTCTCCCTCCCTCTCCCTGTCTCCCTCCCTCTCCCTCTCTTACTCTGCCTCTGTCTGTCTCCCTCTGTTTCCCTCCCTCTGTTTGTCTCGGTCTCTCTCTCTTTGTCTCGGTCTCCCTCTCTTTGTCTCCCTTTGTCTCCCTCTCCTTGTCTCCCTCCTCCCTCTGTCTCCCTCCTCCCTCTGGCTCCCTCCTCCCTCTGGCTCCCTCCTCCCTCTGGTTCCCTCCTCCCTCTGCCTCCCTCCTCCCTCTGCCTCCCTCCTCCCTCTGCCTCCCTCCTCCCTCTTCCCTCTGCCTCCCTCCTCCTTCTGTCTGTCGCCCTCTGTCTGTCTCCCTCCCTCTGTCCCCCTCTCCCTCCCTGTTCGTTTCTGTCCGTCTCTCTGTCTCCCTTTTCCTCCCTCCCTCTCCCTCTCCCTCCCTTGCTCTCCCTCAGTCTGCCTCCCTTTCGTTCCCTCCCTCTCCCTCCCTTTCCTTCCCTCCCTTGCTCTCCCCCCGTCTGCTTCCCTTTCCCTCCCTCTCTCCCTTTCCCTCCTTTTCTCGCTCACCCTCTACCTGCCTCCCTTTCCCTCCTTCCTTTCCCTCCCTCCCTCGCTCTCCTTCTGTCTACCTCCCTTTCACTCCCTCGCTCGCTCTCCCTCCCCCTCCCTTTCCCTCCCTCGCTCTCCCTCTGTCTGCCTCCATTTCCCTCCCTCTGTCTGCCTCCCTTTCCCTCCCTACCTCGCTCTCCCTCCCTTTCCCTCCCTCGCTCTCCCTTTCCCTCCCTGTCTCCCTCCCTCTACCTCCCTCCCTCTCCCTGTCTGCCTCCCTCTCCTTCCCTCCCTCGCTCTCCCTTGCTCTCCCTCTACCTCCCTTTCCCCCTCCTTTCCCTCCCTCGCTCACCCTGTCTACCTCCTTTTCCCTCCCTCCCTCTCCCTCCCTTTCCCTCGCTCTCCCTCCCTTTCCCTCCCTCGCTCTCCCTTTCCCTCCCTGTCTCCCTCCCTCCCTCTCCCTGTCTGCCTCCCTCTCCTTCCCTCCCTCGCTCTCCCTTGCTCTCCCTCTACCTCCCTTTCCCCCCTCCTTTCCCTCCCTCGCTTTCCCTGTCTACCTCCTTTTCCCTCCCTCCCTCGCTCTCCCTCCCTTTCCCTCGCTCTCCCTCCCTTTCACTCCTTCCCTCGCTCTCCCTCTGTATCCCTCCCATTCCCTCCCTCCCTCCCTCCCTCCCTCTGTCTCCTTCCCTCCATCACCTCACCCTGCCTGTGTGTGCCTGGGTTGAGACAGCTTCAGCACACAGCCGCAACCAAGCACTTCACAGGTCTTTAAAAGACCATTTGTATGTTAATGAGGCTTTTTTATTTCACCTCTTAGCGCCCCTGCAGCTCCACTCTGACTATCACTGGAATGCCGGGCCCCCACAGAGCAGCAGAGTCTCTTAGAGTCGCGCGCAGTGTTTGCAGACACTTTAATTTCTTTTTTTTTTTTTTAAACACGGGTAAGATGTCTGCAAGGTCCGCGGGCCGCCAAGGAAGGCTTGCTGTGCCGCTGGCGGCCCGCGGGCCGTACTATGAGTACCCGTGGCTAGGCGAACCCTAAGGTTATGTGGAATCGAGTGAAAGGAGTATAGTCTAGTCGTGGGGTACTTGCTGCGCCATGCATCTTCTAGAGCCCAGTGATCAACTCAAGTATTAACATTTTTCTTTTGTGCAATGGCCGGGGATGCTGGGTGTGGGGGATGTGATCTGTCCAGGATTAACATCTGCACACAGTTATAGTCTCCTCCTATTATCCAAGACGACGTAGTATACTGGACCAGATTGTGGGATGGGGAGTCCCAATAGTTTCCACTCTTCAGCTGTTAGATGTGTTTCCTGGAGCATTGCTATCTGCGCATTGTCTTTTAACGTAAGCATATACTGCATATCTCTAGCTTGCCGTGAGCATGTCTTGCACATTAAGTGTTAGAATGTTAATATCGCTTTTAAGTGTCATTAGGGATTGTGAGAGTTGTGGCATGTGTGTCACGGGGGTGGAGTGATCGTCCACCTTTGTTCCGCTATAGAGCTGCGCAGGGGCATATAGCGCTCTTCGATCTGATGACATACATTCAGTATATGGGTAAATGACAAATGTACGGATATTAACAGGGGGTGGGAAATATTCCCAATACTTGGGAACTACTGCAACGGGCAGTGCATCCAAAATGTGCATGTTGCTTTTACTCTAATGTATTGTGGGCTTGGACGATTGCCAGCATGGGCCAGTCTTGCGAGTGGCTTTTGCAGGATCTGTGTGTGGGGAGGGGTCTAGTGTCCATCTACCATATTCTGTTTGTAATGTGTATATGATAAGCTCTTAGCTAAGCATTAATCAAAAAAATGTAATGCATGCATATGTCCAGCAGCGGGCACAGTTCATATAAGTGTGTCCGCAGTTTTCGGTGTCACCAAAGGAGGGATCACTGAGCCCGCTCGGGACTTGGATGTGTCGCTGCCTTCTTCTACTCAGGTGAAGATATGTGGGCATCTATCTTCGTCTGTTGCCGTTGATGATGGCCCTAGTTCCGCTGTTGCTTGCAGAGCTTTCCTGAGCTCAACTAAGATTTGTTCCAAGTCTGGGGATCCCGTGACCTGCATGCAGTTCCTGAGCTTGGGGTGCTTGCTGAGTTTCTTGGGACAGCAGCGTCTGCTTTTCGGTATTTGAGATTGTTCATTATGTTTTGAGGTTGGTGCGAGCAGTCATAGGCTTGACTTCCAGGAACGAACATTGTTGGCACTGCACTGCCCGAGAGTAGTCTGGAAAAAGCATGATCATCTTATCTTCGACTCGGATGGGCCGGTGTTGTCTCTGTCCCAGTAATGGAGAAACTTTGCTAGCAATGGGCGGGGTGACGATCCCGGAGGTGGGTGGCAAGCCGACAACCTATGCGCCCTATCTATTGAGAAAAAAGGTGTGATGTCCGCAGGTGGCATAAAGGTGCAGAACCAGGTTTCTATGTAGTCGAAGAGATTTGTTCCCTCGTCGCCTTCTGGCAGGCCCAGGACGCAAAAGTTACATCTTCTCGAACGGCCTTCAAGATCTAAGCACTCCTCCAGGACCACCACCTGATTCTGTAGTGTCCGTAACATTTCTTCTTGTGTTTTTGCAATGCGCAGCAGAGTGGCGATCATTTTCTCTCCGTCCGCAACCTTATCCGCCAGTTTGCTGTAGTCGTCCCGTAATATGTTAAGGTCTGTTGTGAGGGTGCGCCGCCTTTCTACCATTGTGGCCCGAGATTGCTCGATGGCCGCCACTACCATATCCAATTTTTCGGACATGGTTAGGACAGATGACGCCTCTGCATCTTCATGCTGAGTTTTAGCCGTGTTGCTTGGAGTTATAGATGGCATCTGGGATCCTTTGTGCTTAGATATGAAACTGCCTTTGAGCCTGCTCTTATCTAGTTTGTGAAGGCAGGTCTGTTGTGAGGGCCAGGCTACAATTCAGGCGTGGAAGCAGCCAATGGATCATCGGATGTCCCCTTGCCACTCATATTCTGGTTGAGTCTTAAGAGTGGTGAGGTAGGTGAGCTTGCAAGTCATGGTGGGTATTCTTGCTAGGCCGCACCTCGATTTTTGGTGCCTAGTGGCGTGCGCTTTTTGCTTGTTTAAGCTCCCTTTGTGTGTTGGACCCTCTTACGCTTCAGGCAGAAGGGGACCGTGGGCCTACTAGCGGACTCGCTGCTCAGATTATGTCTCCCGATCTGCTAAAGGAGCAGGACGTGATTATGTTGGGCGAGGCTCCTGGGAGTCCACTAGGGTCTTCCGAGTCTCATGGATTTCGACTCCAAAGCTATGAGCCTTCCACACTGAACCTCTGATGAGGATCTCCAATTGTGATAGTGGGGGAAGCAGTTGTATGTCTCTTTAAGGGTATTTCCCGATGTCTTTTTGCTAGTGCTAGCTGTTTCGTATGTGGGCCTACTTCAGGATTATGGCCTCGAGCTAGCGTATTGTCAATGGAGTAGGGGCCCGCATGTTGGCCCTGTGCCTTACGCCTGCTGCTATCTGCTCCTACTGGCCAGGTAACCCTTCCAACACCGCTCATCTAGTGCATCAAAGTCGTTCTGTCAGCATGGGGGGCTGCCGGGTCTGTCTGATTGGGCGTCCCGCAACCGCAGCTCGGCTTCTGTCGTGGTTGTGTCCAGGGCTGAGCGGTGTCCTGCACTTCAGCTGCACTGGAGTCCGCGGATCGGGCTTGATGCTGTTCCATTATCTTCCAGGTCCGTGGTGGAGGCTGCTGCAGTTGCTGCCTTATAGCACCATTGTCGGTGCGATGCCTATCTTGTCAGCCCAGCTCACTCCACCAGTGCAAGCGCTCCCCACGATCTCTCAGCTGGGGTTAGTGCAAAGTAGCAAAGTATGCTCAGCGGTGTTGCTGCTGTCGCTGCCTAGCTAGCGAACCTCAAATCTACTCCTCGTTGGTGCCGCCATATTGGGTCCACGTCTGACGAGGCAAGGCCTGAGTATATCGCTGCACTGGGATTTCAGAGTCAGGGAACCGGATCGTTGTTGCTGCTGCAGCAGTACTGGGCACAATAGAGCCATTGAACGACTCCTCTGGCACAAATTATGGGCAAGATTCAAGCAGGGTCGTGGACCTCAGTCAGGCAGGACCAGCATCTTGGCTGACTTGGCCATGCCCGTCCAAGCTAGTCTCTTGAACATGCCACTTGATGGTTCACAACTTTAAAGCATACTTGACCTTAGAGTACTACAAATATAGCAGGCCCACAGCGCGCTCTCTGGACCTTTATGCTCCCACCCACCGGCCGCATCAATAATTTTACCCCCTCTGTGGCTACAGTAGGGGCTTCCACTAACAGCCTTAGACGGCACACCAATCGACCCAACCCTTTCATAGCCACGGCAAAGGTGTCCACAAGAGAGAGAGCAACAGGGATACTGTGCAGCCCAGTCTTCTGCCCGTCCAGCTGCCACACCCCCCAAAACCTCTTTAGGTAAGGTATGTGCGCTTAGAAGTCTCTATCAGAAATTTCATTTACTTTATCACTATGTAGACTCAATCTAGAGGAGACCCAATAGAAGTCTACAGACAAAAGGATGGCCCTCACGCCTGTGATGCACATTGGTCCAACCCATAAAATAAAAGAAAGGCAACCAAGTAGTGTATGGGCTACTTCTCGCCAGTTTGGCCAAAACTAATTAAAAAAGGACCAATCTAGTGGGCAAGTCATGGTCGTGGGTTAGAATGGCAGTGTTGTGTTGCTGGAGTAACTCCTGCTTGTGGAAGAGAATCATACTGAATGGTTTGCTTCTAAGGAGTAGACTCACCGATCCTGGACTCCACTGGAAGAGAAAGTCAATATACTAGGATCCTTGTCAATCCAGCACACACTATGCACTAACTTAAAGTTTCCTCCAACTCAGGCCTCACACAAAGGAGGTAGGACAAAGTGTTTTCCCAGCTAATCATTACCTTAACGCATGAAACACAGCTTATTTCATATCCATATATACAAGCACATCAATAACTTCTCCAGCTTACATGCTGAATTTTCTGATTATTCAATAACAATGCATATTAAAAATGTTATACCTTGCTAAAGTGGATTTTCCAGAGCCAGGAGCACCTCGTAGCAGGAGAAGAACTTTGCCTAAAATGCGTTTCTTTTTTTTCACACTTGGAATAACAGATTGATTCAATGGAGGCATTTTGTGGTTTCCAGATTCTTGTCCTTGGACTTTTGATGTGAATGGGTTGCTAACCCAGGCATTTAAACACTTCTCGGGAGAACCATCAACACTTCTCCTATATCCTCCCTGGTTCAATGCAGGTGTCCAGTGACCAGGACTGAATGCAACAGGAGTGATAAAATTGTGATAGCTGGATGGGTAAAACTCACTAGCCAATGGGTTCCAGGCAGTCAGTTGGGAACTGAATTGATTCTCAGACTGGAGGGCATCTGTATTCGGTGCACCGTGGACAATACTAGACATATCCTCTTTATTCGGAGGATTACTTGAAACAATTGTGTCATCTTGTTGACTAAGGAATGGTATGCCAGATTGTTCCAAAGTCAGTGAACGGTTAAGAACAGGAAGAATAGGCTGATTGCAATGTTGCTCTTGAAAAGAATCAGATTTGTTACCCAGGTCCTTATTCAAATGATCACTCTGAAACCCTTCCAAGTGCACAGGTTTTGAGAATGCACCATTATCGGAGAGTGTACTTCCCTGGCAGTTCAGTTCAAGTTCACCTGAAAAGGCACTTGTGTCCACAGTTGCATCATCAGTTTGCACACTCCATTTTACCAACTCAGGCTGAAAAGATGCAAAGCGGTTTTGGCTTGGTCGGAATGAGAAGCAATCAAAACATTTATCATTCTCTTGCATGCTATTTAAATTCACACTAGAGCTCCCCAATCGTGGAAGTTCACTGCTACCAGTTACATAGTCCAGTGGCTCAGAAACTCTTACAGTGTCTGAATTACATGGTGAAAGATGGGAACTACGGCTGCATTTCTCAAATTCATTTTGTATCAATATATCAAACTCCTTGGTCAACAACATACTTGCGGACGGGTCTGTGTCTACTGAGCTTGTAAATTGTGCAAGATCATTTGCCAAAACATTGTTCCCTTCAACAAAATGAGCCTGTTTCGCATCCTCCAGGGATATGGCTATTGAATCAAATCCACTACCATCAGGACAGCATTCTTTTGATGTTCCTTTAGCTGCAGTTGAAAGTTCCAGTAGGTAATCCATTGCAACTTCAACTGTGTAGAAAAAAAAGTTGAAATGAGACAATGTCAAATATAAATAACACTTCAAAGTGACACAGTAAATAGTCTACCTCCCCTTGTAGACCCCCTCTTTCCACGCTGCCAATAACTTTGATTCTATCTGTATTCGACCCCGTAGGCACTCTGCTGCCCTTTGGCTCTATTTCTGCTATCATACCACACACATGGTGATACCACACACATATATACACTCATAATCTATGTAGCATACTGATGGTGTCCGCTTTGAAATGTATTTTTAAGGAGGCTCACAGAGGGAAGGTAACTTTTTGGAGAAGATTTTAACTCTGCAATGCTTATAAAATGTTTCCTTAGAGCAATTGATCAGTATTGCTTAAACAGATGCAGTTGGTAGATTATAATGTTTTGAAGTTGTGATGAGATTCCTATGATGTTAAAAAACTACCCCACTCTGACATCTTTGAAATGCACTAAACCATATGAGAATAAAGCATCATGAAAAATGGCTTATTTATTGACTAGAACAAAAGTCAGCTGATAGTCTGCTAGGAGCGACATGAGACCACAGAGCCTTGTATGGATTCTTTCCCGGAGATACTACGCTATCTAGTTAAGATCAAGGAGTTCAACAGTTTAGTAATGTACGAGTTTTCATACAGTATCCCATGTGATTCTCCATCACTGTCTTCATGAAAATGGGGTGTTCCTTGATGCATTAAAGTAAAAAAAGAAAACATTCTCCAATATTTATTTATCTGTTCTCCTCTATCCCTTTATCTCCAATACCGTCTCACTGTTTTGCAGTGTCCCCAGGCATCCTCTCTTAGACCCCACCCTCTTCAACCTGTATATGACCACTCTGGTCAACACCATCAGATCCTTTGCGTTTGATAAAATATCTTATGCTGGTGACAGCCATCTTGTTATCTTTGTATCTGACAATATTGACCACACATGTGTCATTTCAGTGCTTGCATGCTGCAGGTGGACCACTGCGTGTGCTTGCATTGTTTAAAATTAAACAGTGACAAAATGGAGGTGAAGCTACTTGGGAACACCACCTCCCGACGTTCTCATGGTTTTTGGCCAGAAAAACTAGCTGACATCCTGTAGCCTACGAATTCCTCAGGAAATCTTTAACTCAATCTTGATTCTAACTTGTCCAAGACTCTGTGCAAAATATTTCTTTGGCTCCCTATGGTTTCCTGTAGATCCATTATCCAAGGGCTCATCACAAGCTGTGCTGATTAATGCAATGTCTTGGGCATCAGGATCGCCGCCCATCTCACCAAAAGACTCCAGGTCATTCGAAAAGTGGCTGCCCACTTAGTTTTCAATGCCCCCTTTGCACTTCTACTGGTTCTCTCTTACTATTTATTCACTGGCTTTCCATACAAAAAGGTGTCTTTTTAAGTTATTCTGTCACACCCACAGGACACTTCTCTTCACTAAACCTCGATACCTCTCCAATACAAACACTTATACTCGGAGGGCGGAGCTTGCAGGCAGTGAGGATGGCCACCTGATTCCCTAGCTCCGCCGATACCACCGAGAACCCTTCATTATCCTGCTTTAAAGCAAAAACTTTAGCTCCCTTCTGGCATCGCCACGCGTCGGAAGGGCCTGGGAACCCTCTAAGCTGCCGCCACGAGTGAAATATTGCCGTTAAAGACGACGGAGATCTGGTGCCGTGACGGGAAGCGGTGGGCCGCAGACAGCGGTCTCCAGTGATATCTGATCCGGGCGACGTCGTGGTGCGTGCGGCAGGAAGGGTTGAGCCGGCCCCCCTGGGCCCCAAGCGCCCCGATCGGAACCACGATATTCCAGAATTTGGACAGACCCCACAAGGTTACCCAGGCAGTGCAACGGGCAGCCGCGCGGCGGGTTGCTGCGACCGCTGTGGGACGAGAACGCGCAGGTTGGCGAGGGCGCCACTTTGGGGCTCCCGGAGCGGCCGGGTCGTGACTGCGTCCTGGGCTGGCCTGGTGGCGCAGGAACTGAGCTGAGACGATCGCCTCTCCCTGGAAGTCAGCGGTCTCTGCGGCTCCACCGGCGGGGTGCCCCTGTTGTCGAGCCCCTGCTGCAGTCACGCGAGTAGGGGCGCCATTGCGTGCCCTTTGGACAACCTCCCCCGCAGGTCAGTGCACACACTATGCTGAGTCCTCATTGGAGGTGCGGACAGACAGAGGGGACAGTGGTTTGAGAGGCAGTGCCTTGGTGGACTGCGGCGCACCCGGGGTCGGGCCCGGTTCAGGGGCTGAACTCCTCACAAATTAACGGATATCTTCGGGAGATTCTGGCCCAGGCTTCCACAGGATCTCCACGGGTACAAGGCCGGAGGGTCGGTGGCGGAAACCTGGCTGACCTAGAGAACACATCTAAACACACGGAGTCATCTCTCCTGCCTCCCCCTCCCCCCCCTCTTGGGAGGCATAGTACGCCCGCAGAGATCGGCAGGCACCGGCCATCGTGCCAACATGGGGAAAGGGGATAAAACGCAGAGTAGACGCCCTTTTTCGCAGCGGCGGCTGCCGGCCCAGAACTCACCGACCCAGGGCAGTGAGGACACATGTCCGGAAGAGGCCCAGGTGGAGGAATCGGACCTCAAGACTATGCTCCGGTCGATGGAGCAGAGTATCCAATCCAGCATAACTGTGCTGGGATCCAAGATGGATGCCATGTCTTACAGAATGGACCGCATGGCGGAACGTTTGGATAAACATGCTGAGAAACATGACATGGCTGAAAGAAGAATCACGGAGGTGGAGGAGGCTCAGACGGAACTGGATACAGCGCACAGACGAGTGGAGACCCTCATGAGATTCCTACAGGACAAGACGGAGGATTTGGAGGCCCGGTCTCGACGCTGCAATCTCCGAATCACGGGTCTGCCGGAGTCCACTCAGACTGGTAAGATGGAGCTCTTCGTCGAGAGGCTGCTCATCACGCTCCTGGGAGACGGGGTGTTCTCGGCGATGTTTGTGGTGGAACGAGCTCATCGATCCCTGGGTCCACGGCCGAAGCCGGGCCTACCCCCTCGTCCAATTATAGCAAAACTTCTCAACTATAGGGACAGAAACACGGCTCTCAGGCTAGCACGAGCCAAAGGGGAACTGCAATTTGAGGGCTCGGCCATCTCCATATTCCCTGATTTCACGGCTAGAGTGCAGGAAGCACGTAAGCACTTTGCCCCACACAAAAAGCGTCTCAGGGAACTGGGGCTAGACTACGCAATGTTGTACCCGGCCAAACTGCGTGTCAACAGACAGGGCCACTCTCACATTTTCACGGACCCTACGGAGCTCCTAAAGGCCTTGAAATCCTGGGCCAAGGAAAAGAAGACCGGGAGTGCAGATCAGCAGACAGACCAAGACAAGAGTCAACTGGATGAGCAGGAGTGATCAAGGGGTGCCAATTTGATGTAGGGGAGGCTCCGCAGCCGATCCTGGCTGTGTCGGAACCCCTTCATGTGCCGAGGACTTGGAAATGAACCCGCGGCACACAGCAAGCACTGGCGGTCTTTTTGCAGATAAGTGTCGATGGGGTTTTGGGGGGTGCGGAGCCTGCCTATCTGAAGCTTTACAGTTCAAGACATGTAGAGATACCGTCCTTGCTCTCTATTTTGACTCCATTTTGAATGGACCCTGCTACAGTATTGGGGATGGAGAGACAGTCGTGAATCACATGTGGAGCATAATGATGTGGTATATACTGTTGCTTTGCTCATTTGGTGGTGGTAGTGGCGGGGCGGGGGGTCATGCCTCAGTGCAGGAAGGTGGTAGTGGAAAAGGGCATTGACCTGCGACCTTTGCCCCCGAGCGCATCGCTTTTGTGGGTTTTGAGAATGTTGTGGGGGCGGGATGGGAGGGTTGGGGACCGGCATGGCCAAATTGGGGTGGGTCTGCTGTGGGAGGGGGGTGGGTCTGCTGTGGGAGGGGGGCGGGTCTGCTGTGGGAGGGGGGCGGGGCTCCTGGGAAAGTTGTTGTTGCATTGTTGCTACACCTGCTGGGTTTCCTGTTTCCTGCTCCTTTGTGCCAACTCTCGCTGTGTTCCTACATTAGCAAAAACTGTCTGTGTCTGCCTAGCCCTCCGCGGACCCGCCCGCCAGTCTCCCGCCGCTCCACCGCTTTTACCACCTACAGCGGGAGCCGCCGAGCGGAGACCGGCGAGGGGCGGGACTACGACACCCAGAAGCCCTGCTGGGGTCCGCGTGTAAAGGAGGCGCCAGGAGGCGCATAAAAACAGCGTCACCGCCATTGACTGTGGGTTTCCTGTTTCCTGCTCCTTTGTGCCAACTCTCGCTGTGTTCCTGCATTAGCAAAAACTGTCTGTGTCTGCCTAGCCCTCCGCGGACCCGCCCGCCAGTCTCCCGCCGCTCCACCGCTTTTACCACCTACAGCGGGAGCCGCCGAGCGGAGACAGGCGAGGGCCGGGACTACGACACCCAGAAGCCCTGCTGGGGTCCGCGTGTAAAGGAAGCGCCAGGAGGCGCATAAAAACAGCGTCACCGCCATTGACTGTGGGTTTCCTGTTTCCTGCTCCTTTGTGCCAACTCTCGCTGTGTTCCTGCATTAGCAAAAACTGTCTGTGTCTGCCTAGCCCTCCGCGGACCCGCCCGCCAGTCTCCCACCGCTCCACCGCTTTTACCACCTACAGCGGGAGCCGCCGAGCGGAGACCGGCGAGGGGCGGGACTACGACACCCAGAAGCCCTGCTGGGGTCCGCGTGTAAAGGAAGCGCCAGGAGGCGCCTAAAAACAGCGTCACCGCCATTGACTGTGGGTTTACTGTTTCCTGCTCCTTTGTGCCAACTCTCGCTGTGTTCCTGCATTAGCAAAAACTGTCTGTGTCTGCCTAGCCCTCCGCGGACCCGCCCGCCAGTCTCCCGCCGCTCCACCGCTTTTACCACCTACAGCGGGAGCCGCCGAGCGTAGACCGGCGAGGGGCGGGACTACGACACCCAGAAGCCCTGCTGGGGTCCGCGTGTAAAGGAAGCGCCAGGAGGCGCATAAAAACAGCGTCACCGCCATTGACTGTGGGTTTACTGTTTCCTGCTCCTTTGTGCCAACTCTCGCTGTGTTCCTGCATTAGCAAAAACTGTCTGTGTCTGCCTAGCCCTCCGCGGACCCGCCCGCCAGTCTCCCGCCGCTCCACCGCTTTTACCACCTACAGCGGGAGCCGCCGAGCGTAGACCGGCGAGGGGCGGGACTACGACACCCAGAAGCCCTGCTGGGGTCCGCGTGTAAAGGAAGCGCCAGGAGGCGCATAAAAACAGCGTCACCACCGCCTCGCGGGACGCCCGGAGCGAAGCCCGGGCAAAGGGCGGGCCCTCTGTGGCCCTCAGGGGACCTAAGGTGACGGGCCGGGCCACCCCTCTTCCATCTAATGTACCCAAGAGTCATCATTAAGATAACCTGGATTTATGATCTACCTTCAGCCTTCAAAAACCGCCTCTTCCTATTCATATAAGCCTGCTTTGAACCAGGACTATCGGGAAAGTCAAACCGGAAGGTAACGAGGCCTGTCTGATTCCTATTGACTACACTGACTATATTGGGGTTAAGGTTATTAGGAACATTGCCAGATATTTAAATGTCTAAGTCAAGGAATCCCATCGCCCCGGGTAATACCATGGACAATTACCTGGTACAAGTTGTTGAAAAAATAAATCATGAACGGAGGTCCTCGCTGGGTCTTGGTACCCCACCGATTTTGCCTCAAAATGAGAACTTACAAACAGACTTAATCCTTCTGGGTTCCCCAATTGATTTATCCCCAGCTCCACAAGGGCCGGATGTGGGGCTATCAAAAATGGTGTCGTTTGAGGAAAACCCAGCTATTAATGCTGAAACGATATCGGGGGTTTTAAATGTCTCTATGCATGACCTAGACCCAGATATGGAGGTAGTAGATTCCAGCCCTCCCTCACCCCCTGTTCCTGCTCCAAGAGTAACAAAAGTGACTTCTAAGATTTCTTCAAAAAGGGAAGGGTTAAGGTCAAGTAGGAAAAGGCCAGCTACCCCGCCCAACAAGAAAATTGTAGATGGGAATGTGGGTGAAGGAGATGTGAGCCGTGGGTGGGATGATGCAAACTAAAAAAACTTATGGGCATGCTGGACATTAAGTTAAGTGAGTTAGTAAAACCCTTATTGTCAAAAATTGATCACCTCACGGCTAAAATAAATAAAATGGAGGCCTATATAAAAATAACTAATGATAGAGTGGAGGAATTGCCAACAAGGCTTATAGAAAAATTGGCTGAAAAAACTCCAATAGAAAGTGCAAGCTCAGGTGTAGTAGAGCTTCCACAAATCCAGCAGGTTAATCTGAAGCCTGGTCCAGAACAAACTAATCTTCCTGGTGCTGTCCCCATAGAGCCTGTAGGGGACTGTACACTACAGGGATCCAATGCAGAAAATAATCCTGTGGAGCTAATTGTAGAAGCTTCACCCCTTATTCTGGTACTCGCCAATGTCCCTCCTTTAAATACAGGGCAGATAGAACACCCTGAATCATTATTAAATAAGGCACTTCAATGGTTAAGTAACAACATGCATATGTGTCCTGGGGGTAAACATAAGCTGGCAGAAGATTTGCTAACGGCAAGACGGGTAAAATGGATAGGGAGTAGGATCAAGAAATTCCCTGGGGACTGTGTGGTTGTGAACCTTAAAAGCCCCGAAGTTTTGCCAGAAATTCTGAATAATCTTCTTCCTCCCCAACGTAGAACGGCAGAATTAATTCCACTCACCCTGGACTTTTTCTATAATAGGAAAGGCTTAGTGTCAAACCCGAGTGTTCTGCGAACCAAATGGTCTACAGTGGCCAGTAGAAGTACAAGGGAGGGTCCTTCTAATGTCTGGGGGTTAAACCTAGATAATAGATTTACAGCATTGTCTAACCTGAACGAGTGCGACTGACTTACAATAGATAAAGGATTAATAGTGGAACATCAGTCGACTCTTTCAATATGTCAATTAGACAAATCACTAGACCAACATATAAAAAATCTAGAACTAGATCATAAGGTCCCTATAAGTTCAAATAGCAATGTACCTATAACAGGGTCAGATGGTTCAATTAATATCAGCCTAATAGGTGGGGATGATTTAAGCCCTGAGCAGGGGGGACTTCTAACTGTGGACCCCAGGGGAAATATGGAGGTGCCATTAACACTAGGCCCAACTCCAGGAGAACGACCATTGACTTATATCTTGGAATGTAGCAGGCATAGCGAGTAAGCTCGATACCCCAGAGTGGGTGGATTATATTGACAGGCATGACATAGTTATGATGCAAGAAACTTGGTCAATTAACCCAGTATTTCGTATGGGGTATTTAAATTTCTATAAACCTGCATCTAGAGGAGAAAAAGGACGTCCCTCTGGAGGACTGTTGATATGGGTCCGCCAAGCACTAACTTGCACCATATCACAAAGGCAAATAATATCCAACGACATCCTAGCACTGAACATCAGATGGGCCAATGGCCAAGAAGTAGTTTTGTACAACCTCTACGCTAGGGGGGTTGGTACAGGTATTCCATCTGATGTTTTTACCACCCTAGAACAAGATGTTGAAACCCTTCCACCTAATCCCCATATCATTGTGGGCGGTGATTTTAATTCAACTTTTGAGCCCCTGGGAGAAGAGGATAGAAGCTTAACGGCAGAGGAAGACAGTAGATGGGGAATACCACAATTAGAGATTCCTCCCATAAAAAGATGGAGTGCTACGGCCATCAGGATAAAGAGTCTCTGCCTCTCCAGAGGATTGAGAGCCACGAACGGGAGGACACAATCTGACCTAAAAGGGAATTTTACCTTCGACAATGGCCGTGCAACAAGCAGGATTGATTACTTTTTAATTGATGTAAGAGCATGGTCCAAGCAATTAGACATGGCAGTTGTATCACGCTTGGAGAGTGACCACCATCCCCTGTATATGACATTTCACCCCTATCAAGAGCCTAGTGTACCCTTAAATAACAAGCAGATGGTAACACAAGATGTTGTGTGCTCCAATAACCAAAGACATCTGAAATGGGGAATGTTGCTAGGGGATGAAAGAAAATTAGAACATTTGAAAAATTTAGTAAAAGAAGAAGTTAGCGTTATCAAGACGCATTATGGGAACCCTAATTTTGAGGAATACATGATGGAGGCCCACAAAAATTTATTTAATAAACTCCAAAGTTTTTTCATTAAAACAGTAGACCCAACTGCAGCTAAAAAACATCAAGCCGTTAAAGGCTGGTATGATAAAAGCTGTAGACTGGCAAGGCAAAAACTAAGTGTAGAATTGAAAATAGGAAACCCTATAGCCGTCAAAAGGGCAAGAGATATCTACAGGCTGACGCAAAAGCAATCAAAGAGGCGTTGGGATGAAGAGGGCTGGAGTGAGCTAAAACAGGCCTGTGCCAACAAAGACTCAAAGCGGTTTTGGGCCTTGGTTAAATGGAACAGGAGTGGGGTAGCAGCCCAACCACAAAACCATGTGTCACAAGAAGGCTGGAATGATTTTTTTCAACCCCAGTATGCCAGATGCCCGAGATATGCATCCATATCTCCCCCCCAAACTGTCTTTTTTAATGATCACATATTTACTGAAAAGGAAGTTAGCCTGGCACTGGACTGCGTGTCAGGAGGAAAAGCGCCGGGCATGGATGGCATCCCAGCAGATGTTTTTCTATCTGACCGGTCTTCTTGGTGCACATATTTCACTTGGTTGGCAAATGCAATAGCTATGGGTGGAGAAGTCCCAGCCTCGTGGAAAGGGGCTGAAATCATCCCTATATTTAAAAAGGGGGATATAACCCAGGCAAAAAACTATAGACCCATTAGCTTAATTGACACTGCGCAGAAAATAATGGGTCGACTGGTCCAGAATAAATTACAGCAGTGGATTGAAGACCAAAATATATTGTCGCCATACCAAGCGGGATTTCGCCCTTTGACTAGCAGTGTTGATCAAGTTTTTTATTTCCTAGCCATCTATTGGAGAAATGTCACACTGCGAAATGGCACATTGTACGCAGTTTTTGTGGACCTAAAAGCCGCATTTGATCTGGTCCCGAGAGAAAAACTGTGGGAAACACTGGCCGATGTGGGAATAAGCAGAGAGCTCCTTACCTTGCTGGTCCGCCTCCACGAAAACAATTTTGCAAAAATAAGGTGGGGCAAACAGGGGGAAGTGACGGCCCCTTTTCCAGTTGAACGGGGGGTGAGGCATAGATGTGTCCTGGCCCCAACGCTTTTTTCAATCTATATAAACGGAATTGTGGAGCACTTAAATAAATCTCCAAATGACGCTCCACTCGTAGCAGGTGTACACGTCCCCGTACTAATGTTCGCGGACGATACGCTTTTACTATCACGTACACCTAGTGGATTACAGAAAGCGGTTGACGCTTTTGGGGATTTCTGTGATAGTCGTGGTCTGGAATTAAACACTAGTAAAACTAAATTTATGTGTCTAAGTTCCCAATCGGCTTTCAAGGGGGTGATAAAATTTAAGGGCGAACCACTGGAAAAGGTAGATGCCTTTGCCTACCTAGGAATTATTCTCCAACATGACATGAAATGGAAATCACACATTAATATGGCATCTTTAAAATTTAGCCAGCTAGCAGGTGCAGTTACCATCAAACATAATACATCCATGACAAGACCCATAAATTGTGCACTCGAAATTTATAGTATGAAGGTACTGATTTTTCTATTTCTATTTAAAATTATTTGTACAGCGCACGTACACCAGCGGTTTCATGGCGCTAAACTGACAGAGAACTGGGTAGAAAAACAGGGGCTAAATTGGAACCAGTAAATGAGAAAATGATGTATTAGTTAAAGAATTTGGCAAAGAGATGTGCCTTGAGCTGTTTCCGGAACAGCAGGTAAGAGGTTGAAGCTCTGAGCTCTAAAGGCAACGAATTCCAGAAAATCGGAGCGAGGGTCGCAAATTTCGAGCCTCCCCATTTCTTTCTTCGGAACCGCGGAACAGTAAGAAGGGATTGGGTAGATGACCGCAGTTCCCTGGAGGGAACATAGGGGTTAATCTCAGATGAGATGAAAGCCGGTGCCGTGCCCAGTCGTGCTTGAAAGGTGATAGAAGCAAGCTTAAACTGGACACGGGCACAGACAGGAAGCCAATGTAAGGACTTTAGGAGGGGAGTGGTATGGTGGGACTTTGGGAGTTTGAACACCAGGCGCGCCGCCTGGTTTTGAATCTGCTGCAAACGCCGAAGACTATATGCAGGAATACCTGCATATAGGGCGTTGCCATAATCCAGGCGGGATACGACCATGGCAAGGGTGATTAGTTTTAGGGCATCAAATGAAAAGAAACGGGACACCTTGCGTATGGTACACAGTGCCAAAAAAGAAGAAGAAACCACAGAGCTGACCTGGGAGTGAAGGGTGAGTTGGGAGTTGAGCTTGATGCCTAGAGTTTTAACTGAGGTAGAGGGAACAGGTGGGGAACCAAGGGAAGGGGGCCAGAAGATGGGAGACCAGGGGCTGGATGAACCACCCGTCAACACCAGCTCAGTCTTGTCTGGGTTGAGTTTAAGATGGTTGTGGCTCATCCAGTCTCGGATGTGGATCATGATGGTTTGAAAATTAAGGGCAGAATCGGGGGAAGAGGAAAGATTGAAAACAAGCTGGAGGTCGTCCGCATAATTGAATACGGCGACCTCCATTTGTTGCAGTGAAAAGATAAGAGGGGAGATGTAAAGGTTAAATAAGAGGGGGGAAAGGGAAGAACCGTGGGGGACCCCGCACTGAACATCGCGGAAGTCCGCAGTAAAATCGCCCAGGCGAACTGCCTGGGTGCGGTCCCTCAGGAAGGAGGATAACCAGACCAGCGCGGTGCCCCCGATCCCCGCCGCCTTGACACGGGCAAGTAAGATGGAATGATCCACCGTGTCAAAAGCGGCTGAGAGATCGAGGAGGACCAAGGCCTGAGGTTGGCTGGTATCCATTCCCTCCCTGAGGTTATCAAGGACCGAAAGCACTACGGACTCCGTAGAGTGTGCGGGGCGGAACCCGGCCTGGCGGGGGGCGAGAGCCCCGTTCTTCTCCACGAAAGAGCTCAAGGCGTAGGTGACGTGGCGCTCGAGTACTTTCGCCAGGAACGGCAGAAGAGAGATAGGGCGAAAATTAACTGGGACTGAGGGATCGGCGCCCGGTTTTTTCAAAATGGGGACAATGACAGCGGATTTAAGTGAGTTAGGTACCACGCCCTGGGATAGAGAACTATTGAGAAGGTGGAGGGGGGGGTCTGGACAGCTAGAAAAAATGTGACGGAGAATATGGGCCGGGCAGGGGTCTAGCGGGGAACCAGATTTGACGAGTGGAATTATGGCAGTCAGAGATTCCTTAGTTAGAGGTGGGAGGGTGGTAAGATGATCCTTGGGGGTAGGACACTGGGGGTCCACAAAAGTAGGGGAAGGAAGGGGGATGTTGGCTTTAATAGTAGCGATTTTTTGAATAAAAAAGTTATTGAGGGAGTGACAGAGTTCCTGGGAAGGGGTGGGTTTGAGGGAGGTTCTGTCCGAAAACGCCAGATTGTGAACGATCGAAAAGATTTCCTTCGATTTGTTTTCGGCTGCGAGGATTTTGGAGGAGAAATAGATGGTTTTTGCCTCCAAGATGTTTTTTTTATATAGAGTCAGGATGTTAATAAACTCCAAGCGCAAAGAGGGGCAGTAGTTTTTCCTCCAGGCCCGCTCCGCTCGACGTACCGCCAGTTTAGTGGCTTTAAGATCTTGATTAAACCACTGATTGGCGTCCTTCTCTCGTTTGGTTGAGACCCGTTTCAAGGGGGCAATGGAGTCACAGCCTGCAGAGAGCCATTGATCAATGGCCGTGACCTGGGAGCTGGTAGACAGGTCTTGCAGGGAGGGAAGGGAGGTGGTAAGTAGGGAGGATAGACTATCCGGGTCCACTCGGCCCCATGCACGAACCCAGATATTTTTGGGAAGTGGGGGCTTGACCGGGGGGTGAATAGAGAGAGCAAAGGAAATCAGGTGATGATCAGACCAAGTGCAGGGCGAGATTGAAAGGGACTCTACGGGGCAATTTAGGGACCAGATCTGGTCAAGAGTATGACCCTTGATGTGAGTGGGAAAGTGAATATGAGAAGTGAAATTGAGAGAGTAGAGGGTGTCTGAAAATTCCTTAGAAGATGGACATTCGGCTGGGTCAGAAGGCCAAAAATTAAAGTCACCCAAAAGCAAAATGGAAGAGTTGTTGACTGTGATAGTGGCCAAAACTTCCAAAAAGTCCGGGAGAAACAATAAAGGGGATTGGGGGGGGACGATAGATGAGTATAGAGGTAAGAGGGGGCGTGATGGAAGTGGTACGGATAGCTAAATACTCCGTGGTAGCGATATCAGGCAGGGACAGGGTTTGAAAGGGAAGGTCGGTTCGGGCGATGATCGCCACCCCGCCCCCGGCTCTGCCATTTAGGCGGTCTGCACGGATAGCGTAATATGGAGCTGGTAGGGTAGCCAGTAAGGCAGGGAGGGAGTCATCGCAGAACCAAGTTTCCGTTAAAAAAAGAAGGTCAGGAGCATGAAGATCCAGCAGTACCGAAAGTTCATGGGCGTGGGCTACTGCAGACCTAGTATTCAAATAAAATGCCGTGAGGGATCTAGAGGTAGCAGGAGAAGCGCTACTTCTAGAGGGAAGAGGAGGGGCAGGTTGTGGGAGAGGAATTGTGAGAGGAGCAGGCGGAGATAGGCCAAGAGACGAAATACGAGAGCAAGTGGAGGCAGGTAACGGCCATGGGCCCCGGACTGGGGGAGTGTGTGACATTGATCCACATTCAGTCCATCACTTGTTGTTTTTGCAATTGCCGCCCTAAGTGCGCTGGGGATGCCCAGACGTGGGTCCCAGGCACTCCACACCACTTGGAGTCAAGCTAGCCGGGCTGAAGAGAGGTGTTACCTCGAAACCGGTCCGGTCCTCGGATGCTTGATTCCGTTCTGGGAAGGACATGGCTTTTGTAGTTCGGACTGGACTGTTCCCATGGGGCAACAGGGTCAGAGCTGATTTGCATATCGCCATTGTCTAACCCAGGGTGGTGTGGAGTGCAAAAAAACGATGGATTTGGGCCCAGATCTTTTGACTGGGGGAGTGTGTGACATTGATCCACATTCAGTCCATCACTTGTTGTTTTTGCAATTGCCGCCCTAAGTGCGCTGGGGATGCCCAGACGTGGGTCCCAGGCACTCCACACCACTTGGAGTCAAGCTAGCCGGGCTGAAGAGAGGTGTTACCTCGAAACCGGTCCGGTCCTCGGATGCTTGATTCCGTTCTGGGAAGGACATGGCTTTTGTAGTTCGGACTGGACTGTTCCCATGGGGCAACAGGGTCAGAGCTGATTTGCATATCGCCATTGTCTAACCCAGGGTGGTGTGGAGTGCAAAAAAACGATGGATTTGGGCCCAGATCTTTTGACTGGGGGAGTGTGTGACATTGATCCACATTCAGTCCATCACTTGTTGTTTTTGCAATGGGCCCCGGAGGCAGCGTAGTTGGGCGGGGGAATAGGTGGTAAGACGAGCAGAGTGACATGCCCCTTGCCCCGGACGGTCGCAGACGAGCTTGCCTTAAGCGCGCCTTCGGCGCGCAATCGTCGCGCCCGCTGCGCTTCCTGCCAAGGCACATATTTTATGTTGGGTGGTCGGGGCGTTGGAGGGGGTGTGGCCAACCGAGGTGGGCGTGTCTCGTGGCGCACCTCGCCCTCGGGAATGGCGACCAGGATGTAGCTAAACGTTGCAACGTAAGACCCGCTGTTCAGGAAGTGCTAGGAAGTGCAAGTATCACAGGTAAGTTTTAAAAAGACAAAGTATCACACAATATTTAAAATAAGCTTTCGCGCTCCCGGCTTTCCGCCTCAGGAGTCTCTCGTCAGTGCCGCGCCTTAGATCTGCGCGCACTATATATACCTATGGTGAGGGGGCGTGGCCAACCGAGGTGGGCGTGTCTCGTGGCGCACCTCGCCCTCGGGAATGGCGACCAGGATGTAGCTAAACGTTGCAGCGTAAGACCCACTGTTCAGGAAGTGCTAGGAAGTGCAAGTATCACAGGTAAGTTTTAAAAAAACAAAGTATCACACAATATTTAAAATAAGCTTTCGCGCTCCCGGCTTTCCGCCTCAGGAGTCTCTCGTCAGTGCCGCGCCTTAGATCTGCGCGCACTATATATACCTATGGTGAGGGGGCGTGGCCAACCGAGGTGGGCGTGTCTCGTGGCGCACCTCGCTCTCGGGAATGGCGACCAGGATGTAGCTAAACGTTGCAGCGTAAGACCCGCTGTTCAGGAAGTGCTAGGAAGTGCAAGTATCACAGGTAAGTTTTAAAAAGACAAAGTATCACACAATATTTAAAATAAGCTTTCGCGCTCCCGGCTTTCCGCCTCAGGAGTCTCTCGTCAGTGCCGCGCCTTAGATCTGCGCGCACTATATATACACCTATGGTGAGGGGGCGTGGCCAACCGAGGTGGGCGTGTCTCGTGGCGCACCTCGCCCTCGGGAATGGCGACCAGGATGTAGCTAAACGTTGCAGCGTAAGACCCGCTGTTCAGGAAGTGCAAGTATCACAGGTAAGTTTTAAAAAGACAAAGTATCACACAATATTTAAAATAAGCTTTCGCGCTCCCGGTTTTCCGCCTCAGGAGTCTCTCGTCAGTGCCGCGCCTTAGATCTGCGCGCACTATATATACCTATGGTGAGGGGGCGTGGCCAACCGAGGTGGGCGTATCTCGTGGCGCACCTCGCCCTCGGGAATGGCGACCAGGATGTAGCTAAACGTTGCAGCGTAAGACCCGCTGTTCAGGAAGTGCTAGGAAGTGCAAGTATCACAGGTAAGTTTTAAAAAGACAAAGTATCACACAATATTTAAAATAAGCTTTCGCGCTCCCGGCTTTCCGCCTCAGGAGTCTCTCGTCAGTCTGAGTGCATGCTTATATGGGTCTGAGCTCTGGGGATTTTCAAACCTAGGTGATCTGGGGCGGGCGGAAAATAGATTTCTGCGAGGGCTTGTTGGGGCCCCACAAAGTACCCCCATAATCCCACTAAAGTTGGACCTAGGTAGGAAAAATATTGAAGACATTGCCCGCCTACGTCCCTTGTTGTATTGGAGGCGCCTAATGGTAACCCCAGAGTTAAGTCATTATGCATCAGCTTTTTATGATGTTGTGAATTTTTACCGTTTTCACTGCATTGCCTGGTTAAAGGAGCTCCGGGGTACATTGGGGAAGTTGGGCCTTGACTATTTGTGGGGCAATAAGGACGTTGCCTCATTTCCAACGAAAAAGCAACTGAAGGACATTTATTGGGACTCGGTATATGTTTCATCGTATCGCAAAGGCCTGCAATCTACCCTGTCATCACGCTTTTTGGACACTAAACAACTTCCATTAGATGAAAAATACTGGGACGTAATCGAACGTCCATTTGACAGGAAATTATATTTCCAATTTCGTGTGGGAACACTCCCAGTGAACGCTTTTAGACAATACTGGTCCCCATTGCAGGACGCTTACTGTGAACATTGTAAAAACCAAATAGAGGACATTGCGCATCTGGTTTTTTCTTGCCCTTTGTATGTTACCCCCCGTCGAAAGTGGCTAAAACCAGTTTGTAAAAATATGGGCACTCGTTGTTGTTCACAAGCCCTCAGAATTTTAACATCTGATTCCTCTACACCACTGGTAATAGGCGTAGCAAAATTCTTGGCCTGGGCGTGGGTAATAAGATCACGTGCTTTAAAGCCTACTAGTTAATATGGATTATCAACTGCCCCTTTAATCTTGCTTGTTTTCTTTTAACTTTTTCTAATGAATTTTTAAAAATGTATGCATACATATTTTAGAATTTATCAGCATTCGACTTTCGTTGTTTAATATGTTTTTAACTAACTGTTTTTATGTTTAGTATTTATTGTATCATGGTTAGGAGGTTTGCTTTTATGACTAAAAGTCGAATAAAGCTTTGAAATGAATGCTACACCTGCCTGCTTTAGTAGCCAACACTGGTCTCCTGCTCGCTTACACCAGGCGCAGGTATTGCACGCTCCAACCGTACACACTACACAGTCTTTTCCGGTCTCGGTTTGCGAGGCTTTCCAATCTTAACTCGAGCTATTTAACTCCTTATTTTGGAGATGGCTGAAGACACTGCACGGTTGATGGAACACGTCACTGATTCCATGAGGGCTATGACATGGAACGTGAGGGGTCTCAACGATTACCGGAAGCTTAGGAAAGTCTTAAGCTATTTGCGAAGGCACCATGTAGATCTGGCGCTCCTACAAGAGTCGCATCTACCACTCACTAGCAAGATGCTTACTGCTAAGGGACTTCAGGGTTGCAGTCTGGCAGCGGGATTTACTACACATTCCAGGGGGGTGGTCACGTGGGTCAATCCACTTTCCAAATTCAAACTGACGCTAATTGAGGCAGACACAGAAGGTCGTTATTTAATTTGCAGATGTGTGGGTAAGGGGCACGACCTCCTGGTGGTAAATGTGTACGGCCCTAACTATGACTCCCCTGACTTTTACACAACACTGGCCCAGAGCTACAGGGCACACGATTATTCCAAGATGCTCTGGGGGGGTGACTTCAACTTGGTGTTTAATCCGGAACTGGATAGATCAGCGGGGCCCCCCCCCCGAAAGCCATCAGCTGCAGCCCAGGCCTTGCAAACTGAACTAGTGAAACTAGATCTCCTTGACGTTTGGCGAAGCAGACATCAGGTGGGGGCGGATACACACACTACTCGGCATATCAGGATATCCACACCAGAATTGACTATTGGCTTTCTTCACAACCGCTCTCTCATAATGTCAAGGGTTGTTCGATATTGCCACGCACTCTATCTGATCACTCCCCCTGCTCCTGATACTAGAAAACCCTATTAAAAGAATACCCCTGTATACATGGCGCTTCCCCCCGTATGCACTGCTGGATGAGGCTTTTAGGGGAGAGTTAGCTGAAGAAATTGACAACTTTTTTGAACTCAATGTGGGGACTGTGGATATCTTCCAAACAGTGTGGGAGGCGTTCAAGGTCTACATTCGTGGGATAGCAATGTCCAAGCACTCTAGTGTTCTTAAATCCATAAGGCAAAGGCTGCGGCACTTAGAAACCCAGCTGTCGGCTCAGGAGTCAAGGCAGCGGGAAGAACCCGAAGGGGATGCTGCTGAGCATATTAAAAGGCTAGTCACTGAATTCAATGAGGAGGCAGATAGGGAGGTGAAATACATGGGTAACCCGCTCCTATGGTGAGGGGGAGCGTCCGGGCTCCCTCCTGGCTAGAATTATACGGAATGAAAGACGACCACTACAGGTTGGCGAACTGATCTCGGCCTCAGGGAGTGTACTTAGGGACGACTTGGAGATACCTGGTGAGTTTAAGAATTACTATTCTGGTCTTTACCGATCCAGGTCTAGCGGAGTGGAAGAGGAAATTGACGATTATTTGAGTTACATAACTATGCCTCTACTGTCTAACTCACAGAGAGAATTCCTTATGATGCCCATCGAAAAGGAGATCGCTGAGGCCCTTGAGGGGATGCGATCCGGAAGTGCCCCTAGGGCAGATGGACTAACCGTGGGCTTCTACAAGGCTTTCAAAGAACAGCTGATACCATTTCTCTCCACCCTTTTTGATGATGTATGCGTGGAGGGGTGCATGCCGGACTCCATGTGGGAGGCCCTACTCATTACACTTCTGAAACCAGGGAAGCCCCCCAATGAGTGTGGCTCCGACAGGCAGCTATCCCTGATCAACGTAGACGCAAAATTATATGCCACGGTATTGGCAACACGCCTGGTTTTGCTCGTGCCGGAGTTGGTCGCTCCGGAGCAGGCCGGTTTCGTCCCCAACAGGAACCTTACATATAACATCCGCACGGTTCTGGGAGCAATGCAGCATGTTAGGCCAGAGAACAAGGCCCTGGCGGTTTTCCTTGACATGGAGAAGGCATTCGACTCTGTGGAGTGGCCCTTCATGTCAAGAGTGCTCAGGAAGTTTGGGCTAGGCGAACCTTTCCTACAAATGATAGGCGCCCTGTATTACAAGCCGAAGGCCAGGTTGCGCATTGGTGACCAGGTCACGGACGCCTTTGAAATAGGCAGGGGCACCAGACAAGGCTGTCCCCTTTCCCCTTTGCTATACGCCCTGGTGGCAGAGCCTTTGGCGTGTGCGCTCCGAGAATACCACCAGAATGAGGGTATTAGTTTCCCTACGTATAAGATCTGCATCTCTACTTACGCAGACGACACATTGTTATACATCAGGGACCCAGAGTCAAACCTTTCCCCTGTACTGAGAGAGGTGGTCCGGTTCGGGGCCCTCTCTGGGCTGAAAGTGAATTGGAACAAATCAGTGGCTTTTCCACTGACTCCGGTGACGCAGCAATTTGACATGGAGTACCCACTGCAATGGTCCACAGAACCGGTCAGATACCTGGGGATACAACTACATCCCGATTCAGACAAACTGGTACGGGAAAACTATGGCGTCGCGACACCAGGCTGGTTGAGGATGTTGATAGGTGGTGTAATCTTCCATTGTCTCTACTGGGGCGTATTGCTCTAATGAAGATGATAGTGCTGCCCAGGTTCCTGTTCCTCTTTAATAACCTCCCAGTGATTCTGTCCAAAGCCTTTTTCAAAACACTGACACAGACCCTTATACGACTCGCCTGGGGCGGTAGGCAGCCCCGAGTACAATGGAAAGTTCTCATGCTTCCGTACGAACAGGGTGGACTGGGGGCTCCAGATTTGGAGCGATACTACAGAGTGGCACAAGCAGCACATCTGCATACGTGGATCCACGGGGACCGAAATATTCCGCATGTGATATTGGAACGCTTGTTCGCGGATCCGCTTCCTCCTCCAGCCACTGTATTCCAGCCGGCTACTCGCCGTGTGGGTTTACTGGACTCCATTACAACTACTAACCATGCATGGCATGCTCTGGCTAAGGAACATGAGTGCGCGCTGCTGTACTCCCCACTTGCTCCGATAGAATGGATAGCCTGGCTGGCACGGCTGCGCGACAGAGGGGTTACACGCGCTCTAAATCAGCTGGGCATCTCCACGCTGGGGGATCTGTTCCAGGACGGAGTGTTGAAGTCCTGGGACCGGGTCACTCCCACAGACGCGGCGACCACGCTGCTACAGCGCTTTCACTTTCATAGAGTGCGGGCTGCCTTATTAGAACTTTTGGGACCGGACATGTCAGAACCCCCGGAGATCCCAGAACTCACGTATGTGATTAAGACGCCCTCGCCACGTAAGTTGATCACACATTTATTCAAATTAGGAACCCAACACAGGGAACACCTACCTTCGAAGGCCCGGCTGGAGTGGCAACGAGATTTACAAATACAGATCGACGATGCAATATGGAGGTACTACTGCCAAAACACCAGGAAAGTGTCGCTTAATGCGAGACACAGACTGATCCATTTTAAATATCTACAGCGTGTGTACTACACGCCAGAACGTTTACATAGATACGGCCTCCGAGCATCTGCAGAGTGTGAACGTTGTCACGCCCTAGTGGCGGACTTCTTCCATATGGCGTGGAGTTGCCCCAGCATCCACAGGTTCGGGGAAGACATCTTCTTGGAATTGAGCCAGATACTGGAGGTAGAGCTCCCGGTGGAACCCGCACTAGCACTACTGGGGCATTCCAAGATACTCCCTGTAGCAATACGACGCCTGGCGGATATGGGCCTGCTGATAGCCCGGCGGGTTATCGCACTATGCTGGATGCGGGGCCCCTTGCCGACGAAGCAGCGAAGGGCTAGAGACATGCTATATTGTAGTACCCAATCACAAACTTATAGTGAACTCCTCCCACCCGGAAACAGACCGAAGAACTTCTGGGGACTATATCTCACTTACCAATCAACTAAAGTCAGCGCAGAATCAGTACAGGGTGGGACTGATAATGACCAGAAACCACAGGAGGGGGTAGAAGACCCTAGCGATTAAGATTCGTTCACTCCTTCAGTGCTGTGGGGTGAGGAAGGGGGGAATATAAGTGCACCACATAGGGGACGCATGGGGCGCCTCGAGGGCGGCGTGCTTTGACTACTACACATACATAGGGTTGTGCACTGAACTAGTGGGCTAACTGGATGCACATGTTTTTACGGGTGAGGCGGGAGGAAGGGGGACGGTTGTGTGGACGGCATTCTACATATTAAGGTGGGATCGAGCGACAACCTAATGGTTGGGGAAGAGCAGCAGGCGGGTGGTTTGGGAGGGTTGTTCGAGGACGGTTACGGTGTTATTTAATGGGTAGGCTCAACACTGGCTTGCGCATGGGGTGGTGGCCATATCGCCACCACGTACTAAAGTCTTTCCACTTCCCTGGTAGAAAGGGCGGGACGGGGGGCGCGGGCACGTCATGGGATCTTGAGTCGATTGTATGATCATTGCTGAACGCCGCCGGACCCCCGGGTTGTCGGCTGATTGGCTGTGGTTGCTAGACTCAGAAGTGTGATCTTACTTCCTTTGTTGCTGCCGGCCCCCTGGGTTGTAGGCTGATAGCTGTGTGTGATTGCATCTACCCAAATAAAGGTTATTTTAAAAAAAGAAACTCTTATACTCAGACCACCCGCCCCAGCACACAACTCAAATGAACATGGCTCTGCTCTGCATCCACCCACAACCAGATCCAGAGATCACTTTTTCTCTTACCTTGCCGCCTTCAAGTGGAAGGGCCTACCCCCTCCTCTGTGCCTAATATATTCCTTCACAATCTAAAAAAAACAACTCAAAACCTGCATTTTTTTGGTATATATGGTGCCACTTATGGTTTCATATAGCGATTCCTAGTCAGTCGCAAATAGACCTACCTCATGAATTTTAATGAGATAGGTTGCAATTTGCGACCCATTGGGAATCACTAAAATCAATTGGATGGTGGCCTGCTGGGGTCAGCAGACAACCATGTCCATGAATGCTTTTAAATAAAGCAAGCATTTTCTTTTAAATTGCAGCCTGTTTACCTTAACGGAAAACGAGTTGCATTTAAAAAAGAAAAATGATATGTTTTTTCATTTTTTAAGAGCAGGAAGTGGCGCTTGGGACCATTGACTGCTTTGAGAAAAAGTTTTCGCTACCATTCCTAAAGAGGAAGGGATCACGTGGGGACACCTTCCCGTTTGCGAATGGGCTACCACCTACTTGAAGTAGGTGGTAAAATGAGAATTTTGCGACCGCATTTTGGTCACAAAATATTTTTACATACAGTCGCCATTCGGTATTAGGAAGGAACGCCTTAAATACACCCCTTCGTAATAGCGAATCACGAACCTATTTGGCAATTCGGTAATAGGTCGCTGAATCGCAAAATGGGGTTTGGTACATTGGAAAAGGCTTTTTTCCAGTTGCAAACAGTCCGATTCTGCGAATCTGGCTGTTTGCAACCTTAAAAAAAGGTACATACATGTGATCCGATATTTAACATAACTTAAGCACGTTGTAGGGTTTTTTGTTACTGTAATGAATCACAGATGATCTTACAGTATGCTCCACATGGTTGGGCTTCTTACAGTAAAGGTCTACTATTAAATTACCCTGACCAGAGAAACGGCGACCTTTTTTTGGGATGGATGAAGCACTGGGTCTAGGAGTGAGTTTATGTTCACGAAGAGCACTTGTAGGCATCCTGGTTCTGTGTTTAATAATCCAACTGAGTTTATAGAGGAATTAGCAGAGACATGAGTTTTTTCACAGAAGTAAAGAAGATTTGCTGTTTTGATAAGGTTACATAAAAGGCTGTTCTACAGTTGGTGGACAGGCACCAAATGGATCCGAGTTCAAGGTAGGCATAGAAGAAGCAGTTAGATGATCTCAGATAATATGCTTCTGCAAATGCGAATACTGTCCTCCTGAAATACGAGGGAATGGATAGTTCAAGGCTTATTGCACATGTAATTGTTGTTTTCGTTATCTACGCTTTGTGTTCTTGTTTGGCATTGGTATTGCATGAGTTTCAGCAGTAGTGTTATTTTACAAGTGTACAGAGCCCCTTTTCAGTTAGCAGACCAAAGTGCCACATTAGAATCCTCCAGATCACCAAGCTAAAGTCCCCAAAATTCCAGTATCAACATTCTTTATTCAGTTTCAGAACAATAAAAGGAACAAAACATCCATATGATACATATAACAGATTTCCCTTCATTCATTGTCCTTGATGCATAAATATAATGTAATAAAACATTAAAATAAAATCATAACTCCTAATCCCAGCAGACCTCGTGCAATGCAATTTCATTACAGCTGTTTTTGTTGCAATATCGGGATAATCCCTCAAATTGTTAATCTTATCTCTGCAATGCCGACTTAATTCAAATTAACCACAAGTTCCAAGATGTATAAAACTCATGAATAATGTTCGGAAAAGTGCTTTTTCAGGAGAATTGACCAATAAATATTAACTATACAAACACAATTATGTACGTAAAACATAAATACTTAAAATGGATTCCACAGGACAGCCCATATACTAAAATCCAAGGGCTCATCACAAGCTGTGTCGGTTAAGGCAATGTCTTGGACATCAGGATGTCGCCGATCTCACCAAAAGACTCCAGGTCATTCGAAACGTGGCTGCCCACTAAGTTTTCAATGCCCCCATTGCACTTCTACTGGTTCTCTCTTACGATTTCTTCACTGGCTTTCCATACAAAAAGGTGTCTTTTTAAATTATGCTGTCACACCCACAGGGCACTTCTCTTCTCTGAACCTCAATACCTCTCCAATAGAAACACTTATACTCAGACCACCCGCCCCAGCACACAACTCAAATGAACATGGCTCTGCATCCACCCACAACCAGATCCAGTGATCACGTTTTCTCTTACCTTGCCGCATCCAAGTGGAAGGGCCTACCCCCTCCTCTGTGCCTAATACATCCCTTCACAATCTTAAAAAAACAATGGAAAACCTGCATTTTTTTGGTATATATTGTGCCACTTATGGTTTCCTATAGTGATTCCTAGTCGGTCGCAAATCGACCTACCTCATGAATATTAATATGAGTGTGAGAGTGAGAGAGTGAGAGAGTGAGAGAGTGAGAGAGTGAGAGAGTGAGAGAGTGAGAGAGCGAGAGAGCGAGAGAGCGAGAGAGCGAGAGAGCGAGAGAGAATGAATATGGGCCTAGCACCCATCAATGGTGGCAGCAATTTACTTAATAAGGTTAAAAGGCAATCTTATGATCCTAAAATCCCTAAAGGGATTGTCCCTAAGTATGAAGAGAGTGATGATATCATAAAATGGTTCACAGCCTTTGAGAGGGCTTGTGAAATGAGAAAAGTGAAGAAGTCACACTGGGGGGCAGTCCTTTGGGAACTGTTCTCTGGTAACTGTAGAGACAGACTCCTGATCCTTTCTGGGACAGGTGCTGGGTCTTATGACCTCATGAAGACAACTCTGATTGAGCGATTTGGACTCACAACTGAGGAATACAGAATTAGATTCAGGGGGGCTCACTAAACCCAAAATCAATCCTGGATTGACTTCGTAGACTACTCAGTAAAAACACTAGATGGTTGGTTAACTGGACACAATGTGCATGATTTCAATGGACTAAACAATCTGTTTATGAAAGGACATATTTCAAGTAATTGCACTAATGAAAAGTTACATCAGTATTTGGTAGACCTAGGTCTAATTTCTCCCCAAGAATTGGGAAAGAAGGCAGACAAGGGTGACAAAAACAAACCCTGGGGGTGACCAAAAGAAAGGGGTTACAAAACCTCCCCAGGGGAAAGGTGGTGAGAATCCCCAAGCTAAAAAGCGTAGTCAGCTCCTGTGCCAAGCCAGTGGCAAAGTAGGTGGACACCCACAGGCCCCCTTGATACCACTACCATAGGTTGGGGTTCTCTTTGAAATGGTAGGTGTGGACATAGCAGGGCTACTAGAACCTCCCACAGCATCAGGAAACACATTTATACTAGTGGTAGTGGATCATGCCACTAGGTATCCTGAGGCAATTCCCCTTAGGACTACTACAGCTCCTGCAGTAGCCAAGGCTCTCATTGGTGTCTTCACCACAGTAGGGTTTCTTAAGGCGGTAATTTCAGACAGAGGTTCCAACTTCATGTCATGTCTGCTTACCTTAAATACATATAGAAAGAGTGTGGAGTGATCATGGAATCCATTGTTTTATTTTTTATAAATATGATCAGGTTTAGGAGTTCTATGCGATATTGATCTTTGCTGATGTAGCCAAGAGAGCGTCTTCTAAAATTTTATGAAATTAAATATTCATAAGATTGATGTATTTCATAAGTTATGCCTGTTTATACATGCATGATAACTATTTGAATTTGGAATCTGGCTTTTTAAAAATTTGTAATGTAATGTTTTGGAATGTGTATATTATTAGGCTGTGCTTTTATGATTTATTTATAAATCAAATAAAGCTTATTTTGAATTTTAATGTGGAGTGCAGTGCAAGTTTACTACACCCTATCACCCACAAACAAATGGCCTTGTTGAGAGATTCAACAAGACATTGAAAGCCATGATTATGGGGCTCCCTGAAAAATTCATAAGGAGATGGGATGTCCTCTTACCATGCTTGCTTTTCGATTACAGAGAGGTGCTTCAGAAGGGAGTAGGGTTTTCCCCTTTTGACATTTTTGGGCCATGCTGTGAGGGGACCACTCTGTTTTGTAAAAGAAGGCTGGGAGAAGCCTCTCCAAGAACCCAAATATTGTGGACTATGTGATTGGCCTAAGGTCCAGAATCGCTGAGTACATGGAAAAAGCACCCAAACATCTTGAGGCCAGCCAGAAGCTTCAGAAGCACTGGTATGACCAAAAAGCTACACTGGTAGAATTTAATCCTGGGTAGAAGGTGAGAGTTTTGGAGCCAGTGGCATCAAGGGCTCTCCAGGACAGATTGGGTGGCTGTGAGGAGGCAGCCTCCGTAGACACCCTACCCCTCCTACCGTCATACCTGAAGCAAAACAGCCACGTTTCTCGAAGGCAGGGAGAGAAAGAGTTAATCTCTTTCACTGCCTCTTGCACACAGGGAGGAGTCCCGTCAGAGGAATGCAGGAACCAATGGGATACCAGGAAGGCATGACTACTGGAGTACAAAAGGGTCCCGGGAGAACAACTCGAGGTTCTCGACACCGGAAGGAGGAGGAGTGCAAAGCAGTGTGGAGAGAAGCCAGACGGAGGACGAGCGAATCGAAGAGGACAGCGGGCATCATAGACTGGCGAGCGAGAAGATCCGTCCCGACGCCTCCCACGAACCAGAGGAGGAAGCAGAGCTCTGGACCGAAGAGTGGATACTGACAAGCCGCCGCAACCCAGGAGGGTTGCGGCTGATGCGGTACGTGACTCGGGAGGGAGGGAACTAGTAAGGGAGGGGGTAGGTGGGTGTCAGGATACTGGGGCACTGTAAATATTGTTCACATGTACACCCCTGTGACACGGTATTCATATAGCCCTTGACACCTGTGTAAATGAGCACTCGTTTTTTACCTGAACCCACGTTTTACCTTCCCTGTGATTCCACCCCTATCCCATGCCTTCTTCAATAATAGTCTGCTTGCACGTCCTGTAACTTCCTTAAAACTTTCTGCGATTCCTTTTCTTTTTTCCCCTTATTTTTGTTCTCTTTCTTTTGGAAACCGTGAGTTTACCGGCCGGACCTTAAAAGAACACGAAGGGTGTGTCTCCCCTTGGTGACGCGTTCTCATTCCGTAGTGAAGCCAGCTAACTTACCGCCATTTCTGTCTGTGTCTTTCTGAGGCTGCCGGGGTGCGTACCCATATCCAGACTACAAGCCAAGGAGGAACAGTCTACAAGCCCTGCGGAAACTCTACAAGAAAGAACTCTTCAGTGTCATGTAGTAAAATAACGTCCGGGTCCCCGGTGAACAGACTACATTTTGTGTTCATGAATAAACACTATCACCATTGATCCACGAATTCGGCCTCCCCGGTTTCTCTTTCGCCCGTCCCTCTCACACTGGCCATTACTCTATCCCAGAAAATTAAGCTTTTCCATGATAGGGCTGACATCAGCATGCTTATGGTGACTGATGGGGCTCAGGACACAGGGAGTGAACCTGTCCCTGATCTCCTCTAATACAGTCTAAAAGACTACAAACTTTGTTCAGCGCTCGTACCTGGCGCTTGTTTTGGGATTCTGTTGCTGACCGCCTGTGGAAGCTCGCCGACCCTTGCTGGGGGCTTGACTTTGCTTGCTGCACCTGGCGCTTGAGAGGACCTGGGCTGGGTGAGAGGCACAGCGGGGCAGCGAGCGTGAACAGGGACTCCATTGCCCAGGAATCCCTGCGTGACCCTTTCAGACCTTCCGGTCCGCTCTCCCCATTGGCCCGCCCACTGGAGGGTATTTTATCTCCTGTTCCTGTCTCTTCCCTGGGACACTACAAACTTTGTTCAGCGCTCGTACCTGGCGCTTGTTTTGGGATTCTGTTGCTGACCGCCTCTCTCTACCTCCCTCGCACTCCCTCTAACTGCCTCCTTTTCCCTCCCTCTCCCTCTCTCTGCCACCCTTTCCCTCCCTCGCGCTCTGTCTGTCTCCCTTTTCCTCCCTCCCTCGCTCTCCCTCTCTCTGCCTCCCTTTCCCTCCCTCCCTCTCCCTCCTTTTCCCTCCCTTTCTCTCCCTCTGTCTCCCTCCCTTTCTCTCACTCCCTCTGTCTTTCTCCCTCTACCTCCCTCTGTCACCCTCTTCATCTGTCCCTGCCTGTCTGTGCCCGGGGTTAAACCGCTTCAGGGCACACACACATAGCTGCACGAGCACTTCACAGGTCTTTAAAAGACCATTTGTATGTTAATGAGGCTTTTGTCTTTCACCTCTTGGCGCCCCTGCAGCCCCACTCTGACTATCAAAGAATGCCCGGGCCCCCACAGAGCAGCAGAGTCTCAGCCCCCAGTGTTTGCAGACACTGTATTACTGTATTTTCTTTTTTTTTTTTAACACGGGTAAATTGTCTGCAAGGTCCGCGGGCCGCCAGGGAAGGCTTGCTGGGCCGCTGACGGCCCGCGGGCCGTACTATGAGTACCCATGCTCTAGGAGCTGGGTCTCTCTGTTGTGCCAGGAGAGGCTCCAAAACGTCAGGAGGAGGTGTACTCTGCTGTAATTCTTGATGGCTCAGAGTGCGAGGTACAGGAGCATGAGCTTCTGGAAATCTTTTATAGTAGTTGTCCAACATGTGGCTAAGGTCTGTGACCAGTGACATTGGGACCGCCATGGTATCTTTATGTGAAGACAGCAGGTTATCGTCTTCTTCAAACTCATAATGATCTTGGAAAGAATCGTAACATTGAGATCTTGGCGGTGGACAATCTTTAAAGGAGAAATCAGCCACTATATATTTTGACATTTCACCCTGGTACTCCTCCTCATGGTCAGTATCCTGGCACTTTAATTAAAGCTGTGAGTGGCTATAAGCAGGCCCAAACGAAACATCAACCACTGATTCTTCCATTTCCAGTAGGTGTGACGGAGAAAGCGGGGATATCTTACTCAAAGATGCCAGTTGTGACGACATTTGCCTTGACTCTGTTGTCAGAGTGTCCTTTTTCTGGTCCATCGACGGCGGAATGCGTTTATTCGTTATTGACGTCGACGATCCCTGCATTATAGAAGAGTTAAACACTGTCGTCGACTGAACTGTCTTCGACGAGGTCAGCCTTGGAGCAGCCATCAACGATGGCGCCGCCGGGCCTCCGTCAATGATGCGGTTGTCGACGATGCCGTAGACGAAGTCATAGTTGCCACTACTCTCATCGAGGATGTTGTTGTCGTCACCATCGCTGAGGACTCGATCAGTGCGGAACTGACTGCCGTCATCGCCCACAAGACCTGCAAGGTCTAAATAATCTTGCCTTAGATCCTTCAGACATTTTCAAGAAACAAGAATGAAGCCAATCACAATACTTTTTCCTTTCCAGAGAATTCTGAACAAGAAATATCAAGGTCAAAAGTTCACCAGATGAAGAAAACTGAGCAGAGCTAAGGGAGACTCCTTCTCGCACGACGTGCAGTTAGAAATCTGAAGTATGGTGGCTCTGCAGGGGCTTCTGGTCACAGGACTGGTGTCTCATTGGTGGTCCTCATAAAGAGGACAATGGGTTACCAAAAGTTCTATTCCTTTTGCATTCATTTCTATGTACTTCTTCCTATACTGCTATATAAAAGATACTGCGAGACTCTTACCATGGCGACGGGGAAGAATCTATGAAAGACAATGCTGGAGAACAGCTTAGTCCTAACCCAGATGATCTCCAGAGATCGTTATCATGATAAAAATAGGGGCAAGGGACACTTGGGATGTTCTGTTATGGTAATTCCCTCTAGTAGTCAACGTACTAACATATCAGTCAAATAAACTTCACCTGCAGGTGGACCTTCTTAACACCATGGCACTTTACGTTACAGCAATTGACTCCGAAAATAGATGCCTTAAACTTGATGATCCAACAAGCATAGTCCGATACAGACCAACTGCCCAAAGCCTGCTCATTTGGCCTGGTGTTAGACAAACTTGCATGTCTCACTGCTACTCTAGCTACAGTGCTGTCAGAAATACAGCTCCAATTAAACTCAAGATCAGGAATCAACAAGAGGTGGAAATCAAACAAAAACTGCCACCAGGGCAATGTGAGTGTCCAGTCCCCCCAGGACGGATACACAAAACCCTCGGCCAGTCATCTTCCAGTACACTGGAAAAGTGCTCCAATCAAGAAAGCAGCGTAAGAGGCTTAGAAAGGCTCATAACAAACAGCTCATTAAGGGAGCCTCAACCACTCAGTAGAAACAAATATTTTCTATCTTCACACCAGCTGCTAGGTCTACGGTTACGGCTAACGGACCACAGCAGAAGGGAGCTCAATCGCGCCTTAAAGGGACTGGGCTTAGTGGACCAACCTCCATTACTGTAGACAACTGCGTCGCGGAGACCTCCAACTCCAAATGAAATTAACAACTATACGAAACATCCAACTGGCAAAGCAGGCATCTAAGGCGGCCTCAACCAATCCTGCTAGAGCACTGGCCACAGATGATATTCCACATCCCATGGCATATGCAGCTAAATCTCTGGGCCATCAATCTCCACAAGTAACCTTACGGTCTTGTCAAACTGAAGCATGCTCAAGGGCAAATCAAACAATCTACTCACAGCTATAGAGCCCTCACTCCTCTTCTAAGGCATGGACAGGGCTTTCCAGCACTACAAGAACAAACCCATTGGTATCTATTTATTTATTTATTATTGCAATTTATAAAGCGCAACGTATGCCCGTAGGCGTCTTGGCGCTGTAACTTCAGTTATAGTCTAAGAAGGCTAGCAAGTTGTCATTGATAAGAGGGAGCGGACGAGTTACTGGTCAGACAACCATGTCTTCAACAGTTTCCTGAACTGGAGAAGAGAGTGACTTAATCTAATCGTTAATGGAAGAGAGTTCCAAAGTTTGGCTGCTGTAACCGTAAAACGTCTGTCTCCCCAAGTGACAGTCCTTGTGCGCGGTACCATAAGTTGATGCTGCGTCATAGATCTTAGTTGTCTTGTCGGACGGTAAGCAGTGAGCTGCTCTTTGAGAAACTTCGGTCCTTGTTTGTGAAGCGCTTTGAATGTCAGGCATAGCGTTTTAAATTTGATCCGATTTTTAATCGTCAGCCAGTGGTAGCTTCTGATTATTTGGCTAATCGGTTTAAATTTAGAGGTCCTAGAAAGCAGTCTTGCCGCCACATTCTGAATCGTTTGTAATTTGGAGACCACCCTGACTTGGGCATTGGCAAATAAGCCATTGCAATAATCCAATGAGGAGAGCACAAGTGAACTTACCACAGTTTTACCAGCACTTTACGGAAGAAAAGGGATTATCTTTTTTATGAGCCTGAGTTTATGAAATGCATGAGACGCTGTTTGGTTTGCGTGAGTAACAAAATTGAGCTTCTCATCAAAGGTAATTCCCAAATTCCTGACCCTTGGGACTGGATTTGGGAGAGCTCCAAGAGATGGAGGCCACCAAACTGACGACCATGACGGGGAAATCTTCCCGAAAATGACCACCTCCGTCTTGTCAGAATTAAGCCTGAGGCAGTTAGCGTTCATCCAATCTTTAATCGCCAGCATGCCTTCTTGGAAGCGTGCGGCTACCTCTTCTCCATCGTTGTTAATGGCGAGCAAAAGCTGAGTATCATCAGCATAGGAGGTAAGGCTCATCTGGTAGGTTTTGATAACCCTTGCTAAGTCCGACACATAGATGTTAAAAAGTGTCGGACTTAGAGTTGAGCCTTGGGGAACCCCACATGGTAGCGCCAGTTCCGCCGATTTAAATAGTCCTAGCGTTACGGCCTGTGTTCTACCAGATAGAAAAGAGGCAAGCAGGTCCTTTGCTCTGGATTGAATGCCCATATTTCCGACACGGTCAATCAGAATGGAGTGATTGAATGTTTCGAAAGCCGCAGATAAGTCCAGCAGTATAAGCACTGCTGTCCCCCCCCTGGTCCCAGTTGACTCTGATGTCATCAGCGGCTTTAATAAGAGCTGTCTCCGTGCCGTGGAGCTTGCGAAACCCAAACTGTGAGTCATCTAACAGATTGTTTTCTTCGATGTAATTGGACAACTGACCATTCATTGCCCTCTCGAGCACTTTGGCTAGAAACGGAAAGCTGGCTATTGGTCTGTAATTCTTCTGCACGTCTTTGTCTAAGCTAGGTTTTTTGAGGAGAGGTTTTAGAAGAGTGTTCTTCAGCATGTCCGGATAAATCCCTGACGTAAGTATCACATTACAAACTTGAGTAATGACTTCGCTGATGGAATCAATTACAGGAGGGTAAACTTTGGGAGGGCACGGATCTAACGCAGATCCCGTTTTTATAAGTTTCATGATGTCCATTATTTGTTCCTCCTCCAGTTCTTTAAATTGAACTAGTGAACAGTCAGGGGGTGCGATGTAAGTATCGAACATAACAGGTTTGTCATTAGCTGAGAACTCTGCATAAATATCAATTACTTTGGCAAAGAAGAAGTTAGCCAAGGAGTCAGAGAGAGCCTGAGAGGGAGAAGGAACCATATCTGGAGATTTCCCAGCCAGTTGTTTCACTGCATCGTATAGTTGTTTACTAGAATTCTTTGCATTATCAATTTGTTCTCCAAAGTACTTCTTTTTCGCCTCAGTAATAATTTTTTTGTAGGTGACCAGTATCTCCTTATAACGCAATTTGCTATCCAGGTCATAAGACCTTCGCCAATATCTTTCATACTTCCTACATTCTTGCTTTTGTTTTCTTAGTTCTTCTGTGAACCAGGGTGCAGAAGGCACCGTCCGATTTCTCGAAATGGTCTTGGATGGGACAAATAAATCCATCGCATTGCCTATCCAGACTGAGAATTGTTTAGCGGCTATATTAGCATATGTAGAGATAGTTGGGTGGGTATTGATCAGCATCTCTCCAAGGGCTGCATTATCTATATCCTTCCACACTTTAAAAGGCTCTTGACTTGGGGGTACCGATCTGTTTATGGGGACGTCAGTGATAGAAATGGCGCATAGGATAGCATGATGATCGGACCATGTAAGGGGAAGAATCTCTTGTATAGTTATCCCTTTTATGTTAGAAAAGATGCCGTCCTGGGTATGGCCGGCCTCATGTGTGGGAGCTTTTACCAGCTGAACGAGCCCTAGGCTTTCCAGGTCACCTACTAGTGCTTGAGTGTCAACATTGTCCTTTTTTTCCTCGATGAAAATTCAGGTCCCCCAGACCATGAAGGAGTCTTGGATTGCCAGTGATTCAATCAATGAGTTTTGATTAACCAGAAATTCAGAACGTGGACCTGGCGGTCTATAAATGAGTACCCCTTTAAGGTTGTACGTTGGAGTCAGCATAATGGCGAATTCAAAAGCTTCGCAGGTTGTGGACAGTAAAGGGAATATTCTAACCGAGAGGCAGTCTCGGGTGATTATCGCTAGGCCCCCTCCTTTCTTTCCCTGTCGATCCAGTCGATGTACCTTGTATCCCTGCGGTACTGCAACCAATAAATCTGGATCTGACGCATCGTCCATCCAGGTCTCAGTAATAAATAATATATCTATACTCCTATCTTGGATCAGATCTTGTATGTCCTGTCTGTGCCTTGCCATGGATCTGGCATTGATAAGTGCAGTTATAAATTTCCTAGTCATGTTATTGGTGCCAAAATTGGTACGAACTATGCTATTAATAAAGGGTAGGGGAGACATGCAGCTGGGGCAATTTGTGATTATAGCACGAGGGAGGATCTCCGGGTCATATTGAGGGCAGTCGCTGCATTGGACTGACCTTAGTTGTGTAAGATCAGCGTGTGAATAAGTGATATGCTCCATCGTCATGCCTGGACCAGGGGTCATGGCCCTCGGCCCGGTCTCGGCGCGGACGGGCGCAGACGGGCTTGCCCGCCAGCGCGCCCGCTGCGCGGGCGAGATTACATCATCCTTTTATCCCATGTGGAGGAGGGTGGGATGGGGCCAGCAACTGGACCGCAACCCTTTCCTCCCCCCAGTATGGCAGCTAGAAACACTCTCTCCTGCAGTGTCAGCACGTAATCTGCTGCGCTGTGAGATACGGTGTGCTCGAAGGGTGAGGCTTGTTGTTTTAAAAATTACTGAAGGTAAAATAAAGATGCCACAAAAACAAAGGTAATAATGCACACAATTTAAAAAGTAGAAGCGCTAGCCCCCGGCTTTCCGCCTCAGGGGTAAGACCCGATAGAAGTCAGCGCGCTTGCGCTCAGGTGCTGGATTAAATACCCTCAGAGGGCGGGATGCGGCCAGCAACTGGACCGCAAACCCTTTACTCCCCCCAGTATGGCGGCTAGAAACACTCTCTCCTGCAGCGTCAGCACGTAATCTGCTGCACTGTGAGATACGGTGTGCTCGAAGGGTGAGGCTTGTTGTTTTAAAAATTACAGAAGGTAAAATAAAGATGCCACAAAAACAAAGGTAACAATGCACACAATTTAAAAAGTAGAAGAGCTAGCCCCCGGCTTTCCGCCTCAGGGGTCTGACACGATAGAAGTCTATATAGAGTTCTGACCCTCTCCCGAGCCCCGCATGATTTCAGACAACAATTAGGGAGGGATAGCAATGATCCTGAGAGACCACAAAAATGATTCATTACCCCAAAATACAAATCCCACGGGCAGCACAATATAATCAACAGAGGCACTATGATCCGAATGGGGAACAGCCTTAACAACGCGGGCATTACCACGTGCTGCCATTACTACGCTGCTTTTACAACGCAAGTCGTTTCAACGACTTGCGCTGTAGGGCGCTGTTGGCAAAGGAATAGTTTAATTTTCTATTCCAACACCTTCCCTACTGTCAACGTGGGCTAGAGTTGGAATAGAAAATTAAACTATTCCACTATCCAGCCCTTACAGCGCAAGTCGCTGTAACGACTTGCGTTGTAAAAACAGCGTTGTAATGGCACGCGTGGCAATAGCATGCGTTGTAGTGACATAAATCCCTCCGAATGGTCCCGGAAATCCAGTCTTTGCTGCACATCAAGTCAACTTATATTCAATCAGTCGTCTTCTGCTGTAGCCAGACACCTAAATTGGAAGATTCCACTGTAATCATCTGGGCAAACTCAGCGCTTGCAGAATAGGTGTGGAAGGAGGAACAGACTTTCTGGAAAATGGGGAGTCGAGATCTCTCATCCTGAGGACATAGCATATCCCAAATTTTAATACTGAGCAGCTCTGACCGAAGGCAACCCTCGCACAGTCTAGCCAAGAACAACAAGCAAAAAAGAAACATTGGCCCCATTGAACGACCAGTTCCAGATAGTGTCAGTCCTAGAGGGGCAAGGAGCCACTCTGTGACGCCAACCGGCCCTAAGGCCAACAACAGCGGAAAACGGGACAACGTAATCTCATCGAAAGTAAACACAGCAACTCCTCAATTCTTAATGTTAAGCAGCTCTGACCAAAGTCCCCCTCTAACAACTATACCAAGAACAATGAGCAAGAAAGAAACTCCTGCCCCAATGCACGACCAGCTCCAGACAACGTGAGTCCTTAGAGGAGCAAGGAGCCATTCAGTGACGCCATCAAGTGCCAAGGCTAATAATAGCGGCTATGAAGGTGATGACACCAGGACATAAGTCAAGTATCAACTGACTGGGCATGGCTTCTAAGCAAGCTGCAGCCAAAGACAAACAGTAACGAAAAAACTGACAAATAAAACAGGCACCCGATGCGTTGCAGAGTAAAGCTTTAGCAATCTACTCCTGGAATATTGAGGGCTTGCAAAGCAAAATCAAGGATGCTCACTTTTTAGCTTATATAAATTAATTTGACTTGGCAATACTCTAATAGGCTTGGACCTTGACCCTCCTGGATACCCCGGCATGTCTGGGCTTTAGCCAACCAGCTGTATGAACACACATGCTTGGTCATCCTGCTGGGGGCTTAGCAATTTACGTAACAGTCGACATCAACGCTTAAATAAAATAGCTACAAATCAGCCCAACCTCCAAGCTGTGAAACGATTAGAATGTTTTCACAACTCCTAACAGCCGCTTCTGATAATTAACACGTACATCCACCCAAAGCCTGCTACGAAGGAAATAACAGAACTCCTACTATAATGTATTGCTGATCAAATGGCTTCCAATTCAACATCTCTTGCAATTTCCATATGAATCCGCTGTAGGCAGCTGTGCACGAACAAATAGTGTATACCCAAAACCAGATCTGACAAATTCCCTCGTTTCACCCATGATTTGGCCTCTGACGATGACCTACAGCACCTGGGGTGGGAGCCCTAAATGGACTAGCTAACCCAGACATCCCCGCTCAGTCTAATTTTTACTTATCAACGGAGAACTCGATCTTAGACTATGGCTGTTGTGCCTTCCTCTACTCCACATGGTCTGCCTCTATGAGAATGGAACTCCACTGGAAAGTGCCTACCAACCTCAAAAGAGCCTACTAAAGCTACACCGTATGATCTATGACCAAGCTCACCAGGACTTGGCCACAGTCTCCACTATCATCTATAGGAGACTAAAATGGACAACAAGATCTATCGCCCTTCTCGAAGCCAAAGCAAGGAATCAATGAGAGGCAATATCTCACTCGCCCCCTGACCTGCTGGAGCTATTGGCCCAACTCTCGGTCCTCCTTCTGGCAGATCAAGGTCACCCCTGGTGGAAATCAAACCTTCCATCATAGGGATGCCCTAGCAGGTCCTCAACCTAACTTGTCACAGCATAAAAGAAACCAAACCGCACTCCAAGGCTCCTTCAAATGCTCCGTTCTGGCAACTTCATCCAAGTTTATACCCCTTTACAAAAAAGCAACATGGGAGTCCGCTTAGTCGGAGACAGACCGGTATTGGCATAAGCTCCTCATAGCTACTACAGGAAAGGACACCAGTAATTTTGGAGACAAGTTAACCACATGAGCTAGGCCTCCCCTGCATCCTAACACCTCAGAAGCAGCATGGATTGCTTACCTTCAGGAAATGTTCTGGGGCAGTAAGACTGTATTGGCTAAACTTGAAAGAGCCCATACAAATTTGATGGCCAATAAACCACACAATCCTATCCTGTCAGAGGACGTAATAAAAGTAATCACATCAGTGTGGCGTGACGGAGCCCCTGGCCCCAACGGCATACCATAGGCCATTTTCAAAGAAAATTCTCAATATTGGGCTGAACACCTCTGCCACCTTAACAAATATGTTCTTCTTCATCAAGCTATTCCTGAAAGCTGGTCGGGGTCAATTATCGCACCGTTCTGCAAAACAGGAAAGAAGTAATTACCATCAAACTATCGACTAGTAGCTTTGTTAGATGGAGAAGCAAAATACTTTGCGAACATTTTGCTGGCGGAACTAAAAGAATAGGCAGGGCAATATTTACTGATCTCTGTGAACCAAACAGGTTTCCTTAAAAACACAGGAAAATTACAGACATCTTAGTGCTCACCCTCCTAATTGACAAAGCCAGGTCGCTATCTCAAAACCTTCACCTCTTCTTTGTGGATTTCCACTCTGCCTTTGAGGTTGTATAGAGCAACATCCTGTGGCACAAGCTCATGTGCTGGGTGATCTATTCGACACTCCTCAGAGCCATCCAATTGCTATGTACCAATACATGGACGCAGGTATGACTGGGCACTGGGCCAAAAGTTACATGAGCAATGGTCTGAAGCAAGGATGTGTCTTTTCCCCAGTCCTTTTTAACCTCTTCTTAGCAGAGCTGACAAGAACTCTTAACAAAGTTAACTTGCATGTACCTACACTGGTCAGATTTAAAACGTCACACATGCTGTATTCTGATGCAGTTCTGATCAGCTACACGAAGGTTTGTCTGCAACTGCTAATTAATGCCACAGCGACATACGCGGCAAAGCATGGGCTCTAAGTTAATCGTAATAAAAACAAAAAATTTGCTCATCACCAGAAGTCGATACCCATCACCAACACTGCATCTAGAAGGTTCATCCTTGGAATCAGTGACAGAGTACAAGTACTTGGGAGTAATCTTTGACACTAGTGCACATTCGCTAGGCGCTGTCATTTGATTCAAAGAAAAAAATAATTCTCTAATGTCAGCTTTCTGCTCCTTGAGGAACACCTTAAAGGACTTCTCTCTCCAACCACTACTGCAAGTCATGGCCACAAAATATGTTTTCTCAATAGCATATGGTGTTGAAGGTCTGTGGGAAAGGGCAAATAAAGCAACTGAAAATACAACAGCAGTCACCTATCGACGGGTATTCAGGCTCCCGCAGCAAACTTCCCCCAGCCCAAATAAGGCTTGAATTTTCATTGCGGAGGAAGAACCTAACTAGCATTGGTTCTTAAATAAAAACTTGCTATAAACTTTAAAATGAGTTGGGAGGCAGAGTAAGCAGAGTGGGTAGAGTGCTATATTTGATCTCGATAACACCCAGACACATGATTATATGACTCTAGCTTTAAGAACATTGCAGGCTGAGCCACTCTGGGCCTCATCCCTCACTCAAGCTGCTTTTAACAGACGTGTCAATTCAACAGCCAAGAAGCTATCTTTCCTCGCTGACAAAGCCTTGCTGTCAAAAAGATCACATGCATGGATGATAATATGCTCATATGGCTTCCTCAAGCCACAGCTATACATAGGAGAAATGTTTTGGTTAAGGGCAAAGCTCAAACTCCTGAGCTATCGGCTGGGCAGTTTTACCACCTTATGCAACTACCCCACTAGGCTGAGACAAACTACGGTGACAGCACGCCAGCTGTGCCAATATGCAAAGGTAGCAAAAGACACACAATTGATGGACGGAATGCAGAGCACATCAAACATTCTCCCCCAGTCAATAGATCTGGGATAAATCATTTGTTCTTTTGCTCACCATGCCACCCCATTTTAGACCTAGCCATATGCATATCAGTCTTGACCCTGTGCCTCATGGGAACAGTCCTGACCAAACAGGCCTGGCAGTTCGGGCTGGACTGTTCCCATTGGGCATAGGGTCAAGACTGATTTGCATATGGATGGGTTCAAACTGGAATCAGATCTCTGAACTCGGGTGAATGTATGACATTGTTCTGCATTCTGTCCATCAATTGTTCTTTTTGCATTTGTCACCCCGAGTGGGACGGGTATGCCCAGACATGGGCCCTGTGTTCTCCATGCCACTGGAGTCAGGCTACCCCAGCTAATGAGGGGTTAAACCCCGAAACCGGTCCTAGGATAATTGTTTCCAGTCCAGGGAGGACCTGGCCTGGCAGTTCAGACTGGACTGTTCCCATTTGGTGCAGGAGGGTCAAGACTGATTTTCATATGGCTGGCTTCAAACTGAAATGGCACGGGGAGCACAAAAACTATGGATTTAGGCCCAGATCTCTGTACTGGGGTGAATGTATGACATTGTTCTGCATTCTGTCCATCAGTTGCTGTTTTTGCAATATGCAAAAGTAGACATTTGTCACATTGTCTGTATCTGCCCACCACTGAAGGAAGAGCGAAAGATATTTTTGAAGCACCACATGCACCCACCCTCCTCCCCTGTGAGACAGTTCTTATGGTTTGGGATTCCTGATTCCCACTCGTGCTAAGAAAATCTGAGGAGAACTGCCTCTGCTGGCAAGGTCCTAGAGGGTGCTGGTAGCTGATTGGTTGGTACTATTTTTTTGTTCTTTTCATATAATGATGTAGATAGGCTACTAAGATTTAGGCCATTGGGCTTTCTTTTTGCCTACTACTGTTATTTACTTAGGCACTGCTTTTGTATTTTACCGTGGGACTCCCGCCTCAGCGACGGGGAAGGATTCAGGCATGTGAATCTATGAAAGATACCAATACTGGATAACTGTAGTTACAGGTAAGTAACTTGTTTTCTTATCCAGTATTGGGGTATCTTTCATAGATTCACATGTCTGAATTAGAATAGCAAGCAATAAGCTAAAAACAGTGTCGTTTGCGGATGGTCGGAGACAAGGTTCATAAACTCCCAAAACACATCCATAAAGGCTGGAACATAGTATTCTAAATACGCCTTCAAAGAAATAGAATGCATATCAAGAAACATTACCTAAGTAAGGCAAGGTTATAAACACAAAGAAAAATGCATATATTTAAATGAATAAACATATAATATATGCCACATGAAACATTGCTATAGTCTCTGGGAAAATAGCCTGCACCTCAATATTATTCCAAAAAAGCTTAATCTATTTGTGCTAAAAGACAAACACTTTGCTTCTGTTTATCCTGGTATTTTAATTATACCTCTTAGCTTGAATATTTCATTTTAAATTTCATTGGTGTACAGAGAATGAAAAACATCAATATTTCATAACAACATCTCAAGACATTTCGTTGTCCATTTTGAAAAACAGTCTAAAAATAATAATAATCGTGCTCTAAAGGACAATTTCACAAAACATACAAACAATAATTGTGAATAAATATTGTCAATAAACAAAAATAGCAATCTTTTGGATGTCAAATTACACTATTCAATCTTTCTTTGAAATAATCAAAGTTTGAACAAGAAAAAAATATTCTTTTAAATCCCTTGATTGTACAGTGAAAATCAAACAATATCTTAGCCTATTTTGCTAATGTGCCGACGCGTTTCGAGTACCCCCCCCCCCCCCGAGCCCTACTTCTGCAGTCAGTAACATACATTATCACCAACAGTACTGCCATGTTTGCTGGTGCTGATGTCTGTACAGGTGAGCACCCTTTTGCAATAAGTTCGAGGATGAGTAACAGCGAAGTCAGTGCTGGACGAAGGCCCTTCAACGAACTCAAGTGTCTGTCTCTTCCCCATGCTGTTCACTGCGGGCCAATAGGTATTCTCTCAGCGGGGCCCATATGTCCTTTGGTCTAAAGCGCTGAGTAAAGGTTCAATTGCTCTTGACAATACACCATGTCCGTAAGCTACTTAGCAGACTCTGGACACCTGCTTCCCATCCCATGTGAACAGCACGCGCCTCTTAACCAGCAACAGAGCCACTCTCACAAAGGGCCCCAGCACACCCTTAAAGTCAGGTACCTATCCCAATAAACATACTAGCGGGGCACACTCTATCGTTTGCCCAGTCATGGTATATAACATCTCGAACACCTCTGTCAATATGTATGCACTCTCCGACATTGCCATGCTAGATGCACATTGTCAGCCCCACCCTGCCCGCATCTCCGGCAACAGTCTGTGTCTCTAAGGCCCATTCTATGAAGTTTCGTGGGAGTGTGATAAGTCTGATGTACATATTTCAGGTGTATAATGTGCAGGTTACTATTGGGTGATAACCTCCCCGTCACCGAGCAGATCTGTTCCCACATGACCAACGATATATGCGATCCCAGACACGCATTCCAGCGCCCAAGGCTCTTGTCCGCTTGACGTACAGTCTCTTCCTGTACCGTCCTCTAAAGCCTAGTGAGTAAATGTTTCTTGGTGGCCACTGTTATCACCAGTTGTAGTGACTTGGAGACTGCTGGTTCCTCTGGAAAGTTGGGGTAGTGGTCCCTCATTGCTCTGCGCAGCCTAGAACACGTATAATTGAAGAGTGGTGTGGTGTGGTGTGGTGTTAGTAATATAACTAAGATCTTCTCCAGAAATGTATGTCCCATCCTTATATAGGTCACCAAGCACAGAAATGCCTGCCTCTTTGAGTGCAAGTATCGAACCCCGCTCGTGTGCTACCGAGATAGCACTGTGTCCTTCTATAGCTAGGTTTGGAGCATACAAGGGGAGTCTGTCTGTCCGCCTGCCAATTTCTTGCCATGCCGATATCGTGGCATCAATGGTATTGATCTCAATCTTAGGTGTCAGTCTACGAGTATGCGTGATGATGCCCCGTAGGGGCACGTCTCCAGCGCCCCCCTCTTCAACCGCCACATGAGGAATAAATCCATGCGGACGGAACCAGAAAAACGCATATTGGGCCGTACCACATAAATAGTACACAAATAAATCTGGAGCGCAGAAGCCGCCTTTCTCGAACGGAAGAGTAAGTGTGGCCCAGATATTTCTCGGAGGTTTCGCACCCCACACCAAACGAAGCAGCTGTGTCTGCACGGTCGCAAACAATTGTTTGTTCAGGCGAAGGGGGATGTTGCAAAATAAATATAGGAACTTAGGAAGTACCACCATTATGATCACTGCGATCCGATCCGCCAGTGACAGGGGTAGTCTCGCCCACCGATCAACCTGCCGTACGAGTTTGGTATAGGCCCGCCCGTAATTCTCCCGTATCACAGTCGCGGGATCGCGATGGATCCAGTCGCCCAGATACTTTACTGGATCTTCCGTCCACAGTAGGGGGTACTCCAACGGCGGCTCCTTGGTGATCAGTGTGAGGGGAACTATGACAGATTTCTCCCAGTTGATGGTCAGTCCGGAGAAGAGACCAAACCGGATGTATTCGCGAATGACCTGTGACAGATATAGTTGTGGCTCACGTACATATAGAACCATGTCATCTGCGTATGCAGATATGCCCACTGGTCTATTATTAAAATTCAAAGCAGCAGCTCTGTGCGCCTGTCGAATTCTGCATGCTAGGGGCTCCAGTACAATAGCAAAGAGGAAAGGGGACAGGGGACATCCCTGCCTAGTGCCTCGCTGAATATTCAGCGGTTCCGAGGTGTGGCCGCCGACCCTCACCCTCGCTGAAGCATCTGTGTAGAGGATTTGTATCCAGCGGACAAAGACAGGGGGGGAAGCCCATTCTGTATAGAATAGCTATCATATATTTCCATTCGATCGAATCAAATGCCTTGGCCGCGTCCAGTAGCACCGCCACAGCGGGCAGATCCGGGTTGAGAACATGGAACATGGCAAATATTGTTCGGAGGTTAAAGCCAGATTGGTCTGGCAGCACCAGCATGGATATTAGGGGATGTCTTTTAGTGGCTAGAACCTTAGCTAGTATCTTGGCATCGATATTTATCAAGGATAACGGGCGATAGGATTCGCACCTAGTGGGGATTTTGTCTTTCTTTAACAAGGTGATAATAAGCGCCTGTCTCAGACAACATCGTGTGCCTCCGCGTACATGGCTAGAATATGGGGCGTAAGCAAGTCCACGTAGCGCTTGTAGAATTCTGCCGATAGCCCATCAGGTCCCGGAGCTTTTTTATTCGGCAATGAAAGGATGGCCTCCTTGACATCTGCCTCGTCAATGGGGAGGCTAAGAAATGTTCTATGGACGTCGGATAGCCAGGCGCATGCCGTGTCAGCCAAGTAGTCGTTCAGCGCGGTTTCAGACACCCCGGGAAGCATAAAGCTGTTCATAAAACGTGTGGAATTGGCCTCACGTAGGCTCTTGCCACAAATCTCTTAGATATATATTTCATCTCTGATTTCGCTAGAGACTGGTGCTCCTCAACGGATTCCCTGATGTGTGCCAGTGTGTCGGGTGTGGTCAGCGCATCATAAGAAGCCTCTAGTTCCCGCAGTTTATCCTCAGTGCGACGCAATTGTTCCCTCAGGTCCCGTAGGATGCCCGCTGAGGTGCCTATACAAACCCCCCGTATGGTGACTTTGAATGCTTCCCATAAGGTAGCTGCACTGTCGACCGTACCCTCATTCAGATCGAAATATTGGACTATGGCTTTCTGAATAGTATCCTCATATATGGGGTCCAGAAGGGACTCTGCTCGGAAACGCCAGTTGAAGGGGCGACTTATGTTTTGTGGCACCGTGATCTGTAACATGACCGGATTGTGGTCAGATAGGGTCCTAGGGAGCGTGTGAACCTCTGTTGCCCAGCCATTAACTACCCCATCTAACAACCAATAGTCCAGCCGGGACCACTTATTATGAGCTGGAGTTATATGTGTGCCTTCCATGACCCCCGTATGTCTTAGGCGCCAAGCGTCGATCAAGCCCATCTTCCATAAAATCCCAGACACGTTGAGCAGTTTTTACCATACGGCTGCAAGCTAGGGCGGATTTATCCAGCTGTGAGTCTAGATGTGTATTCAGGTCCCCCCGAATCAATAATGCTGATTCCGGCCAGGTTCGCATCAAATGAAGCAAACACATTTTGCTGGCTCATCAACCACCGGACCATACACATTAGCAATTGTCACCATCACCCTACCCAGTTTGCCTCTCACTACTGCCCAGCGACCCTCTCCGTCTACAGAGGAGTCAATTGGATGAAATGGCGTCCACTTTTTTTACGAGGATCAAAACCCCCCTGGCGCAATTAGAGTAAGAGGAGGCTAGACGATAGGTAGCCCACAGCCTCACTATAGGTCCCTCAGTGTGTTTCGTTAAGTGGGTCTCTTGCAATAATGCAATGTGCACCCCGTGTCTATCCAGTTGTGCGAGCACCTGTCTGTGTTTTTTAGGCGTATTCAAGCCCCTCACATTCCAGGTGACACATTTATATTTAACACCCACCATCAATAAGGACTCCCGTTAGTCTCGAGCCAGCGCCATTCCACATCAGCATGTTCAATAGCTCCCTCGCACCGTATTAAAAAAAATTAGCAGAATTCCAAACCTGGTACCAAGCAGAAAGTAGGCTCAGGCCCCATCCCCCCTCCCACTTTGGCAACCCCAACCCACCAAACACACACATCACCCGCCCCTCCCCCCCCAATAACAACAACGACAACCATTGTGATTTTTGGGTCATGCCCAGTGGGGCTGTGGAGGCAACTTACACTCCCGGCACTAGGCAGGAGTGGGCCACCGCATCCGATATGGCACATCCTCCCCTTAAGCCAGCCCATGAGTGTCAACACAGATATCAGTCAGTGAACAGCCAATATGCATATAACTCAATCTAGGGAGAACAGTAATAAGGCCCTCCCTGTCTTCTACAAGAGTGCAGATCTAACAACATAGGCAGGGGATCTCGGGCGTGGTAACTATCATCTAGGCACTCACCCAGGTGTCCCGCCAAGCCCTTCGCCTCCCCCAAGGCCCTCAACAATGAACAATACGTTATTCTATGCATTCGGCAGCCCTTGTATACATGCACCATAAACAGTTTTAGTACTCAGTCTTCGACATCAGAAGTGACACCAGAAGATCTACGCCGTTTTTGCAGAGTCTTAGCATATGCCATCGCCTGTTTCGGTGTCGCAAAGATTTTCCCTCCCTCAAACTCTCCGATGCGCAGTATCGCTGGATACAGCATTGCATATGGGATCTCCTCCTGCTGAAGCAGCCGCTTCACATTTTGAAATACCTTCCGCGCTGCCTGAACCTGCGCGGTAAAGTCCGGGTAGAAGGAGAGTGGGTTGTTTTGATATGTGACTTTACCCTTTTTCCTAGTGATGCGTAGCACAGTGTCTCTATCCCTATAGTTCAACAGGCGCGCAATTATAGGTCGCGGCGGTGTGCCAGGAGGTGGTCGAGTCGCCAGTGAACGATGGGCCCTCTCGACTGTAAACATAGGGGACAGTTCATCTACTCAACATATCTCGCGCAGCATGGTCTCTACATAGTCCTCCAGACGCCCCACGTCTGTCGACTCTGGCAGGCCTAGTACGCGAATATTATTGCGCCTCGACCGCGCTTCGATATCCTCATTCTTCAATTGAATGACCGCCAAGAGTTTAGTGAAGTCCGACGTCTTTTCCGCAACCTGTTGGAGTCCATTTTCAGCGTCAGAAATCCTCTGCTCCGCCTCTCCTATCCGCGCAGCCTGCTTGTCGAGCTTGGCGGAGAACTGGTCCATGTGACCTTTGAGGGCCTCAATCTTCCCATCTATCGCCTGAAGGCTGGAGTGTATCGCAGCAAGCGCTTTTTCCAGGGAGGAGGGGCTCTGTGATGCATTGTCCTGATCAGTGTCTGACGCTTCAGTCTGGGCCGGCTTGCCACCCTTACGAAGCTCAAATGTTAATTTAGGCTGCGATTTATCCGGTTTACCCAAGTTGCAGGCACAAAGTGACAAGTTGGACGAACAACCAGACAGGTCGCGCTCCCTACTTCCCTTGTAGGGTGTGCTGCCGTTCCCTTGATATCTTGGCGAGGCTCAGCAGTTAGGGCAGTTTATCTCCAACTGCGCGCTCTGTAGCTCACGCTGTCTCCTGGCTCTCCCACCAGTCAATAAGGGCCTAAGTCAGTGGTGCACCAGTCACCTCCAGTCGAGTGTGGGGGCGAAGTAAGATGTATGCCCACGTGGCGCGCGGTCAAATCTAGCCATCGTGCCCAATCATGCATCCACCGGTGATCCCCAACGTGAATGACAGTTTATTAAGGTGCCATTACCGACTCGTAGTGTAGAAGCAGAGTGACACAGCATGCCGATGGCCCCACAGTGATGTACCCTCCTCACAGTGTGCACCAACAGTTCGTGCCCATCGGCTCCCACGTAGGGGTGCGCAATGCTAACGCGCAGTCAGCTCCAAGGTAGAAGGTATGTCAGCCTCAAAGAAAGGGCGCAGTGCCACGTACCTGCAGTCTGCCTGAATCAGGGCTCCCTGCACCGGCCTCCTTTGTCCCAAGGTCTCAGGGGAGAGGGTGCTCCATGCGCCCATATAGTTCTTGCTGCCTCGACCTATCCCGCAATTCCAGTCTTTCAGTGGCGGTGAAGTCATGTAAAAAACAATCTGTGTGCTCTACTGTAACCGGCAATTGAAATCTGGATGCTGCACGTTGCATCAAGTTATGAAAACCCCTGATGTCCTCAGGGGGAGAATCTGAAGGCTGAGGAACGGGTGGAGAAGGCATTGGTATGACAATCATCCCAAGGATCCACGCTAGTAGCTTTGTCAGGTAACTCTCCCTCTTCAATCTATTCCTCTGAGGAGGAAGTATCATGGTGTACTTGTCCCAATGAACCAGAAGGGTGAGAGGGCGAAGCAGGAACCTCTGTCTGAGGTAACGAATCCGGCACCTCCATTGGTGGAGGTGGATTGTCTGAACAAGCCTGTTGTGGGGAAAAACTTTGACTGTAATCCGCCAGCATGGCTTGGAGATCCTGAATGATCATAGGAGGAAGATGACTCATCTCTCTATGCCCCACTCCCTTCTGTGAGGTCTATGATATGGTGTAGTAAGACCTTCCTGATAATAGTGTTCCTGGTACTCCTCATCATCTTCTTCTTCTTGGTACTTTATGTTAAGCTCAGAGGGGTGGCGGGCTATGCCAAATGGTCGCTCGTCATAAACTTCATCTTCAATGTAAGTTTCCAAGATATGAGATGGCAAGAGAGGAGATATCTCACTGTAATCCTGCCTTTGATAAGTCTTCAGTTGAAAATGTGTATACGATACGGGCGTCGATTGTGAAGGTAAAAGTAACACTGCTGACGGCTGAAAGACTAGTGGAATCGTCGTTGAAGAGCTCTTTGTCGATGGGCTCTTTGTCGTCAACGGGATTAGCGTTGACGGGCTCTTCGTCGACGGGCTCGTCGACAAAGATCCCGTTGACGAGCTCGTCGTCGACGGGGTCATCACTGAAGTAGCGGTCGACGGAACAGTCCTCAACGACATCGTCGACGAGGTTGACTTTAAAGATAGAAATACCTTCGTCGTCGATAAAACCTTAGTCGACGAGCTCGACGCCAACAAGGTCGTTGATGGAGACTTTGAAGATGAACTCTTCGTCGACGAGTCTTTAAGAACAGGTTTCTTAGACGTGACAGAGATCTTGGTTGACACAATAGGTGAAGAGATGGCCATTGTCGAGACAGTAGCTGTTCAGAAGGGGGCAGCAGAAGTCACAGAAATCGTTGATGATGGAACCAGTGTAAGAGTTTTAACCTGGGGTTTATCCACGGTTTTAGAGGTCGATGGTCTCTTAGATTCCTCAGAGGGTGAAGACCGCGTTGACCAAGAGGAAAGTTTAGGTGACCTCTGTGAATGGTCAGAAACATCATGGGAAGCCTTGTGAGGTTTTCCTACCTCACTGGAAGAGATGTCATGCGATCTAGCTCTTTTACTTGAGGTTGAGGCCTTGTCATCCTCCTCAGCCGAGGAAGATTTTAGCCATAAAAGTAACCTTGCCTCCCTATCCTAAGAGTATTAGTAGGGAAGGTACAGCAAATTCTACAATCCTTAGCAACATGCTTTGGATGAAGGCAGTAGATGCAGTCTTTAATCTGGTCATCCACATGGACCCTCTTCTTCTCTCAGGTCCTGCAGGCCCTAAAAAGAGCCTTCTTATTAGACATCCTGAAGAAATGAAGTGAAGAACTGAGTAGGCACTTAAGGAGACTCCCTTCCACACGACGTGCGGTGAAAATCTGAGGAGAACTGCCTCTGCTGGGAAGGTTCTAGAGGGTGCTGGTAGCCGATTGATTTTTTTGTATATACAGGGAGTTAGGTCCTGGAACGTACGGACAGCTGGACCATATATACATTTTTAAGAAAAATACTGCTGCCCATACATATAGTTTGTAAAGACTCCTTGTTTAGAGTAACAAATCACCTTTTAATTGAAGATTTGTTTGGTATTATTTATTTATACCTTTTGAATCATTTGTTTTAAGTTAGAACATATTTCATACGAAAAGACATACCATGTACAAACACTTATTCAAACAAAGAAACATACTACAAATCACTATACTTGATTACCACAAAATTACATAAAACACAAATCTAAACATTTCATCTGTACATTTGCACAATATCTGCATTTATCAATTTCAATTAGCAAAGTGTCCGCATTTATGATACAATTCAATTCCAATCAAGGAATGAAAAAAGAAAGAAAAAATCAAGAAAAAATCAAATGGAGAAGAGATGAATCTGTAACATGCACAATATCAATCAGATTGAAAGACTTAATCAATGTTTCAGTCATTAGACAATGCTTGTCTCCATTTGGCCGACGCGTTTTGAACTCGCTATCTTAGTTTGCGAGTTCTCATCAGGGCTGTGTGATTTTTCCTTACAAAAATCGTCGCCGTTTGTAGGGGTTCAATTATATTATATCGTCCCTGTCGTGGTTTCTTAATCCGATTGCGGTCGGACTCCGGAATGATTATGGGGAGGTTTTATTAGGTGCCCGCCAGTCCCAGTTGTGATCCTGTGCTCCGGAGAACGAATATTTACTGCGCGGTGCTGCTTCAAGCAGAAACGACTCGAACAAAATTCAGAGCGGTACAAGTCCCGTTGTCCTTAGTTTTAGGGCTGCACTTCCCACTCTTGGCGACATATCATCATTGCGCAATGTACTGTTCGGAGGAAGGTGTAGTTGTGACCTGCCTATTGACCAGAAGGTTGAGTGAAACAGAAAGAGACACCAGGCTCTGAGGAAGAAAAAAATAAGAGAGGAGATTGATGGGGGCAAGGGGAGGAACCAATTTAAGAAAGTAAATACAAGCGATCTCGCTAAAATCCGGGAGAAGGGCCTCGAGGAGGTGATAAGGGGTAAGCTGAGCAGTGGGGCTCACGTGCAACAGGAGCCCTTCACACCATTATATGTGGAACGGGCAGAAGGATTTAAGTGACCTATTTCAGGTGGCACAAGTGAATAACTGGGTTAGCGCTTCCTGGTAAAGCTTTGCTCTTCTAAATAAGTGAGGAAGTGGGACACTAGACGCATAGAGAGGGCCCTACACAACTGTCACGGCGGTATCCATCAAGTCCGGAAAAGGGCACTTACATGCATTTTGACGTGAATTATCCGGTTTCGTAGGTAAAGGTCAATGCATCGTCACTCGGGACCGGCCCGAATCATATCAGTTACGTTGGGATACAACCCTAATTTGTGCAGCACCAGCAGAATTCCATAGTCAAGGGTGGACTACCCAGTAGTCGAGGGTGGTACCTACTGATTAGGGGCACCAGGCCAGCCAAGCAAAGACACATAAATGTAGCACAGTGTACCCATTCAAATATATCATCAACCAACCATACCATTTTAAACAGGTTCACAAGCCACGCCCTCCTTACATTAAAAATAACATTAATGAAATTACAATGAGATGACATACAGCAAATGAATGTGTCAACCAGTATATTTGCAAGAACATGTAACCAACTAACGGATTAGAACAAATTCCGTTCACTTTTCCCCATGGTCTTCATACTGCATAAGAATTTAAGTTACGAGAGCTGCAAGGAATATTCTAAACCAAATTGAGCTTCGAATCACCCTTAAGACATGACAGTGCCAGCGGTGTGAGGCAGTAGGTTGCACTCAGGAGCGGGACAAGTCTCAAATTATCAGATGACAACTCAGATTTAGGTTCGAGATTAAGGGTCTAGGATGTATTATGGAGCGTATACTTCTTAAATATTAGCAGCCTGGCTATCTTATTGCCATCTCTATGAACTCTCAAGACTCTCTTTCACATAGGACTTTTAGTGTACATGAGTGACGAGTGGTATTGTAAGTTCAGGCCTTAGATCAACCTAATGCATGAGAGCTAACTTTCAGACAGAACAAGCCGCCTAATACTCCAGCTCCAGGCAGAAGGAAGTGGTGAAGAAAGACTTTGTTATCAAGATCAAGCAGGCTTATCCTAGCTGTCATCCATGCAGGATTCAAAGGTGTTATTCAGGAAAGTTTCCAACACTGGTGGATCCGAAAATATATGGGTTTGACCTTTGAAATTGATCATGAGCTTGGATGGTGCCAAGAAACCTTTCCTCCTGTTGACAGTATCCATAGCAAAGTCTTGGGAACTAGCAATTCTGAAGCCTTACTACTGGAAGGACTTGATTTTTCTCATGTGTGAGAGAATGGGTTCAGTATGTTGATGTTGGAGAGGTTTGAAAACGAGCATACGGGGAGGAGCAGTAGTCTTTGGTTTATGGGTGAGAATCCTGTGTGCACGCTCTAATTTTTAGGGTGCATCAAAAATTATTTGAGTACTGGCGGGAGCCAGTTTTCCAGAAATGCAATCACTGAAGGGTCCAAAGTCTCAGTCCCTTAAGCTAATCTGAAAATTCTCAGGTTGCTCCTTCTTTTATGACCATTCAAGTCTGTAATTTAATTTTTGAGCAAGGTTATCACAGAGTCAGTTTTGGTTAGATGTTTGTGTTGCGCAGTGATGCGCCCTCCGCCAGCCCAATCCTGCCCTCCGCATTTCAAATCCTGAGACTGAGGTCTTTAAGGTCCTTCCTGATCCCCGAGACCACGATCCGTAATAGATCAGTATTTGTTTTGGTATTTTGAGTATTATAATGTACGTCATTCAGTTTTTTCAAGATAGCTTTGATCATAGTAGAGTTGCTCTGCTTTTCTTTAATTAGGGAGTCTGGAAATAGGGGCTCTTGTTTCGATCTAGAGATTGCCTTTCCCTTCTTTCCCCTATTTTTCTTTGCGGTTCATTGAGTGAACCATTTTGACAGTGCACTTCTGTCAGTTGCAGGTCTAACCCCTCCAACAGGTTGGGCCAAGATTGAGCTTGTAATCACAGAGGTTACTATAAGGTTGTACTGTTGGATTACTAAACAGAGGTTATGGAGTCCGAGCCACTAAGCAGGAACTACTATGTTCGTAGGGTGTCGTCAACGTGATGAAATTGGGACAAGAAAGGCCATGGGGTGGGGGTGCAGCTTCCAATAGCCAATGAGCTGCGGGTATTAGTTTAAACTAGCCTGTCAAATGCTCCCCATGCCAGCCAGTAGATAGAGTGGGGGGGGGGGGAGGCGGGGGCGGGCGAAGAAAAACCAGATGGGACCAAAAGAGAATCACTTGGTCACGGGACTGTTGAAAATTAGTACGTTTTGGTGAACATTATCTGCGCCATCTTGCCTCTTCCCCTGATGCCACACTTTTGTCGTGCGCGCCCGCCATTTTGTTAGATGCCCCGATCAGAACGAACCCTTTTTCATGCCGCTGGCCCCTGACATAGCCCTTCGCCTTCACTAAGCCTGCACGCTGACCACCCCCTGCTTGCACCTGCCTTGAGTCATAAACCCCTCTTCGGCGCTGCTCTGCCCCAGGCCCTCATCCTGTTCCCAGCGCGACACCTCCCTGCTTCCCTTTCATGATCTCCGGCCCTTAGATGCAAACCCCTTTTTCCCCGTGTACCCGTTTTGTCTTCCCCGTTCCCAGGCCGACACCCAGCGCTGCCGATACCATCCCTTGCCCCTCCCCGTACAATAGAAAGCTTCCCCCATCAAAGGATCCCCGGGTTGATCAAAGCCCCCACTCCATGAGATCCGATCGAACCCCCTACATTCCGTGAATCGGCGGAATATCCAGCTGCGTGATACTCATCGCCTGTTGTGACTAGGGTGGGGACTTCAACTGTAAATGTGTGTGGGAACGGGCCCAAAGGGGATTTCCGGGAATGTCTTTTTCATACATCAAAGCTTTAACATGAATGTGTAATGTACAATAAAGTCATAAACTTGTGTATAAGAGGCCAGGCCTCAGGGATGCAGTTAGAGCACCTCAGAACGATACCTTCTGTCCGTTTCGTTGTGTTCTCCTCCGGAGAGAATAAAAAAACCTTGTTCCCTGCTTTCCAGTCTCCAGCGCCTGCCTCTTCATTTGATTAAATAACTAGAGGGTCACAGAGGCAATACCGCCGGGCAAATATCGATTGTCCCCGACCCGACTCAGGTTTTTACAGGCCTAGCACTCCTCGTGAACGCGGGAGCCGGCACTGAGTGCTGGTCCGATGGGTGATGTGATGCTTCACAAGGAGTTGTCGGTGTTAGTACAATCCTCAAGATTGATCACTGGGTTAAAAAAATCTGCGCCGCATGTATATAGTGCAGTACACATTATTAGTTTGGGCCAATGGCAACCCCCCCAAGCCGTCCACCCCCACCTCTGCAACTAATTAGTGCTTCCAACTCTGCCAGCAGGTCCCAGTTAAGAGCATTCGTACACTTCAGTTTGTCGTGGCACCACCATTTTGGCTCCAGGGTTGCACAGTCAGCGAGTTGCGGAGTAAGACCCAGTCGCAGATGGATGTGCTCGCTTGCCTCATGTGTTCTTTGGGGGCAGGAGTGCTGGTTCCATTCATAGCTAATCAGGTCGTTTCGAGCTTAGCGCGGTGTGGAGGGCTCACAGGAGTTCAAGGATGAGCCGCCATCTTGCGCATATGCCAAGCCACGCCTAAGTATCTTGCAGATTTACCAATCTCTACTTATAAATGCCCCAGACTGATTCACTAAAGCTACACAATGGACTACCCGATTCAGAGCTATGTGGTTCTGTACAGCTGCAGGAAGACTATGTTGCTTGCTTGGTTGCACTGTGAAATCAATAAGAAGTTTGTAGAAATGTAAAAAGTCACCTTCAGGGCGGATTGCAAGATACAGATTCAGAGAATCAGGAACTGTAGATATTTATGCACGCCTGAACTTAGTACTGTAGAAAATCAGCTATGGATTTACCATATTACTGGGTTTAGGTTCAAGGGTGTGAAAGAGTGTATGACAGGAGAAGAGACTATTCCAAATGCTTTGAACACCTACAATCTCATAGTCCTTTTTTACATGACATGTTTCTATCCTTGAAACATTTTTGCAAAAGGCGAAGTTGGGTTTTTTCTCCCCAGAGTTTAAAGGAAAGGAAACACCCCAAACGTTTCACAGAGGTGTGCGGGAAGTCATCTGTTCCCCGACAAAAAAAAATTCCTCATGGAGAGGAAACAATATTTGCTGAGGAAAGACACATATTCTGCACTGACTTTTGTGGATTGTCCACTTGGCGGGCAAACCTAAAGTGTATGTTCTAAGGATGAGAAATAGATATGTAAATCTATTAAGTACTTAGCTTAAATAGGTATTCATTGGGACTTTTATGAATACTCAGAAAGTCAGAAATATATCAAATAATTGGCATATGTCTCTGATTCATAAATTCTGGACTTTCTACTGAATGTTTGTTAGTCGGGTCTGTACTCTTGAGAAAAAAATTAAAATACACTAGTTATAATCTCCATGCCTCCTACCGGTCAGTAAGACAAAGCCTGAAGGAGAATCAGTTTGTAGTGGTCGCCCAATATATGTCTCCTTATTTACTTTCTTGCCCTGCTAATAGGACATAATACAGTGGCTTTTTGATAACACATATGCACGTAGTAATATTTACCTTTAAAATCTGACTCCGACAGAACCATATAAACAACTCCAGGATCCAGGCCAGAAAACATCTCTAACATGCTACTAAGAAGATCCTCTTCCCTGGTACCGCTTGTGTCTTGATACATGACTAACGAATCAGTAGGCCAGAGAAAACACTTCCCGGGACAGGCACTGAAAGTTGCAAGCTTTTGGGAGCTCAAGGGCTTCAAAGTTGGACTAAAAGAGGCTGGTTTACGTTCCCTCGGCATGTCACATTATATAAAACACGTGCTGTGATTGAGGTTTCATGCTGGTTCCATGGTGCTGACCATCTAAAAGAAAAAAAAAGATATTTTTTATTATTAGGTTTGTGCAGGAATCAAGAAACAACTTGGATGTGTTCAATTTTGTGCAAACTATACCACATGACTACCACTGCAAGAAATACATTATTTATCAAATGCAATCTTAACCCTTTAATATTTAATGTATGTTTTATATATTAGAAAACATTTTTAGCCATAGACTATGTTTCTTATACATACAGGCACCCTTTATTTCATGGAAGCATGCACTTTATGCTTCAATTGTCCCCAGAAAGTTCACAATTCACTCCAGACAACCCGCTCTGCATTAACAGCACAACATAGGAGATCCTACTCAATGGCTTTGAAAACCTGAGATTCTTATTGCTCATTCCTCATTTCCAGGATAATCCTCTCATCCCTGCTAACTTCATGAGGAATGTGGATGCCATCTTCAACACTGATATATCATATCGTTTCACTCCCAGGTTAAACACCTAACACATATTTTTATACCTCAATTGCACCTTATGAATACTCCCATTACTTGAAACATAAGTTTATATGTAGAAAAGTGCCCCATTTTGCATGGTTATTTTGCCTGACATCTGATGCAACCTGACTTGATGTGCCCTGGGTCCCTATCAATTAGGTTCCCAGGGCCCGTGTTCTTTTCGAAGACTGTACCTTTGTACCCAGAATAGGCACATCTCTGGCCACAGGTAAGCCCCTTGTAAAAGGTACCAAGGGTACCAAGGGCACTGTGACCAGGGAAGCACTCTAAGGACAGCCGTACCTATTGTGCCACCCTTACAGGCTATTTACCCTAACACACACACTGCTGTTGCAGGCTTTGTGTTTTGGTGCAGGGAATAGTGAAGAGTCAAAATGGCACACATCCCGGTGTGATGTGCCTGCAACCCACTGACTGAGGCCTAAGTAAGTCACTCCTCTAGCAGGGTGCAGTAGCCCTAAAGTGAGGACAGAGTGGCATGAGCCTTGTGCCCCTGCAGTGTCTAAGCCCATTCTTAGACATTGTAAGTGTAGTAAAGTCATAAAGAGTATATGGTCTGGGAGTTGGTCATTACCAACTCCACAGCTTCATAATGGCTTCACTAAGAACTGGGTAGTTTGGCAGCAAACCTCTTAGCACATTAATCCCACACTGATGCCAGTGTTGGGTTTAATGTAAAATGCACTCAGATGGGATCTAAGAGATGCCCTAGAAAATCGACCACCCCCGGTGCCTGCCATTTTCCACCACCAGACAGTTTTCTGGGTCCAGAAACAAAGCCCATCCTGGGCAGAGGTGTCATGCCTCCCCCCCCAGGATGGGTTGGCTCCACGAAAGGGGAAGCTTCAAAGGTCTTCCAACTTTGGTAGCTGTCCCTGAATTTCGCTGTCCCCAGCTACTGGCTCCAACCGGTACTGGTCCCTACTTGGGCAGGAGAATTGGTGGGAAAACCAAGCTAGCAAGAGAGGTGTGCCCCCCTTTACCAAGCCCACCTCTCAGGAGGGTGAGGCGAGGTGAAGCACACATCTCAGTCCCCTCCATCTTGAAGATGGGGAGACTCAGCCAATTAAGGAGAGGATCATTCTTCCTCTCACTGGAGGCTGGCATAATAGGGAGTGTACCCACCCCAAGGAAGGGATCCATTTGTCCCGACCTGCACACCCCTTTAACACCCGTAAATTGAGTATTTAGGGGCAACACGGAACCTTGCCTCCTCAGATTAGAGGAAGAAAGAAGATGGACAGAAGAGCCGTGCTGACCAAGGAAGAAGAGGACACCAACTGCTTTGGCTCCAACCCTACCGGCCTGTCCCGTCTATGACCTATCAACAGCAAGAACCCCAGCAAGTCCAGAAGCCAGAAACCCCCAGAGCCCGGAGGAGCTGCCCTGCAATCATCTAATAGACTCCGTCTACCTTGAGCACCGGATTTGCTCAAGCAAAGACTCAACCCCAGAATCCAGATTCCGGTGACTCAGTGATTCTGCACCACTTTGCACCAAACGCCCACAGCCCGAGTTCGAGTGGCCCAAAACCACAAGGAGGTCTCCCCAGCAATCCTGACCTGGGACCTGGTGATCCCCGATCTCCCTTAAGCTTCGAGAAGACACCTGCAGCTTCAACCTGAAGGGTCCCCCCGACCGCGACCAGAGCTGGTAAGAAAACCAGATGCCAGAAGATACCCCTACACCAGACGCCCCACGGCTTTAGGTGTCCCAACTGATGGTGTCCAGGCATTCCCCAAAAACCCAACTTACCTTTCCAGCCCATGGTAACCTTCAGGAAGTCTTCCCGCCCGAGCCTGCAGCAACTTTGCAGAACCAGAGGTCTCCAGTGAATAGGACAGGGTTCCAGTTGCACACCTGGCCGCCCCAGTGCAGCTGGAGTTGGAATAGTAAATTCTACTATTCCAACTTCCAGCGCCCCCCCTCCGCAAGTCGTTGTTCCGACTTGCGGAGTAATGGTATGCGGAATCACAATACGGTCGTTGTAACAACCGCGTTGTGATTCCCTATGGGGAAAAAGAATGCGACATTTCAACGTATATTCTAAAAATTCATCATAAACCCAAGTGTAAAAAGAATGCAAACATTCATTCTATCATAACATCAAAATCATCTATATGAATACAATAAAACATGATAAGCCATCCTGCTGTATCTTAAGGGCCCAACTGCTTTCTCTTTTTCAGGCATGCCCAGAGAAATGAGGCTAGAGAAAAACAGAAATAAGGGTTCTGCAAGGATTTGAGGAAGAACAGAGCTACAGAGCAACATTTAAAATTATGACTCACGCAAATTGGTACAATAAATTTGTGTCGTTCTTGACAATAAAAAACACTAAAAAACAAAACGTGGAGATCATTTTGTGGGGACTTGTTGCCACAAGGACATACTGGGAGATCAGAATGTTTGTATTGCTTCCCTGGAAATCCTATCATCAAGGGGATTATATTTAAGCGATATCTCAGTAAAATGTATTTGTGGTGTGAAAGTGTGACATCAGTCAAATACAGAAACTTCCCTCCATCAACACTGGTGTTAGTTCTGTTAGTCTGGGTGTGGGACATTTTTTCGTTTCTCAGATATTGTGCCCTCAAAATGAATAGCTCAACCAATTTTTGTTCCGATATGGACTTACAAGTAGAGGGATCTTTAAAAAGGCGGCTTAAACCAAAGGCATATAATTCCGACTCCACATACTGTAGCCACTTAACCCTACTGTAATTATCTGACTTTAGAATGAGTGTTATCAGGTTTTGCGTGAGGGGAACCGTCATCATGCGCCAGATAGGGCCAAAGTAGGAGTGGTGCCATTTTAATCGTATCAATACAATAATGTAGGGTAAAGCCAATTCCATATGTAAAACATAGCTTGAATACGACTGTGGAACGGAAGTAAAAGACATAAAAAAATTGTTCTCTATGGACTGCAGAGTATAACAGCGAGCCATCCCCCATATCGCTGGATTATATACTGCCGCGACCTAGTTTTAGCATGGTAAATTTTTTTCATTGGGATCGGAGGTTTGACTCCCAGCCTTTTAGAGAATGTTTTCAGTGCCATAAGGCTTCTCTGCATGCCCAATGCTCTTCCCTTTAGTAATTTAGACCATGGTTGGTTTCTATCGAAAAGGACTCCTAAATAGGGGGAACGAGTCCGCCACCTCGATCTTACCGGAGTCCATAAAAAAAGAAGGATGTCTGCCATGTCTCCCCCCCTCCACAATGATAATAAAATATTTGCTCTGATTGACCTTTAATTTTAATGATTCCATGAAAGCGGCGTAGGCAGATATAAGATACTGGAGCCCCCTTCCAGTTCTCGCCATCAATACAGCGTCATCCGCATACCCTAGCATTGGTAACTGCTGATGGTTAGCATGCACAGGGACATCCAAGGCTGCGTCCTCAAAATATTTTCCCACACCATTGGTATAGATGGAAAATAAAAAGGGTGCCAAGACACAGCCTTGTCTTACCCCTCTCAAGATTTTAAATGAGCGGGTACACTCCCCGTTCCTCCCATAGTGGACTGAGGAGGCGGCGTCCGGATACAACTGCCTGATGAAGTCAACCAATTCCTGATCTATTCCCATCTCCTCCATTATCTGCCAGAGTCTAGGGGGGACACGCAGTCGAAAGCTGCGGATAAGTCCATAAAAGCAAGATAGATCTTCCGACCCTTGGCTCTGACATATTAACCATGATCAATGACAGATTCAGGCATTGGTCTATTGTTCCTTTTCCCTCTTGGAATCCATATTGGGACTCCATTAAGATGTTTTTACTCCTCGCCCATGCCTCTAAACTCGTTAAAAGTAGGCGCCCCATAAGTTTGGCCATCGTATCGATCAGCAAGATCGTCGATAATTTTTGGGGTTATTTGTCTCCCTTTTTATGTATGGGGACAATAATACTTGTTTCAAGGACTTGGAGGGCCCACTATTGCGAGTTTATTAAAAACATTAGGTAAAAAGGGAACCCATATATCCATGTTCTCAAATAAGAAATCGATTGGGACACCATCAGGCTCCCGGGCTTTCCCACTACTGCATTCCTCAATCCCGTTCCTGACTTCATTATAGTTGAATGAGAGATAAATCTCAGGGGTAATAGTTACTGATAATAATACATAATCAGTTGGTGAGAAAATGCCTTTGAGATGAGCCACCCAGTCCTCCTCCCTCACATTAATATCAAGGCCTGGTTCATTTGGAGTATTAAAATGTGGGCCATTTATTATTCCCCACAACTCCTTTGAGTTGTCGGAGGCCGAGGCCTGCTCTAAATTTGCCCAGATTTCTATTTTTAGTTGCTTTCCTCACCGCTTTATGTTCCCTTCGAAGAATAGAAATTTCTGGAATGTTTCTAGGGTTGACCCCTAAAGCTTTAGTAAGCACTTTCTTTTTTTGGGGCACAAATGGAGTCAAACCAGCCCTTCCTACTTTTCAGCTTGTTGGTGCTGTTCTTGACAAGTGACGTCCTTATACATTCTAAAAAGTCTACAAAGAAAGATACCACCGAATGGGGGTCATTGTCAGGATCTACACAATTACTGATGGTGGGAAGGGCACTCCTGATAATTTTTGGTATGACCTTCTTTTTATCAATTTTTGGCCACTTCAGTTGGTATCCGTTTCGCCTTGCTAATATTGGTTTACCAATTATCTGAGGGTTTGTCGCAGACTTCTGGATACATTTAATTTCCCACATTAAAACTACATGATCACTAAAGATATTGAATTCGGTAGTTACTTTGCTACATCTGACATTTAAGGAATTTGAAACCAATATAAAGCCAATAGTCAATTCCTGGTGATCACTACGAAATGTTGCAATGGGGTATCATTACTAGAGGCTAAGTTGTTGACCATAACCATATTTCTTATTGACATCAAGGTATTGAGAGAGTTTCCGTAAGTATTATGCAAAAAGTGATGGACAGGATAGCCCCTCATATCCCCCACACCACAAACCCTTCCTAAATTGTGTTTGCACAGATGTAGATTAAAGTCTCCCAGTATGTTATGGGCCGCCTTTTTTAAATAAAAATAGTTGCCTTGTCATCCAAGATTTTGTACCTATTTAAGCCAAAATTATTATTATAGAAATGTATTAAAAGCCATTTATCTTGGTTCATAAACTCTAAGAAAATGAGATGAAAATTTGAAGAAGTTCCTTCCAACATCTTTACTTTTACTGATAGCGTGTTTGGAATTAAGGTGATTACTCCCCCCCCCCTTTGCTTTTCCCGATAGGGACGGAGTGGCTCTTGTCTGGAAAGAACGGTATCTATTTACAAAGATATCTTCTAAGGCCCAGGTCTCCTGAACGCAGGTGATATCATGGTCCTGCCACAGACTGAGTCATTGGGCATCCCCAAGTATATTTACAAGACCTGCGACGTTCCATGATGCTGTTCTTATTACCTTAGACAGCCTTCCTGTAGTGTTACTAGGGGTTATAGTCACTTCTCCATTAATTTCATTTGTATGACTTTTTATGGGCGGTACCGCCAACGTGCTATCTCTCTACTCTCGGGAAGTCAATCGCATTGATCTAACCCTGAAAGGGGGGCAAATCTGTTCTCCAGCGGAATTCCCTGGTTGTTCCTTTCATTCAAATTTCCTAGGTTTTTTCTAATATGAAGTGACGGTCCCAACGCAGGAAATAAAAAAGGACTACAAAAATAACCTCGCGAAACTGGGATAATCTGCGTCCAAACAGAAGGGGATCTAGTCAAATGATCCAAAAGAAGTTTTACAACATAGGAATTATTAAAATGAATCACAATATAATTGCCATAAGAAGTTTTCTGAGACGCGCCCACCCACCATGCCCTTTTGGCCATAATGATTTGATTCCCTAGGTATGGGACCCCACTATTAGGGCCCGCTGCATAACAATTCAGCTAATGAAGGGACTTGTCGATCAGCTGCAAAGTCGTTTCCACTTGGCCCTCCCTCAAAGGTGGAACATTTCTCAATACTATTACTAAAGGCATTGCTGCCGGGAAAGATGGATAGGGTGGATCTCACTAACTGTCTTCGATTGACTGCTTTATCGCCATCCGCCATCCGCCCTCCCCCCAGCTGCCCCCCACCAAGCAGCCTCCCCCCCCGAGCCGGTTGGGGATTAGTAAAAGGAGTAGGTCTGGTGGGAGCAACAGCCAATGGTAAATACTGCTGGTCCCTTCTGGTTCCTAGGGTTTCACCTTGCGGGTTATTAATATTATTTGTAGTCAATGCAGCTCCGTTGTATGGAGAGCTGACCACACTGTGGATGCGATGGGCCCAGGAGACTGGTGAGAGACATGGCTATCTGCCACCAGGCTAGGGTGTGTAACTATGGCCGGAGTAACCTGTATCTGTGATAACACCCCCTCTGTTGCATTAGCCTGGGATCTAGAATCATGGATACTGTGCAACCTGAAGCCAACCACTAGTAATGAAAACCTTTCTTCTATTCTAATTAATTTATGCAAAACAGGGTTCAATAAAACAGAAACCATTGTCTCTATCCGTTTCAGAAAGTCCCCCTCATGCGAATTTATAGGTATAGAAGGAGTGTCTAGGTCCCTCGGATTGACAGGCTCTGATTGGCCCACTTCCAAATCATCTGTCCTAGATCGTTTCCCAGGACAGAATCCTTTTGCAAGTTTTTCTTTAGTGGGGACATCCCCACTTTTTTCCTTGACTGGGGGTCCACTATGACCTGGATCCGGCTGAGATGGTACTGACTTTGCCCGCATCACTATAGTACCAGGTGATGTCAGTCCAGGGGTGGTAGAAGGGGCAGAAATGTCAACGGCCGAGTTGGAGGCAAGCTGCTTTGGCGAACTCACTAATGGAAGCACCGTACTGACCATACTGACAGTATTAGAAGTGCTAGAGATACCAAGTGAGGAACGCTTTTATAGAATGAGAGAGTCCAAGGAAAGCCGTCGATCCATCAATTCTATTTCGTGTGATAGGACAGTCTCAGCCCTCGTGAGAAGGCGTCCAACGTACCTTCAACACCAGCCCCTGGCTTCTCTTTTATTCCCTTCCCTTTGCTCATTTTGGAAACAAAGCCAAAAAGTATGGACAAAGAACACAGTACTTTCAAGTTATGTCGACTCTAAGGGAGTGGGCCCAGCCCAGCCTCCTTCAGGCTACGGCGGGCGTGGACTTGGACGGGCCCTGCGGTAGCCCTGGCCTTCTTTAATGTGCCTCCTGGCGTGTCTGGTGACAGGTGCGGCGTGTGTGCCGCTAGGGCCTCGTGGCACCGGCGATGAACCAGATCAGGATGACAACTGTTTTCTAAAATCGTTCCACGGGGGCGAGGCCAAGATGGGGGCGAGGTAGGACCCCTTGCCTTGAAGCTCCTGCCCGTCGCCTGCCCTTAAAAGTGTTCTCCGGGGTTTTCACTGAACAAAGGACCGCCGGAGCAGAGCGCCGCTCTCCAGAGCATGAACGGCGCAGAAACGACTGCTGGGAGGGTCGGTGCCCTGCGGCATTCTCCGAAAGTGCAAGGGCCTGCTGACCTTGCTTCGCCCAAGCAGCGGGCCGTGCAGAGTGGGGACCGGCCAATCGGCTTCCCCGGGACATGCACCTGAAGAATCCGGCCCCACCACCCATCACAACGGATGATTTCAGGCTACCCTACGGGACCAGGAACTGTGGCTGCGCTCGCCTCGGCGGGGCCCGCCCGGACTCCGGCTTTCCAGCTTCCAACGTCCCCAGTAGCCGCCCGTGGCCTTAAGTAGCAGCTGCCCTCACACACCCGACCATTCAGCAGCAGCACCCCCGGTCCGAAGCAACACTGAGCCCTTGGAGGCCCCCCCAACCACCGGCATAGCCTTGCAAGTAGCGGGACAGTTTGTGGACCAATGAGGTCCCGGGATACACAGTGGTCCGGAGGAGTGCGACCTCCTTGTCCCGGGCCTTTCGCTACTGGAGGCTGCGGGCCACACCACACTGCGTACCAGGGCTGTGGCAGTCATGGCGTTGTAGGCAGCCTGACCGCCCGTGGCTGGAACCTTTGGACCTCCCCTCAGGATCTGGGACCTCCCCCACCAACCTGGCCCATGTGTTTGATCTCGGAGGGCCTACTGCGCCGCTGAACTACTTCTACCCTTCCTGCTCAGCAGCAAGGTGAGGGCGAGCGCAGCCGCATTAGAGGCGGCCGCCAAGAGAGGGATGCAGCGTCTTACGGAAGCAGCCCAGCTAGGACTGGGTGCGGTTTGAGGGCCTGCTGCCACCCCAGCTTGCCCTCCCACCCCTTGAAGCATGGGCCAGCAGCAGCCAAACAGGCCCTGATCAGTGAGCGGTGGACTCCCTTTTGAGACACGTGATCGTCACCGACTTTGGCAGGTACGGAGGTGTGGGGGGTCGAAGCGGGGGACACGCATGCTACCCACATCAGAGAGTACTTCTCCTGGACGTCTACGACAACCCTGGTGTGGCATCCTGCTAACCTAGGATTCCCCATCCTCTTTGGAGCTGGTGCCTCGATCGCGGCCTGGCCCCGGACACAGGCTTGACATTTTGCATTCCCATCTCCTGCGAGCCCTTTCCACCGCTTGGCACCCTGAGGCACCTTGCTACACGTCCCCACCCGGCTGGAGACCTCTCACATCCTTAATGCGGACGCCTCACTTCCTTGGTGGCCTCGGAATGGTGGCGAAGGGCCTGGCGCGATCACGATATCTCCATGGCAGGGACCACTCCTATAGTGCTTGTTGGAACCGATCCGACTCGGCGACATTGATCCCGCGCTACCGGACTTTGGTCCTGGAGCTGGCACCCACCGTTCACCACCCAACGGGCTAGGTACACCCGACCACCTCCTCATTCCACCTCGCAGACTCTTCATTGGAACGAGGCCTAAGAATATGTCCTCCACACGGGGGAAGACAGACAAAACGCTAAAGGACATCTTTGCCCGCCAACAGAGTACTTCCATGATGGCGCACTCTTCCCTGTGGAACCGGAACCATGTGAAGACCGGGAGCACGAGTGAGGAGCCTATCACTCGAGCGTTCCTGGAGTCTCTATTCTTGAGCTTACGGGAAGATCTCCAGACAGTGAAAACGTACCTTACCTCCAAAATAAAGGATATCCGCAGAGATGTGGATGGTCTCGGGGACAGGGTTGCTGCCTTGGAAGACAGAGGTGACACTAGAGACACTGGACTGTCCACTCTCCAACAAGAGGTGATACGACTCCAGGACCAGCACCTTAATCTGCAGATTCACCCGGAGGACTTAGAGAACCGCTCCCGGAGACACAATATCCTCATCCGGGCTGTGACATTTACAGCTCATACCGCTGACCTGTTCGCCTTCTCCAAGGAGCTTTTCAATCACATCCTCGGCAACTCCATCGATGCTGAAATCAAATTAGACCATGCCCATAGAGTTGGTCCTCCACGGGCGGGCAACGCTACACCTGCAGATATACTCATCAGCGTGCACGACTTCAGGACCAAGGAGGCGAGTGTTACCAAGGCCAGAGTTATGCACCCAATCTCGTTCAAGGATCAGTCTCTGGTGCTCTACCAGGACCTGGCTCTCCATACCCTGAAATGGCGGTGGCAGTTCTGCCCTGTCACGGAACATCTCCGGCAGCAAGGTGTCTCCTACTCATGGTGCCACCTATTTCGCCTCATCTCCAGACATGACGGCAAGCTGCTACAATTGCGCTCCCTTACTGAGGCTGAGAATCCTGGTACCGCCAAATGATGACGAAAGTCGCAGCACGACCTCCGGCCCTGAAGTTTCCCCATCGGGCTGGCGGCGGCAGGGCCACAGGCGACGGATCCAACGGCATGACCAGTTGGAGATCGCCAAGGAACGACAGGTGGTTCTTGACTCCATGTTGGCGGCATTTGCAAGGAACACTTCTGATGGCACTTGAGCGGGTCTGATGACCCTGCTCTCTCTCACTGCTTCTGAGGTGGGCGGCGGGCGGGGCTGGAATGCAGACACTTGGCCACGACTTGGACCCCGCGTTAACTCACTCCTGGTCATCCTGGTATAACGGACTATTTCTCTTGATTCCACTGTGTTCGGAACGTTTTGTACTTGGTTGTTTGTTGGGGGTTATTTTCTTTGGTTTTGCGATCCCTCGTCCACCTTTTTTGTTAATAGCTCAGATGTCCACCGGGGGTCGACCCTCTGGTGTATATGCTCCTTCCTTGCGGCATCGGAGGAAGTTCCTGCCCCTTGCTATTGCTTTTCACTGGCTTACAATCATGTAGATGCCCCCTACCACTCTTAAAATCTCCACCATGAACGTGCGAGAACTTAATAATCCCGTTAAACCCAGAGCGGTCCTTCCATGTCTTGAAAATGCCAAAGCTGATATATGCCTTCTACAGGAGACGTATCTCTTTTCGAAAGGCTCCTCACCTATCAATTTACCCTAGGTGGCCTGACATTCACCAGTATATGCCCCTAATGATGGACAAGAGAAGTTTTTGCATGAAGCGCTCACCGACGCTACAGCGGTCTTCGATAATATCATGAACAGCGCTCCATAAAGGACTACCTCTCACATAACGCTAACAGCGATACTTCCCTCTCGACACAGTGGGCAGCACTCCAAGCAGTCATATGGCTGAATTTGTGGTCATTTCCACAGAAGACAATGTGGAGCATAGACGTAAAAGAGATGATCTCACTCAAAAGACGAGGGTGTTGGAGCAGATGCAATAGAGGACAGGGACGCCCGGGGTGTGGCATCAGTTGCGGGCTATGCAACAGCAACTTGCGGTGCTGGATTAAGACAGGGCTGAGTTTTGCAGCCCTTCGGTTACAAAAGTCTTATTATATTGGAGGGGATAGGTGTGGCTGCATCCTCGCCCACAAGCTTCGGGAAGCCAGGCAGAGACAAGGAGTTCAGGAAATTTGTCGGGGCGATGGTCTGTGGGTATTGGAGGACTGAGATCGCGGAAGCCTTCCAGGATTTTTACGCCCAACTCTACACAGGCCTACCGCTAAATAACACCAGCTGCGCTGCTTATATTGAGGAGGCTGATTTGTCTACCCTGACTAAGGAACAAGCAGACCATTTAGAGAGAAAAATAAGAATAGAGGAGGTTGTTGCCACTATCTCGCGCCTTAAACCAGCCTAATCCCCAGGGCCAGATGGCTACTCAGCTGCCTTTTATAAAACGTTTTGCACACTAGTGGCTCCCGCCTTGACCAATTTGTTGAATTCCTTTGACCAGCCAGAGGCGATCTCTGAAGACATGCTCGAACCCTCCATCGTGGTTATCCCGAAACCGGGGCGAGACAAGACTGCCTGCAGAGCGTATCGCCCCATATCTCTCCTTAATATTGATATTAAACTATACATCGGAATCTTGGCAGCTCGCCTTGCACCCAGCATGCTGGGGTTGATAGACCAGGGTCAAGCCGGTTTTATCTCCCAATGCCAAACGAGCGATAATACCAAGAGGGTCCTCCATCTCATTGAGAAAGCTTCCCGGAGGCAGGGGGAGAATATATTGCTCACCATTGACACCGAAAAGGCCCTTGATAGGGTCCTTTAGCCATAACTGGAACAGGTGCTCACGTGCGTGGAAATGGGGGATAAACTTAAAACACATATCTTAAACTGATACTGCTTCCCCACAGCCACTGTCCGAGTGAATGGCCACACGTCGTCCCGCTTTCCTATCGGTAGGGGTACTAGGCAGGGGTGACCTCTTTCGCCCCTCTTTGCGCTCTACATGGGACCTCTGGCCCACCGAGTCCGGCATAACCCTCTGATAACAGGGATCAAATTCGACACAATTAGTTTGTACGCAGACGACGTCCTGATTTCACTATCTAATCAGATTCCCGCGCTGCAAGCCTGCTTCTTGGAACTGGAAAGCTTTGCACAGGCAGGGTTTAAAGTCAATATGGATAAGTCCGTGACGCTTGACCTTTCCCTGTCACCTTCCACTCAGGCATGTTTACAGGAGCAACACCCTATCTGATGGGCAGTAGACACAGTTCCCTTGCTAGGTATCCAGTTGGCCACCGCCATTCCGGCCATAGCCGCTCAACTTTGATCAGGAATTCGCAAGGAGCTGGGCCAATGGAAGCAATACCCGCTCTCCTGGCTCTGCAGGGTGGCGGCCACTAAAATGACTATACTACCCCAGATCTTATATTTGTTCCAGACCCTGCCCCTTCGTCCTCCCCCTGGTTGGAAACAACAAACCCAATCCGAACTTGCGCAATTTATATGGCACGGCCGCAAACCCCAGATGAAGCATGCTATAGCGGTCCTCCCACCGAGGGAAGGCGGCCTTGATGTCCCGACCTCCAGCTCTATTTCCACGTGACACAATTGTGTCACTTGGTCGGCTGGAATCGGAGAAACACTGGCTATTCCAAGACCGCATGGTAGCCACTACGTCCCTCCAGAAAGTTCCCTTCCTCCGAAAGGCGCACAGACCGCCTAATCTTTATGTGTCCCATATTACTCGGGTTTCCTTGGAGGCCTGGTATCGAACCAACATTAAACATAAATTGACTACCTTTACCTCTCCGCTTACCCCACTGTTCCCACTAATCAGGCGGGCATGGGCGAAGCAGCCTTTGCACGTTGGCAATCTACGGAGTGCTGCTGTCTGGGACATCTCTTCGATGTTGACGGGATCATACCGTTCCAGCAGGTCAAATTGGAGTACGGGATTCCCGAAACTGAAAGACTACGATACCTCCAGATTCGCCAATGAGCACTACACCCACAAATTAAGCCACATGCTCACCGACACCTCTCCGCATACGAAAAATGGCTTCTCACTCGCACATTGGACAAAAAACTAATCTCCAAATTGTATAAAATGCTACTAGCCAGGAACACACATATGCATACCGCCAGTCGCGCACAATGGGAGCAAGACCTGGGTAGGTCACTCAGACATAAGGAATAGGAGGGTGTATATTACAGGGCTCGCCACTCCGCCCATCACACGGGACTGACCGAAACGTTGACCAAAATAGCCACCGATTGGTACTACACCCCTGAGCGCATCCACTTAGTGGACCCAAGACAGAGTGCTGATTGCTGGCGGGGTAGTGGGAACGTAGGCACCCCGGTGCACCTCCTTTTTGGTATTGTGAACACTTACAATCGTACTGGACTCAGGTTCTTGACGAGGTAGACAAACACCTAGACACACAACTGCCACTGTTTCCCACACACATCTTATTAGGTATCCTGAACCCCTTGACGTACCCTCTTAAATCCCAAAGAGGCTGTTTAGTTGCAATTGCTATAGGCTCAGCAGTTCAAAACATTTTGATCCATTGGCGCACCTCTCATGGTCCCTACATTCACGAATTGGTTACATCGATTGTGGAATGTTCTAGGGATGGAGAAGTTGACCCTCACGCTAGTCGGGAAAGGCTCCGCAATTCGGAGAGCTCTGGCAGCCATTCCTGTCCCTTCTCATCTCAGAATTTCAAGAAGTAACCTGCCCCTGGTATGTGCGCCTTCTACAGCTCTCTGATCAGCAGCCGTCAGCGACATAATGCTCCCACTCACATACTGGGATCCAGACAGCTTTCATAATTTGTATTATCCCGGGCGACGAGGGATGGGGAAGGGGTGAGGGGGATTAGAATAAGTTTAATTTTCATGTTCTTTTATTTTGTTATTTTGCTCCAACTCCTCTGCCTTTGAATCTTTGCCACTAAGGGCTTGTGTCGCCCTCGCTATTCTATATATTTCGAGATGTCGGACATGTTGTTTGTTGACAAAATCTCAATAAAAGATTTAAACTATAAAATCGCTCCACGTAAGAGCGTACTAATAATTCTGCAAGAAGCTGAAGACCTGCCTTTTCAATTAACCAACCTAGCAAAGGCCGAGCTAGGCACACAACCTGCTCAATACTCTGATACTCTCGTGGGCGATAGTGCACTTTACAGATACACATAACATAACCTCAGTTGTTACTTTATACCAAAATGCACAGACAAAGCGGTTACATGGGTATGAAATGGTGTTCTTCTAGGAACTTGGGAATATAACTACTTTAACTTTTCTGCACACATGCTGCACTCCGTAACTTTGCATCAGAATCCAACATACATGAATTATTTGCAAGTGTTTTTATATTTTATATTGCATAATTTATGCTATCTAGTCACCATTCTAATTGTGCAATATTTAAATATTAAATGTAAACATTCTAATGTTCAAATATATATTATTAGAAACCTCAAGGCGATCCGAATACAAGGATATTTGTGCATGATTAGCAATACAGTCTCTGCTGAGAAATATATATTTAAAAATCTTTATTAAGAGCTGACATGATAATACAAAGTGTTGGACAACAAATTTGCACACTAAATGTCAACTTTTTAGAAACAGAACATTTCACACTATGCCAGGTCACCTTTAGGTCTACTAAAAACAAATTACTCACCTAATTAAAAGTAGTACACCATTAGGTGGGACACTAGCACCACACACAGACAGCAAATACTATCTAAATGAGTACCAGGTTCTTCAGACTTAGTATCAAGTAGATTGTATTTGACATATGCATCCTCAAGTTCAGTAAATCTAGTCAGATCTGCTGACCACTGTTTCACAACCTGTATTCTAGTTCCCATTTAGTTTATTGATATCTTATGCTTTGCCAAGAGCTACTGTGTGAGAAGTTGGCCTGATGTGCAGTGTTCACTATTCTAGTGATCACTATATATCCGTCCAAACAACCCTTATTGATGATTGGTTGTAAGTCAACCTTATAGACCAGCTATCCTAGTAGCATGGATACGAGCAGTCTAAGGCTAAGACTCTAGAGGGCGTGTTAAGCCAGCTGTTTTACCATCACATTACCCCTTGAACACCCAGTGAAAGGACACCACACAAGTGTTATGAAAATGAACAGTGTATTTATTAGAATCACAACACCCCTGTACTCTTTATGAGGACAGGGTGCTAGGCACACAACAAAACTCTTACGAAAATACTTAAGTTAGCACGTTATACACAAATGCCCGAGGGGCACGAAAAACCATATATTCTAAAAGTGGAATGCGAAATTACTAGCAGGTAAGTACAGTACTAATAGGCTTTGGAATCGCTAGGACTTGACTATAGAATCGTTAGATTACTTCTAGGAGACCTAGGGGACTCGGGTGCAGAGTGTGCACTCTCACGCGGGATGCGGGACAAAGTCTATGGGAGCTAGAATTCACAAAGTTAGTGTTCACGGGCGAACCCGACCTGGTAGGGAGAAAACGACAGTGGATCCTGACCCTTGGATAGTGAGGCTATGCTGGGACACCGGAGTGCCGAAGTTACCTAGCCCAGGGGCTGCAGCTGCATAGGTCTGTAAAGACGTCGGGGATCTCGTTGCCGGACCAGGAGCCTGGAAGGAAGAAGTTGCTGGCAGGCGACCAGTGAAGAAAAGTTCGATGGATCCAAGCCTGGATCAAGGAAGAAGAAAACCTGAAAGCAGAGGGGACCAAGTTCTTGAATCACTAGCCAGTGATTAAGTGGGCACCAGGATGGCACCGGGCGAAGTCACCGCAGTCAGGTGAGTGGGCGCTGCTGGGCTCTGCAGTCTCTCGGACCAGGAGGCGTTGTCGGCGACCAGGATGGAGGTGCGAGCTGTCCCACGAAGGTTCTTGCTGTCGACGTCGCTGGACCCAGGATTGGGCAACAAGTCTTGGCAAATGCAAGGCCCACGCGGTGGACCTAAAATGGCGTCTTGGGCGGACCAGGAGGGTCCAGGGTACTTCTCCGATGGAGGGAAGCAAGGGCCAGTCTGGAGCAACCAGACCAGCAGCAGAAATGTCGTCGGGCGTCGTCAGGAAGGCCACAAGCCAGCGGGCTAGTAGCCAAACAACGCGGTGAGCAGCAAAAAGCAGAAGGGCCCCACGCAGATCGTGGAGATGCTGGGGGGCTGCACTTCGGTGCTGGAGCTGCTCAGGGTGGGGGCTTCTCGGACCCCAAAGCACTCACCAGGAATTCACTCGGCGGGCTTGCTGGAAAGAAGTCGTGCAGTCTTGAAGATGGCCGGTCCCTCGAGGTCTCGTCACACCCACGAATCTCAGCGTGACTGATGATGTAGGTAGAGGTCAGAGGTGCCAGGGAAGCCGGTTCTCGTCGAGCTGGGCAGTCTTGATCCGGAGGAGAGACTTGCAGCAGACCGCAGTGTTCTTAAGATGGTGCCTGCGGATGCAGGGTGACTACTCCTTAGTCACAAGGGAGAAATCTTAGGAAGAAGTCTTGAGTTCCTTTCGTGGAAAGTAGTTTCAGGATTCAAAGATGATCTGATTTGGAAGGGGGCCAGTTCCTACCTTTATCCTGTAAAAAGGGGCTGGCACGCGACTAAGTCCTGCCCTAGGGGTGGGACTAGGAGGGGGGTGGTTACACCCACTTCCTTGGCGGGCTTTTCCCCAGCACAGGGTCTGGAGTGACCCTGGAACTGGTTCCAGCCAGCCTATGCACAGTGAGCACCGGGGTGCCACGTGCAGTCACCTTCCTCTAAAGCCCTGCCTACCTACAATACACAAAACCCTGTCTGGGACGGTGCTGGCACCGCCCCTGGCAGGAAACCCTTTGTCCTTATCTCCTGCTCTGGGAGGACTCCCAGCAGCAGGAGGGCAGACTTGTGTCTCGGTGGCAGCATCCATTTTGTGGAGCTGAGGCTCTGTTTGACTTTAATCGTGTCCCTCTAGAAGGGTGGAATGCTAACCCCGTCGCCAGAATTGGCGAGGGGTTAGTATTCCAATTCGTATGACACCTTACTCGACATGTTTTGATAAAGCGATACCAGAGTTGGCATATAACCGCGAGGATTATAATGCACTTAAGAGTATATGGTATGCGATATCATGGAAACGGCTAAGGGATGGGTCCCGAAAGCCGCAGACAGGCTCAGCTCATGCCAGAGCACCATCTCACACGATTCCAAGCACTCTGCCTTCAGGATTGTTAAGGCCTGCCATAGGAGTGACTGATAGGAGATCTGTGTGTCCATTTTAGGGTTAGATATAGGTATACTATATCTAAAGCAAAGGGTGAGTACACCACCTTGCCCCAGCTGTCGTGCAGCCAGTTGTGTCAGTTTTAGTTAGTCAATCCAGGGGTGGCATAATACATGCTTCAGCCCCTGGGAGACTTCTGGGTGCACCTCAGCCCTGGGTACAGGGACTTGGAGAGGGCCCAGTGCCAATTCAGTACCTGAGTACAATTTGGAGAGAGAGAACAGCTAGGCTGTGGGTCTGATTAGCAGGCCCACAGCCAGGGAAAGTCGTAAACCAGTGCAGCAAAAAGCAAAAATCTGGGTGATCATAGGATTGCAGACCCTACTCTCCTACATACTGCATACCAATAAATGTCATTGGAGACCAGTCAGCATGCTCAGCAATTCTCCAGGCATGTGGTAGGCAGTAATATGCTCCAACATCTGCCCAATGCCCTGCCAATATTTCTGACAATGCCACCCTAAATGTATGAAATCATCCTCTTTTTCTCTGCAATGTACACAGTAATCAGGTTTGTTTGGAAACATTGTTCCAAGCATCTGGGGTTTATAGTTCCAATAGCGTAAGTATTTCAATTGAAGTAGCTTATGAGTGTAAAAGCACAAAAGCTTTTTTAGTTTGTGAGCACAAATATGTTATTCATCATCTGATATTGAGTTATGCAGGACCATTTCCCACTCTTGCCTGGCTTCAGGACAATCGGTTACCAGCAAGGCCAGTCAAAACTAAACTTCCTTCACCAGGTAATGGCTCAGTCTTTGATAGTCCGCATCCTCGGTTGCAGGAGTAGGGGATCCTGAACGATCAATGCCACTTTGAGTCTATAATGAGATAAAATGTTTACTGCAGTTAGCACATTGCCCCCTTTACATAAATTAAAAGTCACAAACCAGTTGGTTTTATATATGTCACCCAGTGTGTAAAAACCAAGCTTAGTTAGCAGCTGCTTATAACCCTGCTCAAAAGAAATCAGGTAGATGAAAATAACGGTAGAATGAAATTGAAAAAACCAGGCCACATCTAAACCTGTTCTTGTGGCTAATTCCCAAAAGACTCAACCAACCAACCATCAGGTTTTGATCTTTTGACACTACAGTATGCATGCTACCCAGTATCACCCTTTCTACTTCAGGATAGCTGTGTCGATGCTGACTCACTATAAAACTTCAGATGGAGTTTCTATCACAAGAACCAGTAGGATGTGACTGTGCCTGTGCTACTAGATAATACGTTTCTAGATCAGGGGGATCTTATATCGGTTTAACAAAGTTCCCCCTTCTAAAGTAGGTCACAGAAGGTAATAACCGTCAGATCTCACTTAAGTAAAAACAAGCATTTGCAATGCAAAAGGTCTTGCATTTACAAGAGTTTGAGCTATTGGCATTGTCAATTTTTGGAAAAGCGCAACAAGCCGCACTTTCAAGTTAATGTCAGCACGTTGACAAACAAATGCGTTCTTTTGTAAAAGTGCACCATGCCGCAGCTTCAAATTAATAGCGGCCACGCATCTTTCTTTAGATGCGGCTCGTCTAAAGAAAAGGGAGTGGCCGACAATAAAGTGAAAGTGACGTAAGGGGCGCTTGTAAACAAAAACAGTGAAAAAATGGAAGAAAAAAACATGCTGCCACATTTGGACCACAAACAACAAACTAAAGACACAGCCACCACTGCATCAGCGTGGTGTGCCATGTTATGAAAAAAAATAAAGCGTTCGGGGAAGAGCGTGTCCAGCAGCAGGCAGGAGAACAACATTAAACCAAATCGTGCTCAGAGGCTGTAATTAAAGCCTACCGGAGTAATAACACATGTAACAGGGGGTGTCCGGAAGGGAGGTTACAAAATGAGACAAGGGGGTACTAAGGAGGGCCTACTAAGCCTATTGACCAATGAAAAGCCACAGTTTCCAAAGGTCAATGACACAAGCAAAGGAAAAATATGGGCGGAGCTTCAAGTCCATACTTGAATACAGCATGCCTTACAGAGCAGCAAATGCGCTGCCTAGGCTCAACCTAAAAACACTATGCTGGCAAACGTCTGGGGACATTGGAGAAGAGTAAGAGAACCTAAGGCAGACGTCTTCAAACTGTGGGGAGCGACCCCCAGGGGTGCCATGGATCCCTGGGAAGGGGGTCGCGCACTCCCCAGCCTCACTTTGCCTGATTTAAAAAACATTTGCTTAGGTTTTGGAAAAGGAGAGCGGGCCTGGGACAGCTAATTTCGATTGTTTGAAATGCTGCTGTTGAGGCTCCTGTTCCGTGAAAAGCTTTTGTGTCAGGGTGCCTGGCCACCTGAAAGAAATGCAAATGTGCCCCATTAGTTATTCTGGAACTGTAAATGGTGCTTGAGACCGGTGAATCACCCCAACCTTCGTGATGACAAAGAGTTGTTTTTTTGAGTAGTAGTGCAAAGAGTTGATAACTGGGCTGTGAAGTGTTTGTTATTAATCATAACTGTACTTACACAGCCCTTAGTACCCCTAAGGAGGTGTTGAAGGGACAGTTATTTAAAAAAGAAATTGCATTACATAAGCCCTGGTATTCCTAAAATCTTAATTTCAGAAGAACCATTTTATTTAAACTATTTATAATTATGTATCAGTCTATATTTTACTATGTGTAATGCAATGCAAGTATAAAATAAATGACTTACATACTCACAGTACTTTCTGTCACAGGTTGTGATCACGTAGCACTAAAAATACACTATTCTCCACTGCACCAACCAAGATTTAATTCTGTGTCTCTCTGGTTACACACAGATCTATGCAGTGCGTTAATTAATAGAGGATTTATAATGTACTACAGCGCATTTTCCACTGAGTAACAACTTCTTACATTTATTTTTAATTTATACTGCTCATTATAGTATATGTAGGTACCTGATGGTGAAAGACCTAAAAACACACAGAATATTTTGGGGCTTATTTATGAGAGGCTTACGCCACCAGAGCACCAGTTTTTTTTACGCTATGGGGGCGCGAGCGTCTCAACCATACCTATGAGGCGGCGCAAAGTCACCTTGCATGGCTTTGCATGGCCTCACAGATATGGAATAAGACAAAGCAGGGCAAGTTGCTACCTTGCCTAACTCTGCATCAAGGAGGTGTTCCATGTGCACTGCATGGGTGTTCCCACGCAACACCCATGTATTTTTGATGCTGCCACATTTTTAAAATCACAAACCTGGGGCAGCACCAAAAACGTACGTCTCTCCAGTGACAACATTTCTGCTCGTGTTTTCCTCTTTCTATGTGTGCTGCATTCTGCACCTCAAATAGAAAGAGGAAAATTTCTCTCAGGATTATTTTTGTGAGGGAAGGTGCCCTTCCTGCACAAAAACAATCCTGCCTATATTGGTGCTAGGCAGCATTTTGTGTGCCAACGCAAGGGGAAAGGACAGGAATGCACCATATTTCATAAATATGGTGTAGTCCTGCCCTTCCACATTGGCATAGGGCATAGGGCAGCGCAGCAAGAGGACTTTCAGCGCTGCCCGACCCCAATTCCTCATAAATTAGGCCTGTTTTTAGCTACAACTTTGACCACGCCGCCACGCTCATTGACCTTTGGTTTGCCAAACACGATTTAATATTATTTCCCCACTGTAAAAATTATTTTGTGTGGGAATTGGGGGCGTTTACGGTTTTTGATGATGAGGAGTACCAGGTTCTAGCAATTTTTATCAGGAGGGGGTCCTTACTCCTAAAAAAGTTTGACAAGTGGGTCTCAGCATCAAAACGTTTGAAGACCTCTGAACTAAGGCATTATAACCATGTTCTGTATTTTTTAAGCTTCATTTAGTTTTCCAAGAAGAACAAATGAATTGTATATCAAATATATTTTTAGGCAAACATGGTTTTCCACACTGTACCACCTACTGCAAACACATACTTTGGTGCAATGTCCTCTTCAGACAGCATAAGAGAGTAAGTCGCTAATCCAGCCACTGGCAACAGTATAACAGCTACACCATCTACATAGCATATTAGTGCAAGTCAAAATAGAGACTACCCTTGATTGGTATGTTTGCCCATGTCATTTAAGACCCCAAGTACCATCTCCCAGTTCCAGCACTTAGTCATGTCCAAAGCAGTATCAGGAGAGGTGATTTTCACCCAAAGCCCATTTTCATAGCAAAATTGGTATGCTGAGAGAGTTCTATAAGACTCTGTCAGGCTGTGCACAGGAGACAGCATATGCGTCTACAGCATTATCACATAATATTAGATCCTTTACCTACTCCTCCACCTCCAGCCCCTGTGCATTGCCACCTTCCTCTTTGCCAATACTAGTGCTGGTGTAGTGAATTTTGTACTCGACTTGGGTATATATTTTTTAACCTCTTTATTTTTGTATTTCACAGGAAATAAGTGGTAGTCAGGGGGAGGAAGCAAGGAATGGGAACGACAAGGGAGAGTACAGATTCAGTATTCCACATCTAGTGGACACGGCTGCAGTAATAGATTGGTTACATTGCATCAGGTGGTCAGCATCATGTCAATGTGCCAAGATGATGCATTAACAGAAATTGAAATATGTTTACAGTTTTGGATTTTGCCTTTCCCTATTATTTTGGAGGTCTAGTCTTAGTAGGTCAGATTTTCTTTCTTCTTTTCACACTTGACATAAATATGGAAAGCTTTCCATCATGATTAAAGGACATACATTTTTCCATCACACTTATTTATTTATGTATTTATTTATTATGGGGTACTTTTGTGCAGCACACTATCACTCCAATCTAGTCTTAACGCACTTGCTGCCCCATCTTACAAGTTTGGTCCGAGAGACTTCAAAGTTCAGTTTAGTGCAGGACCATAATGTTTTAGCAGAGGTATACCTATTGAAATTTATGGATACAAAGATAGGGGCATGATAATAATAGATTTTGTGAATAAGGCAACACGTTTTAAAAAGAATGCACTTGTGAACTGGGAGCCAACATAGTTGTTGGAGGTAGAGGAAAATGTAATCACAAATTTTTAGGTTGAAAATTATCCTGATTAAATAGTTTTGGGTCCTTTGTAATGGAACTATTGCTTTTTTTCGTAAGCAGAGTTAGACCAAATAAACATAGTCCAACCTGGATTTAACTAATGCATTTGGCAGTGTAACTTTCTGGATAAAAGGGGAAAAAGCATTAGGAGTCTCAGCATTCTTATCTGGAAATAGTATGATTTAATAACTGAGGTGCTCTGGCATTCTAGGTTGAGCGTGGTCTCAAGTAGAATACCTAGGAAGCAAACGGAAGAAACCGGCTAAGGACAGGGTCCCAGGGGAGTGGGCCACAGAGTGCTCTCGCAAAGACTAAACTTGTAGTCTCTGAGAAGAACTTCCAACTTGGATTTAGTTTGAGATAATTTCTTTCTAAATAAGTGGTTACAGTGGACATAATGGCACTCATGCTAGTAGTGGGGTTATGATGAATCGCCCAAAAGATTAAGGATTAGTTGTCTATCGTTGGCATAAAGACAGGAAGTGCCAATCAGTTGTTCCAATAGAGCTGCAAGATATTAAAAATTGATTGGGGGCAGAAGGGGGGAGCTGGGGGGGGTTGATCCCTGAGGGGCTCCCACTGTATGATAACTGGGCTTGACAAGAAATGTCGAAGTTGAACTAGTTGGGTTGCCTTTGAAATGTAGGATTTCAGTAATTTCATGGCGGCACTTGTGATATAGTAACGTTTTAATCTGGAGAGGAGGATCTTGAGGTTGCTGAATGTCATGGACAGGTAAAGGAGAAGAGCCACTCCTGACACACCATGCTGCACGGTAAATCAATATGAAAGGGATCACAATCTCGGTGGAGAAGCCTGCTTGTGCCGAGGCTAGGAGTTTATGGAGTTTGTGTTGTATCTGATTTATAACCACTTTCTCCATCAGTTTGGAAATGAAAGGCAAGAGTGAGATTGGTATCACATTTACGGAGTTATACGATTTCAAGTTAGCTTTCTGTTTAGAATTGGGTTTATCAATTCTTTTTTTCAGGCATGATGGCATTGTGTTTGCCAGCAGTGAGGAGTTGATAATCTTAGACTGGGGCTACCAATGTCTGAAGGGTTTCGATTACCGGGGCTCGGAAAATGTCTAGAGGTGACCACAAACTTTTACAGGATTGAATTAGATCAAGTCCAGCCTCCTCTGTGGATGGGGCGAACTTTGTGAAAAGGGTGATTGTGTTACAAGGCACTGGCAGCTGTGGACTGTTCTCGCAATCAAAGGATGGGCTAGGGACCCGAGTAGGTCAGACTCTAACGATTTTCTCTAAGAAATATGTAGCTAATGTGTCTACTAATTTCTGAAATGGCTCCAATTCATTTTTTATGCAGTTCGGTTTGTAGAGAAATTGTTTTAAAAAGTACATGGGAATTGCCATTTGCCTGGAGGATTTTGTTTTTGGAGTAACATGTTTAACCGTGGTACACATCTGAGTTGTATTTATGTAACTGTCTTAAGAATAAATTGTTTTTAAGGAGTCTCTATCTTTCCTCCATGGTCTTTCTAGCATTTTCGAAGCTTTTGTTCTCTTTCAACAAAGTCTCTGTACACCATGATCTAACCTGAAATAAAGTATAAGGTCTAAAGTATTTCCTTCTTTGTGGGTGGGTCCCACTAAGAGCTGTTTGAAAATGTTGTAACAGGGGAGCTACCAGAGATTTATTAACAGTAACGTCTGCCCAGAAGTTAGTCACCAAGGACTAACAGGTTGGGAATATGGTGAGGGAGTGTATAAGTAGCTCTTCTAGCCAGGGAAAGTAATTTGGATTGGTTTCAGGGGGGTGGTACTTAAGTACACAATCCATCCTGTCGCCTGGACAGGACACATTACTAATGCATGTTTCTGTGCTCGAAAACTGTGTACAAGTAGTGGGTGTGATTTGAAAATTGGCATAGTATGTAAGGCAAACACCCCGTCCCTTTTGTCAGTTCTGTCACATCTGATGACGCCAAACTTAAGAGGTACACAATCTTCTAGTAAGAGATTGTCATCTGGGGTGAGTCAAAATTCGTTAATAGCAGAACATGTTTTTTGTAAGTGATTAAGGCATTAATTATGTTCTGATTTTTAACGGCTGAGCACACATTACATAGGCAATGCTTAATATAATTAGATGTGTTGCTCTACTCAGCAGTTTTCATACTAAACGACAGTTGTTGACATGGGCTTACCTCTTTCCTTTCAACCAGAGAATTCGCCACAGGATTAAAAGGAAGGTACTACCACAATTGGCTAGAAAAACCGTGCAAGACACTCTGAGACATTATTGATCAGGACACCATCAAGACATTTAAGCAGCTGAACGTTGCCTAAGCCCTTCCAGAGATGCGGAAGGAAACCGATATATGCAACTATGCCATTGGCTGCCAAATCCTAGAATCAAACAGAAAATCACGAGGGCCTTCACCCATTTTGAAAAATACTGCACTGGAGATAGACATGGCACTTCTAAACTCTATAATATGGGTAAATCACAAGACAACATTTCTGCAGGCTGAGGAAAGGGAAGAACGAGTTACTTACCTTTGTTAACGCTTTATCTGGTAGAAAAACTATCAAATGCAAATTCCTTAGCTTTGAATATTCCAAAGTGTCAGACTGGATAGGGAAGATGAACAATAGTTACTTACCTGTAATCTGTGGTTCTCCAGTATTGGTGTCTTTCATAGATTCACATGCATGAATCATTCCCCGTCGTTGGAGTGGGAGTCCCACGGTACATAAAAAAGCAATAATATGCCATAAATATGTAGTAATACTAATAGAAAAGAAAACCAGGAAGTAAAGTAGCCAATGCTACAGTAGGAAAAACTTCCACATCTATGACTATCATAGTCATTTTGTATAGTCCAAACTACAGCCAATCAGGCGCCAGCACCCACCAGAATGTTCTCCCCAGAGGCTCAGGCTCTCAGATTTTCTCGCAAGGAGTGAAGGTAAACCAAAATAGCCTAAAAAGCCTCTGAGGGGAGGTGGACGGGTTGCATGTGAATCTATTAAAGACACCAATACTGGAGAACCACAGATTACAGGTAAGTAACTATTGTTCTTCTCCAGTATTAGGGGTGTCTTTCATAGATTCACATGCCTGAATCAGAGTAGCTAGCAGTACATATCCTTGCTGGGCAGACGCCAATGACGCCAAGCTTCTCAGCCAGTAACGCAAATAACAATGCTAAGTGAAAATACACATATCGTATAAAGCATAACATAATGCAATCATGGAAATATGTGTGTACATAACATAAGAAGCGCCTGACAGCAGAAACAAGGAGGTGGGAAACAGAGGCTCACCTTAGTGAAACAGATTCCGTAGAACAGCTCGACCCACAGAAGTATCAGCCTCGCTGATCGATTCTAGACAGTAATGTCTGGTAAAGGTATGGCGACTAGCCCAAGTAGCCGCTTTGCAGATCTGCTGAAGAGGGACTCCAGCAAATAAGGCCGTAGATGAAGAGACCGCTCTTGTAGAGTGCGCTCTGGGCGCCGACAGTAAAGTTCTCCCAGCCTGTGTATGGCAAAAGGCAATGGCAGCAGAGATCCATCTTGAAATAGTTTGTTTTGAAACTGCCTGCCCCTTACGAATCGCACCGTAGGTAAAGAACAACTGGTCAGAAGTGCGTAGAGTAGATGTTCTTTGTAGGTAGAATTTGAGACATCTTCTAATGTCAAGCGAGTGTAACGCTCTTTCCGCAGGTGTTTGCGGGTCTGGGAAAAACGACTTAAGAACGATAAGTTCGTTGAGATGGAAATCCGAAGGTACTTTCGGAATGTATTTAGGATTTGTGCGAAGTATCACAGAGTCACTAGTGAATTGCAGGAAAGGATGATGCACAGTGAAAGCTTGGATATCACTAACCCTCCTGGAGGATGTTAAAGTCAAGAGCAGTGACACCTTCCACGAAAGGTACTTCAAATCGGCCTTGTGGATGGGCTCGAATGGGTGACGCATGAGTTGAGCTAGGACCACATTTAGATGCCATGAAGGAGGCGGGCGGCGTACCGGAGGGAACATTCGAAAGAGGCCTCTGAAGAATTGTTGGATAATCCTTGCTGAGTACAGAGCATTGGTCCCATCCTGTCGATATCTGGATATTGCAGCCAGAAACACCTTTAAGGTAGCATGAGATAGACCTGTTCGTGCTAACTGCAGGAAAAAGGGAAGAATTTCCTCAGGTTTTGCTGAAAAGGGGTGAACCCCTGCTGAACGGCACCAGATGCAGAAGCGCTTCCATTTCAGACTGTACGTCTTGATGGTAGCCGGCGCTCTAGCCTTGGCCAACACCTCTTTACAGTCCTCCGGGATATTTAGGTGTGCGAACTCATGGTGTTCAGGAGCCAGGCCGCTAATCTCAGAGATGCTGGGTCCGGATGGAATACTTGTCCTTCCTGAATGCTGAGCAAGTTCGGGATTGGATGTAATTGAATTGGCTTGCACTCTGACCGTAGGAGGCGCTCTGTAAACCAATATTGGCGCGGCCATCTGGGCGCAATCAGGAGGAGTCGGCAAGGTTCCTTCTTCATCTTCCGCAGAACCTTGGGGACTAGTGGAATCGGTGGGAAAGCGTACGCAAACGTCAGAGACCAGTTGATGGAGAACGCATTCCCCAGAGAGTTCTTGTGGGGATGCCAGCTTTCGAAGCTTTGGCATTTGCTGTTGGTCCTTGTTGCAAATAGATCTAGGTCTGGCCAACCCCACTGATGAAATATGTGTTCCACTGTCTCCTGGTGAAGCTCCCATTCGTGGGTGGTGACCGTTGTTCTGCTGAGTGCGTCCGCGAGGACGTTTTCTGTCCCCGGAACATGCACTGCTTGCAGATGTACATTGTGGTGAAGAGCCCATGTCCATAAATCCTGCGCCTCTTGAGACAGGAGAAGAGATCGTGTTCCCCCCTGCTTGTTGACGTAGTGCATGCTTGTTGTGTTGTCTGTTTGTATCAACACATTGGCATCCTGAATGATGGCACAAAACGCCTTGAGTGCAAGAAAAATGGCTCTCAGTTCTAAACGGTTGATGTGCCACCGTTTTTGCTGCGCAGTCCATTTGCCGCTGATCGTGAGTCCTTGTAGATGAGCCCCCCAGCCGTCGAGGGACGCATCTGTAGTGATGGTTAGACTCGGTGCTTCTTGAAGGAACGCGCACCACTGCCTCAGATGACTCATCTGTGTCCACCAGAGAAGAGACTTCTTCATGAGTGGCGTGATTTGAATGAGGTCCTCGAAAGTGCCCGAAACCTGTTGCCACTGTAAGGTCAGTTCCTCCTGAAGCGGCCTCATTCGAAGCCGGCAATTTGGAAGTAATGGAATACAAGCCGATGCCATCCCTAGAAAAGACTTGTACAGTCGGACTGAAACTGACTTTCTTTGCATCAAATCTTGTGCTAGCCGACTTATCTTTATTTGTCTCTCTTTTGAGACGAAAGCTCTGAGTCTTTGAGTGTCTAGAGTCGCTCCTAAGAATGCCTTTCTTTGCATTGCATTTGGGATTTGCTGAAGTTGATTGTCAGGCCTAGAGACTGAAATAGGTGCAGACACTGTTGTAGGTGTTGATGAACGGTTTCGTGAGAACTGGCCTTTATAAGGCAGTCGTCCAGATATGGGAAAATTTGTATTCCCTCCAGCCGGAGGTGCGCAGCCACTGGAGCTAAAACTTTTGTAAATACTCTTGGAGCTGACCGCAGACCAAAAGGAAGGACCTTGAATTGGTAGTCCCTGCCAGCCACCCTGAAGCGAAGGAATTTCCTGTGGCGAGGTAGGATGGGGATGTGGAAATATGCATCCTGGAGATCTAAGGTGACCATGCAATCTCCTGCTGCTAGAAGATGTAATATTTCCTGAAGCGACAACATCTGGAATGTTAATTTCCTTAGATATTTGTTCAAAGCGCGAAGATCGAGGATCGGGCGCCACTCCCCGTTCTTCTTCCTTATCCGGAAGAACCTGGAGTAAAACCCCATTCCTCTCATCTTCTGAGGAACGCTCTCGATCGCTCCTTTGTGTATCATCACCTTGATTTGGGCAAACAGCTCCTTCAGGTGAGCTGGAGGCGGTCCTTTTGGCGGAACATTTGGAGGGAATTTTTCGAATTCTAGGGCATGGCCCCTGGCCACAATATCCAGGACCCATTTGTCTGTTGTTATAGACTGCCAGTTGGAGTAAAATTTCGATATTCTTCCGCCAAGTTTTTTGTGAGGGTGGAAAATTGGTGGTGGCAGGTGAAAAGTCTCATTGGCGCTTGTCTTTGCCGCGGTAATTTGTCTTACCCCTGTTCTGGGTGTAGTGTGATCTTTTCTGCCCATAAGACTGGTAGCGCTGTGTCTGATAGCGCTGGTTACTTTGTCGGTATGTGGATTGTTGTTGGTATCCACCTCTATTGGAGGACGTCCCTCGTCCTCTCGCTCCTCGAAAGGGCGGCTTGCGGAATTGTAGGGTGCCCAAGGATCTTGCTGTTTCAGTATCCTTTTTAATTGTTTGTAATGTTTCCTCTACTTTGGGACCAAATAAATATTCGCCCTCAAATGGCATGTCTAAAACTCTGTTTTGGACTTCTTGCCTGAAAGAAGTTGAATGTAACCACCCCTGTCTGCGCAGGACAGCAGCTCCTGCTAACTGCCGAAATCCTGTAGATGCGACATCTATAGCTGAATCGATAATCTCTTCAGAGATTCTTTGGCCTTCTTGAAGAATTTGAAGTGCTTCAGCCTTGGATTGCTCAGGGAGGAGATCGATAAATGGTGCGATGTCAGACCACATTTGGCGGTCGTACCGCCCCAAAATGGCCAATGCATTGGCAGCACGAACAGTTGTTGCAGCCATGGTGGAAACACGCTTTCCAATTGAGTCTAGGCGTCTGCCATCCCTGTCCGGCGGCGCCGTAACTGCAGAGGATGGATTTCTGGCTCTCTTCTGGGCAGCCTGGACAATTACTGAGTCAAGTTTTGGATGTCCAATCAGACATGCAGGCGATTTTTCTGGAGCTTTATACTTTTTATCTATGCGTGGCAAGACCGGAGGAATGGAGGCCGGCGTTGACATTACCTTAATCCCTTCCTTCCAGATGAAATCAATGATGGGTATTGTTTTTATTTGTCGTCTGGGCTGATCCTTGAAATCGTATAAGAAACAGTCTTGTTGCGTCTGTTCCATCTGTATATGAAAACGTTTGGTTGCATGCTCCATTAGTAAGTGAAAACTCGCTACATCCACCGGAGGGGAGGCCGACGTAGTCTGAGGAGATGTTGAAGGAGATTGTACTTGATAGTCATCCCACTCCGACAAATCATCCACTTCTCCTTCCTCCCTTTGGTCTTCATCCTCCGAAGACTGCGGAGCTCCCTCTTGAGTAGGTTGTGAGTGTGAAGACGGACACACCGGTGGAAGCACGGGTGGAGGTGCTTCAGAAGTTGGAGTTGTCGGTCCAGAACCTGCTGATTCTGATGGTGGGAACCTCCTATAATAATCGTCCAGCATATATTGTAAGTTGGATAGCAAAGCCATAGGCACTTGAGCAACTGGGTTACTCACTGGTGTCGATATATGAACAGGAGATTGAGAAGCATCATATTCTTCTTCTTGAAGTTTGATTTGCAACTCCGATGGGCTAGTTGCTTGTCCAAATGTATCCTGGACAATCTCGTCCTCACTTTCAGTGTCCAAAAGTTGGTCTGGCACTTCAGAAGACACCTTTTGAGGTGAAATACGAAGGGGTGAAAGCTGCATTGCTGTTTCACGCATTTGCCCCGATGCTTGTTGTGTTGTTAGAAACACCGTCGACGGAGACCAAACCTGCAGTGCCGTGCATGATGACAATTGCGGCGTCGGAGGAGGATTCACTTCCGATGGTTTTGTCGTCGACGAGGCATCCTTCGTCGACGGGACACTCTTCGTCGACGGGACACTCTTCGTCGACGGGTCACTCTTCGCCGACGGGTCACTCTTCGCCGACGGTGTTATATTCGTCGACGGCGTGGAGCCCGTCGACGAGCTCGTCGACGATTTCTTTTTCGTCGGCGGTAGAGCCTTCAGAGGAGTCGACGACGAGGCGTCAACGACGGACGTCGACGATACAGGCCTCAGAGAGACAAATACCATAGTTGGAGACTACGATGACATAACCATACGAGGTTTAGGAGAGGAAAAAGTTACCGTCGATGTCACTGTAATCATCGTTCTCGTCGACGAGGAGGTTGAAGTGGACATCGCCGTTGGAGGAGATGAGGTCTGTGGTAAATTCCTCTCAGATGACTGGGGAAACTTGATGGTTGATCCCTTTTTAAGGTCAGAAGCGCTTTCCATGCCCTTGCTCGTGGGGACATCCTTGGATGTTGAAGGCTTATCCAGTCCCTTAGTAGGTGGTTGTTTTTTAGTCACCTTTGCCTTAGGTGATGACATTCCTTCAGGCGCAGGCCTCTTCCTAGAGGCTGCAGTAGAACCAGAGGCAATGCTGCCCACCTCAGAAGCAGGATTAGAAGAATCCTTTAGCCTTTTCAACCACAGAAGTAAACGACCCTCTCTATCCCTGAGAGTCTTTTGAGGCATGGTTCTGCAGATCTTACAGTCAGAGGCCTGATGATCTGGGTACAGGCAATAGATACACTTTTTATGTGGATCTTTCTCAAAAAGCCGAAGCTTACCACAGCAATCACAGGCTCTAAAGAGAGATTTCTTAGAAGACATCCTTGAAAGTTGAAAAATTGAAGTTAGAGTTAAGAAAACTGAGCAGAGCTCAGGGAGACTCCCTTTCACACGACGTGCGGTAGAAAATCTGAGAGCCTGAGCCTCTGGGGAGAACATTCTGGTGGGTGCTGGCGCCTGATTGGCTGTAGTTTGGACTATAAAAAATGACTATGATAGTCATAGATGTGGAAGTTTTTCCTACTGTAGCATTGGCTAGTTTACTTCCTGGTTTTCTTTTCTATTAGTATTACTACATATTTATGGCATATTATTGCTTTTTTATGTACCGTGGGACTCCCACTCCGACGACGGGGAATGATTCATGCATGTGAATCTATGAAAGACACCAATACTGGAGAACCACAGATTACAGGTAAGTAACTATTGTTCATCTTCCCTATCCAGTCTGACACTTTGGAATATTCAAAGCTAAGGAATTTGCATTTGATAGTTTTTCTACCAGATAAAGCGTTAACAAAGGTAAGTAACTCGTTCTTCCCTTTCCTCAGCCTGCAGAAATGTTGTCTTGTGATTTACCCATATTATAGAGTTTAGAAGTGCCATGTCTATCTCCAGTGCAGTATTTTTCAAAATGGGTGAAGGCCCTCGTGATTTTCTGTTTGATTCTAGGATTTGGCAGCCAATGGCATAGTTGCATATATCGGTTTCCTTCCGCATCTCTGGAAGGGCTTAGGCAACGTTCAGCTGCTTAAATGTCTTGATGGTGTCCTGATCAATAATGTCTCAGAGTGTCTTGCACGGTTTTTCTAGCCAATTGTGGTAGTACCTTCCTTTTAATCCTATGATAGTCATAGATGTGGAAGTTTTTCCTACTGTAGCATTGGCTACTTTACTTTCTGGTTTTCTTTTCTATTAGTATTACTACATATTTATGGCATATTATTGCTTTTTTATGTACCGTGGGACTCCCACTCCGACGACGGGGAATGATTCATGCATGTGAATCTATGAAAGACACCCCTAATACTGGAGAATTTCAAGTACTACCCCTGCCAGTAAGTAAGGTCGTTCGGTCCACATCGGCCATGTCGGTAGTGACATGCGTGCTACCTATAAAGGTGCCACGCCTGCACGCTGATGCCAGTGACTTTCCATGCCAGGAGCGCGAAGCCATGAAGAGAACTGACCACTGGTGTAGAAAGGCTAAAGGTCTGAAAATGAAGTCCCATACGCCTGATCTGGTTCGCAGAGTGATGGGAAGGTTGGTAAGTAATCTGCAGCTAGATAGAGTCTCTATCAGATAAAGCGTTACCAAAGGTAAGTAGCTTGTTCATCTGATAGAGACTTCAAGCTGCAGATTCCTTACCTTTGAGTAGATATCAATAAATCTGCATTTTTAAAGTGCAGCACTGTCACCCCTAGGGGTATCTGGACACTGTGGATGCGATGTCAGAAAAAAGGTTAAAAAACGTGCAGAAAGAGGCAAAAAAGAGGTCAACAATTAACGGAAAGAGGCAAAATAAAGGTGAGAAACGAGCAGAAAGAGGCAGGATAAAGGTAAGAAACAAGCAGAAGGAGGCACAAATAAAGGTCCTAAAACAACAGAAAGAGGCAAAATAAAGGGCAGAAAAGAGCAGAATGCAGGTATGAAACAAGCAGAAAGAGGCAAAGTAAAGGTCAGAACGAGCAGAAAGAGGCAAAATAGCGAGCAGAAAGACGCAGGAGCGACAGAGAAGAGGCAGAAAAACTAGCAGAGGAGGAACAAAACCAAAGGCAGCAGAGGGTAGCAGACAGATGGGCAGGAGGACTGTCCCAGAGGGAGCTGGACCGAGGACCTTAGAGATATCCAAGCAATACCTTCCCAGAGGTGGTTTGGTGAACCCTGATAAACCAAAAAGTCCTGCAGGACCAAACAGGCAAAGTGCCAATCACAACAGACCTGACTGTCAAGGCAGTTATTTTTTATGAAGGTGTACAGTGATGCCCACTTTGCTGTCTGACAGATGCCCAGTAGAGGAATGCTGTGCGCTAATGCAGTGATCGCGCCTTGGCTCTGGTAGAGTGATCCTGCAAGCCCTCATGGGGCGGCTTCTTGGCAAATGTGTAGCAGATCTTAATGCACAGGGCAATCCATTGCGAGATGGTCTGCTTCTGTGCAGCCTTCCCTTGTTTGGCTCCGACATTGCCCACGAAGAGTTAATCATTTACCCGATACTCTTTTGTGCAGTCAAAGTAGAACAACAGCGCTCTTCTTTCCAGACAATGGAGTCTCTCCTCCTCTTAGGAGGGATGAGGCGGAGCAAAGAAGCTAGGCTGGGTGATGGTCTTGCCTACATGGAAGGAAATGAAAACCTTAAGAAGGAAAGAGACGTGTCTGGAGAACCAGCATGTCCAGGAAGAAGGCCAATTCAAGAAGGATCTCAAGACCTGGTTCTTCGACTGAACTCCGACGGACCAGCAGTCCCCTTTCCCCCACCCCTCACCCTAGAGCCTTGAGACCCTCACAGGTGAGTAGCTGCGCTGTACAAACCCATCATTGGTTGAAGAGGGTATAAGGAAGGTGCACAACGAGTGTGTGCAACTCACTGACCCTCCTGGGCGATGTTATGGCCATTAAGAAGGTCGTTTTTATTGTCAAGAGCCTAAGAGGGCATTTGTGTAGAGGCTCGAATGGTGCATACATGAGAAAGGTGAGGACCAGGTTGAGGTACCACTGAGGCATGATGAATAGTGTAAGAGAGAAAATATGCTGTAGGCCATAGAAAATTGGTAGCAGTGATATAGAGATGCTCCACACCTCGCAAAAGAAAACACAGGGTATGTAGAAACAATTGAATGTTAAGTGTGCTCAACAGGTTGAACACGTCACCATAATAGTGTACAATATACATGAAAAAGAACCTTCTTCACTTAACACAATTTTATAGATACACCCAGACCACTACAAGGTCTTTTGAAGGTATGCTAATGAAAGCAGGTCCGATTTTATTTGTGCGAATTCAATGATCCAGTACTGCTTGCATTTTGTACAGTTTAAAAAAGCAGACAGGTGTTCAGTCTGAGATGACTTTTCAAGGCCGTTTGGATGATCAATTCCCACCTCAAACTGAACAGTGGAAATACAGAGATTATGGTATTAGGCAACCAATCTAACTTCCCACACGAGACCATGTGGCCACCCTGCATGGGACCAGCACCTATTCCTAGAGAAGACATACAAAGTCTGGGAATATGGCTCGATCATGACCTCGCGTTTAAAACCCAAGCTAGGAAAACGGCAGGCGTCTGTTTTGGTTTCCTCCGAACAACACGCAAAATCCTCCCCCTCCAACCCCCTGACTCCAGAAAACTTCTCATCCAGGGGCTTATCCTGTCCAGACTGGATTACGGCAATGCCTTATATTTGGGTGCCCCCAAAGCAGTCATTGCCAAACTCGAGGTTGTTCAGAACTCGGCAGCCAGGCTTCTCACAGGCACAAAACAGCAGTGCTCAGCTAAACCCGCCTTAAGATCGCTCCACTGGCTACCCATACAGGAGAGAGTCCATTTCAAATCCTTGTGCACCTCTCACAAGATCCTTCACGGCAGGGGCCCCCCTAGTCTTAAAGACATGTTAAGACCATACAAAGCCAATAGAAACCTCCGGTCTGACCATTTACATTTAAGCCTTCACGCCCAGAATTAGGAAGGCACGCACAGGGGGCTGTCTCTTTTCCTACATCGGTCCTAAGCTTTGGAACGCCCTGCCTCTTGCCATCCGCAGTGAAGCCAAGCCAACCTCATTTCCTTCTGAAAGCTTTTGAAAAGTTGGCTGTTTCCTTAAACCCCATAGTTCCCGCTAGCACATTCTCCAGCACTGAGACGCCCCCGGATAGCCACGCGCTTTATAAATCCTCATTTCATTTCAAGACTAGCTGGATAGTCAGTAGAGCCTTGAGTATCTGGTTAAGTATACCTGAGCCTGAAAGCCGGAATAGGTAACCGCTCTTCAAGTAACAATTAATGGGCCATGATAAGCCAGTTTATCTCTACTGCAACGATGGGAGTATCAGCACAAACACCTGAGGTCTCTGGGACCCGGGCTCTCACCCACAAAAAGGCTGGCAAGCATGCTGTCCGTGGTGGCTGGGAGGGTCTGGGTGCGGTTGGAGATCCCTTCCGGGGCCACAAAAGGGGCGGAAGGCAGATTGGGGTTGACAAGGAGCCCTAGACAAGCCCTAGGACCTGGCTGTAGCGCTTCTGTCCTTGAGGCTCTCCAGTGCTGAATCTGCCTTGTCCCAAAAAGGCCAGAGCTATCAATGGGCATGTCAATGAAGAAAGCCTGGACATTTTCTGAAAAACCAGATGTCCCCATCCAGGCGTGATACCACAAGGCCACCGCCGATTACATTGTTCTACCAGCGAGTCGGTCATGTCAAGTCCATGGTGAACTGTGATGCATCCCTTCCCATTGGCAACAACCTGAGAGGGTATGTCCTAGGCCTCCTCGGGGACCACAGGCAGCACTTGCATAACTGAATCCTATAGTGTATAGGAATAATGCCGAATAGGCATGCAGGGTTCACCAACTGCAATTCCAGGCTGGTGTCTAGCCTCTTGGATTCCCTGTCCAGTGAAGTGGAAGGGAACACGCCAGGGAGGATAGGCAATGAGGAGGCTTGGCCCAACAAGCTCTCCGGGGTGGGGTGCAGAGTAAGGAAACTAGGATTCTAGGAGCGGGGTTCTGGCTGCGGTCAATCGTCCTAGTCACAGGAGCCCCTGTGCAGGGCTTAGGCCAGGCCCCAAGTACCACATCCGTAAGGGCTTCACTTCACTGAATGGGAGTAAGGGTTCTGAAGGGGTTGACACGCGGCTGAAGCACCTAGCATCTTGACGGCCACTGAGGGTAGGTTAAGGTCCGGGACCTCATCTGCCCTGTGCACCACCAGTGCAAAAAGAGGCTCCCTTCTCTGTAGCCACAGTAGGAGAGGAAACCAGGCCTGTGTCAGGTGAAGTGTACAGCCCACTGGCTTCAACCAGTTCCTCATACCAGTTGTCCTCCTAAATTGAGTCATCTCCATAAGGGTCCATAAGCTCCCAAATGTATTCGTCACAAGGCCTGTCCATCAAACAAGGCACTGGCTCCGGTCCGAGAAGAACATTGTCAGTCAGCACCAGACGCAGCGACAAACAATGCCCATCTGACTCCGAGTCGGAGTCAGGAATCACAATGGGGGTGGCACTGCTCCAGCTCCAGCTAAGGATCATGGGGCCCAACTGGCACCAAGGGAGAACCGACTGGTATAGTCCCAGTAGGGGACCCATCGACGCCTGTGGGACCCGAAGGTGCTCATGAGGGGCCGGGCATCACAAAGAGGAGCAAGGCCTCATAAAATTCCTTCAGATGGGCAAGGGCTGCTCTGGCTCCAGGAAAATAGAGGCAGCGCATAGCGGACCCAAAAAAAGCGTGCAGACTTGTGCAGGCTGGAGTGTCGAGGCTCCCTCCCTCATCTCGTCGGATGACATTAAAGGATGCGGGGATGTTGAAGAGTGCGTGGACTTCTTCAACTTCTTGTGCTTGTGGGACATACCAGACTTCCCAGATGACTAAGGGTGCAATCAATTACATTGGGAGGGGCTCCACAAACGTTCCTGGGACATCCCATGCGAATGAGACATTGAGCATTGTGGAGTCGACTGATGTCAGGAGGCAAGGAGCTTGAGGGATCACTCCCTCAGTCCCTTCGTGTCCATGGCGCGGCAGTCTTCAGATGCCTTGGAGACGTGTCCAAGCTCCAGGCACCACAAACAAACCAAGTGGGAGTGTGCCACCGATATTTGCCAATGCAGTTCCCAACATGGTTTGAAACCAGACGGTTTCTTTGGTAGCATCCTAACACCAGGAGAGAAATCTCAAAGTCAATTAAAAGTTTTAAAAAAAGACACGTCAAAAAGTGTCTGAGGGTTAGCTCAATTCAGATCAGCGTAATCTGGCATGGAAAGAAAAGACCTAATATCAGCATGCTGAGATGGTGCCTATAGAGGTATTGTGGATGTGACATCTGGGGCAGACATGTAGCTGAATGACGCCACTTACTGGGTGCGCAGGAGTACTGCCCGCACGCATGCGGTTAATAAAGTTATTAGAGAGATTCTTGACTAATTAAATTGACATATTGAATGTGGATAGATAGTTTCTCTCTTCCATTATAGACAACAGTAGGCACTGATGTAAAGATATTGCCTTACAAAGAACTTGCGGTAAAGAGAAGGAGAAGACCCCCTTACTGCACTAATGAGAGCTCTATCACTGGCAACTCATGTAAGAAATTTACCTATTTAACTTCAGTGGTATAGACCAATTCTACTTAACACAACTCAACATGACAATAGGCGTTTGTATGTATAAACTGATACGGATACTTGTGGTTCTAACTGCATATATTTATTTTTAGATGGAAGATGCTATGTTTTTAACTGTCTGTCCTGAAGGTGTATAAAAAGCACAAAAGACACCGAAACGCGTCGACAAGAGGACTATTATTGTATTGTTTTATCATTTTTATTTCTTTATATAAATTGAGTGTATATTTGTTATGTATGATGATATTAGACAGTGGACACGGTCCATTAAAAAAACAGAGTATAGATTGTATCAAAACTGTTTGAATCAATTACAGTGAGGACTATGTTCATTAATTTTAATGTGGTGAATCTCTTTTTTAACAAATAGGAAAATAAATACGAGTATTTTAATAAAAACAACAAACAAACCTTATTATGTATTCTTGTCTGGAGTTGTATAATGTTAGAAACTAGAAGGTCTAGGTATCACTGTAGTAAATAACTGAATAGCACAGAAAGGAAACCTATTTTGTCTATTGAAGAGAGAACTTTAACCCACATACTTTTTGGTCTAGCCACTGGTTGAAATCTTTCTGGTCATCAGTACTAACAACTATAGAACAAGTAACTGGGTCAGACCTAGCTAGAAGCCCTCCGGTAATATTGCTTGGGCACCCTGCAACAAATATATAGACTGTGCATGGTACTCAGGACAGGCTCATCTCCCACCTACAGCTAAGCAAACAATCCTTGGCCTATGGGGGCAACTGCTTCTCCCCTCTAAATATAAGTGGATAGAAATATTGTGGTGGATTTTAGGAATGGAGAAACAGCAAGGGGGGTGAAAAAGACTTCACCAAGCATTCAAGTTGTCTCTTGAATTTCTTCAACCTATATTATAAGGAACTCTCTTGCCCCCAAGGGACTCTGTGTGTTAAAGATTTTGGACACTTCTAAATTGGATGACTACTACTCCACAATTCAAGCTCAGTCCAATGAACAAACACTCCCCTCAGTTTGACCAATGCCGAAGAGTGAGAAGGGAGGCAATTATGATACTCGTGGAAATCACAGTAGAGGCCGTAGGGTAGAGAGGTGGAGGTCACAGAGAGCAGGGACAATTGAGGGTGGTAAATGGGGAATCTTGACGAATTGTTCTATTTGCTAGAGTTCCACTATTTATGGCCAAATTGACAAGTTTTACTTAGAAGACAAATTTAAATGACAATAAAAATTTACTAAAACCTAAACTAATGTATTACCACAGAAGACCTTCTTTCTCAATAATTAATTTAGTTGAGAGCTGTAAATGGTAGAAAAAGAAAGGTTAGTGATACATACTTCCTTTTGTGTAGTTCACACATACTCTGCTCATTTTTCCACAATATGTGGCTTCATGTAAAAAAATAAAAAATAAACACAAACTCCCCCCTTCAACCCTTCCCCCACCAAAAAGAAAACACTGGAACTGGCCAGATATTAACAGGCCCATGGCTTGCCTTTGGCATGCCCAATGATTGACCGCGCTGCACCCACCATTTTTTGGAGCCCCATAGCGGGGCCTTGGAGGTGGGGGAGGATTTATGGAGAAAACAGAGATTTATGCAGGAGAGCGGGGTGAACAGACTACAAACTTGCAAATTAAATAAATAAAACGATAAACTCAATAAAAGCTAGGCTAGCTAACCTCTGAAAGATACTACATGTAAATAACAGTAAAGGTTGACACGTTTTAGTCGACTGTAACTGTTTTGGTAGAGGGTCTGGTGACTTCAATATCTGGGCTACAGTCAACCTACGACTAGGAACACAGCTGTTACTCGTTGGCTCAGGCTTGACATTAGTTGGTATTCACTTTCATCTCCCTTACAGTCGATGATTAATATAAATAGGTGGGATCACTAAGCCTGTAATTTCTCTTGATAGACACCCAGATAGTTCTCACTTAAGCAAGCACATGACATTCTAACATCTGGTCAACTGCTTCATCACTAAGACCCTTGATTTTTTGGGTGTCATGTACAAGCCAGTTATTTTAAGTTTTTTTTTAATGAATCTGGAACACAGACCTCGGTCCACGGTCGTCACTCTCCCCACAGAGCTGCGGTGATCTGCTCTACCTACCGCCAGTCATCCCGCTGCCTCAGGGTTCGAGACTCCCCTCTGCCCGCTCCCGCCCGTGTCAGCTGCTCTAATTTTTAATTTAATTTACTCCCTGCATACTTTCCCACTGTTCCGCTGTTTCTCCCCCTCCCATCCCGCATCCCGCCCCGCTCCCGCCTCTCAGCCGATCGTCCCTCCCCCTTCCCCCTCCTCTACATATGCCGGCCGCTACGCGGTCGCGCAGTGGACGAACCGCTGTAGCGCCAAATGCAAGCCCGTCTGCGCCCGTCCGCACCTGGAGTGCGCCCAGCGCCAGAACCCCTGGCACCCTGAAACACCACGACGCCCGTCTGCACTACGACACCAGCACCCTCCACACACTCAACCCCGGTCGAGAACACACCTGCTACTGGGCAACCCTGAAGCGCACCCAGGGACCCTTCACCTGCCGGAACTGCAACTTCTCCAGCATCCGGCCAGCCACACCACCCACCAAGGAACCCAACTACCTCAGATGCATCCTCCTCAACACCTGCTCCGCACTCAAACACGCCGTCGAGCTCTGGGACCTCCTCGACTCTACCTCCCCTGACGTCGCCTTCCTGACAGAGACCTGGCTGAACCCTGCCTCCGCACCAGACATCGCCATTGCCACCCCGGAAAGATATCAGATCACGCGCAGGGACCGCACCAACGGAACAGGAGGAGGAATCGCCATCGTCCACAGGAACACCATCACAGTATCGACCAACACCGACGACACCCTCAGCACCGCCAAACACATGCACTTCCAGATCCACACCGATCCCAACACCACCCTCAGAGGAACCCTCATCTACAGACCCTCCGACCACAGTTCAGCGACTCCATCACGGACTTCATCAGCACGCACGCCCCCGCCTCCACGGACTACATCCTCCTAGGAGACCTGAACTTTCATCTTGAGAATAACAACGACACCAACTCCACCACCCTGCTCGACAACCTCGCCAACCTCGGACTCAGACAGCTCGTGACAACACCAACCCACACCGCCGGCCCCACGCTCGACACAATCTTCACCACAAGCCCCCATGTCTCCTTCAACCGCACCACCGAACCCCACTGGACCGACCACCACTGCATCCACTTCACCTTCAGGAAGCCCACCAAGCACCACCGCTCCCAACCACTGCCGCGACGATGCTGGAGCAAAGTCACCAATGGCCAGCTCACCTCAGCCTCGCCCAGAACCCACCAGTCGACACCACAGACCCCGACACCACCGCCCGCAACCTAAGACAATGGATCGACGACTGCGTCAACATCCTCGCCCTGCTCAAGACACCATTTAACAGCCACACCAGCAAGAAAGCCACCTGGTTCACCGAAGACCTCTAGGCCTCCAAAAGAACATGCAGAAAATGGGAGGACTGGCTCCGCGAACGATTACTGGACAGCTACACCGCCCACAAGAACGCCACCCGCAGACATCACCAACTCATTAGAGCCCCCACGAGGGCCTCATTCAAGGACCGCCTAGACAACAATGCACACAATAGCAAGGAGCTCTTCAACATCGTGAAGGAACTCTCCAACCGCAGCTCCAACGCCAACGACATCCCGCCGTCACAAGACCTATGCGACTCTCTGGCTACCTTCTTCCACCGCAAGATCACCGACATCCACAACAGCTTTAACGCCACGACCGCCACGACGGCCACCGCCCCCACCACCACCACACGCACCGACCTGCTACTTTCCTGGACAAGCATTAACGACAAGGACACCAGCGATACCATGAAGACCATCCACTCCGGCTCACCGCTAGACCCATGCCTCCCCCACATCTTCAACAAAGGCAGCACATCTATCGCACGCCAGCTCAGCAAGGCCATCAACATCTCCTTCGAGACAGCAACCTTCCCAGAAAGCTGGAAACACGCTGTGATCAACGCCTTACTCAAGAAACCAAAGGCGGACCCCAAAGACCTGAAGAACTTCCGGCCCATTTACCTGCTCCCTTTCCCGGCTAAGGTCACCGAGAAAATAGTCAACAAACAGCTGACCCGCTACCTCGAAGACAACATCCTGGACCCATCCCAGTCCGGTTTCCGCAGCAACCACAGCACCGAAACCACCCTCATGGGCCGCCACCGATGACATCAGGACCCTGCTAGACAACAGAGAAACAGCAGCCCTCATCCTCCTGGACCTATCAGCCGCCTTCGACACAGTCTGCCACCACACCCTACGCACATGCCTACACAACGCCGGAATCTAAGGGAAGGCCCTGGACTGGACCACCTCCTTCCTTTCCGGAAGAACCCAGATCGTCCGCCTCCCCCACCTTCTGCTCCAATGCCACCAAGATCATCTGCACTAATATACAATTTGCTCCCCTCACACTTTTTTGTTGCTTGATATTACAAGTACATGAATCAGGACTATTTCTGATTATGTGGGTTTATTTAGTTTCACCCTTTACTTTTCAATTTCAAATACAAAAAGAATCATCATTGCATGTATGAGAAACACGAAACATAAAACGTTTAGACAAATATATAAACCACAAATGACAAAAAACTTATCAAATTCGAATTATGAAACAATACATTGCACATTATTTAGACATTGCAACATTTGTTCAAAATACTCAAATTATAAACGAAATGTTAGTATCAAAAAAAGGCTCTTTTTCGTAAGCTCATTGAAGGACAAAGAGTCTGAAAGAAGGCTAATGGGATACAAATCAATGAATCCAAATCGCAGTTAGTCCTGTTTGTTTTTTAGCCTTCTTTGTGCCGACGCGTTTCGAACCCGTTAATTCATTGAACGGGGTCTCATCAGGGCCTTGTCACTTCTAATGTCTGTGTGTTATGTGCAAAAAGAGAAAAGAGAACAACGTCTTAGTTATGTTGTCCTGACCCATTTCGCTTCACTTTCACTCTGCCTTTGGACAAAAACATACCTGTAGCTTTGCTTGCGGCCGGATTCACAAGGTTCAACGGCCTTCTAGCTTTCTGACTGTCTCTGGGAAATCTGTAAAAATAGTTTTACCTATTTAGAAAAATTGTAGATTGGGAGGTGATTGACCCTAGCGCATGGGGGGTGCCACCGATTCATACCTGTTATTGGCACCGCGCTCATGAGGAGTTTTCTTCGTCAGCCCCTTTTGGATTGTCTGTCGTCTGTTTCTCTGCTTATTGGCTTGGACTCCCTATTTGTGAAAATTCGGAGTTACTTTAGAATTCACATTTAAAGCGTGCTTGTTTTTTTAACGTGTGCGGAGGTTCCGAAAAAACACTCTACCTTCCAGGGAAACGTCCCTCGGCAAGCGTGAGTCTGCTCTCAGGGCGTTGTTCTTCCGTTTTCTTCAGTCTATCGAAAAAAACGGGGGGGTTTGAGTCATTCTGTGTCTCCTTGCATTTGTACGGAGTGTTTGATTCATTTTAGCCCATTTGCTCCTACCTTTAGTAATGAAACGTGGAGCACGCAATTAAAGCTTCCGGCAGTCTCCGGAGCTCGGCTAGTCTAATGCTTCCGCGTTCCAGACGAGATTCATTAGTGTCAGACACCTGACTGCCAGCGTCATAAAGAGCTGTCAGCTAGGCGGTCCAGGACTTGTGGGACTTGTAGTTTGGGGTGATGAATGTACCATCATTCAAGAAGGATGAATCAAACACTCCGTACAAATGCAAGGAGACACAGAATGACTCAAACCCCCCCGTTTTTTTCGATAGACTGAAGAAAACGGAAGAACAACGCCCTGAGAGCAGACTCACGCTTGCCGAGGGACGTTTCCCTGGAAGGTAGAGTTTTTTCGGAACCTCCGCACACGTTAAAAAACAAGCACGCTTTAAATGTGAATTCTAAAGTAACTCCGAATTTTCACAAATAGGGAGTCCAAGCCAATAAGCAGAGAAACAGACGACAGACAATCCAAAAGGGGCTGAAGAATTAAACTCCTCATGAGCGCGGTGCCAATAACAGGTATGAATCGGTGGCACCCCCCATGCGCTAGGGTCAATCACCTCCCAATCAACAATTTTTCTAAATAGGTAAAACTATTTTTACAGATTTCCCAGAGACAGTCAGAAAGCTAGAAGGCCGTTGAACCTTGTGAATCCGGCCGCAAGCAAAGCTACAGGTATGTTTTTGTCCAAAGGCAGAGTGAAAGTGAAGCGAAATGGGTCAGGACAACATAACTAAGACGTTGTTCTCTTTTCTCTTTTTGCACATAACACACAGACATTAGAAGTGACAAGGCCCTGATGAGACCCCGTTCAATGAATTAACGGGTTCGAAATGCGTCGGCACAAAGAAGGCTAAAAAACAAACAGGACTAACTGCGATTTGGATTCATTGATTTGTATCCCATTAGCCTTCTTTCAGACTCTTTGTCCTTCAATGAGCTTACGAAAAAGAGCCTTTTTTTGATACTAACATTTCGTTTATAATTTGAGTATTTTGAACAAATGTTGCAATGTCTAAATAATGTGCAATGTATTGTTTCATAATTCGAATTTGATACGTTTTTTGTCATTTGTGGTTTATATATTTGTCTAAACGTTTTATATGTTTCGTGTTTCTCATACAAGCAATGATGAATCTTTTTGTATTTGAAATTGAAAAGTAAAGGGTGAAACTAAATAAACCCACATAATCAGAAATAGTCCTGATTCATGTACTTGTAATATCAAGCAACAAAAAAGTGTGAGGGGAGCAAATTGTATATTAGTGTTCTAAGAAGGTCCAGCCCCCCCCACGTCCCGGGACCTAACTCCTTATACTTTAGCACCAAGATCATCTGCGGCATACCCCAGGGCTCATCCCTCAGCCCAACGCTGTTCAACATCTACATAGTAACCCTCGCCCACGTCGCACGTCAACACGACCTCAACATCATCTCCTACGCTGACGACACCCAGCTGATCATCTCCCTCACCAAAGACCCTCACACAGCCAAAACCAACCTCCACAAAGGAATGAAGGCCGTCGCCAACTGGATGAGGATCAGTCGACTGAAGCTGAACTCGGACAAAATAGAGGTCCTCATCCTCGGGTCCACCCCTTTGGCCTAGGACGACTCCTGGCGGCCGACCGCACTGGGAACCGCTCTGACTCCCACTGACCATGCACTCAACCTAGGGGTCATGCTCTACTCCACCCTCACCATGACTAAGCAGGTCAACGCCATCTCCTCCTCCTGCTTCAACACCCTCCGAATGCTACGCAAGATCTTCAAATGGATCCCCATTGAAACAAGAAGAATAGTCACCCAGGCCCTCGTCACCAGCAAGCTGGACTACGGCAACACCCTCTACGCAGGAGCATCGGCCAAACTCCTAAGACGGCTGCAACGCATCCAAAACGCCTCAGCACGTCTGATCCTCTACATCCCCCGACGCAGCTAGATCAACCCCCACCTTAGAGACCTACACAGGCTCCCCGTCAACAAGAGGATATCCTTCAAGCTCCTCATCCACGCACACAAAGCCCTCCACGACAGGCCCAGCGTACCTCAACAGACGACTCAGCTTCTACACCCCCACCCGCAAGCTCCACTCTGCTGACCTCGCCCTCACCGCTGTCCCCCGCATCCGAAGAACGACAGCCAGAGGCAGATCCTTCTCCCACCTCGCCGCCAAGGCCTGGAACACCCTCCCCACCAACCTACAGCAGACCCAAGACCTACTGGCCTTCAGAAGACTACTGAATGACCTGCCTCTTCGATCAGTAGCAGCGTCAACCCCCCCCAGCCCCTTGAGACCCTCACGGGTATGTAGTGCACTTTACAAGTGTCCTGATTGATTGATATGAATGTTTTTATGGCCCTTGTCCAGACGATAGTCTTTGTATCGTTGGGGATAGTCAATCCTACTTGATACATACATACATACATACATACATACATACATACATACATACATACATACATACATACATACATACATAAATGCAGGTGGTGGCAGACAAATGAAAGGATTTGTACAGCCTGAAAACTCTTTTTCTATAATCTGTTACTAAAAATGTCCTCCAATTGAGCAAAGTCTCTGGTTCCCCCTTTCCTAATGTTCGGTGTTGCTGCCCAATGCCTTAGTTAGGATAGGGTGGACCTATGAAATCTCTGTTTTTTGCCTTTCCACAAGAGGTTTTCTAGTTTCTGACTGATATTTTTAAGAGTTAACCTGGGAAACAATAGACAGACCGACTGGGCTATAAAGAGCAGTTGCGGAGGAAGTTTATTTTTTATTAAACTATGCCATCTTTCCTAACTAGGAGATTTCCAACTTTATCCACCTATACAAATCTTTGAATAATTCCATTAGACAGGAAAACTAGAATTACAGATTTCACTAGTCTTTTTGGTGGGTTTATATCCAGGGAGCAGATTGGTCTTGTGACTAAAGTAAAACTTTCTCACAAAATAACTGTGAGCATGAACAACTACTCACAATATGGCTCATCTCAACAGATTATTGTAACTAATTGGGAAACCGGATAACTAAGTAAAGGTTTCTGGTTTAGCCTTCAAGTGCATCACAGAATTTGCCAGGTCTGATAGGAAGCATAATATATTGGCTACCTCATTATGACGGGCCACTGTATGTATCCCACATATGAAATTCTACGCAGTGATCATCTTTAGCAGTACTTTGAGGGATAATGCAAGGAGTAGAAGAAGCTGGTCAGCCCCTTCTAGTATGCATGGTTAATGACATTGTTGATGTTGCCGTCTAAATTACTTTAATCTTTGCATGTGGATGTTTAAAATTAGCCTTATGGAGTAGTGGTCAAATGGTGACAGAGTGAGGTAGGTTTCTCTCTCCCTGTTGGCATTAGGCTCCATCTGGTGATAAGAGCAATTTAATTTTTAGAATAGTCTGGCACTGCAGAAAAACATAGTATGTAGCTGAAACAAATGATGGACGGAATGCTGAATGATTCAAACATTCTCCCCAAGTCAAAAGCTCTGTGTTAAATCCATCGTTCTTTTGCCCACTACGCCACCCCAGTTTGGAACCAGCCATATGCAAATCAGTCTTGACCCTGTGCCTCATGGGAATAGTTCAGACCGAACTGCCAAGCCAGGTCCTCCCTGGATCAAAAACAAGCAGCCGGGGGCCGGTTTCAGGGTATGTCACCCTTTATCAGCCTGGCTAGCTTATTTATTTATTTATTTCCTTATATAGCGCCGGATTCAATTCCCGAAGGGATATCTCTGCGCTTATGCTTCTACTGGTTAGACTCAATCAGAGTTATATGCTGTTTAGCAGAAGGGTTTTACCTAAGGCAGGGTGTAAAGATAGGTTTTTAGGTTTTTCCTGAAGGATTCAAGACTGGTAGTTTGTTTCAGCATAGGGGGAAGGGAGTTCCAAAGGACAGGGCCTTTATAAGAAAGAGCCCGACCTCCCTGTCTAGCTCTTCTAAACCTTGGAACCTGAAGCAATTGGTGGCTACAGGAGCGTAAAGTACGTCCAGGGGTGTATGGAACAAATTTTTCCTTTAAGTATTTGGGTTCAGTACCAAACAGGCATTTGTGAATGGTACAGCATATCTTAAATTTAACACGCTGCTTTACCGGTAACCAATGGAGTTGGTGCAGAAGGGGACGAGAGGGAGTTCTGGGAGGGGCATTAAGAACTAGCCTCGCTGCAGTGTTTTGGACCACTTGTAGTTTTTTCAGTTGTTCCTCATTGGCCGAGATGTACAGGCCATTACAGTAGTCCATCCTACTTATTATTAAAGTCTGGACAAGCGTTTTCCTGTGGTTGTCGGGCAGAAATGGAAAAACGCGCCGAAGCAGCCCAATCACACGGAAGCATGCACCTGTGACTTGGGTAGTATGTTCCTTAAGTAGGAGTGCTTGATCTATCCGTATACCAAGATTTTTGACTGTTTGTTTCGGACTTGGGACAGGTCCTAACTCTAAGGGCCACCAGTCTGGGGACCACAGGAGAGTTGCCCCCCCAAACAGCTTCAATCCAGTGGCACAGTGAGCAAGGGACCCACGTCTGGGCATACCTGTACCACTTAGGGCGAAAGTGTAACTGCAACTGTCCGTCAATTGTTCTTTTAACATAGTGTGGCATTTATTGGAATGCTTCAAAGACAGCCAAGAGACTGAGGTATACCGCGGCAGTCAGCAAAGAGGAACTGAGGAAGGTACCCAAAATGGCAGCTGCGATGTGGAAGAAGGATCCAGCCTGGTGAGAGTGGTGAGACCCAGATGAGGACCAAGCTGCATCGTGCATCGGTGAGAAGTGGGGACCTACACCAAGAGACAAAAGACGGGCAAGTGCAGATCTTGGGCTGTGGGTGCAGAGGTCCCTTTCGTTGGTCATCATAGAGAGTATGGAAAGTAATGGGGTGGCCCTAGAAGGTTAAAGCAAACAGCAAGGGACTTGCACGAGCGAGGTAAGGCCCATGAGGGGTCCAAGGCAGGATATTATGTTTTAATCATGTGTGTGGGAATACAATAATCACCAATACTAACATCAACACAGGAAAGCCAGAGATACTGGCGGAGATTTGGAAGTGAAGGAAACATCCATAAAAAGCAATAAAGGGTTACCGGAAGGAACCTTTGGGATGGGGAGCTCTGAGCACAAACCCATGAAGCCTTCCAGGAAGGAAGTGGCCCAAGACAATGCAAAAGAAGGGGCCTCTGTATAAAGAAGTCCAAACTCATAAGGGGGGGGGGGTTGAAACCGGAGCCATATTGTGAGCAGGCTTGCTGTAAACTGGAAAGGAAAGGGCACTCAGTAAGGTAGTAGGGCAGAGCGGAGGTCGCCCACGACAAATTCAGGGTACCAGGCCAAATAGGACTGATACATTTTTAGAGGCTGAATGAAGAGTGGGACCTTCGCTCAGTGCCCTGAGCAGAAAAGGGGGGTGTCTGGTGCAAGGACGGTATTGCAGAGGACATAAATACATCACAAGACCAAGCAGTGGGCACATGCTGAGGACCCCCCATCTATTCCAAAAGCATCATTGCCTCCTTCAAAAGAAGGATGAAAGAGATAACAGTGAGAGGTAGGTCTACCCGTACTTTAAGTCAAAGGTGCCTCAAAGAGTCAGGATTCCAAGGACACCCAATCACAAGGCGATGCTCTGACAGACGACGCAACAAGCTCCCAGAGGCATCTAAAAAAGTCGAAGGGAATTCAAGGAACAACTCCTTCAGAGCCTGAGAGGACCAGGATGCAAAGAAGAGTTCAGGGAGCCCTGTAGGAGGTCAAAAGGGACATGGGCAACCTGGGGAGAGAATTTCTTAAATTGAGAAATTCACAGACAACAGAAACAAAGAGCATGAGTTTCTTATAGAGGATGTGCAGGGACATAATCTTTTCTCTAGCGAAACTGGAGGATCTGGAGAATATTTCTCACCATACACATATATGTATCTGGGGAGTTCCACAAAGGATGGAAGGCACGGAGAGTGACCGCTACATACAGGGAGCTCAAAATGAACGAAGATGAGAAAATTTAACATGACAGAACGGCAGACTCATGACAAGAAGGCAATCATCCCCCCCCCCCCCCAAGCATTATAATCAAAGTCCAGCATTAGCAAGTAAAAAACTGCGGCAGAAAGGTCTCAAAACAATTTCAAGTTTGACAGGATTACAGAGGTCCTATTCCAGCATCTCTCCCAGTTTATACTGCAGAAATGCAGAGAATTCTGCCCCATTACCGACTTTCTATGCTCAAACAAAGTACTTTATAGATGAGGCCAAATATTTTGCATAATCTTTCTCTTGAACTACCAACAATACAGCCTAAAATGCCTAAAGGAGGTCAAAGAAATACTGAACATCAAGGGGAAACCTCCAGAAGGCGCAAACTCAATGAGGGAGGACCCCAATATCCAGAATAAAGAACAGTGAAGGAGAGGTCCCAGAATTAGACTCACCACCATCTAACTTATAATGGGAGAGGAGGTCAGTCCGAGTTAAATACAGAACATGGATGGCTCCCTAGTGAGAGAGGCACTGGTGGAGCAGGACTTGGCCACATCCAACAGTATCTGAGAGGGAGTGCCTTGTGTGTGAGGGAGCAGGTGGAGATGGGAAGGGGGTGTCGGATGACCTACCGAATACATGGTTATGAATCTGTTCTTGCAGGGTATTTTGAGGGAGACTACTGAGATTTCAGGAAAAGTTTCAGTGTTGGTCACAAGTGGTAGGGTTGGGGGTCAACTGAACGTGGAGAGATATTAAGAGAACATTATATGTGTATTTGTAAAGCGCACTATCACCTGTGATGGTATCATGGAACTGAGCAGGGGTGTGAGCCTAGTCTTCCCTATGGTAGGTTGGTTAAATGAAAAGCTAAAAATTGTGATTATCTAAATTGCAAATATAAAGCCTTTCATACATAAGGAAAGACCATTTTGCCTTCGCAAATGGCCGAGTTTTGCGATTTATACATCTGGCCCTAAGTTTGGTCACACATCCTCCTTCAGGAGACTGGAATCTAATTGGGTATAGCACAACAGACAGGACCAGCTGATGCATTGGGAGTACAGCAGTATTGGCAGATTGAGGGTTACAGAAGTTAGGGGATACAAGATTGACTGATTGATTGTTGTATGGTGGAAGAGATACTGGGCACGTGTGGCTTCTCTCATTACTCGGAGGCACACAAAACATACGGGTGAATTGATAGCATCCTGCTGTACCATCTTGGAGCAACTTGTGTCAGAGCATGGCATTATCTACCTGTCTGACTGATCCCCAGTTATATGCAGAATGACGCAAGGGGGTGGCAAAGCTGGCACACGCTTTTGAGTGGAGTCTGAATAATTTCCTTCTTCTAAGAGGCTCATTAGAAAAACTGAAAATAATTTAATATTTTCAGCAGAACGACACTAGTGACTGTAGCCTGGACATCAAATGGGCGTACTCAAGGCAGTAGTAAAGGGGTAGGTAATCACAGAAAGCACCCACCTGAGGAAGGTCAGAGAGGAACCGCGTTCAAGACTGGCCCTAGAGTTGCAGGTGTTTGACACCCAGCACAAGAAAACCTAATCGCATAAGCTGTGGATGATGAACCTAAATAAGGCAGAATGAATATGTATTAGTTAAACTGGGGCAGAAATTCTATGAAGGAGGGAACAAGGTTGGACAACTTTTAACAGTTGGATTTAAGGCCAGGTCAGTTAGGTTCATTATATATAGGCACTCCCAAGGACAAGGGTGTTTCCCCCATCAATGTGATTGCCTTTAAGGCAGATAGGTACATAACTGACCTGGCAGGCCAATAGTCTATCAAACAGGGTGTTCATTGGGCAGGTTTGTGCAAGCTGACCCCTGAACAGATTGCGGACAAAACTATTTCAAAGAAAGAAATAATACCAACCATTAAGTGTTTGATGTCTTCCAAGTCCCACGGTCCAGACAGCTTTACAACACAGTTTTGTAAAACATTCTGAAAAGATATGCTTGAGTTCCTTTCACATCTCAATAACTCCCTTGTGTGGTGTGGGGTTCACGATCAATGACCAGAGCAAGAATAGTGGTCATACCCAAGCCCGGAAAGGAGAGGTAGGAAAGACCGATTTCAATATTTAACACTGATTTTAAAATGTATTCCATAACCTTGACAACAGGACTCATTGGGGTGTTGCTGATACACTCAAATCAGTCAAGCTTTGTGGAGGGATGCAGAGTAAGTTATGATGTGATGAAGGTAGTTCACCACAGCTCAAGAGGGAGGTTATTCACCTCTCTTTTGATGCTGAGAAAGCTTTCAACAAAGTGGAGTGGAGCTTATTAAGGGAGACAACAAAGGCATATATTTTTAGCCCATACCACTAGAATATGGTCTAGATGTGCTACAAAACCCTGAAGACGGAAGTCAGAACTAACACCCCATAGTCCAGAGTAATAAGAACAGAGAGGGAAATGAGGCAGGCGTGACCTCTGTCCCCTCTCTCTTTTGCATCATTTATGGAACACTGTGTATGGAGAGTCTGTCACAGCCCAGGGATTTAAGGATGAAGCTGGGGCTAGACACGTTCAATGTCTGGAGGACGACGGGCTGATGCCCTTGACTGATCCATTAGGGGCCATTCCTGTGTTGCTTAGGGAGTTGGACATGTTTCATTGGGTATGAGTTCAAGATCAACAGAAGTGAGTTGGAGGCCATGGGCCTTATGTCAACTCTGGGTACGCTGACAAAGTTGGGGGAAACTGCCCATTTTGCCGGAAGAGGGGAAAAATGGCATAGTAGCTATAGCTGATGATTTTGGAACTGAGAAATGTGGTTTGAGTTCCGGCCACGGCTCAACATCTTGTAATTCTGGGCAAATCTCTTAATCTCCCTGTTCCTAAAAAATGTGTAATATTTTATTGTGCTCATGTAAAGTGCTCTAATGCTCTTGTGCCAAGCTCAAGCTAAATACACAACTGCCAAAAAGACAAGTAACAAGTTGTCTATTATAAACAGGATCACTGGAATTATGCGTTTGTGAGTGGTTTTCACATGATTATCAATTTGCCGCATTTGCCCCATAATCCATCATCTGCTGCATAATCTGCATATTTTAACATTAAAAAATGGTTTCTCGCTTAAGCGGTTCAAAAGTTACTAATAACAGCAACGCATGTTGGACACTGTGGCAGGCCCTTTGTAAGGTTTGACTGGTCATCTTTCTGTTGCTTATTGGTGTGTTTGGGTGTTAAACTGGTAGTAATGAGGTGTATCAATGCTCGGACAGTATTAACAAGGGTAAAAATTACAAAATAATGAAGTAATACCAGCATCATTCATTCATTTCCTTTATTTCGGTTAGTAGAAAACCAGAAATAGCAACAATATACAATCATATATGAATAGAACAAACTAAAACCCAATACATATATGTACATATAAAAACACTATAGATTAAAAATGCTAAAAGCAGGTTACAGCCCTCGTGCCAGAGATCTGAGGAATGTAAAATATCCCTAAGGTTTTTTCCTAGACAAGAACATCCTTGGACCGCAGATACCACATAGCTTTTAAAAATGTACAAATTGAAAAGATAACCGGACCACTCCTATTCGTTCTGCATACTCTCAGTGATGTTAAACGGTAATTGAAGCCCATCAATTTGTACAATGGCGTGATTCAGCGTGTACGTTGCTTTTTGAATGTCATGCAGAAGAATAAGACGTGCTCAATGGACTCTGGAACCTCACATCCCATAGTGCACATGTTCGATATGCCTGACCCCTTCTTCCAAAGACAGGTGTAGAAAGCTATTGTTAGTGTGCCCATTCTAAACTTGATACAAAGTGTTTGTGTAAAGGGTTTGGTAACATATCTAAATGAATGTCAAACTCGAAACCACATTTAAATGAGAGAAAAGAATCAGTTCGGCTACTCTCCCAGCACATTGTCCCAATAGGCCACTTTGAACTTCACAAAGGCTTTGCATGGTAATCTTGGGGGTTTGACCAAAAAACACCTAGTCCAAGCTTATGTAACCAGGTCTTTATGTAAGCACATCAAGGGATCCTATGGCCAGACAAACCCTCTAATAAGCCTTGTAGCCAGTCCCTATAGGGCTCTAATTCTTCTATGACCCACACCCTTAAACAATACTGGATCTGTCTCAGTGCTGAGATATCAGAAATGGGTCTCAGATTTAGATTCATATGAATGGTGAGTGCTTGGGGGAATTTTTAGCAGAGATTTGAGGAAACGGTTCTCTGCAATTTCCATCTCCAAGTTACAGTGGCCCCAGATGTCTGCTCCGTAAATGGCCGCCCCACAAGCTTGGCTCCTATAGATACTATCACAAACTGTGCCTCATTATGCCACATAATGCCTTTTCTTGCTGCATAATTTACTCACCTTGCTGCATAATTTGTCACTCCCGTGCTGCATAATTCCAAGGGCCCTGATGATATATCTGGGGATAAACATTATACCTTAGGATGGGTAACTCTTCATAGGAAAGTATCCCTGGATACTTACCTCCATTAAGAAGTAGCTACTCTGATGGTACAATGTGTGTCTGTCTTGGTTAGATCAGATAGCATCCATTAAAGTAATAGTGCTGCCAACTACCCAGTGATGCTATGATGAGCTTGAGGACAGCATGCACATAGGTGAAGGGAAGAAACTAAGAATATGCTAGATATAGAGCTCCCTGCACCCCTGTTCAGGTGGTCTGGGAATACCCTATTTCATCATGTACTATGGAGCAGGACTCGAAAAATCCACTCGCCCACTCACATTGTCGAGCAAGATTTAACTAGGATGCAGCAAGGTTTAAACATGATGAGCTCATTTTAGGGACTACTCACCCTTTCTAGCGAGCTGGAAATCCTCTAACTTCAGTCACAGAACAAAAAGTAAATGTAGGAAGACAAACTGACTTTTGATATCGGTCTCTGAAAGCCAGCAAATGTGGCAAGATAAGATGTAAAGGTATCTTTATTGCTCCCAAAGTGAAAGAGCAATAAAGATGCCTTTAAATCTTGTTGTCGTGTCACATTTGCTGGCTTTCAGACACTGAGGTCAAAAGTCAGTCTGTCTTCCTACATTTATTAGGTCTCGGCCTGGCGTGAGCAGCGCATGCGCTGCTCTCGTCATACGGAAGCTTTTTGGAATCAATACAGATTCCGAAGCTCTCGGAGGCAGAGTTGAAGCCCACCCATCTTCTTTATTCGCTGGCGTAATCCTTCATGGTAAATGCTGGCTCATAATTGAAAAGGAGGCTTCTTAGTCCCTCCTTGTTGCCGCCTTGTCTCCTTTTAGCCCCGCCCACCGGGATTGGATCTCTCACTTGCGGAGTTACAAGCTCTCCTTTATATGTCTGGAAGCACTATTTCTTTGTCATTTTGAGTTGAGCCACCTCGGCCCGCTTGTTTTAATGACCCTTGCAGTTTTATTTTCAGAGGGCTTGTTTACTTTATTTCGGAGGGCGGCGCCTGCTTCAGGGACACTGCGCTCCGTTTATTTACTTACTTTGATTCGGAGAGCGGTATCCCGGAAGCGGCCATCGTGCTCCGTTTATTTACTTATTATAACTTTGATTCGGAGAGCGGTGTCCCTGAAGCGGGCATCGCTCTCCGTTTATTTATTTATTTTAACTTTGATTCGGAGAGCGGTGTCCCAGAAGCGGGCACTGCGGACCGTTTATTCACTTATTTTTTTAACTTTGATTCAGAGAGCGGAAGTGGGCACCGCGCTCCGAACCAAAGTTAAAATAAGTAAATAAACGGAGCGCGGTACCCGCTTCAGGGACACCGCTCTCCGAATCAAAGTTAGAATGCGTACACTTTCAGGGCTTGGGAGGGCGGGGGTGATACTGCAGGCGCATTACAGCGAGGCGAGGGGCTCATGCGAGCACCCGGGCCCTCTATAGTGCAACGGGAGCCTTTGGAGAGGCGAGATCCACTGCCCTAGTGCTGCGCATTTCCCCACCTTGCTCCTGGTCGAGCGCATGCCTTACTGCCGGCCCCACCTGGAGGACTTGTGGCTGTGCAGTGGGGGAGGGGGGGCGAGTGTCGCGTGGCTCCCTCCTTGACTGTATTCCGGGTGAGTGGAAGTGGCATGGTGGAGGAGGGCAGCGGGAGGCGCAAGGCTCCTTCTCCGCTGCTCTTTGCCACGGGCAAAGTGCAGTTCTCAAGATCTGCTCTTGGAGGCAGAGGATGAGGCATTTGGGTGAGCCTGCATTCATGCTGGGTGGGGAGGAGGGGCAGGGGGGGCGGGGGGAGAGGGGGCAGTGAAGTCCCGTTGCTCCCTCCGCTATTTAGTTCATGGTGGATCAAATTTTGCGCCGGATGTTGCAGGGAATGTTTTTAATAAAATGTATATACAATGAGTACATACTTACATGGGATTTCAGCCATTTCTGTTCACCCATTGGTATGCGGTAATGTGTCTATATACAAAAGTGTCAGCATTAGCAAAGTCAGAAGGTTGACTCAATGGCAGACCTGTTGGTGTTGCCAGTGCTTGTTTAGTGTGCATGTAGTAAATGGCGATTGCAGGCCCACCCCATGTAAGTTAGGTAGCCTGAAGTCCTGTTTTTAGGTTTCGCGTGGCCGAAGGCTGCGCAGCTTTTCGGCGCAGGCGAAATCTATTGTTTACAATATGGGCTACAGGAACGTCCCCCGGCTCCCATTGGCTAGCTCCATAAATGGAGGCTAGCCATTGGAAGCCGGATCTATCCGTCAAGGCCGGACCAGATTCGGGGGCGTTCCTGCGATTTTTTCGCTCTCCACCCACTTCTGATCGTCATCGCGGCGGTGGGTGTGTGTTATTTTTTTTTTTCGAGTCGGCCTGTTTTCTTCTTTTTACAAGTGTTTGTTGTTGGAGTTGGCTGCAAGATTTGAGTTCCCACGAAGCGATCAGGTAAGGAGCATTTTTTTTATATAATGTCTTTTTTTTGTTTCCTTTGTCAGTTCGGCCATGTCGTGTGAGCTGTTATGTACTTTGGCTCGTGAGCTCTGTTTCCCGCCCCCCCTCCCGCTGTCCGAGTGTCCGTTCCGCCCCCTCCCCGTGTGCCCGTTCCCGCCCCACCTCCCCTTTCACTCTCCGTTGCTTGTTTTTATATATATGCATAGCTAAGTGTGGAAAATTCTTATTTCTGTAAATTACAAAAACGAAACAGGTTGCGGATTTGCTTGTTCCTATATTTCTCACAGATGTGAAACCCCCAGCAAAATCCCAAGAGAAACAAGCATTTGCAGCCGACTCACGTGTGTTCTCCATTTCGCAAACAGCTAAATCTGGTACATTTTGCAAAGTGAAAGAGATAAGAGAAAGACATGGTGAATGTGTTCCACATGAGAAATGGCCACGTAGGCAGAATCCGCACGCATTTTCGCGTGAAAGTTTCGTCCAAATCTCTACGCATTACAAGGAGGAGAGTTTCTTCCAATAAATCGATACATTTAATAAAACCGTGTCCAGTAAAGGGAAGGGACTGGAACCCTCACTTATCGTGTGTGTTTATGCTGCTTTAGTACAGGAACGAATCCTACATACGTTTTCCACAGTCACCCAGTTAAGACACCATTTGCTGTTTGCTCATTAATGCCCGCAAAGTTTGCGTAGCCAGTCTTATCAGCTCGCATTCGGCCTGGCTGGAGGGAGGCAGGGCGAGGATGTCAAATGGGAGCGGTGGGGTCGGGGGAGGTGTGAGGAGGCCTTCCCAGTGACAGACTCCACTGTGGGTGGTGATTAATGGAAGGAAGGGGGCGGTCGTTCGAGGATGTCCTATGACCCTCTCTAGTTGAAGAGCACAGTTTGGGAACGGGAAAGGTGCGTCACAGCACAGGCCAGCCCTCAGGCCGAGGGATGACTTGGAGGGACTGAAGTAAAAGGCTTTTTGGACTCGTGTGATGGTGGGCGAGGATACAGTCGAGGTCTGCTGTGGATGACGGCCACGTTTGTTCCCCGTCACTCCTTGCAGCGTGGGGGTCATGTTTTTGCGGTGTCTGCTCGTCCTCGGAGTGGGCGTGTGGGGGCAGAGGTGTTCCTGGGCAAGCGTCTCCACGCGGCACGGTGAGTGGTGTGGGTGCGTGTGCGTCACGGGGTGACGCCGGTGGGCGACCTGGAAGTGAACTGGGGGCGGCGACTCGTCCGTGAGTTGGGTTTTAGTGACACGTGCCTGGTTGTTGCTGCGGTGATGTGTGAGCGGCTTCATCCCGGGGACTGGCTACAGCTGCAGTTTACAGCACGCATCAGTTTCCGGGATTAAAGGTCACGGCAGCAAGAGGGCGAGGGGTTGGAGCTGCAGAAAGACGAAGGGAAGTGTTTTAAAGACTTCTAAAAAGAGTTCGAATGGTAAAGAAAATTGCAGAAAGATTTCCTTATCATTTAGACTATAAGGCTAGTTTTTTTAAAAATTAATGTTAGGAAGTGAACAGCACTTTTGCGCAGAGGGTTAGGTATCTATAGTGCAGCAAGTGCAGTGGCACCGGGGCCTAGGGGCATGAGGGGCCCTCTTCTCCCCATCGGTGCTGCATTTCACTACCTAACTGGGGACAGGGCGGGGCCTCTTTTGCTACTTGCCTCAGGGTCCATGGCACTCTTTTTTATTACTCCACCGCCGATGGTCACCGGGTTGCACAATGAAGCCCCCTTTCTGTTCAATCGTACTTACAGCATGCATAGTTTTATGTGTAATGTAAGATTATAATTTTTTTCTTTCAGTGGTACTCCAGGAGGGCCGGATCCCTGCCAGGTTTTCAGGCTAACCACTATGTTAACGAATGCAATTTAGATGTAATTTTTAGGGATGCGTGTTATGTGGAAATCCTGAAAATGTGACTTTTCACAAAAAAAGAAGAAGGACTTAAACATGGCTGTGCTTGATTCCCTGCCCCCTGGCTGTGCTTGCTTCCCTGACCCCTGGCTGTGCTTGCTCCCCTGCCCCCTCGCTGTGCTTGCTCCCCTGCCCCCTCGCTGTGCTTGCTCCCCTGCCCCCTCGCTGTGCTTGCTCCCCTGCCCCCTCGCTGTGCTTGCTCCCCTGCCCCCTCGCTGTGCTTGCTTCCCTGCCCCCTCGCTGTGCTTGCTTCCCTGCCCCCTCGCTGTGCTTGCTCTCCTGAGTGTGTGTGTGGCTGTGGGTGGGTGTGTCTCTGGGTGGGTGGGTGTGTCTCTGGGTGGGTGTGTGTCTCTGTGTGTGTGTGTGTGTGGGTCTCTGTGTGGGTCTCTGTGTGTGTGGGTGGGTCTCCGTGTGTGTGTGTGTGGGTCTCCGTGTGTGTGTGTGTGGGTCTCAGTGTGTGTGTGTGTGGGTCTCAGTGTGTGTGTGTGTGGGGGGGGCAGGGGCTCTGTTGGTGTGTGTAGGTCTGTGTGTGCGGGTCTGTGTGTTTTTGTGTGGCATTTGCCAGAGATTAAACTATTGACATTGTAAATGACAATGCCATTTATTTATCTGTTTTCAAAACCAACACAAATACAAATTTTGTCATTTACAATGCCAATAGCTCAAACTTTTCAAAAGGCGAAACCATTGCATTGCAAATGCTTGTTTTTTGTTCTAATGGGTGCCACGAACTCGAACAGTGTCACTGTTTTTTCAAGGTGAAACACTATTATCGATGCGAAAGTAGAGTTTTACAGTGACAAGTGAAATGCATGTAAAGAATGCCTACATCTGTTGCGGACATATCTGCTTGCCTGCATCAGGATAAATATTAGAACTAAAGTTCCATGGGTCTCTTAAACACGGGTGCATTCACATTTTAGCCTCTTGCACTCTTACATGTAAGCAGTTACGCCCACACCAGGCCTCTCGTCTTTTCTTTTCCTGTCCTTCTTCATCCTCTGTTCTCTCGTTTCTTTAGTTTTGTGACCAGAGAAGCTTTTTGAATATCCTGTGATATAAAGTATATACTAGTCGTTTCTCCACAGTTATATTACTATGTCCTCAGATAATTGATACGTTCAATTATTGCTTCTCTGGACATTGGATTTGTTATGAAAACAATAACAAATAATTGAAATGAAAAGCACTGGTGCATTCAATATGTCTGCACCTGTGATCAGCGTCTTAACGTTGTAAATCAAAACAAATATGGCCTTTTAATTCCTGAAAGATTATCTTCTTATTCACCCATAAGGCTGCCATCATGCGTTACAAAAAAAAGTGCTGGCCACGCAGTGCTCATAGGTGAAAACTTTGCGAACAATACTAGTTTCGGTTGTCCGGACAGAGGAGCCAGCACCCTGCGTAGTGGCAGGCTTAAGCATTCCTACTTTAATCTTTACGTCTTCCTGCAGCAGTTTGAGGATTACGGTTCGTTGGCCAGCCGGCACCTCCCCCTTCCTATTTTATAATGACAACAGCAGGGAGTAATTAATGCTTAATTAGCACCTACAGTGGAATGTACTGACCCAGCCCTGTGGGTTTGGAGAATATGAATCTTAACTTCGAGTGGAGGCCGGAACAATAAACATTGTTTATGCGCTATTATCTCTTAGGTGATAATAAACAAAAAAGCGGCTCCAGAAGACAAAATATTTGCCTAGGATCCCACAATTGAAGACCAGTTCACGGGTCAAGTACATTACAGTTAGGTTGAGTAGATTATTCAAGTTACTAAACCTGCAGGTCTAGTAAAACTTTTATGATTTTTTGAGCCCGGAGAGAAGCGCAACTGAGATAAATGGAAGAGGCTGAAAGTCAAGACAGAGAAGCAGTGGTGCTGCTTAGATCACATCAATGCTGACTGGGCACTTGCTCTGGAAACTCTTGAGGCGTAAAAAGGTGTATAGCATTTTAGGACCCTAGTGTAATTTTCCCGATTCATGCCCTTATATAAGTATAAATCACCATATCCTTATATAGGCATAGAAATCATAACCATATTTAGACATAGCTCATGCAGTCCAAATACAGCATGGCTACTTCCACTAGTTCCGAAAATCCACAACGATTTCTTGGAAAACTCGGCTTCAGCAGTTAGGGACTTCCCCTTGCTTGAATATTGATTTGTCTAAGAACTCATGGAGTTTTCAAAGAACTGAGACTCTTTGATGACGTTCTTATGTCCACCTTTACGTCAAACTCGGCACCTTCAAGGTGCAAATATGCCCACACTTGCCCAAGCAAACACACAATGGTTTGGAGCAGTTCGACTATCTACTTGCCAGACACATCCTGCTACAGCAAGTGCCGAAGGAAGCCGACCCTCCAGCAGACGCACTGAGAGAGACGCGGTCTTTTATCTTGCCGAGAAATCCAGCTCCAGTGTTTCTAAGCTCCCCTTGCGGGGTGTTGGGAAATCGAGTCCAGAGACTGACCTCCTTCATTCTAAACCAAGGTACGGAGCTGATTAGACCCTAAGAGAAATCTTGGAAAGAATCTTGGCAAAAGAATACTAAACTTATGCTACACCACACTTACTTCCTCCCTCGTACTAGACTCAGGTTAGGTACATCGGGGGAGGCATATTTTAGAAGCACAAGTTAAGTACTTTTAGTCTTTATTTATTTATGTGTGTATTTTATGGATTAGAAACCATACCATGCTTCTACAGTATTATTTTATAATACTCTTCTTGCTGTACGCATAATGCTTTACAGCCAGTCTTACGATTGTAGCAGTTCATTTCTTCTGCATGAGAAAGAAGACTGTTCAATAAATACTTTTATTGAAAACGCCCGTCTCTCTATTTCTCTGCACCTCTGGTGAAACAAAGAATGCACGAATGACTGAGTAAAATATCTATCTATTGTTTCCATGACACTGAAGATCAGTTTTATCTTGAGGAAAACAAAGTTGTCATGTTTATGCGGTTGTCAGAAACTAATCCTTTCTTGTTTATTCGAGAAAGTTTCTAGTGACCTCTGAGCTAGCTGGCACTCAAAATTAAGTGTAATATATTCGATAGCGACCTAGCAGACATAAGTCATACGTCAAATCTATAGGTTAAACTATTCTAATACGCAGAGCCTATTGGAAATATAGGAACTACACTATGTGGCACCCAACATTTGGTAAGGCACTAATTTAACGCTACATACTAGAGTAATTCAGTCGTGCTTTTCACAGAGACCCCTTTTTCCCGTAAAATACTCCAATAGACGTCTGGAGTGGGTTAAACAATAAAATATCCGCCATAACTGAGTAGGACGAAAAATCCTATGTATTAGTTTTTGATTTTGTTCAACGTTAAAGGATACAGTGTTCCAAAATATTGTGCACTTTATCTTTGTTTCTTTAAAACTTGCTCTGCAAACTTTCAGTCAACAAAATGGCGGACGATGATAATCCCGAGGCCAGTGGAAATGCAGTAAATGCAATCCAACCAGGTCTTGACGTTACAGGTTTCTGACAAGACGATGCGGATGCTATAAACATCCCGAAAAAATGTACGGAAAACAATAGCTATAAAGCTTATAGAAAATGGCTTATCACCCAGGGGTGGTAGGGTAATTTTTGTCAGAGAGGCATGTGGAAAAGTAAATTTTGCCATGTTCTGTGTCCCTACGTGTCCCCCATCTTATGTTATGTGTGTATGATTAATATGCATATGTATTCCCCATGTTTGATTAAAGACGCAATTACAGTTGTGTCCATCTCTAGTATGCCAGTTTCCAGTTCTCATGAATACTATGAATATCAGGCCTATGTAAAGTTACGTTGCCACGTTTCTCAGTGTGCACGTTATTTCATTGTAAAGTCCCAGTTTCTAGGCCTCAAAAGGGCCTGGACACCAGATTCAGCTCCTGTCTCCTGAGCCCTCGCTGAGGAGCGATACAGCCCCCACCTGTATCCTCGACCCTTCACTTACTTCCTGCCTCACAGTGCCCGGCTCGGCCTGGCTCTGCCTGCTAGTCTGCCAAGAGTATGTTATGATTCTAGTTATCAGTCCAGCCCTCCTTCTCTGCATTCCTAAACTACTGAATCGCATCAATAGTTTCCGTCATCATCTAGCCTTTACGTCTCCATGTAAGAGAAATACTGTATTAATGGTCATTTAATATTCTTCATCACGCACTACATGTAGAATAATGCATGCTCCAGTCTTAGAGTCTGTTAGCCTCTCCCCTCCTGACTTTTAGTTTATATCAACATGTTCTCTAAACATCAGATACTAGATAGTGGGTTAGGTACATGTCGCCCTGACTCTCCAGACTTCAGTCTCTACTCCTAGCACAGAGTTCATAGCCCCCAGCTTCTCCTAGTAACACGTCATTGTCAGTTTGCGCGCACCATTTAGGTTAGAGGTCCCGGCTCCTTAGGTAGCCCCCTCCATGTTTCCGCCCCATTTATGACATATTCTGTTACGTTTACATCACATGTCTATGTGCACGCCTCTTGTTACACCTACTTTCACCCTTATCTTTCGCGACTGCTATTGACCACACCCACTGCTCCGCCTATCATATGTATTGTAATGCAACTATTTTAGTATATATGCTTGTGCATTGTTAGTAAAAGTATTCCTTTTCCTTGATCCTGCCCCCGGCAGCGCTGCCATCCTATTCCTGTGCAGGTTGTCCTGTTCCTGTCCTTTATGCTGTATTAAACCTGCAAACTCCTACTACCTCGAATCTTGACTCTTATTTATTGAGCTATCTGTTATTGCTATGTCCAGTCAAACCTAGATCCGGTATTATTTATTTATATACCACATAATGGCGCCCGAATAGGGACTTGCCCTTTCCCCACGCGCCGGTGAAGCCACGCCGGCCCCCTGACCCTCTGCAGCCGTGACGGAACCATACCGTGCACGTGCAGATATTTCTGCTTCAAGTATCCCTCAGGCCCACGGAGGAGACGGAGGTGGCGGTCCAGCATCCAGACGAGGCGGTGGAGGAACGCGGCGAGTCCCGACCAGAGCCCAAGCCGAGAGTCCAAGGTCCGAGGTATCCGGAGGCCCACCCGTAACAGAAGTCCGAAGTTCGTCCGTCCGGCGTCAAAGCAGTCCAGTCCAGTCTGAGGCCTTCCGTTCTTGCTGCCCGGTGAGTACCGTTGCTGGGGTAGTATCTAGACAGGGTCAATCTAATTGTCTCTGGTCCGTGGGGTTTGGTGGTACACAGATCCCGAAACGAAGTGTCCACTCCGGTGGATGCGGGTCCTGACGTGTCTCTTTATGAGACCGGTAAGTTTCGTACTGTTTCAGCAGTGCATCTAGTTTCTGTTCCAGTCAGTCCTGTTCTCGAGGAAATTCATGTATTCTGTTTTCAGTATTCCAGGTGGTATTCTGTTCGAACTGTTATTTTAAATGTTCTTCATGTATTTTAATGTCGTGGTATGAGAGTGGTGTAATTATCGTGTTCATTGTGTATTGTAATTGTGTCCAGATTACAGTTCAGTCATGCCGTTATTTTCCAGACTACGTCAGTTAAGAACTAGAAAAGGTCTGTTAGAAGCAGCAGTTCCTGTCCCGCCTAGGGACAGTCCAGGTCACTTTATGTATCAGAAGCATGGCATAAGTGCCATATTATATCTAGATTTATGGGTAGAGTATACCAAACAGCTAGAAGAAAAGTATAGATGGCCCGTATTGGGTACATGGGATGCCGAGTGCATCATGCGAGTAGAAGAAGCATTATGGAAAAAGAAAGCCAGACAGTCACAGAAAGATGCCATCGAGTTATGGCGCAAAGAATCTCATAAAAGAACCGAAAAAGAAATCAGAAAGTCAGAATTAAGTAGAGAATCCTTAGAACGAGCCCACGAAAGGGAATTAATCGAGATAGGTGAACGAGTTAAAACCGAACAGTCAGACAGACAGAGGAATGCCCTTATTAAGGGTATGTATCCTCTTCTTGCCGAGGGCTTGCCAAAAGCGACCCCGGAGGCATCCAGTAATTTTCCGCCACCATTAGTTCCGACCAAGCTACGTCACAAACCGACCGCAGCTGATATTTTCATCTCGTCCTACTTGGACGACACGGTTCCAGAATATGCAAATCCTGTTCCGCCAGTCCCTGTAAATCATGCCATTCCTGCTCCTCCAGACACCGGAGTACCTGCTACGGTACCCCCGGTCCAGCCTACATTACAATTTCCCACTCTGCCAGCACGAAGAGTATCAGTCGACGATTCCAGTATAGGGGCCGCAGGAGGAGGTCCTCCTGGTACCCCGCCACCACACCAACGAGTAACGTTAGTCGAGTTACATGAAAGTGCGTTACAGCATACGCCCAAATATAAGTCCGTTGCAGATATCCGACGAGCCCTTACTGAATGCCGCTATGATCCAGTTGCAGGTGATGATAGTACAGTTATATATTCCATCCGTGTAAGACGGGTGACCGGGTATTTGGACACCCTACCGAATATGAAAGAAGATCTAGACAGAATATATCGTTTCATCCGTACAGGGGATGATCCAGAAAGTATTGGTGAAGCCATGTCTCAAAGGAAAGCTGAGATCCAGCTCATGTTATTAAAGTTTCTGATTAATTGTTTAATAAGGGAACAAGATTACCCGACCAAAGATCCGGCCGAAATGAGAATCCTGACAAGGTGGAGTGATAATATAGCCGAGGGTAAGCACAGAACTATCAGTAGTATAGAGAGTATGTACAAGAGAATTCGTAAGGAAATAATAAAGTTACACGAACAACGTAAAGCAGCACAAGTAAGCGAGAAAGAGAATGACTCTTCTACTGAAGAGGTAGAGGACGAGAATCCCGCCAGAATAGCGTATGTAGGTAAATCTAGATTTCCAGACCGACATTTACGCCTAGAACGCAAGAAAACTGTTCATCTTCCAGCACCAGAACAAGGTTCTCTAGAACAAGTATTTCAAGCTACCGATCACATTCTGAAATCACAAATCGGTTATAGTAAGTTAAGTACTATGCATGAACAAGAACTAGCCCGATCAGCAGTCCGATGGATTACTGATTCTACCACTTTTCCAGACGAAATAGTGGCACACATGTTTCTGAAATTGCCCCCAGCCGAGCAGCGACTGGTGGGTATGTATATGATCCAGCACCTCATTACTCTGTATGAGGGTCAACATTCTGATCCAGGTCCGTTACATGATGTCCTGAACGAGTTACTCCAGTATAGATGGAAAGGTCTAGGTACCGATTTAATTAGTGTCATTCTAGAACAGCGCCACAAATATAGAACGTTCCTGAACCCGCATTTTGTTCATGTCTCACCCCCAGAAAGTAAACCGTTTTACATAGACAGACAGAACCCGTTACGAGAAGTACACCCAGTTAGGACAGCGGATGGTGAAATGCAACGAGTGTTTGTTTACACCCCGATTACAAAGATGGAACTCTTAGAAATGAAGAAATTAATTCCCTGTCATGACAAAGATCCAGCAGGGTTCCACCGAGAATTAAAAGACATGCTCCGTATGGGAGAATACACGTATCCAGATATAATTAAAATGTTAAAGGTCCTGTTGCCCGCAGGCATATATGAAAAACTCAAGGAAAAAGAATGGGAGGTGGGAGAGAAAAAGATCGATTGGGCAGTTCTAGAAGCTGAAGATAAGATACGAGTACCAGGTACCGGTCTTGGAGAGAAATGTAAAGAATTACCAGAACTGTTAATACAAGTTTTGCCCAGATTATTAGCAACTAAAAAGGAAGACTGGGATGCAATCTCAGCCTGTAAACAGAAACAAGACGAAGACACTAGTGATTTTTATTCTAGATTTGAGAAATGCTTTATTACAGTGGCCTCAAGACAAGTAGTGAGTCATACCCTCATCTTTTTGTTACTAAATTAGTCGAGAATTCAAGTCCACAAGTTAAGAATCGAGTTTTGAAAGTCGAAAGTACATGGCAAGCTAATACCCCGTCCCAAATGTTACAGATGCTTCAGTATCACCAGAATAGAATCAGAGAAGAGCAAGAACACGAGAGAAAACGTATGAAAGACACGAAAATGAAAGTACTAGTTGCACAATCTGTTCCTCAAGACAGTCAGAAGCTTCCCCAGGAATATTGGAAAAATGGGAAGAGGGGTACGAATCAAGCCAGTCATTCTGCAGCTCCCGTTAAAGGGACATGCAATTATTGTAAACAGCCAGGTCATTTTATAAACGAGTGTGCAGTTCTGAAACATAATATAGCTACTGGTAAAACTAAAGAAAGACCACGTCCGCCTAGACAAGAACAAGTTTCACAGACTTCTCAGCCACAGAATGCACAACAGACAGTTCCAGCACCGCAGCCTATTGCTGCAACACAGCATGTTACACAGCAGATGTACCAGTATGCACAGTCCGAGTATCCAGAGTATCAGCCATATTCATGAAACAGCCTAGAGAGGGAGGTAGGCTTGCCTCTCATCGAGATTCCTGTAGATCAAGAAGGTCCCTATGTTCATAGTCAAGTACTAGGGAAAGACAGAAAGTTTTTGATTGATACAGGGGCAAGTAAGACCACCATCAGTCACGCCGAAGTTCCAGGGGCTCCGCTCTCAGGCTCTAGAAATGTTTCCCTTGGATTTTCAGGAAAGCCTATTGTAAACGAGATATCTAAGCCAGTTACTCTAGAAGTAGGTCCATTGTCCCGCACTACTGATCTGTTACTTACGAAGTCATGTCCAGAAAATTTGTTAGGCATTAAGACACTGAAAGAATTAGGTGCAGTTATTTGCTGCTCCCCAGAGGGAATACGACTGTTTCTACGTGACTTCAAGGGTCACTATGTATTACGAGATTTTGATCCGAGATTGTCTAATGTTCCGCAGCATCTATGGGCGCAAGGTCCAACTGATGTAGGTTATATGCAAATCACACCCCATCGTGTGACTCTCAAGCCAGGTGTAGTGTTACCACGAATCAGACAGTACAGATTGCCACCTGAGGCTGTAGCAGCCTTATCCAAAATTATTGAGGAGCTCATGGCTCAAGGAGTAGTTGTAGAAACTGACTCCAATGTATGTAATTCTCCGATCATTCCAGTCATGAAACGTACTGATCCAAATGCACCGCCAGTATATCGATTAGTGATTGACCTACGAGAACTTAATAAATGTATTATTCCCCAGTATCCAGTTGTCCCAGATATCTCTTCCCTATTGACAGCCATTGATTCCGAAGCCTCATTTTTTACAGTCATAGACCTCAAGAACGCGTTTTTCAGTGTCCCCATTCATCCAGACAGCCAGTTTCTTTTCGGATTTTGTTTAAATGGAAGGAGCTATATGTTCACACGAGCTCCTCAAGGTTTCACAGAAAGTCCTAGCATTTACAGTCAAGCACTTAAGAGACAACTAGACAATATTCACATGCCAACTGACACTGCCCTGCTCCAGTATGTCGATGATCTACTGATCACAGCCCGTTCTGAACGTGCTTGCGAGCGAGCATCACTTACAGTCTTGTATTTCCTTGCCGAGATGGGGCACAAGGTGTCCCCTTCGAAGCTTCAATTCTGTGTCCAGCAAGTGATCTACTTAGGCCACTTACTGTCCAAGTGGGGTAGGCAGTTGACACCAGACCGTATCCAGTTGATAGCGAGTCTTCCTCAGCCCAAGACCCAGAAGGAGGTACGTGCTTTTATCGGCCTTACTTCTTATTGCAGACAATGGATTCCTCAGTATGCATTTCTAGCTAAACCACTGATACAGTTAACGACACAGGAGGCAGCCGTATCGACTGTTCTCCCTTGGACATCTGAACATACACTTAGTTTCAATGAGTTAAAGAAAGCTTTATGCCAAGCTCCAGTTCTAGCTACACCGAACTACAGTAAGCCTTTTACACTTTTCGTCACTGAACGCGAAGGTACAGCATTATCTGTTCTCACACAAGATCAAGCAGGACAATACAAGCCCTGTGCTTATTTTTCGAGCACACTAGATCCTGTAGCCCAGGCTCTGCCTGCGTGCCTCAAGTCAGTTGCAGCCACAGCACTAGCTATCAGACAAAGTGATTCCATAGTATTAGGACATTCCTTGACAGTACAAGTTCCACACTCCGTGGAAGTTCTTTTAAACCGTACACAGACTCAGCACTTGACAATTGCACGTTTAACAGGTTATGAATTGACACTGTTCCAGCCACACATAGAAATCAGACGCTGCAACGTTCTAAATCCTGCTACACTGTTACCGTCAGTTATTTCGAATCCTGCCACACACAACTGTGTGGAAGTAGTTAATACTATGACTAAGCCAAGACAAGATCTGACAGATATTCCATTACCAGATCCCGACCTGACACTTTATGTGGATGGTTCATGTATGAGAACAAGTACAGGAGAACTAGTAGCCGCGTATGCAGTGACTACTGACACTGAAGTTATAGAAACACACCGTATTGACACCCTGTCTGCTCAAGCAGCAGAGCTAGTTGCTCTGACCCAAGCCTGCATACACGCTAAGAACCTGAAAGTTAATGTTTATACAGATTCACGTTACGTATTCGGAGTTGTACACGACTTTGGAGTGCTCTGGCAGGAGAGAGGTTTCATGACTTCTCATGGAACCACGATTCAGCATGGTCTCCTTATTCAAGCTCTGTTAGATGCCATACACTAACCGACATCTATTGCTATCATGAAGTGCAAAGCACATACGAAAGTTACTGACACTATTTCTCAAGGTAATGATCTAGCAGATCGCACAGCCAAGCTTACAGCACAGACTCCAGACATTTCAGTTAATCCGACACAGACACATACTCCAGATCCGACTACCTGTATGACAGTTAAGGACCCTACTCAAGATGTCATAGATATCCAGTTACATGCTACTCCCGATGAAATCAAGAAATGGTCCGAACAAGGAGGGGTCCAGACAGATCAGGGATGGGTAACGAAGGGTAGAGCCACATGGTTTCTCCCCGACTCAATGGTTCAAGTCATTATTAATACCGCACATAGTCCTGCACATTTAGGAGAAAAAGCCATGATAGACAGTATCCAGAACATTTGGTTCAACAAGCATTTACGAGCTGCAGCCAAGCAGAAAGTCCGTACCTGTATGATATGTTGCCAGTTTAATCCAGGTAAAAGTGTCCCGGTGGAACAAGGTGGATTCCAGCCCCCTGACCACCCTTTTGAAGTCCTCCAGATGGATTATATTCAGATGGAGCGATGTCGAGGTTTCAAGTATGTCCTTGTAGTTGTATGCGCTTTGTCCAGGTGGACAGAAGCATATCCGGTCCCAGATTACACAGCCGCGACCACTGCCAAGCAGTTGGTTCGTGAATTCTTCCCCCGCTACGGACTCCCTAGAGTCGTATATTCTGACAACGGCCAGCCATTCTCATCTGAGCTCATGAAACATGTTTCCCTTTTGTTAGGGTACCAGTGGAAGTTCCATTGTGTACGCCATCCTGAAGCAGCCGGTCTCGTAGAGAGACATAACCAGACCCTGAAAATCCGCATTGCTAAAATATGTAAAGAGAAAGGTGTGGACTGGTTAGTAGCTCTGCCAGTCGCCTTGTTTTATATGCGCATGGTCGCACATTCCAGATCAGGTCTGTCCCCGTATGAGGTCGTATTCGGCCGCCCCCCTAATATGTGGGGTACACCTAGACCCCGAAGTATTACAGATGTTTCAAGTAATATGCTGACAGATTACCTAGCTTCCTTGATGTCTGCTCTACACTCTTGTCATTCACAGGTTGCCGCCGCATTTCCAGACAATACCGAGGTGGCACCGCATGAAATCGTTCCCGGATGCATGGTTCTTGTCCGGAATTTTGATCGTTCAAGTCCGCTGGAGCCCCGCTGGAAAGAGCCCAAGCAGGTCCTCCTGGCCACCCGTACTGCCGTCAAGCTGGAAGGCAGGAAGGGCTGGGTCCACCTGTCACATGTGAAAAAGTTTTATGGATTAAAGACTGTTTTAAAGAACATTTCCCAGGATTTGAAAGACTGCCAAAGTACTATTCTTAAGGACTGTCCCGCAAAAGACAATGATATTGAACCCTCCCTGTTAGAGAAAACTCCGCAACAGGAGTATAAGCTAAAATTAAGGTCTAGTAAAATAAGTCAGCCAGTTTGATTGTCTAAGTCCTCCCCTAGGTGAAACGGTTAGACCGGTTTCTGACATGTATAAAAAAGATCCCCGTAGAGAGAGAGTTAGTCAAAACTCAATCCGATGTATCGTTTTTCTAAGTTTCATATTGTTTTTCAGCCTCATGATTACCTGCACAGGTTATGCATTTTATTTGTGTTTTCCAGTTTCTCATGTAAATAAGTCTTCTATTTCTACAGTAGAGCACACGTTTAGTGATCTGCCTCCTCATGAACTATCTTATCGTCTTGCTATGCGTAATAATTCCTTTATCTATATGTTACATTACTCACACCAGACCAGCAATGCCACTAATTGTTGGGTGTGTGGTCGACTCCCCCCTTTCCAGACACCGAAGGGAGTTCTGCCACTCTTTCCTTATCCATTTTCACATAATGGTTCGTGTGGAGCATGGTCCACGTTAACGTCATCCTCAACAGATATGTCTTTTCTTCACAGTACATGTTTTCCAGACAAGCAAGGTCTTCCCCACAGAACAGGGTTAGATCTAGAAAATGAAGTTTATAATTTAGGTAATTATTCTTCGAATTTCATGGTCCTGAATGTTCAGTCTGATACTACTCCAGACTTACCTGCTATGTCAGTACTACCAGTTAAAGGCGAATTATGTGTCCGAAAGAATGGTTCCGTACATGTAGGACATAGTGATTGTACTACTATTGTCAAGTATAGTGACAGTGGGAAATCTATTTTCAAAGCTTCACGTCATTCTTATTTTGTTTGTGGTCAGACCGCATATGTTCGTCTGCCCCTCGATTGGGAGGGAACCTGTTACATTGCCTTCCTACTGCCACCAGTTTTCCTAGCCCCACCCGACTACCATAGGAATTCCCACCTAGTACATACTAGACACAAGAGAGACCTCCCGATTGTCGATTATACTGAAACTGCTCTAGAACAATATATAGATATCAATAAAGGTGTCTTCCCTTATTTAGGTACTGTCGTGAATAGTAAACTGATACGTAGATTAACCAGAACCCTTGAAGCAGTAGTGATTGAGACTACTTCTGCTCTAAGTAACTTGACCGAAGAGCAATCCTTTATGAGAATTGTCGTGCTCCAGAATCGTCTCGTCCTTGACGTCATACTGGCCGATAGGGGCGGGGCTTGTAGAGTCATCGGATCTAGTTGCTGCATTTTCATTCCTAATAACGCGCCGTCTGTTTATTCAGCTATAACCAGACTCCATAAAATTGCCCATATGTTACATCAAGATCCAGGCACCTGGACATGGTCCGGTTGGTTCTGGAATATAATTTCCGCCTGGGGATGGAAAGTATTGTCCTTTCTAGGTATTGCAGTAGCGATCATATTCAGTTGCTGCCTATGTATACAATGTGGCCCTGCGATTTGTGGCATTTGTGCTACCTCTTGTATTCCTAGTCCCAAGTCCCGTTCTAAATCCCGTTCCAAGAAAATTCGAGACGAGCAAATGATACTGTATGAAATGATAGATGGTATCATGAATATTGATGTTTCCTGATGGAAACGTAGTGACAAGGAGGGAATGTGGAAAAGTAAATTTTGCCATGTTCTGTGTCCCTACGTGTCCCCCATCTTATGTTATGTGTGTATGATTAATATGCATATGTATTCCCCATGTTTGATTAAAGACGCAATTACAGTTGTGTCCATCTCTAGTATGCCAGTTTCCAGTTCTCATGAATACTATGAATATCAGGCCTATGTAAAGTTACGTTGCCACGTTTCTCAGTGTGCACGTTATTTCATTGTAAAGTCCCCGTTTCTAGGCCTCAAAAGGGCCTGGACACCAGATTCAGCTCCTGTCTCCTGAGCCCTCGCTGAGGAGCGATACAGCCCCCACCTGTATCCTCGACCCTTCACTTACTTCCTGCCTCACAGTGCCCGGCTCGGCCTGGCTCTGCCTGCTAGTCTGCCAAGAGTATGTTATGATTCTAGTTATCAGTCCAGCCCTCCTTCTCTGCATTCCTAAACTACTGAATCGCATCAATAGTTTCCGTCATCATCTAGCCTTTACGTCTCCATGTAAGAGAAATACTGTATTAATGGTCATTTAATATTCTTCATCACGCACTACATGTAGAATAATGCATGCTCCAGTCTTAGAGTCTGTTAGCCTCTCCCCTCCTGACTTTTAGTTTATATCAACATGTTCTCTAAACATCAGATACTAGATAGTGGGTTAGGTACATGTCGCCCTGACTCTCCAGACTTCAGTCTCTACTCCTAGCACAGAGTTCATAGCCCCCAGCTTCTCCTAGTAACACGTCATTGTCAGTTTGCGCGCACCATTTAGGTTAGAGGTCCCGGCTCCTTAGGTAGCCCCCTCCATGTTTCCGCCCCATTTATGACATATTCTGTTACGTTTACATCACATGTCTATGTGCACGCCTCTTGTTACACCTACTTTCACCCTTATCTTTCGCGACTGCTATTGACCACACCCACTGCTCCGCCTATCATATGTATTGTAATGCAACTATTTTAGTATATATGCTTGTGCATTGTTAGTAAAAGTATTCCTTTTCCTTGATCCTGCCCCCGGCAGCGCTGCCATCCTATTCCTGTGCAGGTTGTCCTGTTCCTGTCCTTTATGCTGTATTAAACCTGCAAACTCCTACTACCTCGAATCTTGACTCTTATTTATTGAGCTATCTGTTATTGCTATGTCCAGTCAAACCTAGATCCGGTATTATTTATTTATATACCACAGGCACATGAATATCGGCAGACAGAGGTATTCTATTCATGGATTATCTTCCCTGAAGCACATCCAAGAACACATGTGTTCCACTTCTATAAGATAGAGGAACATCCAGCGAATACGTTCCTTTCAAGGGCATTGAAATTCCACTAACTTACCAAGAGCATCAGCTCTGGTTTAAAGGCGCCCTAAAAAATAAAAATCACATTACCATGCTCGGTCCACTAGGTAGACCAGGAGCGACATGGCCGGTACTAGCTAGCTATACACCACATCCTGACATTGAAAGAATGACAGATGTAGAACTGTTAGCTCAGCTAAAACAATTAATTAAAATACATAGACAATTGGTACAATATGTCATGCGGACTCTAACAGTCCAACCTGCTATAAGAATTCCACAGCACACCCCTGATCAGGGGAACACAAACAAAATAACACCACAGACTATACAATCTGTCATTGGTAAATTACCCACAACAAGGGAACAAATTCTATTCTGGTTAGGCAGTAATTCCCGATAGTACACCTCAAGAGAAACACAGGATTCTAACCATCTGTTTACCAATGGGGATCGCACCACACCTGGAGGACTGTGACACTTGGGGTACAGTCTTTGCTGCAATCTACACAAAAACACAGGGTGCTCCGTCCATGGCGGTAATACCAGACGTCCTGAAACAGATTCAAAATGAATACGGAGCAGAGCCTGCTTTAAATCTGGGTATGAAATTACTGAAAGATTTCAAACAAGTCTCAGCTATAATATTAGCTAATATTAAAGGTGAAGCGGGGGGCGTGGCCAACAGCATGGCCGACTAGACGTGCCTGCACAGAGCTCCGGCCGAGCCCGCTAATTATCCGGCTTTAACTATCCCCCAAGACCCAGAAACGCCACCGAAGCAGGGAGCTGCAACCCGGGTGCCTGTTACGGGCTGCTGCAGAGCTGAACCGGAGCCGATCCCGCCTGGACACCGTGTATAGCGGTGGCTCCGCTGCATCTCGGAGATCGTGCTGGCGGCCTAGGCGCCCGGGGAGAAAGGCACGCATCGGGAGCCGATGGTCCCACACATCGCTGTCACAGGCCCACAGAGGCTCCGCCAGGTGCTTGGCTGACGGGCGAACGGCTGCATACCGTCCACGCCGGACATTAGGAGCGGGACAGCAGCGATCCCCGACCGCCTTATCCAAGATGGCGGCCGGCGCGGAGGCTGAAGAAGTGTAACGGCGAGACCCCCCACTGCTACCGCCGCCGAAGAGAGTCTGTGACCGGCCACGGGCTCAGGGCCGAAGCGACGCTGAGGCCGGCACCTGAGGTGAGGGGTTCCATACCTGCCCGGCACGGGGACCAGGAGTCAGCCTCTGAAGCGGCGCCCGCCTTTACCAATATGGCGGCCGCTCGGTAGAGGAGCTCGGCGGGACGGCGCTCGAACAGCAGACAATCACGGAGGCCTGCCGGGGGGGAGAGGGCCTGCCCCTGCTGTCCTGGAAACCCTGCGGCCCGCCCCGAAACGGGAGCGGCGGGGCGACGTCACGAGCCCTCCGCCGACAGCGCCGCACAGCTGATGCATGCACCTGGCGATTCGGACCTGAGGCGGTGAGGATCTCGGGGAGGACCCGCACGAGACGCGGGTGGAGAAATACCCCCTGGCTCCCCCCACACGGAGATCGGCGGCAGCGGGACCCCCGCGGTGGTCACGGCCAGTAAGGATCTGTGACCAGCTCCCAGCCACGGAGACAGAGAGACGGTAAGGCCTGCACCAAGAGGGCGAGGTCCGGTCTACAGGGCGCCGGGAGCGGGGATCAGACCCGGAGGCGCCGCACGCCTCCACCAACGCGGCAGCGGCACAGTTGAGGACACCGGGGAGGCGGCGGTCGAACCGCAGAAGACCACTGAGGCCTACCGGGAGTGAGTGGACCAGGCCCTGCTGCCCCAGAACCCGGCAGCTCACGCGGGAAAGGAAGCGGCTGGGCGGCGCCTCAAGACCTCCACCCGCAGCGCTGCACCGCCTGTGCTTACGCCCTGAGACCCCGGGCGGTAAGATCATCGGGGGAAACACCCCCACGAGCGGAGGGATACCCCCCCGGCTCCCCACACCCAGGACAGGGAGTGTACGCGGGCCCTGACCCAGAGACTCTAAGGGTCACAAATAGAGGCCGCCCAAGAGACTCGTGTGGTCGAGGCGCTGTTCCCGGCGCACGGCCGAGCCCAGCGATTCCGCAGTGGGAGACGGGTTCAGCCCAGAGGCTCCTCACCTCTAGACACCGCAGCTATGGGCAAGAAGGATACGATACCCAAGACCACGAGACAGGGCCCAATGGACAATTTCGCTGCTCCGCGACCTATGGTGGAACAACAGCCCGTGCAATCTGGCCCACGCAACGACACGGGCATGCTACTGGAGGCCATACAGGCGTCTAGAACGGACATCCAAGCCTCACGACCAAAATTGGGGAGGTAGGGTCCGAAGTGACGCTCCTACGCCAGGACTTTCGAAACTTGACCGACAGGGTCACGGTGGCCGAGTCGAGGTTGACAGACAATGAAAAGTCGGTCTCCGAGCTAAAGAAGGACATGGCAGAGCTCCAGGCCTCCCACCGTCAACTTCTGTGGAAGGTGGACGATGCCGAAAATAGGTCAAGGCGGAACAACCTACGCTTCGTGGGCTTTAGAGAAGGGATTGAAGAAAGGAGTATGACCGCCTTCCTCCTCGATTGGCTCAAAAAGACCTTCCCTACAGCGCGGTTCTCCCCGTGCTTTATCATAGAGAGGGCACACAGGGCACTCCTGGCCAAACCACCGGAGGGTGCGAGACCACGACCGGTCATAGCGCGCTTCCTGAACTTTGCCGATCGAGATCTGATACTGCGAGAGGCCAGGAACATGGGTGAGATCCGCTTTGAAAATGCCACCATAATGATCTTCCCGGATTACAGTCAGGAAGTCTCAAAACAGCACCGCTCCTTTGACACCGTAAAAGCAAAGCTGAGGTCCCTCAACATTCAGTACATGCTCCTCTTCCCGGCCAAGCTCAAGGTCATCTATCAGGGCAAATCCATCTTCTTTGCACACCCGGACGACGCATGGCAATGGCTTGAGGAGCGCCCTATCCTGAACAGTAGGGAGGCGGCGGGCCGGGCAGCGCTTGACAGGTCACTGCGAGAACGACCGAAATGGGAGAGGCCGAAGCCGCAAAGACGAAGACTGAGGAGGACACAGAACAAGACGCCGCAGACCCCATACAGGACGAGTAACTTGGAGGACAGAAGACGGGGCAGGTCTGCGTCGCCAGGTACCGGCTCCGTGGCAGGCTCGAGATTTGGTAGCCTAGGAAATGGAATCCGTTCTGAAGAAGACGATATGGAGGAATCGGAGGGCCACGCATCCGGAGGAGAGGAGGATGATACAAGGAGTGATTCGTTGCACCCTCTGGCCAAAGAAATCCGACAATTGGAGCAAGACTCTACAGGTCGTGAGGGGCTTCTAGACACACAAGACTCACACTCGTGAACAATGGTGTACTGGGATCGGGAAAAGATGGCGGCTCGGCGATGCGGAGAAAGCAAGTTGGCACACCCCCACTACTGTTCTTTGTGTTTTTAGCACTGGTTGCGGTTTATTAAGGGTCGGATGTGTGGGAGGGCGACAGGCCTTCCCCCGTGGATAGTTGAGACCCGGATGGGGATGCAACTGGAAGGGGAGGGAGGTGGGGAGGGGGGTGCGGGATGGGGTTTTGTTACAGTATTAACCCACGTTGGGGTTGTTGGGAGTGCTGGGGAGGGGGGGGGGGAAGTTCGTCAAACAACAGCAGAGCTATACCAGCCCACACCGGGGGTCTTTCCCATGCCGAGCTCCCGCTCGGGAGAGACGTGATATTGAAATATGGCAAGCCCACTAGATACTCCACGCGGGAATGATACAGGGGTCACCGTACTCACTTGGAATGTGAACGGACTGGGATCCAAAATTAAGAGGGGTCTGGTTACCGCCTACCTCAAGAGACTGACACCTGACATTATCCTCCTCCAAGAAACTCACCTGAGAGGGAATAACTGCGCTTTCTTAGCGAGAGGGCGATACACTGTTCTGGCACATGCAGGCTACACTTCAGACTCCAGGGGAGTTGCGATTCTCATACACAAAGCGCTGCCTTTCACGGTTACTCGCACCTGGTTGGACCCACAGGGCACATATGTGGGGGTTCAGGGGATATGGAAAAGACGCAGTTACACAATTCTGTCTGTTTACGCCCCCCCCAAACTACAACCTCGTACACTTAAGGCGGTCACTGCCATCCTACTGGATACAGCGGATACAACACAAGTGGTGGGTGGGGATTTCAACGATGTGATGTCCATCGAGCAAGATAGGTCCGGGTCTTTGCACATGGGGGAACACACAACTGCACTAGCACGACTCATGACAACCATGGGCCTCACTGACGTCTGGAGATGGCTTCATCCTACACAAGAGGCGTATTCATTTTACTCAGGGGCTCAGAAGGTCTTCTCCAGGCTCGATTATGTCTTTGTGTCCCGGCAGGAGATCGCGGTGGGTGACCTGGCGGAATACAAGGCGAGAGGGATATCTGATCATTCCCCGCTATATGTACACCTGGGGCGGGCGACGGGAGTCAGGCGGGCGCAGTGGAGATTAACGGCATGGGACATCCAAAAGCCAGAAGTACTTGGGGGCATGCGGGCCGACATACGGGTATTCCTGGCCGAAAATGAGGGATCAGTAGACTCCGGTGTTACTCTCTGGGAGGCGATGAAACCGGTCCTCCGGGACCGCATCCAGAGTAGGCTGGGAGAGGCCAGGCGGGCACAGCAGGGCGAGATAGCGAACGCTGAGGCGAATGTCCTAACCCTGGAAGCAGATTACCTCCAACAGAAAGAGGGGGCGAGCCTTAGAAGACTGCTTGACACACAGAGACTCTATCGGGAATTGGCCACGGATGAGGCACGCACCCAGGCTTTGGCGACACTACACAGGCTGTATGATATAGGCGACAAGTCCGGTAAACTTTTAGCTTGGTTGAGCAGGAGGGAACGGGCCTCAAGATGGGTAGATCAGATCACGTGTGCGGGGGGCAGGAGGGCGAACACGGATGGTGACATAGCGGAGGCCTTCGCGACCTATTATGAAGACTTCTATAGGGCAAGGGAACTGGGCGACAGTGCAGACGCCCAATACTACTTGGGAGACATGGAGGTTCCTACCCTGTCCGCCGAAGCTAGTGTAGCCTTGGAGGCGGATTTAACGCTCGAGGAGCTCTCGGAAGCCATAGCGGCCCTGAAACCAGGGAAAACGCCGGGTCCCAACGGCTTCCCGGCGGAGTTCTTTAAACGAACGGCCGACTTATTGCAACGACACATGAGGGCCCTATTTACTGACTCCCTCCGGGCAGGGAGTCTCCCTCCTGACCTGGAACTGGCCGTTATTGTACCAATTTACAAAGAGGGGAAACCTAGAGATGACTGCTCCTCCTACCGCCCAATCTCCCTGCTGAATATAGAGACGAAAATTCTGGCCACAGTCCTGGCGCGGCGCCTGAGACAGGTCAACACTGAGCTAGTACACATGGACCAGTCCGGCTTCCTCCCTGATAGGGCGACCAAGCTCAACCTCCGTCGCACCCACAACTGGCTGCAAGAGGTATCTGGGAGAAGTGAACCCCACTGGTTCCTCTCCCTGGACGCGGAGAAGGCGTTCGACGCTGTGCACTGGCCCTTCCTGATGGAGACCCTCAAACGGTTTGGATTTGGACCTAAATACTTACAGTGGGTTCAACTCCTCTACTCGGGCCCGAGAGCAAGGGTGCGAGTCAATGGGAGGCTGTCCCGCGAATTCCCCATCGGGCGCGGCACGCGACAGGGCTGCCCACTGTCCCCTCTCCTGTTCACCCTCACTATTGAGATTTTAGCGATAAGGATTAGGCGGAACCAGGCAATCAGAGGCTTTACCTGGGGTGGCACGGCCGCCACGCAGGAAAAAATTTCCCTATATGCCGACGACGTACTGCTGTTCGTGACGGACCCAGACACGACTATCCCAGCGCTCTTTGGGGAACTCAGCGACTTTGGGGCGCGAGCGGGGCACACGATAAATTGGCACAAGTCGATCCTTTATGATCCACAGGGTAAGGAACGGGGAGCCTGCCTGCCAGAGCTATTGATCCACACCACAGAAGGCTTCAAATATCTAGGAATCTTTATAACGTTAGACAGGGCGCGTTCTTTCGCTACTAATCTAGCCCGCATAATGCTGGAAGCAACAATGGAGATGGACAGATGGAGACAGCTCCCGCTCACCATACTAGGCCGGGCGGCGTTATATAAAATGGTCCTCCTCCCTAAGTTTCTTTATGCACTCCAGAATGAGTACTATCCTTTGCCAAATAAGACCCTGAATAGAATCCACGCTGACTTGCGTGCCTTCCTGTGGCTAGGGAAACAGCCGAGAGTGGCGCTTGCCACCCTACAGCGTCATCAATATAGTGGGGGGATTTCGCTCCCTAACCTCGAGGCGTACTACTGGGCGGAACATCTCGCCCCGATCAATGAATGGTTGCATGCCGCAGCTGATCACCCCACTTACGCCTTGGAACGGTCTAAATGGTCAGGTAAGACCATCTTCCACTATCTCTATGGGGAAAAGATGGGACCACACTTCCTCCCGGCCACCAGGATTACGATCTCAGCTTGGAATAGAGCGTCCAAAAGAATGGGCTGGGACGCAAGGCCCACTAAACAGACGCCATTGTGGTGCTGTAGATGGCTGGGAGAGCTACATAAGCTGAAAGGCTTCGGGAGGTGGGACGACATCGGAATCACCACAGTGGGAGACGTCATAGCAAAGGGAGACCTAAAAACCTTCCAGGCACTCCAGAACGACTTTGGCCTCCTCAATACCCAATACTTCAAGTACGTCCAACTGCAACACGCATGGAGGGCACAACGCATTACACTCTCAGACATTCCAGAATATGCTCCACTTGAGGGTAGACTGCTACAGGAGCAGGTAGGGAGGGGGGCGGTGTCCCTCACGTATAAAACCCTGACCAACAACATTCTAGGGGATTTGCAGAGCTTGCGAGTCAAATGGGAGGCAGATGTGGGTTCCATGGAGGATCTGGACTGGGAACTAGCACTCATGCACCCACGGGAAGTGGCCATCAAGTCGAGGCTGCGTCTTATTCAATTTAAAGTGCTACACAGGTCATATTTTGACAGGGTGAGACTGTTTAGGATGGGCAGGATACCAGACACGACATGCCTTAGATGCCGCCACCAGAATGCAGATTTTTTCCATATCATCTGGGGCTGTGATGTCATTCAGGAATACTGGGGGGCTGTGCTTCTGGAACTGGGGGAGGTACTTGGGGCAAACATACCACGGGACCCTAGATTGGCGCTGCTGGGTATGACCACTGAAATAGACCTACCCCGTCCCCTGTGTATCTTTCTGGTGTTAGCGCTTGTAGTGGCAAAACGAGACATCGCACGGCGTTGGGGGGCGCCTGAAAAACCAGACTTAGAGGAATGGAGAAGAGGGCTGGACCTGTACATGGCGGCGGAGAGGGTGACCTACAAAGCTAGGGGTTGTCCCAAAAAGTTTCGGAGGGTGTGGGCGAAGTGGAGACACCATCACGGACTTGAATGAGACATTATGCCGCGAGGCCCAAGGGACCCGGTTTGAGATGGACTGAACATGGGGTTGCCTCCATTGTAAATGTGTACTTTAATGCCCGGTTCCCACTCAAGGAACTGTGGGACCACTTGAGCGGGGTAAGGGGAGACCAGGAGGTGGGTGGTGGGAGGGAGGGGGTAGAGGCCTGCTGTATAATGGACTTGGGGGCTTTTATTTATTTATTTATTTTCTCTGTTTTCCTTTCCTTATGTTACTGGTTTGAAAGCAAGAGTTTTATTGAGGGGTACTATGTCTCATGACATCGAAAAGTTGCGTGATTGACGGCCAGAGCGGAATGTTGACGCTCTACCGTATGCAGATTCATTGCCTTGGTGATCCTTCTAATGCAACAATAAAAATTTATTTAAAAAAAAAAAAGATTAAAAAAAAAAATATTAAAGGTGAAGCAGCATCGGTGGCAATTCGCCAAAAAATAAAAGAACTTGATGTAACTGAGCAACCATATGAACTGGCCAGAATAATAGAAAAATCCTATGAAGAACTAGGAAGAGATAGTTTGGGAGGGAAACCAGTAAAACCCGAACTAACAGAAAACCCTGAAAAAGTTTATTAAAAACACTCTCACTACTCCTAAAAAGAAGTGGGAAAATATTAGACAAACACTTCCTAAAGAGAAGCGTCCTCAATCCAGAGGTAGGTCTCCTCAAAAGGAGCCCTCTGAAAAAAGGTATAAACCTCAGAAACAGGGATAATTTGAGAAAACCTGATAGATATCAAGATACTAATACACTTTCCTCTCGTACCTTTCAGACTTCCTCGCAGAAATCTGAAAGAAGAGGATGATCAGAACACAAGGAAGAACGCGTGAAGTCCAAAGACGATCAACACGTTCAGAAAAATAAGAAAACTCAATTCACCTAAAAGAAAGTAGAAAGTCTTAAAATCAGACATGCCGAGGATCTAGAGGACACAACTCAAGACCGGGGAGTGGGCCCAGACAATGCTGGACAGCGCAGCAGAAGTTACCATAGCTCGCAAGATCCTGAAGGATCATCTGGAGACAGTGGACCTGAATGAATGCAGTCAGGTTGAAACTGCCGATACCAGGGTTAGTGTACCCCATAAGTTATATGAAGTAAAACTCCGGATGGAGGGGGACAAAACTAGAAAAATAAAAGCACTCTTTTGGGAAAAACTATCTAAGGGTTATGACATCCTTCTGGCTGAAAAAGACTGGCCACCTGAATTTGTCAGAGAGTGCCCACATGGCGAAGACATCATTATGCCAGCCTTCTCAAATCATATTCCTATTCATAAAAAATACACATATGCCAGAAAATGGGCTGTAGCCCAGGCTCCAGCATAATATAAAAATCATGTGGGATGGGATGAGGTCTCTCCTCACCATAAGATCCAGTTAAAAAAATTTACCTACTGCTCAGAGGCAGTATCCAGTTAAACAAGAAGCTAAAAAGCAGGTCAGGGAGATCTTAGATCAACTTAAATACCAAGGGGTGATTGAAACATACACCTCATCCATGAACAATCCTTTGTTTCCCGTCTCCAAACCAGACAATACATATCGTCTAGTTTTGGACTACAGACATTTAAATTCTTGTTGCAAAACCTTTGCAGTACAAAATGCACACAGTGCAGCACTGATGAATAACATTGTGCGCAAAAAATATAAAACCACATTAGAAATTTCAAACGGTTTCTTCTGTCAAAATATCGCACCTGAAAGCAGGTATTTGACCGCCTTCTCAATAATGGGGACACAACAACACTTATGTCGTTTCCCCCAGGGATTCAAGAATAGTCCAGGGTTATTTTCAGCAAGAGTAACAGAGTTACTACAAACGTATGATGATGAGGCATTATCGTATGTCGATGACATCTATCTTACAGACTTTGATTTGGACAGGCACTTGAACAGGGTGAACACCATAATACTCTGCTTCGCCTCTGAAGGGTACAAATTCCATTTTAAAAATTAAAGAATTGCCCACCTCAACGTCCTATTCTTAGGATACGAGCTTTCAAGTCAAGGCAAAAGCCTGGCAGCAAACTTTTTCGAAAAATGGGCGCTGCTCCAAACTCCAAAAATGCTTAAAAACGTAGTCAATTCTAGGATTCCTGAATTTCGGAAGAACTTATATTCTAAACTACGCAGAAGGGTTAAAGCTTTTTAAAAATTAATCAAACCTGATTTCAAACAAATCAATTGGACTCAAAAACACACAGGAATTTTGCGTTCACTGCAAGCAGACATGTTGGCAACAACACATTTACAGAAACGCGTAAACGTACGCAATCTTGTAATCCGAATCATCCCTGGGAGATGCGGATTCACATACTCAACCTTTAATAAAGGTGAAAATGTACCAATAGCTTATAAATCACACTTGTAGACACAAGCTGAAATGAAATTCACTTCTACTGAAAAAATTCTGACAGCGTTTCAAACTGCAGTAGCAAAAGAGAGCGCCCTCGCGCAGGGAAAACGCATGAAAGTCGTTACTTCTGTACCTGCCCTAGAGGCAGTGATAAAGGCAAGCATTCCAAATGCAAAAGCTTTACATCCAAGATGGATACAATGGGTTAATTCTCTTGCTGCAACAGACGTTGAATATGTTTTGACCCCTATTTGAGGACTCAAGAATTTCTACAATACGAACATGAATGTACTCTGCCCACTGAGATTCTGCCTCTAGAACATTACGGATGTATAATTTATACAGACGGATCAGCACAACCCGCAATAGGGGGTAAACAAGCTTATAGTGCAGCATGCACGATTGTTAAAGGTCGCTGGCGCAATGGTAAATTCAGACCTATGGTCACAAAAACTCAATCTCTCGGAGACTGTACAGCTCAGCGAGCTGAACTACAGGCTTTCAAATTGGCGCTGGAAAATACAGATCGCGAATTCCCTACACTCATAGTGTGCGAATCGCATTACTGCGTCCAGTCTTACAATGAATACTTGCAGAACTGTGTTTGAAAATGGTTTCAAAGATGCAAAAGGTGGCACAATCAAGCATAAATTGCTTTGGGAACAAGTAGTTCTATTACAGAAAGAACTACAAAAGACTCACGTGCTCCATACACTGAGTCATCAACGTGATGACGTTCACGTTGCAGGGAATTCATTGGCTGATGAATCCGCAAAGGCAGCTGTGCAAATTGCTTCCGAAGCTGCAATCACTCGTTCAAAAATAGAAATAGACGGTGAAACAATGCTAGCTGTCAATCCCACAAACAAAGGCAGCGGAGCGACGTTACCTCTAAACTACCCACTAGAATATTCATACATAATTGATGCCAACTCCGTTCCTTTTGCTCGAATCCCTGGAGTGGGGGATAGGGTAATTCCAAACAGTAATCGGATAGGTGCTTTGATTTAAGAAGCACATATGGGAGAGGGTCTGATACATTAAGGGATCTCAAAATCTCTACTAGAATTAAGAAAGATGTACTGTTGGCCAGGGATGGATGCCCACGTTTACGAATTTAGAATGAACTGCAATGTCTGTTACTGAGATCACAGATTAGAGCGCCGCCAGATTCCTGACTACAGTGTAGCCTGCCCAGTACAGACACCATTGTTAGATAGCATAAGACTATCCACGCTCAGAAGTCCATATGGACAAAAGCGGTCCCACAACTATTAGGACAAGATTAATTTGGATGTGGCCTCAGCGCTCGGCTGACGCCCGAACTGTTATAAAAGATTTGCGAGTCTTTATCGGCACATACGCAATCGGCACGCTACATTCTGACCAGGGTCCTGCTTTTAGCTCTCGAGCTTACAAGGAAGCCATGGCCAGTTTGGGCGTTGCATTGCGGTTTTCAAGTCCATTCCATCCTGAGGGAAATTCTGTAGTGGAAAGAAAAAACCGGGACATAAAGCAATCTATAACAGGTAGGGTATTAGGCTCGGATGACGGGTGGGTCAAACATTTAATAAGTGTCCAACGTAGTCTTAACAATCTGCCAAGAAATTCTCTGAGTGGAATCACTCCATATGAAATCCTTTTTGGTACTAGGATGATGGTCGAAGACCTCGATCGTCATACTTCAGTGGTAGAACAAAAACCCTTTGATATCAAAGACCGTTTGGCTGTTTTACAGGACTTAAATGAAACACGAAGAAGTCTTTGCAACACCATACAGAATCCAACGACCACTGAAGAAAAACCACCTGTCCCAGCAAGACCTGTCTGGATTCCAAAGATTGGGGATCTAGTCAGAGAAAAAATAGCAGACAAGAAGGAATTTGGGCCTTCTTACAGAAAACCAGTACCTGTACTAGAAATCCAAGGATCAAGAACAGTGTTACTGCCGCACCTTGCTGGAAGAAAGGAGCACCGGTTCGTATCAATTGACCTGGTAAAACCACACCATGTGGCCGATAATAAGTAGTAGGCCCAGTGGACTCCAAAGAGGTAGCAGATGACCAAATCTTGCTACTATCCAAGAGGTTCAGACTGAGAGACTCATCACATTTGAAGAATCTGCAGTAAGAAAAGAAGGACTGTGCAACAAAGCAATGGAACTTGTACATCTTGAAACTCAAATAACAGTTTGTCGAGAAACTCCCGCCTACAATGATGTAGCATCTGACTATACTAATATGTCAAGGGAACAAGCAGCTCCAGCAATTTAAAATAATCCGGATGCAATACCAACAATTGACATAACTGCCTCTGGCTATTTCATCAACTTCAATACATTTTCTGAGGATCCCAGTGAACCTGAAACAACGCCAACAAATAAAACTTTCAAGGAACAATTCACAGAACTTTTTCACCAGCTTAAAATACATATCTGGTTTCACCATGGGTTGAATTTTGGATTGTGTTAGGTGTACTTTTTCTCCTACTATGGCTCATTCTTGTTTTAAGTTTGGGAAAGCTGATTGATGGAAAATATAGTAAAATGGGCACAGCAAGTAAGAACATCAACTTGCTCCTGAAGCCACACAAATCATATCATTGTGAACAAACAGACCTGTCATCAGTAAACATCACAGCCGTTCCTCTACCTGGTGATATAGCATGGGACAGAACTGATTATGACATTTATGGCCCCGTCGAGCTGCTGAAGATTCCTCACCAATTTAAGGTTTCCTTGAGTGATTTTGTTTCACCCAGCACATTTTCTGATGATTGGGACTTTGAGACTGTTAATAACATGATGGCAGACTTAGAAATGTCAGCAAAATTTGCAAAACATGAATACTTAGAAGGTTCATCAAATTATGAAGAAATATATTGTTTTAATCATTTGGGTCATCATTATTTGCACAAATCTGCAAACCCTAGAAATGTATGTTTTACCTTATAATCAATGGGGACATTGTCCAACACCACCAAAGGGTAGCTCTAAAACATTTTATGAAAAATGTCCATACTTCTCAGGTTTTAATGTCACAAATCCAGAAACATTTTACTTTAAAAATGTTAATAAGACAGGAATGAAAAGTATGTTGACCAATACTAAGCAAATTTATTCTGCAGCCTTTTATGCTCAATTGTCCACATAAGTTTTGATTTTTGAAAAGACCACATTGAAACAAAAACTGTCTGGGGCACAAAAGACTGGCAGGTGCAAGGTTTAGAAGCCTTATTCAGAGCCTGCATCATCCCAGAACAAATAATGTTTTTAAATGAACTGTTCAACAAACATCTTGTCTTGGCCTGGCTAAGATAAAAGATTTAAACAAAAAGTCCATACGTAGGCCCACACCTGATAGTAATAAAACTACAGATGAGGAGGTAGACGTAAACTACATTTTACAACAAAAGAGAACCAATCCTGATTGGAATTTTCTTTTTAATCTGGCCCACAGACACAAATAACTGTCAAGATAGATTCCTGAATAAGACAAAAAAGGTTCACAATAACTAGGCCAGATCCAAGATATATCCAGAGACAACATCCAGGGATAATAACAACTTACAGTGTAGGAAAACTGTGCCCTGAGTGGTTACAAAAATCCGCACTCCCAGATATAAAACAACACTTAACTTTACTTAAAGATGGCATTGATTTAAAAGAATTCTTACTAGGATCTCGCAAACAACGTCATAAACGTTTCATACACGCCGGTATTTACACTGCTTATAATGAAGCATGGAAAGTCACTCAAATGGAAACTGCAGAACGAATACGAGAAATTGATCGTATTAATTTAGAGAAAGCTCTCTCTGTAGTTGATAACGGGTTAACAACTCTGTCGTCCAGGATTTATTCTTTGGACAGCACTGTATCCTCTGCCATAAATATAATGGAACAGGACTTGCTCATGTTACAACATGGCCAGTCTCAATTGCCTTCTATAATGCTGCTAGGCTGGACGTTACAAAACCTTTGTTCAGGCTATGTGCCTTGGTGTCTAATCAACACCACGTCATTGTTTACTGGATTTAACCTTACAGATAAACAAATCTCTTTGGCACAGAGGGGAGCAGACTATACGGTGCAGAGCATAGAAAAACTGGAGAGATAACCATTAACCGTTTCTGAGAAACCAGCAGTTGAATGGATAATACATGGCACCATCACGATACCAGTGATGATTTTCCAGTTTCACTATTGATTGAAACACATACCAGCAGGCCTGTATGAAAGGTTGGGTAAAGAATACAAGTCGACCTGGGATTTACCATACACACACACAAATGTTGGAGTGGGGAAAAGGAGGTATTTCTTAGTGGTAAAAATTGCAAAACCACATTGAGCGGTACACCTCTATGTCAGTAACCTTTAGCCATGTTTTTAGATTGAATTGTTTAGTTGGATTAATATCCAAAATAAAATCTCCACACAATGAATTGTAATGCAATGTACGACTAATGGAAATGAACTAATGTATACAACATTGCATATATGTAGATTGTTCATCACATATATACAGGAGACAAAAATGACTGCTTTTTTAAATGATAATTGAATAACAAAAAATAAAATATATATTTTTGTACCATGCATCTTGCTTAGATACATTCCTCATTGTCTGATGTCAGTTCATGTCCACTAATTATCTTTGTTCCTAATTAACTGTCCTTTCAACTGATTTGTATATCCCGAATTAGGAACTATAGTCGGGGATACCCCCTTCTTTTTCGCATACATTAATTTACATGGAGCCTGTGATGGTTCTTCAAACAACTTATCATGCAACCTGCAGGGTTCCCCAGCAGCAGTGATAGATCCAATTTTTAGGCAGCTTTCCAATGGGAGCTACATAATGTTGAATGATCACAGCTGTTGTGGAATAATGCCACGAATAGCCTATCTCGTAACTGTGTCAGCAGGGTCACTTGCTGTATGCAAGTATTGTTTCTAAAAACTAAGACAGACGGGGAGTTGCCGCTATGGCCTTCACTGAACATCTCTTCTATACGAATTGATACTTTAAGCAGAATGAAAGCCATTTTTTTTACAAAAAACTGTGCCACTGACCTCGTCCAGAGAGACGTATGATCTGCAAGTTGCAAGGTCCTATGCAGAGATTCATGCCTTATTATCAACAAACTGCCCCATACATTTCGCAGAAATGTCGGGTCGTATCTTAAACATGTCTGATACCAGTGGTATTGTACCTGTATTTAAGACTATTTTTTCGGGACTGTTAGCACCATTTGAAGCAGTCCTAGGCATTTTTCCAAACTTCGTGTACTCTGTGTTCGGCGGCCTGCCTCTCGTTTTGGGACTCGTAGCAGGGATATTATTTTTATTGCTTCTGCTCTGTTATGGCAAGTCCAGTCACCAGCAATACCCAGATTAAAAATGGAGAAGACTCTTCTGGCAATGCAGTATCGTGAACGCATAACACAGATTCTTGGTTTGGCTTGTTTGAGAGATCTGAATAGCACGTGGTTCCTTTCGTTCAGACCAATCTAGCAAGATTGCATCTTACCTGTTCTACGATGCCTGCTTTGTGGAGAGGAATGCGTGTTGGATATATGTCTGACACTTTCATCAGCATTGCCAACGGATGTTGACGCTTTGCTTGGTTCTGTAACGGCTCATGCATTATGTTGCCCCCAATGGCTACCAATCCGGATGAAGCCATTCATTGAGGTCTCACCGGTAATTCCAGCTGAGGGTGAGATACGTGGACCAACAGGCACACAGGTACCATCTACTGCGAACATTGCTAATGCGACTGACGCTGACGGCGATGCTTCTCATCTGTGTACGATTGATCTACTTAATGAAGTGGTTAAACTTTCACCTACTGTGGTAGACTATTTCTTTGCCAGCTTAGAAGATTTAATGTTTTCTCCTGACACCGAGAATAACTTTTGAAATTAGCACACAGCGTTCTATCAACTTTGAATTCGACCTTCGTTTTTTCAAAACAAAAAAATTCTAACTTTGGAACTCTATTTTTCTACCATTTGATTTGACTTTTTTCCAAAACTTAACTTTGGCACAAAGTAATCTGCCTAAAGTAGAACTATTCTTAGAGAACAAGAATTCTTTGAATACTTCCTAGAAACAATATTTACCTTATCCACACCCAAAATAGTTTATATATCCTGCTATGGAATGGTCTTGATTTCTTTTTCTTTCTGTACTAAGAGCCATTTCATAAATGTAATTTTCGTGATTCATTCAGTTAGCATTGCCAATATCATATTATATGCTTACAATGGAATCATTGCTTTTAAATGCGTACTGTACAAATGCTCATTTTAGGTGTACAACCATTTTTAAATGCATTTTATGTATTTTTGGGTGGGATTGTAAAGAAATGCTTTAGATATGTTTTAGTACTTAAATTTAGTAATGTCGAACATAATAAAGTGGAGTGGGTGTTGTATAGCATTTTAGGATCCTAGTGCAATTTTCCCGATTCATGCCCTTAAATAGGTATAAATCACCATATCCTTATATAGGCATAGAAATCATAACCATATTTAGACATAGCTCATGCAGTCCAAATACAGCATGGCTACTTCCACTAGATCCGAAAATCCACAACGATTTCTTGGAAAACTCGGCTTCAGCAGTTAGGGACTTCCCCTTGCTTGAATATTGATTTGTCCAAGAACTCATGGAGTTTTCAAAGAACTGAGACTCTTTGATGACGTTATTATGTCCACCTTTACGTCAAACTCGGCACCTTCAAGGTATAAATATGCCCACACTTGCCCAAGCAAACACACAGTGATTCGGAGCAGTTCGACTATCTACTTTTCCGACACATGCTGCTACAGCAATTGCCGAAGGAAGCCGACCCTCCAGCAGACACACCGAGAGAGACGCTGTCTTTTCTCTTGCCGAGAATTCCAGCTCCAGTGTTTCCAAGCTCCCCTTGCGGGGTGTTGCGAAATCGAGTTCCGAGACTGAGCTCCTTCATTCTAAACCAAGGTACGGAGCTGTTTAGACCCTAAGTGAAATCTTGGATAGATTCTTGGCAAAAGAATACTAAACTTATGCTACACCACACTTACTTCTTCCCTCGTACTAGACTCAGGTTAGGTACATCGGGGTAGGCGTATTTTAGAAGCTCCAGTTGAGTACTTTTAGTCTTTATTTATTTATGTATGTATTTTTTGGATTAGAAACCATACCATGCTTTTACAGTATTATTTTATAATACTCTTCTTGCTGTACGCATTATACTTTACAGCCAGTCTTACGATTGTAGCACTTCATTTCTTCTGCATGAGAAAGAAGACTGTTCAATAAATACTTTTATTGAAAACGCCAGTCTCTCTATTTCTCTGCACCTCTGGTGAAACGAAGCATGCACAAATGACTGAGTAAAATATCTATCTATTGTTTCCACGACTCTGAAGATCAGTTTTATCTTGGGGAAACAAAGTTGTCATGTTTATGCGGTTGTCAGAAACGAATCCCTTCTTGTTTATTTGATAAAGTTTCTAGTGACCTCTGAGCTAGCTGGCACTCACAATTAAGTCTAATATTTTCGATAGCGACCTAGTAGATTAGTCCTACGTCAAATCTATAGGATACATTTATTCCAATAAGCAGAGTCTATTGGGAATATCGGAACTACACTACAAAGGAGGACAGAGTGAGCTGGGACACAAATTCATTAGCAATGGCATTACTCTAGATTAACTGGATGCTAGAAGGGGGAAAATACCAGATCCATAAAGCTGTGAGGCCTCTTCCACACAGGGAAACAAAACCTTGAGCAGATTAAGAGTGACTTCGTGTTAGGAAAGGACGAGTAATTTCACTATGCATAACTCTACATTCCAAGCGATGTCACAAGAAACCTTGCCTCCTCTGAGAAACTTTCACAGAGATGAGACACTAAAAAACAGCATAAATCTAAAATGTATCAAATACAGGACAGTAAAAGTGGAAATTCAAGACATCTTGTAAAAAAGAACCAGATACTTCACCCATACATAAGGAATGGCGAAGGCTTATAGACAATTGTTATAGAGCAGAAGCTGTGGTCTGTGACGGGAAGGTCACATTTAGAGTCCTGTACAGGTGGCACTACACACCAGATATACTGGACTGCTTCAACAAAAAGTACTGAAGGAATTGTTGGAGGGAGTGCAGCGGGGAGCGCTCATTGGCCCACATATTACAGCACTGTCCTAAGGCCCATGAATTCTGGAAATTTGTTTTCAGCCACATCACCCAGATTACAGGTGTCAAGGTTAATTCCTTTCCCTGGCTGGCTCTGCTGGATTTCACACAAGGGGAAAGCTGGGGCACCGGGAAGGACACCAAGAGTCTGGTGATTTTACGTCTAGTGATAGCCAGGTAAAAACTGCTGGGAATGTGGGGGTGAGCCGCTTCACCAATGGGTACTGACTGATATGACAGGCTGTGGTGTAAGCTGGGATGGAGACGATGCTGCATGTCCTGGCATGCATGGGCCCACCTGCAAAGTGGGTGGCAATATTGGACTTTTTCACATAAGACTCTAGATCACTGTCCTTCTCTAGAGCTTTGCAAGCACTGCAGATCGTTCCACAAGATGACCATGCAATCAACCTTACTTTGAGCGTAAAACGTAAGGCAGAATAAAATCAGTTACCGGAACCTGAGCCTTGAGTTAATCATCATGTGTTTGGGGTAAAATGGGGAGTGGGGTTTGGGGTGATCATAAATTAAATGTGATCTTTTATGCAAAGCTAGTTAATGTTTAGAAACAGAACATTACACTTAATGTAAAAAAAACTACCACTGGCATTTTTTTCCACTTAGACATCTCAATCTACTCTGACTACTGCGTGATATGTTGTACATAGCCAAGCAACACAAGCAGTAGGGAAGGAGTCAGTTGTACATCTATCATCACTGTTAGTTCTCGAAAGATATTCCACCAGAAAGCTTGTACTGGTGGGCAGAACCAAGCAAAATGTATAAATGTCCACAAATAGGCCAAAGGACTTAAGACCCACAGAGGTATAGCAGATTCTAGAATTTAAAATGAAGAAGCCAATGTCTGCCATTGAGAGAGATGGGTCAGTTGAGGGCAAAGCAGCAGGTTTATAATTCATCGGACAGTGAAGATGCAAGATCTGAGGTCCTACGTTGTCTGGTAACTCCCGCCTCCATGGTCAAACAATAGATGTACAAACGAGACATGTGGGCTTAGGCTCTCCTATTAAATAATAGCAAGCAACATTAAATAAGGGAGGGCAAAATTACCTGGCGCTCAGATGGAAAATATTGCTAAGCTGCTCAGGTAGATCGCACAACCAAAAGTAGAAGACATCCAATGAAGAGATATTTGCCCTCGTCTTCAGTTGTGTCAATGAATTAAAGGTGTCCTCGAGACTTATACTCCACTATCAGTCGACAAGGCAGGCTTATTAGCTAGCTATAAGCATTCCTGGGGAGTAAAGAAACCTAGCACTAGTGTAAATTAATATTGTTTGTCAAGCTCAGCCGGTGCATGCCATTGTCCATGAAAGAACCAACCATTTAGCCAGTTGAACAAGGGGCACACTGTTAGTCTCAGTTATTAAGTGGGGAATCAAATGCAAAGGTAAGATCAATTGTGTGCAAATGTACCTGTGCAGAGTAGAAATACTATTCCAAGCCCATAAATGAAAATCCCCCCATCAAAGTGCAGACTTGTCATGCTCAAGCCAATAAGGGGTTGTTAGAATAGGCAAGCTTCATAAGCATGGGTCCAATAATGCAAAAGGATGAATCTTGAAGGTTGTAAAAATGGAGCGGAATTTCAGGAGAATCAGCATTGTTTTTATGCAGCAAGTCTCGAAGTAACCATAAATTCCCAAATTAGAGGCAAAGGTTTTACATATAAGTCACATACATATGACACTAGGTCATCTGCATAAACGGTGAAGGATCCTCTTGTTCGAAATACAGAGCCCTTTGTTTGTGTGGTGCTCGTGCAGGATATAGGCATCCTTGGCATGCACCCCTCCCAATAATAATGTGGCTGCACTGTAAATTAGCAATACCTATTTGATAAACCCCAACCCAAACCAGACCTACATAGTGTTCCATGCATGAAATTGGAGGCCGGTTCTATGTTGAAAAAGAACAATCACAGAAAAAGCTGGGCACTAATAGCGAAGCAATACAAACATTATGCGAAGAGTGAATGAATCTCGTCTACTCTGGGACATCAATTCCCAGCATGAAAGGTAGCAGCATATTTGTGTTGTTTTTTGCTAGAATTTGAGTGTTCATATTAAATAAAGACAATGACTTATAGGAGTCAGCACTGAGCCTTTCACCGGTTTTAATATCACCACTACTATTGCCTTCCTGAGAGTTGGTGGCAGACTTCCACTGTCCCTCACTCACCCCCTAATATTCTGACAAGTGTGGGGATATTATTGTATGTACTCCCAGGGACTTTCATTCCCAGAATTTCACAGACAGCTTTCCCTATTTCGGTGACTGAAATGGATTGCAACAGTAGCTCCCTCTCTGCTTCTTCCAGCCTAGCCATAGTTACGCTTTCCAATTCAGACGCCAAATTCCTCTGCATGGTCAAAGAATTAAAGTAGGACAACTCCAAGGAGAATTTATCTCCCCTTTGTCAAGTATTCGGTTTCTAAGTTCCTCACCAATTAAGGTGACAGTCAAAAAAGTCAAGAATGGGTGGATCATTCAGGTTAAAGTGCAACCTGGACGCTCCACCTCAAAAAACCTCATGGCCAATTTATATTTACCCAAGCAGAGAACTTCGTCATCACATTATCACCTGCAGCTAAAGATTCAACAATTTGATTGTCATTTGTTTCTGTCTGTTATTGCTAAAGTACCAGGATTTCAGACTCAATGTGTTTTTAACTGATGTCAAAACGATTGGAGGACTCATGAGTGCTTTGCAATGCAAACAACTCTAACATAGAACATGAAGGCCTCACACAAGCTGCAGAACATGTGGCTTCAACTATCATTTACTTTGGAGTAGTCCATAATGCAGGGTATCATTACAACCAAAATACTGTGTCAATTTAAGCTCCAAAGAAAAACGCCATAGCCTATTCCTGGCAATCAGATCCGATAACAACATGGGAAACACAACAAAGGTCCTCAACAGGATCTCACTATATTGCATTCAAGTACTGACATCCTTTATTACTACAAAAGGGGATGATGGACGGAGCGTTTGAACAAATCAAACACTCACCCCCAGTCAAATGATCTGGGTTTAATCCATCACCATTCTTTAGTTCACTCAGCCACCCCAGTTCAGACATGGCTATATGCAAATCAGTCCGACCCTGTGCCTTGTGGGAACAGTCCAGCCCGAACTGCCAAGCCATGTCTTTCCTGGACCGGAAACAAGCATCCTGGGACCGGTTTCGGATTCATAATCCTCTTCAGCCAGGTTATCTTGAATCCAGTGGCCAAGTGAACAAGGGACTCACGTCTGAGCATACCCTGCCACACTTAGGGCGAACAAAGCGATACAAAAGGGGATGATGGACGGAGCGTTTGAACAAATCAAACACTCACCCCCAGTCAATGAATCCGAAACCGGTCCCAGGATGCTGGTTTCCGGTCCAGGGAAGACATGGCTTGGCAGTTCGGGCTGGACTGTTCCCAGGAGGCACAGGGTCAGACTGATTTGCATATAGCCATGTCTGAACTGGGGTGGCTGAGTGAACTAAAGGATGGTGATGGATTAAACCCAGATCAGTTGACTGGGGGTGAGTGTTTGATTTGTTCAAACGCTCCGTCCATCATCCCCTTTTGTATCCTTTATTACTAGCCTGTAGTCAATTCTAGAGAATATCATGCAGAGAGGAATAGAATGTTAACTTTTTAATCTTTAGTGTTCGTGCAGCAGATGACAACGTCCTCAATACCATTCTTGACCGGCTCATAGCAGGATCGATGGCTATTTTAAAGTCTCAGCCCCAATTAATGTTTCAAATTGGGAACAGTGGAGTGCAACATCCTTATAAAAACTGTAGTGTTGTACCTGGAGCGAAAAGTGTTAACAAGGGTGTTAGATCTCTCGATCAGCATACCATGAGTTAGACTGTACCTCCCCCTCCAAATCATCTAAAGTCCACAGATAGCAAAATGTCTCTGTACACTAGAAAAGCCATACCTCTGCGTAAAGGTAGCAGCCATTTGTTGTGCCAGATGGGTATTCGGGTAACAAAACAATGTTAATTCTAGGCCTATGTAGATATGCCAACGACAGCTTGCCATATGAGGACTGCTCTTTCTCCTGATTTTCCTAGTTAACAAGGAACGGTCCTGTGTTACACCTGGTCAGGTAACATATCATGGTGCAGGAGCCAGGCATCATAGGGTGCTGTATACAGAACTAGAAAAATAGATTGTGAACTTGAAGAAGTCACAAATAAGCGATCAGTAATCTGCATAGCAAGGACAGACTCTCTGCAATGAAAAATAAGAACTAACCCACCACCTCCCACACTGAGCACCCGACCGTCATCAAACTTCCTACCAAGTTCCCCTAATAACAAATAAGATACAACACAAACTGAGTGCAATTACTGCCCAAGGCACTAAACACAAACCCCCTTCTAGCGCTCTTTACAGGCCACTGAACCACACACATAGCAGCATAAAAATACCTGCCCGATCCTTGGTACCACAAGAGGACTTCTCCCATAGCTGAAGAAGGGAAGAATGGACCTAATCACCCATATTGTTAAAGACATGCAAATAGATCAGTGGAAGGTCTCAAATCTAAGGCTGTGCAAACTGATTTCATCAATGTCAGTCACCAAAAATACAACAGTTGGAGAAAACCCACAACTACCACTCAAGCATATTAATTTAATCCCACCCATCCGTTATCACCTGTAGTCACTGACCCCAAAACTCAGCTCCTACTCCTATCGCCACTCCAAATTCCCTCGAAGTTCACATAAATATTGTAACATTATAGTGACACAGGCTTCATGAAAATAAAGCAAGCATGCCAGCAAGGTACACCAATCATTGTTGCTCACTGCAGAGGCACATACAGGTAGACAGTTCACCACACAAGGGGAACTCCCTGTAGAAACGTTTTTTCTGATAAATGTTGCAGCAGTCTGTGTGTCAATAAAGAGGTTTGTCTTATGTTTGTACAAGATCTTTGGACAGACTGAGCAAAACATCGCATATTGGAGATAAAACTGATGCAACCATTTTTTTAAACCAGTGAATGCCCATCAAGACTCCTGTACCACCAGCATGAAGGCTGGAAATGTAGACTTGCATCTTCACCTAAATAGTTAAGGAGATGAGAAAGGGGCGCAGGGGGCCTGCACAGGCTGAGGTACCTGGGAAAAGGGCACACACTTGGCTGTAAACATGGAAGTAATAGGGACCTATAAAACAGTTTCCCCCAAGGTGCTCCACATAAGGCTCCATATTGTTGATGCTTGCTGATTCAGGTATCCCTACAATCCATATACTGTTTCACCTAGATCTGGCCTCAAGATCTTCACTTTAAGCATGTTCTACCTCCAGCACCTTCAACAATTTGCACTTCTTTTTCTACGTTGGCAACATCTTCAGCTTTAGATATTTGGCGCTCTGGCATGGCCAGTTGAGCGGCATAACTTGCTAGCCTCGCAGTAATATAATCCATGATGAAGTCAAGGTGGCAATATTTTTATTTGTTTAATTTGTTTATTGTATTTTCATGAGACGACATTTTAATACAATCTACAACATTGCCCAGCGCCTCAGCTCAAACATTCACGGTACCTATTAAATGGAGGAAAGTACAACACTTTGTAATCAGGTTGATAAGACAGCAGTACAAATGTGGGGTGTCCAACGGTTGCTGGGGTATCATAATACATCTGGAGGATCAGCCTTTCAATTTCAAAAAGTGAACAGTTGACATTTTAGACACATTGGGAGAATAAATTGATGGCAGTAAACAGTCAAGCCATTGGGGCATGTCCACCCCGGCATGTTGAGGCACTTAGGCCCCATATGTGTCGTTCTTGCATATGTTATGTCATAAGGCTGAATCTTTGTCTCTTTTGTGCAAACCTTGAATCTGAAAACGAACTATACCAAGTCGCACATAATGTCATGTGGACCAGGTAAATCTAGGCAGAATAAAAAGAGTGTAAAGGGTCAGGATTTAAAGTCTGTCGACAACATTGCTACCTTGGACTAACTTTCAGATGGTTAGGGTCCTGAAGTCCTCATCTTGCACAGACTTGTTTAAAGCTTAGTAAATCCGCCGAAACTGTGTGTAACTTGATAACCACAGACATCAAAGGGTTTGCTCTTCCTCCTTTGAAGGTGTACAATACACAGTGTATAAGTGCAGCCACTTATGGTGCAGGTGTCTGAGGTCTTAACAAGTGTAAATGCTTACAGTCCGAGGAAAATCCGTTGTTGAGCTTACCACCAACTACATCCAGCTCTATCATTCACTCAGGGTTAAGACAGGATTACATCGCGAATAAGGTCAGTTTGGCGCCTCTCTTATTGTAGGTCAGCGTCTGGACAAATCCAGCGGCAAAGCTCTGTAGGGACTTTATAGCGGACTGCCTTACACTGGATAAGTCCATCATATCCCTTGGTTGTTACATACGGACCACCCTTGGTTTATCTGCTTAGTTTACTGAACCTAACACTATTGCTAAAATTGCTAAGGTAGAGGTGAAAGCAGCATTTATGGAGTACTGTGCAGATATAAGATTAAAAACAGAGTTAGCAAACCCTTCGGTTCTGAATTACTGCAGACCGTTACTCCTAGTCAATCTTGTAGCTTACCCGTCTTTAGATTTTACAAGGTGGGAGCGATCACTTCTTTTTGGTTTCAGAGCAGGATCAATTTTCTGGTCCTTGTTTTTTTTTTTTTATTCCCCAGATCCAGAGGGAAATACAGAATTGATCTGCCCCAGCGATAATCAATCCACTCAATCACTTGTGCATTTTATGCACATAAGCGTTTTCTGAAGCCTTTGCTACATAAGTTAGGTTTCCGGTTGTGTAAAGTAGCTTTGCTCCACCTACAGTTCTTAAACTCCCATGTAACCACTTACTTTGTTTGTAATTACCTGAAAGCAGCCACCCGGGTTATACAAACTATGGAAGGCTAACCTTCTGATTTATATCTTGGTCTTGGCTTGCTTAACATGCATTTAATAGCGATGTTGGGCAGAGGTCTCCCTTTTTCAGTTTTATTTTAATGGAGGTACATGGCGGACTTGTTTTGAGGTTTTTGTTCTCCTCTATTGCACTATTCCAGTTCAACCTCTGCCAACTGCGACATGTGATAAGTTGATGTTAATGATCATTTTATGGAAAATCAGTGTATGCTCTTTTTAACTTATATATGAAGAAATTGGTGAATCAACTTAGATTACATGAAAACATTTTTAAGTGTTTTGATCAAATGTCATCTTGTATTTGCACTTTTGATGTTTATGTTCTTTTATCAGAGATGTGGAATTTCTATAGCCCGACACACGAAACATATTGTTTGGTTTCAAGGGCAACACGTTTTCATGTGTATTCTGTCCTTAGGACAAGTAGGCCCAGCCCCCTGCAGCACAAACCCTTTGGCTGCCAATTTGCAGTACCAGGGAAGGACACTGTCTGCAGTTAAGGTAATATTTTTGTCCTGGTGTTGTTGTGGGAGCTGCCGGGCCCTCGCATTATAATAAACACTGGCAAAAGCAAAAAGGGTTTTTGGTCTCAAACAGCCCACACTGCCACAGTAGTTATTGGCAGTGAACAAAACTACTTTGTGTGCCAATATGCTCGTTGTGAAAGAGCAGAATGCTGTCACTCGCAGTGAAGCCAGCCGATACACAGAGAGAGACAGAATTTTAATAAACGCAAAAGGTCATGGTCAACGCCAGACCAAATTAGGGGCTCAATTATTAAATAAAGTCTCGAAACTGCACCCACGGTATATTTCCTTGAATTAAGTGCAGCTATACAACTTTCGTGAATTCCCAAGAATTTACAGAAGTAGAACAAGAAATAGTACTCCTAGGAAATATTTGTGAACTGCATTTTAGCAGGAGCAAATATGCATGTGTAGATTTGCTCATGCGAAAATCTGAGTGTTTGCAAGTTCACTTTCCCTGCAACCACTTTTTTCCCAACTCTGGAAGAAGGTTTACGTCTGCCATTGTCAGGAGTAAATTTTCAACATTTCCCAGTATGGAAAAAAGATTAGGGAAGAGTTGTTAAACACTCTTAAAAAATGCAAGTTAGTAGGTTTGCACAGACTCAAAAGGGCATTCTAACCCTAGAACTATTGCTTACCACTACCTTAAGCCCCAATATGTAGATCTGCGGAAACGTGGCAACATAAGGTGATTGCAAGTACTCAAACACTACTATGGTATGAGCCCTGGCATAATCAGAGAGGCTATATCAGAACTCTTATATAATGAGATTGCTGCCATAATTTGTCGCCGCACTACATGGTACCAAAGGGACTAGTGGATTTTGTTACAGGACAAGTAGATAAAGCAACCTGCCCATGGACAAGAAGATATTTTATTAAATTCCACACCCCCATTTTATGGTCTATTTTAATAGACCGAATAAAGATATTGATTGATTGATAAGGCTGAATCCACATACAGTTACGTAATATACAATAGGCATAAGGCTGAATCAGGTATGGTTACGTAACGTACAATGGACATAAGGCTGAATCCATGTACGGTCAAGTTTTAAACAGTGGGAACTTGTAGGTATAGAATCCCTGAGAAATATGCTGAATTACAGACGGTTATGTAATGTACAACAGACATAAGGCTGAATCCATGTACAGTGGCGTTTTAAACAGTGGTAACTTGTGGATATACAATCCCTAGGAGACGTGCTTGAGGGAGATGAGGTGAAATCCTTTGTAGCCCTACAACAGAAATATCAATAAGCTCCCACACAAAGGTTCAAGTACATTCAGCTAATACATGCACTCAGGAGGGAGCAAGCAAATTGTACTGACCCCCCTGAGCACACCTGATTAGAAAACTGGGTATTGCAGAGTATGATAAGTCGGCTGGTGTCCCAAATTTATACCGCCATGGTTAACAATGCCCCAGATAACCTCCAGAAGCTATGGGCTACAGGGGTGAGAGAAGGAGGAACCCTAAAAGATTTTAATTGGGAAGCAGCCGTGAAGCACTCAATAGAAGAAGCATACAAAACCCAATACAATTAAAATACGGCATCAAATCTACTTTAATGGAAGCAAGTTATTCAAAATGGTGAGGGCTGTGAATCCTAAGTGCATAAGATGTACCACAGAGGTGGGCACTTTTATCCATACCATTTGGGGATGTCCCAGGGTTAGTTTATACTGGGAAGAAGAAAGACGTGAACTGGAGAAGGTAATGGAGCTGGATACCCCAAGGAAGTCCCAGCTAGTAGTCCTTGGGAATGACGTTGACATTCCCAGAAGACTTCTGGGATTTTGTATGTAGGGTTTTATTGTCACAAAAAGAGATATTTTGAAAATGTCGGGGCGGAAATGAACTCCAACTAAAGCAATGTAGCCAGAGGGTATGAATATCTGTATGGGAGGCCGAAAGAGTGATATATGAGAGAAGTGTATTCCCTAAAAACGTTGACACGGTCTGAGGAAAATTGCAAGCTTATTATGAACTTGATGGACACGAGGGTGACAACAAGCAGAAATGACTCCGCATAGAATCCTCTGGCTGGGAGGATGCAGAGGGGGCAGCTCCAGAGGAACGAGCTGGAATGTCAGCATCATTGGAAGGGGGACTGTCTGCTAGTAGAAACAGTCATGTTATCTGACTGCACTGTATTGTTTTGTGCCATTTAAAGCCAATAAAAAATAAAAAAAATTAAATCCATCATTAATTGTAATACGGAGACTCTCCCAGACACGTTGGTTCTTTCTTAATAAACACATAAGGGGCTTTTGGGTCTTAGAAGTTCCCCACACATCGAGCAGCACTATGTCGCCCCACGAACAGCACCTCCCGCTGAGCTGCCATCAAACATTCTTCCAATCCATATCTATTGTTTCAAATGACTGCCTTAACCAATTTGAGTTCATATTGATTTTCAAGACATTGCAGGAAAATATCAAGCTTATTTATTATTTATTCATGCAATTTGTTAAGCGCACAAATACTCTTAGGTGTCCGGCGCTGTGGACAGCTGAATTGAGAAAGACTAGGGGAGGGTGATTTATTGATTGAATAACCAGGTTTTTAGGTGTTTACGGAAGGAGAACAGAGTAGGGATGGTTTTGATGTGACGGGGGAGTGTGTTCCCAAGTTTAGCGGTGGCGACAGTGAATCTTCTGTCGCCCCAGGAGGCCTTTTTGGTTCTGGAAACAGTCAGCAAATGTGTTGCTGAGGAGCGTAGGGATCTTGTCGGCCTGTAAGAGCGTAGACTTTTTTTAAGGAATTTGGGTCCTGCCTTGTGGGCAATACAGAGGGCCTTGAACCTTGTTCTGCTCCCGATGGGCATCCAGTGTTGCTGTCGAAGTACCTTAGAAATAGGTTTGAAGTTAGGGGTGCCGGAGAGAATTCTTGCCGCTGCATTTTGCACCATCTGCAGTTTATGTAGAACTCTTTCCTGGGCATTAATAAGTAGACCGTTGCAGTAGTCTAGCTTAGACATAACAAGTGTGCTGATGAGAGTCCTGCCCGCATTAGGAGGAAGGTAAGGTAGAAGTTCGGCATGATGAATAAAAGATAGTTTGCTGTCAAACAAGACTCCTAAATTTCTGACTTTTGTGAAAGGAGACGGAGGTGGGCCTAACTCTACTGGCCAACAGGAAGGAGACCAGCTAGGGGAGAGATTACCGAAGATCATCACCTCCGTCTTCTCGGAGTTTAGTTTGTGACAACTGTTTGCTATCCAGGTGCTAATAGCAAGCATTCCCTCTTGGAAATTAGCCGAGACTGTCCCGCCATTGTTGTGGATCTCTAACACAATCTGAGTATGGTTGGCAAAAGAAGTTAGCAGCAGGTTGTGGGACTTAATTATTCTGGCAAGGTCCGACACGTATATATTGAACAGGGTCGGACTTAGCGAGGATCTCTGTGGGGCCCCGCAAGGCAGTGAAAAAAGTGGGGAGTTGAAATTGCCGAGTTTTACAAGTTGGGTGCGGTTGGACAGGAAGGGTGTCAGGAGGGCCTTGGCTTTGATACCTATGGCTGAGACACAGTCAAATCAAGGTTGATTGATCGACCGTGTCAAAAGCTGCTGAAAGGTCCAGCAGCACCAGGTCTGCAGCACCTCCCAGATCAAGAGTCATCCTGATTTCGACGGATGTCTTGATGAGGGCAGTTTCTGTGCCATGGCCTTTCCTAAAGCCAAATTGGGTATAATTTAGGAGGTTGTTGTCAATATAGAGGGCTAGCTGAGTATTCATCACTTTCTCGAAGATCTTTGCGGGGAAAGGGAGGCAAGCAATTGACCTAGAGTTCTTGGTCTCTGTTGGGTTAAGGTTGTGTTTCTTAAGCAATGGTTTGATGGTGGGTTTTTTTCCAGATGGAAGGGTATGTTCCAGTCGTGAACATTGAGTTGCAAATATTGGCCAGTTCGGAACCTATAGTATCCGGTATAAGTTTTAGTGTGGTAGGGGGGCATGGATCGTTGGGGGGACCACATTTAGTGGTGGATATGAGGTCAATAATGTACTTTGTGGGGGGGGGCGTGGTCAGCAGTATGACCGGGTAAGACGTGCCTCGGCGAAGCTCCCGGTGAGCTGCTGCGAAATCCGACAATTTATGCATACTGGACGCCCTGAATCTGCGAATGTGTGACCGGAATGCCCCAGGAACATAATACGTTAGAGGAACTGCTGAAGCCTGTCCTCGCCGCGACGGAATAAGTCTCAGAAGGGTCAGCCGATCGGAACCCCCTTCCTAAGATGGCGGCCGGCTGCGCACTCTGAAGGGTCGAGCGTAGCCGTGCCCTGGTCCTGGACGTTGCAGCGGACGGCACCAGCACCCGTAAAGGCAGGAGGGAGAGAGGCCTGCAGCCGCGACATGCGGTTCCCAGCCGGAGGGGCCCCACGGACGCTGGGAGAGACGTGCAGAGGTTGACCCCTGGGCGACACCGGTATCTGGCCTGAGAGCGTCCCCGAACTCGGCGATAGGCCGCGGAGAGGCCTGAGAGTTGTTGCTGCGGTGCCCCTGGACGAATCCCGCGCACCGACGGTGGCAGAGCAGAGAGGGAGCCTGACGGGTGCGGCTTGGCTGTGCTGCGGCCGATTGAGCAGCAGGTGAGGCGCATTGAGAGAGGAGGCCGGCGGGGACGTTGCGGGCTGAGAGAGAGCCCGAGGAGGGAGCCGCGCCTTAGGAGATGCACTGGCTGGGCCGAGGAACTTAAAATACCACCGGACGGCAGAGAACGGCCGGTGGGGTGCACCCTGACACAGGCGGAATCCACATCACTACGCCCGGATTCTAACTGCCGGAGAGACTGTCAGGGAGTGCGAGGCCTCGGGGGGAGCACTCTGGCAGGAGGCACGCAGTACCGCATGAGCCCTTATAAAGACCCCCACGCATAAAATACATGATTTTGGGCCGAGCGTGGATTAAGACCTTCAGACCTCGGGCCTTGCTCCTCCCACATCGGGCCACACGAGCATTGAGGCTAGCAGCTGGTCATGGAGAGGGGGCCACAGGGAGCCGTGTGTGGCCATTCTCCCGCGGATCTGCAGGACACCTAGCATCCCCGCCGCACTGATTGCTGGGAAGAGCGGGGCAGAGACGCGGCCAGGGGGATTGGAAGGCCGGCGCTACAGGCGTAATTTGAACCGGTACACCGAGGTGACCCCAACACTTGCGGGGGCAGTGCAGTGACACCAAGGACTGGGGCTTGAGCCCCATGGCATTACATTGAACCCCTGCCACCGATATGCTGCCTGAACCGAGCTGAGATGGGGCACGGAGCTGAGACACGTGCATAGCTACTACTGGGGCAGGCGCCCACCGAAGGGGACCGGAGAGCAACTAGTAGCCCAGCCCGCGAGAGAAGGATGGAAACGGCGGGGGGGACCACCTGGGACGTCTGAGCCTCACACAGGAGCGGATCACACGAGTACACTGGCACACAGGACAGACTGGTAGTTGGAGGCGGTGAGCCCGTGACTAGGCTGCACACAGAGAAAGGCTGGCGGTCTTACTTGGAGCCCTTCTAGAACAGATTCGACGTAAGTGCCTGCCGCATTGACACCCCCGGAGCGCATTACAGGAGGACGCTGAGGAGTGCCAGAAAGTCCCGCCTGAAAGGTGGAGAGCGCAGCGGACAGCGAAATGGGGAAGAGAGACCCGGTCGCGAAATCCTCTAGGCAAGAGACTCTGGATAATTATGCGACAGCGCGTCCGCAGAAGGAGGTGACCCTTCCTGCCAAAGACACAAGTGCGGACACCGCCTTGCTGATGAGTGCTATACAGGAGTCACAAACAGACATCCAGGACCTGAGGACGGCCTTGGAGGATAAAATAGGCGAGGTGGGTTCGGAGGTGCTCCTTCTCCGCCAAGATTTCCGGAACTTGACGGACAGGGTAACTACGGCGGAAACTCGGATCGGAGAGGCGGAGGACTCTCTTACCACCCTCAAGAGAGACATGGCGGAACTCCAGGCGTCCCACCGGCAGCTGCTGTGGAAGGTAGATGACGCGGAAAACAGGGCGCGGCGCAATAACCTCCGCTTCGTGGGCTTTAGAGAGGGAATCGAGGGGACGGACATGGCGGCCTTCCTACTATACTGGCTGAAGCAGACGTTCCCGCAGGCACCATTCTCGAACTGCTTTATAATTGAACGGGCGCATAGGGCACTCCTGGCGAAACCACCGGAGGGGGCGAGGCCGAGGCCGGTTATTGCACGTTTCCTCAACTTTGCAGACCGCGACCTAATACTCCGTGAAGCTAGAAAGCTGGGAGAGATCCGCCTGGAAAATACAAATATCATGATTTTCCCTGACTACAGCCAGGAGGTGCAGAAGCAGCGACGCTCCTATGACGCGGTGAAGGCGAAGCTACGGGATCTACACATCACTTATATGCTGCTCTTCCCGGCAAAGCTGAAAGTGATTCATGCAGGCAAAATACACTTCTTCACTCATCCGGAGGAGGTCTGGCAGTGGGTTGAAGAACGACCGATCCTGCGAGGGGCAGAGGCCGAAGGGAAACGGATACGTGAGGAACTGGCGGCTGCCAGATTTCGGCGCAGCCCCGCCAAGACTCAAAGACTCCCAAAAAAAACTCGCACCAGGAAGCGTACGCAGATGACACCGTATTCAGGCTCTAGCGCTGCGGGACGGCGGCGGCGACATTCTGCATCTTCAGCAGGGAGTGCGGCACCGGGCTCCAGATTCAGCTGCCTGGCCAGAGAAGGCCACTCCGAAGGGGATGAAGACTCAGGTGGTCGGACGTCGGAGGGTGAGGAGGAGGACGATCACTCCCTACACCCTTTGGTGACTGCAATCCGAGAACTGGAACAGGAGACGCCTGGCATGGTGGCCGATGTGGGCACCGAGACACAGGACTCACGGGCTTCATCACGGAGAGGGCAACTAGGTATAATCTGAGGAGGACACATAATTGGCTGAGGGAGGTGGCCGGCAGGACAGAGCCACATTGGTTCCTGTCCCTAGATGCCGAAAAGGCCTTCGATGCGGTACACTGGCCCTTCTTGGAGGGAGTACTGGAGCACACGGGGTTTGGACCCAAGTACAGACGTAAGGTTAGTTTACTTTATACTGACCCTAGTGCCAGGGTCAGGGTGAATGGAGCAATGTCGCGGGCTTTTCCTATACAATGGGGGACCAGACAGGGATGCCCCCTGTCCCCCCTCCTGTTTGCCTTATCCATCGAGGTGATGGCCTGCGCAGTTCGGCAGGCTACGGGGATTACGGGATTCCAGATGGGACAGGCAGAGATGCAAGAGGAAAAATTGTCCCTGTACGCAGATGATGTTCTGCTCTACGTCACACAGCCAGAAACTACAATACCGGCCCTGTTCGCTGAGCTGGACCGTTACGGCGCCAAGTCTGGGTACCAGATCAATTGGCACAAGTCGACGCTCTATGATCCCCGAGGTCGGGACAAATGGCCCCGGTTGCCGGAACGATTGCAGACGACTAGAGAGGGTTTTATGTACTTAGGGATATTTATAACGAGGAAAGGGGACGTATCATACGAACGAAATATCAACCGCATTGTCAGTAATTTTAAAACTGATGCCAGCCGGTGGCAATCGCTTCCCCTGACGATTCTCGGCCGAGCAGCGATGTTTAAAATGATTTCACTCCCGAGATTTTTGTATGCTTTCCAAAATGAATACTTCCCGGTGCAACCTAATATTTTTCGAGATATTCACGCGGAGTTGAGGTCCTACCTATGGCTGGGAAAGCACCCTAGGGTGGCGCTGGCAACCCTGCAGAGACATCAATATGATGGGGGGATTTCACTCCCGGATCTAGAAGCCTATTACTGGGCGGAACATCTGGCCCCCATCAATGAGTGGATACACGCACCTGCCTCACACCCCACCTATGCACTGGAAAGGTATACTATGGGTACGCACACATGTTTCCACTACCTATATGGGGGGGGAAGGGACAGGCCAGACTGCTACCGGCATCTAAATTTACGCTGGGGGCCTGGACAAGGGTGACGAGAGCTATTGGGTGGGTACACAGACCTACGAAGCAGACGCCGCTCTGGGATTGCTCATGGCTGAAGGAACTCGGCAAGCTGAGGGAGCTTCAGGGATGGGATGACATAGGTATATCTACCCTAGGGGATGTAGTCAGCAGAGGGTCCCTGAAATCATTTCCCTTGCTACAGACAGAATTTGGGCTCCACCGCTCCCAGTACTTTAAGTACATGCAATTGCGGCACGCTTGGCGGGCAGAAGGGGCAGTACAAGAGGCACTTCCCGAATACGCTCCACTGGAGGGCCGCCTGCTACAAGACAGGATCCCGGAAAAGGCAGTGTCCCTGACCTATAAAACTATTATGAATAACAGGCCGAACAGACTGGAAGGCCTTCGGGCCACATGGGAACACGAGCTGGGGGAGATGGATGACGTGGACTGGGGGTGGTTCTGATGCACCCCAGGGAGGTGGCGATCAGGTCACGTCTCCGTCTAATACAGTTCAAGATCCTGCACAGGGCGTACTTCGATAGGGTGCGTCTATATAAAATGGGAAGAGTGTCAGACCCTTGCTGCCTGCGCTGCGGACATGAAAATGGAGGTTTCTTACATATAGTCTGGTCATGCCCACACGTTCAGACCTATTGCGGTGAGGTCACCGCCGAATTAAGTGAGGTACTGGATATAGATCTTCAGCTGGACCCGAAGCTTATCCTCTTGGGAATGACCAACGACGTGGACTTAGCCCGTCCGTTGTTGATATTCCTAGTCTTAGCCCTGGTAGTAGCCAAACGGGATATAGCTGGGAAAAGGGGGGCGCCGGATCTGCCTCAGCTGGGGGAATGGAGAAGGGGTATGGACATGTACATGGCGGCCGAAAGGGTTACATACAAAGCGAGAGGATGTCCGAAGAAGTTCCGTAGAGTATGGGGTAAGTGGAGACACTATCATGGCCTAGATGGAGGACTCTGAGGGAATACGATTAAGTACACATTTGTTTGCCATACAGGGGACCGGGGTTTGATGTCGGGAGCCTGTGTTCAGGAGACTTGGGGGATAGCCATGGCTGAATGTCTGATTTGTGACATTGGAATACGATGCCTTGAGGGATGTGGGGGGGGGGGGCGGAGATATTGCTTGACAGTGAAATGCCTTTTATGTGTTTTTCTTTACTGCAAAATAATAAAAATGTTTTTTTTTTTTAAATGTACTTTGTGGTGACCTGGCTAAATTCAGAAAGAGTGTGGGGGGGGGTATCGTTAGTGGGATGTAATTCTGGGGAGTTCGTGGAGTATGTTTCTGAGTTGAATATAGTGATTTGATTGTTGGTCAAGGAGTGGGTTGACAAATTAGAGAATATGTGGATGACTTTTTCCTGAAAGAAAGTGGCAAGAGAATCACAGAAGATTTGCGTGGGGGTTATGGGCGGACTGATCTCTGGTCCTGAGAGCTTAGTAATGACCAGGAACAGCTGTTTCACAGAGTCTTGTGCTGTTTCAATTTGGTTGAGGTAGTATTGACTTTTTTCTGTGATTAGAAGATGTTTGTATTTGGCCATTGCTTCCTTGTACCGTGTTTTCATGGTGATGTTGTAATGTCGTCGCAATTGTCTTTGAGTTCCTACATTTTTGCTTTTCTAGTCTTAGTGCCTCCGAGAACCAGGGGGAGGATGGGATCTTTCGGTTATTAGAAGGGTTTTTTAGTGGTACCAAGGTGTCAAAGGCAGTATGGAGCCATTGTGTGTAGTGCATGGCTGCCAGTTCAGGGTCGTCCGGTAGGTCTTGGTGGGTGGCCAGCAGGTGTGATCTTAGGACTTTGGGGAAGATGCTGCCCCAGGCTTTAAACTTATCTAGATAAACACAAAACGCTTTAAGTATTCTACTGTCTTTAGCAATGCAAATTCCAATACGTGCATTGAAAGCTACCAATTAGTGGCCCTATCAGTAAGACATTCAACATTTCTGTGAAAAGATAACTGAATATGCTCACCAACCACATACTAGGAAATAGCATTAGTTACAGCTGCATTTTTCAAACCTCAAAAGTTTGGGCTTGCTACTAAGGGTGAGACCAATTCAAGCAGGAATATTGTATTGTATTGTATTGTAATTGCATTTAAGTAGTGCTTACTACCCTTGATGAGGCGTTGAACGCTTTTTCGGCGAGTAGCACGCTACTCCGGGACCTATAGAGGATTAGTGTTGAATTAGTATAGTAAAACATGCAAGTACATTTTAAGTGGTGGATAGGTTAGTCAGTTATTTGGATTTGGAATGATAGCAGAAGGATACAGGAGGAAAAAAGGTTTGTATTTATATATCGCTTGTTACCCCTGATGGGGTGTTGAAGCACGCTATTCAGGAAGCCCGAAATGATTAGTGGTGAATTAATATGGTGAAATATGAAAGGAATTTCAGTGGTGGATACTAGTCAGTTATTTGGAGTGAGAAGGATAGCGGAGGGATAAATGGGGAAGAAAGGTTTGCATTCATATAGCACTTGCTACCCCTGATGGGGAACAGCCTTTACGACGCGGCTGTTACACCGCCGTGCCGTTACAACGCGGTTTTTTCCAACGCAAGTCGTTACCACGACTTGCGCTGGAGGGCGCTGCAGGACAAGGAATTTTTTAATTCACTATCCAACACCTTTCCTACTGTACGTAGGCTGGTGTTAGAATAGTAAATTAAAAAATTCCGAAGTCTGCACCCCTCCACCCCAAGTCGTGGTAACTACTTGCGTTGAAAAAACCACGTTGTAACGGCAGGCGGTGTAAAAGCACGCGTTGTAAAGCCGTACAACCCCCCTGATGGATGATGAAGCGCTTTTCTGGTGAGTAGAAAGCCACTCCGGAACCCATAAAGGATTAGTGTTGAAAATGAGTACAGTAAAATATGAAGTAATTTGAGTAGTGGATATGTTATTCAGTTATTTGGGTAGAGAAGTGTAGGATGGCGGGATAGTAAAGGGAAAGAGGTTTGTATTTATATAGAGCTTGCTACCCCTGATGGGGTTTTGAAGCGCAAGCAGCACGCTACTCTGGAACCAATCAGGATTAGTGTTGAATTAGTATGGTGAAACATGAAAGTAATTTTAGTGGTGGATATGTTAGTCAGTTATTTGGATTGACAAGGGTTGGGGAGGGGTAGAGAAGAGGGAGTTCAAGTTCAAGTTCAGGTATTTATATAGCGCACTACTCACCCAGAGGGTCTCAAGGCGCTAGAGGGAGGGGTACATTATTTGTCGAAAAGCCAGGTTTTCAGTTCTTTTCTGAAGGAAATGTGGTTCTGAGTAAGGCGGAGTAGGGTGGGGAGTGAGTTCCAGGTCTTGGCAGCCAGCAAGGAGAAGGATCTGCCACCCATGGTGGATTTTCGGATGCGCGGGACTGCGGCGAGGGCTTGATTGGATGATCTTAGTTGGCGGGTGGGATTGTAGAAGGACAGACGAGTGTTGAGGCATTCGGGTCCTAGATTATAAAGGGCCTTGTGTGCGTGGGTGAGAAGGCGGAAAGTAATTCTTTTGTTGACGGGAAGCCAGTGGAGGTCTTTCAGGTGTCTGGTGATGTGCTCTTGACGCGGGATGTCTAATATGAGTCTCGCGGACGCGTTTTGGATGCGCTGGAGTTTTTTCTGTAATTTTGTTGTAATTCCGGCGTAGAGTGTGTTGCCATAATCTAGTCGACTCGTGACCAGTGCATGGGTGACAGTGGAGGAGTTTAGAAAGGTTTATTTTGGGGCACATGCACTGCAGTTATTGTTACATCATTTAGAATGATCTATCTGGTCATTCCTTGACTGGACTTCTACAGCAGCAGTATTGTGCTCTTCATATTAAAAGTGGATTTTACCATACTTTGGATTCAAGTATATTTTTTCCAAGAATTCTACATTAGTGCATTGGAAAGAGTAGTAGAATGTAGTTTGAGATGAGTCAGGAGGTTGGGCTAGAAGATATATTGAGGGAAGTATAGGCTGGAAATGCTAAATTAGAAGAAAGTGACAAATATATAGATCCATAAGTACACTGAAAGTACATAGATGCATAAAGGAGGTATGTTTATTGGGCAGCATTACTGTCCCTAATCAGTCTCGAACAGGCACAAACAGGCAACTGCCCTTGTCCTCTTCGCCCTTAACAGGTGAAAACAGGCAACTGCCCTTGTCCTCTTCACCCTTAGCCTCGACGCCCGGGCTGAGACGCCCTTACACTGGCCTTTTATAGCCCTCGTAATCAGGTGACCCCGTCAGCCAATGAAAACCCTAGCCCTAACACTATCCAATCACAACACTAGCCCTAAAAATCTAGAACCAATAGGAGACCAGGGCCTTATAGCCAATCTTAGCCCTAGTCCAAGCACCCAATTAGTTCAAAAACCCTGATCTCTATGTCCAATAGACTCTAGCCCTACCAGTAGTCCCAACCCAAGTCCAAGTAACCAATGGCACAGGAAGCCCTAGTCCCTACTTCCAAAAGAACGCCTAACCCTACTCTTAGTCCCACAACTAGTCCAGCAAACAATCACACCAGAAGCCCTAATCGCTACTTCCAATTAAAGGTCTAACCCTAGCCCTAGTCCCACCCTAGTCCTAACAACCAATAACACAGGAAACCCTAGTCCCTACTTCCAATAGAAATACTAACCCTAGCCCTAGTCCCAACCCTACATTGATTGAATGACAGACCCAGAAACCAATCAGAACACTCAAATACCCAACCAATGAGGACACTAACCCTAATCCAATAGAAACATCAGATACAACCACCAATCAGTGTATACATGTACCAACCACTAGCAGACCATATAAGGTCCCAGCGACCTCAGACAAGGTTTGCTGGCCAGGGAGTTGGAAGCTGCTTCTCCTGTTCAGGATCTCATAGGAGACAGACAGACAGGCTCAATCCACACTTTGGACTTCTGCGGGTAAAGGCCTCACTAACTTGAAATCTAACAATACTGCTTGAATAAAACTTTACTCCCTCTCCTGGCCAAAAAATGAAGTGTACAGTCCCTAGTAAACAGAGTTTAAACAGCTCACAGAAGCACCCTCTGATGTAGAATATCCCTGTTGCTGGGGGGGGGGGGGAGGCGGGGGGGGGCAGGGGGCTGGTTTCACTGGCTTGTGAACACAAAATGGTGGCTGGGGTGCACTGTTTTAACATACAGGTTTTAGCACATAGCAAAGGAGAAATTTGGAGGGAAAACTGAATAGTAACCAGGAATGAGAGGGAAAAACTACAGAGTTTGGATTCCAAATTCCACAATGTAACACATTAAATGGAAGCAATCATGGGCAGGAAAAAACACAAGTTTAAAACACAAAACAGGTGATAAAATATGCAATTACAGGCAGGTTAAAACCACAATTTTAAACTGTAACAACCACAGAAATGGAAAATCGTTTTGTTTTGGGGAAGAGTCAGCACTAGTCTATAATTAGAACTGTCACCAAACATCCATGAGGTTGTACAAACTGCAAAAGCACTTTGGCAGACTGAGCTAGGCACATTGACCTATCTGTTCACTTAACCTTTACTAAATTAGTTATGGTAGTAAAGTCATACATAAGCACATGGGGGTAAGTCACATATATCCCAGCATTTTTACACTACCTCCCCAAAGAAGCATGGATCATCTACGTTTAGGCCACAAATATTGATTAAGGCCAGGGAATCCCTCACTATACTTCCATGCACTACAAAGTTGCTACTATCACTGTCGGAAAAAGCTTAAAGGGTCTGAATCGCACTAGATGATGTATAACGTGACTACTCTGCATAAGAATGAGTTGCAGTAAGTGTGCTGTGGATGAATACTGAACATAAATGTGCCTGCACTAGTACATTACATGGAAGACCCTTGGTTCCATTTTGGAAAGCCCAGGCCTGCCTAATAGAAAACATGAGCAAAAAGAACAATTGATGGACAGAATGCAGAACAATGTCGTACATTCACCCCAGGATAGAGATCTGAGCCTAAATCCCTTGTTTTTTTGCTCTCCATGCCCTTCCAGTTTGAACCCAGCCATATGCAAATCAGTCTTGACCCTGTGCCCAATGGGAACAGTCCAGCCGAACTGCCACGCCTGGTCCTCCCTGGACTGGAAGTCCCGAAACAGGTCCTAGGATGCTTGTTTCGGTCCTGGGAGGACCTGGCTTGGCAGTTCAGGCTGGACTGTTCCTATGAGGCACAGGGTCAAGACTGATTAGCATATGGTCAGGTCTAAACTGGGGTGGCATGATGAGCAAAAGAATGATGGATTTAACCCAGATCTCTTGACTGGGGGTGAATGTTTTGATTTTTTTCTGCATTACGTCCATCAATTGTATGTCTTATGCTTTCTTGCCCTACGTGCGCCAGGTATGCTTATATGTGGGTCTCGGGCTCACTGTGCCACTGGATTCAAGCTATCCTGGCTGAGAGGTGAAACACTGAAACCGGTCCTGTGATGCTTGTTTACGATCCAGGCTTGGCAGTCCAGGCTGGACTGTTCCCATGAGGCACAGGGTCAAGACTGATTTGCATATGGCCAGGTCTAAACTGGGGAGGCATGATGAGCAAAAGAATGATGGATTTATTCCAGATCTCATGACTGGGTTGATAGGGGGTGAATGTTATAATTTCTTCTCCATTCCGTCCCTCAATTTTGTGTCTTTTAATAGAAAACATAAGGCATAGAGGAATCCCCCAGACATATTTATGTATTGCTGCATTCCTGTAAGCTGGGAGGGTCATGGCTGGAGGATGGGAGAGCCAGGCTCTCTGTGTGCATTTCAAAGGGCTCTTTGATTCAATTATAGATCACAAGGAAGGGGCCTGAACACATCTAAGGAAGAGAGAGATGGGGCTGATAAGGTAAACATAAAGAGTAGGGCTGGGAGCCCAGGATTAACCTTATGATGCTTATATCGCTGTGGCTGACATCCAGGTGTGAACTCTGGTCTCACCCATAAATTTTGTTGTGGGTTTATGAGATTCAGACACCGGCCTGCTGCGACAGACATCCTTCAGGGGGAAGAACAAAGAGGCAAGAGGTCCATTTCAAAGAAGAAGAATCCCAACATAAAACTTTAAAGACTCAGACACTAAATTACATTTTGTGACTGGAAAAGAACTATAAGTAGGGGAGTTTGAAATCTGACACTTGGTCATCAGCTGAGCAGCTAGACAGGCTGTGTGATGAGGGGAAGCTCTGCAAGACTTCTACCTGAGACTAGGACTGGGAACCCAGGTGTGCTGGTCTCTCTGCTGGGTGAAGGGACATCACCCAGGGTAATCAAGACCAAGGCATGGAGCACCAGCACCTGCCTGTTAGCCAACACCAGTGTGTCCTGTGAGGAAGAGGAAAGAGCTGGATGGAGCAAGGTCCACGGGGTGCCCTATTGTTAGAACTACCTGGGTGTGGTGTGAAGAATCCGTTATTGCACCGATCTGCCATAGCCAGTGGGCTGGATTTGGCAACTCCTATGTGCCAGGAGGTGCTGCCATGGATTGAACCGAGGAGCAAGGGTTGTATGGAGGGTGCTAGGCCTGTACGAACTCGTAGTGGGCGGCCCTCATGTGCCAGACTGGGGGCCAGTGTGAACATCAACAGCAGGTATGTGTGACTGGACTAGCACGTGCCGTGGAGGCGACTCAATGCCAGGAGGGGCTGCTGAGACACTAAGGCCAAGGGTTTGGGCTGTCGCTTGGGACTTAGAAACTACTGCTGTGACCAAGGCAGGTCCGGTCTGCATAGTGAGAACGGTACGGAAGGTCAAAGGACATTACCGGATTCCCATCAGAGCAAGGAGATCAATCTACCACTGTTGCGTGGATTCTGCAGATACACAGAACTATTTGCAGGAAAACAGGACCTCGGTGTATAGGGGTTGTACCTTCCTACCATCTTAGTACCCAAAATCCCATTAACGACTATCTATAGTGTCTCATTCGTTCTCCTACATAATCACAAAACTACAAATGATTAGACAACCCAGAACACAACAGTCTTGACTCTCTCAGGAATCGCGGTAGCAAGACCTACCCTTTGGCTCACTCACTCATACTTGTCCACAATAAGAATGTTCAGAGTCACGGTTACAGCTCAAAATGTTTATTTTAACTATTGTGCTCTATAATTAGGGCTCCCGGTTTCATGGTATTTTTTTTTTACATTTCCGTCTGTATTTATTCATATTTATTATGGGTTTAGTGGAAAAAAAATCTCAAACTGGTATATTTCCACATTTATTTAACCAATAAATAGGCAGTCATGCTTGAGGGCTTGCCAGGATTCAGTGAAATGAACACCCGCAGAAGATAAATCAATGCACCTGCATGAAATAAGAACATTTCAGGGGAGGAGCTTCGCACGCAACCGTGATGGCCGTGTGAGCACAGGGCTCCCGGACCTTCGCCACCTCCGTCACTCATCCTGAATTTTATCCTGACTACGACGACGGGTCGTTGATGGCGCAACCCAGCTGCCACAATAGTCGTTTTCAGAATCCGGTTTGCACATCGGGAACCAAAGTTATGGACTCCTGAACTTTTGTGGCCTGCTCCTCGGCACTGCCCCGGGCTCGATTTCTTTGCCAGCCGGGCAGTAATTGAACAACATCGGCCAGCCTGAATCTACTTCTGCTCCAGTGTTGGCTTTCGGTTTCGATTTTGGCCTTGAGACCTCCCTTGCTTGGTTTTGTCTCAATTCGCCCTGGGCGCACTTTACTGCGCTATTTTCACTCAAGTACTGTGCTTGCCCTTCACGGTTCGTTGTGTGGCGAGTTGTGCCTTCTCTGTCTCACGAACCCCTCTGGGCGCTTTGAGTGTAGCCATTTTCATCAGGTCACGGGCTCCCCTCGGGGGTGCAGCACCCAAGATGGCCACCAAACCCGAGGTTGAGAAGCGAAAGACCAAGCCGGCTCTCCGTGGGAGCTCCGTGCAGTCTAACGTTATGGACAGATACACTCTTCCCAAGGGCTCGCCCGGGGGAGCGAATAAACCCCCGGGGGACGCCGGAGAAGACTCCATGACGGGAGATGATTTGACTCTACGCGACGTCATGGGCGCCATTGCTGGCATGAAGACCTCACTTGGCCAACAATACGAATCCCTGGCCCACAAACTCGACACAGTCCCGATCGATGTCACTCTGATCAGGGCGGATTTGGCCAAGACCAATGAAAAGGTCAAGTCCCTGGATTTGAAGACCTCCAGCCTCACCACCGATGTCGCCGACCTACAAACTGAGGTCCACAACCTGCGATCCTCTCACGATTTCTTCTCTCGTCGTCTGGAGGATTTTGAAAGCCGGGCAAGACGGAACAACATTTGTGTAGTTGGTGTCCCCGAAAATTCAGAAAACTCAACGGTCGACCTGCTTGTGGAGGACCTTATCGTGAACCATCTCGCACCCAAGGGCCTCAGTAAATTCTTTGCGGTGGAACGAGCCCACAGGGTGCCGGGAGGAAAGCCCAAGCAGGGGGCCACCCCACGGCCCATAATCGCCAGGATTTTCAATTTTCGGGATAGAGACGCGATCCTGCAGGCGTCGCGCCTGGGTGGCCCCACAGCCTTTGAAAACACTTCCGTGAGTTTTTACCCGGACTTCACCCAGCAGGTACAGAAACAGCGGCTGGGGTTCCAGGGGGTGAAAAGACGGTTGAGAGAAAGGGACATGAAGTACGCTATGCTTTTCCCGGCTCGTCTGCGAGTCGTGTATGAGGATCGAACATTCTTTTTTGACCACCCAGAGGCCGCAAGTGACTGGCTCGATACGCTGCCCAGGCGACAGGAACACTCTGCACATTCCGAAGGGGCTGGGGGCGGCCCGTTGGAGCAGGAATAAGGGACGAGTTTGGCTTCTTGTACTACGTATAGACAATTCAGCTGTGGTTTGATGCTCTATAACTTATTTGATAGTAGATAGTCACCCAGGGGTGGGGGTGGCGGGGTGAGCCTTTCCTCTTCTAGGGTTCTTTTCGTAGATTAGTTGTATGTTGGGGCGACAGGCACACTGCAAGTTGGGGTGGCTTTTGAGTCTAACGCAGGGGTGCAGGGTGGTGGGTCTGGTTTTGGGTGTTTGCTGGGGGGTGGACGGGGGGAAGTTTTTGTTGTTTAGTTCTTTTTAAGGCAATGTACTGATGGACTCCTGGTTTATTGTGTCGCGCTTGTCGTGGGGTGGGGGCGGTGGTTGGTTCTGGGATGGGGGGTAGGGGATTGAGGTTGTTGTGTTGGAACATCAATGGGTTGGGGGACAGGATAAAACGTGGAGTGGTGATACAACTATTACGACGCCTCTCCCCTGATGTGGTGTTGCTGCAGGAGACGCATTTAATAGGCAATACTTGCCACGCTATGAATAGACGTGGTTATCGTCTTCTTGCACACTCTGGGTTTACCTCTGGCTCCATGGGGGTTGGTTTCCTAGTCAGGCGCTCCCTCCCTCTGGAGGTTGACGATATTGTTCTGGATGATAGGGGGCGATATGCTGCCATTGTCGGACGCTGGGAAGGGAGAGTCATCACCCTGCTTTCTGTTTATGTTCCCCCTGGCCTACAGACTACTACCTTTAGGGAGAGGTGTGGCGCCGCGGCCAGGGCGACTGACGCTGGAATCTGGGGATCACGGTTCGATCCCCGGCTCCGGCGGCAGATTAGCCCAGCACCATGTGACTCTGGGCAATAGCTCGCTTAATCTTCCCGACGGCCCCCAGCGCCTAGAGACCCTTACGGGTGATTGTGCGCTTTACAAATGTGGACTTTACTTTTTTTGCCGACTTGGGGAGGGTGATCCTGGGGTTCCCGGAGGGCCAATTGGTGGTGGGTGGTGATTTTAATTCGGTGGTGTCCGGGATGTGTGATCGCCACCCTCCCAGGGAAATTGCGAAATCTCAATCCTGGCTGGGTGGCCTCCTGGATGCTCTGGGGTTGATTGATTGCTGGAGACTGCTCCACCCGGGGCAGTTGCAATACACATTTCATTCTGGTGCCCATGGTAGTCTCTCGAGAATAGATTACGTATTGATGCCTGCTTCACAGGTCTCCTCTATTAGGGAGATCAGACATTTGGCCAGGGGTATTTCGGACCACTCTCCATTATGGTTAGTCATGGACACAGAGCTGGGAACAGAGGGCCGGGTGGCCCCGATCAACCCCTGGTATCTTCGCGACCCTAAGACACGGGCGGAGTTGGTCAAATCCTTAGATCACTACTTCGTGGAGAATGTGGGATCGGTATCCTCCTCAGTCTCACTATGGGAAGCATATAAGACTGTCATTCGGGGCCAGGCACTTTCGTTAATCAGTAGCGTCAAGAGATGTAAGAATGAGGCGGTTGTCAGACTTCAGAATGAAATAAATGACTTGGAAAGAGAATTGGAATTGGGGGTTACCCAGGAAAGGCTACACCTCCTTAGTCTTAAACAGCTTGATTATAGAGCACTGGTTACCGATGCTGCCAAGGTCATGAGCAGAGAGCAGCAGGGACGTCTGTATGATGTGGGTGATAAGGCGGGAAAGTTGATTGCTTGGTTGGATAAGAAAGAGAGGGCTAGTCGTGTGGTTCCGTCGATTGAGAGAATGGATGGAGTGAGAGTGACTGACCCAGCTGAGATTGTGGAGTGTTTCTCTGAATATTTCCAGGCCGTATATTCCCCTGTGTCGGACAGACCTGAGCAGGACTCGCATCTGCTTTTGCGAGACATAGCGCTTCCCCGCTTGACGGACCCGGAAAGGGAGCTTATCGACGCCACGCTTTCTGTCGAGGAGGTGGCGATTGCCATCCGCTCGGTGCGGTCGGGAAAGGCCACGGGCCCCAATGGACTCCCCGTTGAGCTTTACAAGCTGCACCCGGATACCATAGCCCCATATCTCAGGTCGATGTTTTTGGAGTCGTTAGAAGCGGGTTCCCTCCCCTCTGATCAAAGGCTTGCGTCTATTGTTGTAATACACAAAGAGGGGTAGCCACGAGACCGCTGTACTTCCTATAGACCCATATCTCTCTTAAACGCTGAGCCTAAGATCTTGGCTAAAGTGCTTGCGAACCGCTTAATACCCGTCATCGGCAACCTGGTTCATCCGGACCAATCTTGTTTCATACCGCACCGCAATACGGCGTTGAACCTCCGGCGTCTGCATGGCGCCCTCGCGAGGGCATCATCGTTACGTGAGCCGGCCATTTTGGCTTCTTTGGACGCCACAATGGCGTTCGATACGCTGGAATGGCCATATCTATGGGCAGCCCTCGCTAAGTTTGGCTTTGGCCCGGTATTCATTAGTTGGGTAAAGTTGCTATACACCGACCCACTGGCACAAGTGGTTGTAAACAGTCGGGTCTCCGCTCCGTTCACCCTTGGCAGGGGAACGCGCCAGGGCTGCCCGTATCTCCACTTCTTTTTGCCCTCGCTTTGGAACCCCTGGCGGCCTGGCTGCGGTGGGAGCCGTCGATGAAGGGCATTCGATGGACCCCGGACTTTGAAGACCGTGTGTCCCTATATGCTGATGATATCCTGCTGTATCTCACATCGCCTCGGAAAACGCTGATAGTTTTATTTGACGTGTTGAATTCCTTCCGTAAAAACTCCGGCCTAGTCATCAACTGGTCTAAGTCCTGTGTTTATGTCCTGTCGGGCGAGTCTCCCCTCTTGCCACGTGGATGCCCTATACAGGTGGTGCAGGCGGGATTTAAGTATTTGGGGGTCTATATCGCCCTAGATCCAGTAGTTCGCTATGAACGTAACTTGCTACCCCCGCTTCAGCGCCTTAGGTCTGACGTTGCGGCATGGCGTAGACTCCCGTTGTCCCCTCTAGGGCGGGCGGCACTATTTAAGATGATGTCGCTGCCCCGGTTCCTATATGCGTTACAGAATACTCTCGACGCTGTACCTGCTAGCTATTTCCAAGAGGTCGAAAGTCTGCAAAGACAATTGATATGGGGTGGGCGCCCCCGTATTGCCCTTGCCAAAATGACGCTCCCGTGGTACGATGGCGGAATTGCACTCCCCGACATTCGACGTTATTACTGGGCTTCCCAGCTAGGAGCGATTAACCATTGCACTTACGGTCCTACACCAAATCCCGCGTTCGCAATGGATAAGTGGTTATTACCTGGCGGGGACTACAATAGGGCGCGATATGCAAGCTCTGCCGGGAAGTCACTCACGGGTCCAACCAAGATAGCTGTGCAAGTATGGTATCGCGCCACTGCTGCCTTGGGTTGGCAGGATAGATTGACGCGTGCAACCCCACTCTATGCAGCAGAGAGATTGGGATCCCTATGGAAGACGAAGGGATTCGATAAGTGGGACATGATTGGTATCTGCAGGGTGAATGATGTGTGGACCAAGGACAGGGTCGGGACGTTTGAGGAGTTGAAGGTGGAGTATGAGCTGAATGATACAGAGTTCTTTCGTTACGTGCAGGTCCGGCATGCCCTGCTATCGGTCTTTCAGACGGGTGCCGCTATTCCGGAGGCATCCCCACTTGAAGACCGTATACTAGACTGGTACGTCCCGGACAGTACGATTTCGTTAATTTACAAAAAGCTGATAAATAGCAGGGTTGACCTTCTCGGTCGTCTTCGAGAGGTTTGGACCAGTGATGGTCTGGAGCTAGATGATGACGACTGGCAATCAGCAATATCCTCGCCGAAGGAGGTGGCGATTCCGGCACGCCTTCGGTTTGTGCAGCTTAATATTCTCCACAGGGTCTATGTGACTGGTCCGCGCCTGGTCCATATGGGATTTTCTTTGGATGGGATGTGTAGGCGCGGATGTGGCCTTGTAGGTACCTTTCTCCATATACTCTGGGAGTTTCCGGCTGTGGCGCGTTATTGGCATCGTGTGCATGACATTATGAGTGAGGTTACGGGTGTTGTGTCGATGCCTGAAGCCAGGAGATGCTTATTGAATGTGTCGGAACCGAATGACTATGATGTGGAGCAGATTCGGGGGGTGACCCTGGCCAACATGATTGCCAAGAGAGATATAGCCCAGTTGTGGGGCTCCCAGAGACCGCCCACTGTTCTGGCATGGAAAGAAAACATGGATTGGTGCATGTTTAGAGAGAAGACAGTATACGTTGCACGTGGCAGGCCTCGTAAGTGGGGTAAGGTCTGGAGCCAATGGAACTCTTACCGGGGTGAGATATGCACGCCCCCCCTCACGGACCTGGAGACTGACCCTTCTCCCCCCTGACCTGATGTTTCCACCGTTGTTTTTAAAATTCCTCCTGCTTCGAATTTCCCTCTCCCTTTCCCCTCCCATGTTGCTGCCGAATGTATTTCATCTGTATGTCTTCATCCCTCGCAGAGCGCCTGACACGTATATGATTGTATTGCCTTGTTTACTTTTTTTTTTTTTTGCTTTTTAATGTTTATGTTTTCTATTTTAATAAAAAGAAATATAAAAAAAAAAGAACATTTCAGTATCTGCCTAGTGCATATCTATTGCTGTTTAAGCCTCTTTACTAAAATTCAATTTTTTAAACCCTTTACCTATCAATCCACACAGTTACCTATCAATCCACACAATAGGGTAATTCGGAAGTTGGACCACGATTCTGTAGATGGGTAAAAATACTGTATACTAGACCAGCTGTTAGGCTGTGAATGGGTCAGGCTAGGTCAGCACAGTGGTTACTGGTGCGAGGCGCACAACAGGGACGCCCCCTGTCTGCATTGCTTTTTGCTTTGGCCATAGAACCAATTGCGGTATGGGCCAGACGAGATTTAGGTCGCTGGGGCATTCACCTGGTCTCATTATATGAAGATGACAAACTGTTTTACATTACCGCCCCGTGTGAGGCGATTCCGAAACTCTTGCAATTGTTGGATCGTTTTGCAACATATTCGGGATTACACCTTAACAGACGAAAGTCATTGGTGTTTCCCCTAGTAGGGTTTAGAGAACATGGATTAGAGGAGCTGCCCAAATTGGAATTACATTGGCAAATAGACCACTTTCGGTACCTGGGTGTACAGGTAGCAAACGGGGATGCAAAGATACTTCAACTGAACATGAATAGGGTAATTCGGTCCCTGCGGCATTCCGTAGAATTCTGGACCACGTTGCCTCTGTCCTTGATGGGAAGAATAGCAGTGGCAAAGATGGTGGTGTTGCCAAGATGTCTGTACACTGTGTGCTATCCCAATGAAGGTCATTCGGCAATTGAATTATATATATATAGTGGTGTTGCAAGTCCTTTTTAAGCGGTATGTGAAAGGGGTCTGTGGGTACCAAGACTAGATCTATGTTATTATGCGGCTCACCTTCAGCATGCGTAGCTGTGGTTAGATCAGGATGACAACTGGGAAAAACACTCTTAGCGGCAGAGAACTACCCATCTTGTTGATCGAAGGGGCAGGTGTGAACGCAGAACTACCATATATAGTCAAACAAACGGCATTTATATAGCAAAAGCTTGGGGAACAGGTGCTTGGGCATGCGCCATTCCTCCCGGAGTTACCCATCTGGCAGTTAGCCCCAGTGCGAAGAATGGTAGAACATATGTCCTTGCAGGCTTGGGAGGGTTCGGGGGGGAGGGTGCGGTTGCCCGGTCCTGGAAGACTTCTATATAAATGACACCTTCATTACTTTTGAGCAGGCGTTTGAAGGATTTAATTTGGGACAGGGACAGTACTTTCAATATGCTGGTCTGTTGGAACTGGTCAGGGTTACATAGCCCACTTATCCAAACATGCCTCAGAGGACAGGGACTCTTGATGTATGGTTGACGTGTGGCTGCGGGCGTCTGCTAGTATCACTACTATATAATGCCATGAGAGTGGAGTCGGGATCCCTTGCCCTTAAGGCATGGGACAAATGTAATGAGGACCTGTAGGTACCACTATCAGAGAAAAACTGGGATAAGATATGTGCATTAACACGTAAGGTATCCTGTAAGGCCCCCCTGAAGCTGCTGCATTATAATTTCTTGCAGCGGGTGTACATGACCCCTGTGAGGCTCCATCGTATAGATGCTAGCCGCCCCCACGAATGTCCAAGATGTCGTAGTGCCCACTCGGGAAGTATGCACTTGGCGTGGGAGAATCCAGACGTTCTGCAGTACAGGATCAATATAATAACAAGGGTCCGCACAGGGGTTGGGATATCAGTAGAGGCCAAACCCGAGCATTGTCTATTGGGACTTGTTCCACAACCCAGGAAGCGAAAAATGGCTAATAAATTGCTACAATTAACCCTGGTGTTGGCCAAATGGAGGGCAGCTATATGCTGGATGAGTGTGCGGGCCCTGACATTTGAAAGTTGGTTAAGGGACGTTGGAGAGTAATCTCTTGCAGAAGAATTGCATATGAAAGCCTGTCGGAAAGACGAAAAACTAGCTGAGGACGTTGCACTATGGAGGGAGTTATGTTGGGAGGTACTAAACCCAACAGGACATGGAAATGGTCAGGACAATGGATCTGACAGTAGTAGTGGTAACTCTTTATCATCACAATCCTGTATGCTGCTAAGTCTCCCACTACGTCATGGATATATGTATAATCACAATATGTGATCTGGACTCTGATGCAAACTGGAAACAAGATGTGGATATAAGTCTATGTATGACCGCTCACTTTTTGTGTGAAAAATTCAATAAATAAAGTTTTTAAAAATGAAAAACATCTGCCTTGACTATCTATCATCATGCTCTCACAGTAGCATTCGATAGAACAGCCTTGATGAAGAAGGCCAAGGCTATCCTCTCAGACTCCATGGTGCCCTATGGAACTTTGTGTTATGAAAGTGGCTTATAAACGGTCCACAATCTGGTTTGCCCAGACCAGAACAGGTTTGTGTCCTCAAGAAGCACCCACAAAATCTCAGGCGATTCTTCAGGATTGCCACCTATTCGACAACCCAATGGCCACGAACGGGCGTCCTCATATTGGATCTCGAAAAAGCATTTGACTCCTTAGAGTGGGGGTTCCTATTTGCTGCGCTGGACAAATACCAACTAGGAATATTCTTTCCTAAGTATGGTGAAGTTGTTATACAGCACCCCCACTGTGAGAAGAAAGACAGGTCCCTACATATCGAATCCGGTGAACGTTAGGAGAGGGACAAGACAGGGATGTCCCCTTTCCTCGCTAATCTTCCCGCTGGCGATTAAGCCATTGGTGGAGGCAATACGTTCCAGGGTAAACTACGGCATCACGCTGGGAGACAACACACATGTAATATCACTATATGCTGAGGACCTCTTGGAGTATATATAAGAGACATCCACCACATCCTGCAAAGTCTGGCAACGATTCTAGACAACTTCACCTCCATATCAGGGTTACGCGTAAACGCTTCTAAATCTTGGCCTTATCCCAGCTATGTGCTCAACGGAACATGAGTCCGTTGGTATGCGGAACACATTCCGATACCTCGGAATCTGCACATAGCGGAACCCAGCGGATTTGCAAGATGGTAATTTAGGCAGGGCCCTGACCGCAATCTGAACACAGTCAGCATTCTAGAGCACACACCCACTATCGGTGACAGGGAAAGTACACTTACCAAAGATGGTGACACTGCCCGACTTTTATATTACTTCACAAACCTTCAGTATTAAGTCTCAACGTCCTTTTTCCGTTGCCTGAAAAAACTTATCAAAGGTTTCATATGGGGTAACTCAAGACACTAGGTGGCAATCATCAAACTCTACTTGCCACTAGACCAAGGAGGCTTAGCAGTTCCGCACTTAGAGCAGTATTACCTAGTGGCTCAGCTACAGTGGATATCTAGATGGCTTGCGGAACATCACAGTGGAGACACAGCAACAATGCAGCCGCCCATGCCTACCACAGAACTGACAGCACTATTCCACCCTTTCCCAAAAACCAAACCACCAGACTCACTGCTATTGACAATAGCGCACAGATGCTATAGCAGAGCACTTTATATCACCCATGCATTTACTCCATATGCACCAGCCCTACCACTGGAGGCCACAACCAGAGGCATCAAAACCACCACAGCATTAGTGCTAAGGAGCTGGCATGAGGCTGGGATCCAAGATATAGGAGACCTACACCGCAAAGGCACACTAGTCCCATACACTTCACTGGTGAAAGAGGCTGTCCTGCCCCCCGGTCAGTTCCTGCTCCATCTCTCCCTACTGGCAGCACTTACCGCTAAGTTGGGAGACTTAACAGTCGAGCCAATGACGCATCTTACCATACAATATCTGCATGTCATGGGACAAAGGGGGCACCTCACTAAATGGTTTACAGCATTACTCAGGCACCACACAGCAGCTAACCTAGTGCCCCTCTGCCAACATTGGGAAACAGATATGGCCCGCCATTTCACAGACCTGGAATGAACCTCGGTACTGGTGAGCCCGACACAAGTTCCTAAGAAAGAGTGCCTGCGCCAAATCCAATTTTACATTATTCACAGGGCATATCTCACGCCAGCGAAAATCAATCAACACTTCAAGCGGGAAGACTCAGCATGCCCCAAAGGCAGACGCAGACATATTGCACATGTTACGGGGATGCCCCATCCTGGCACGATACTGGTCAGCAGTGGCAGACGCACTGACACAATGTACCGGCCGCACCCTACCATTCAAATGGCACACTTACCTTTTACACTTGTGGCGCAGGAACCGCAACAGCAGAGTCACCTCCAGGTTTTATGACCTTGGAATGGCAGTGGTGAAATGACTGATTACCAAGCGATAGAAGAGCCCTGTCCCCTCGAGCACAGTATTGTGGAGAAGCTCAAAGCTTACCTAGGCCAAGGCGGACAGCGTCACACTCCGCCGCGAGGACACACTGGGAATTCGAAAGGTTCCCCTCGCCACTAGCAAGGACACAATCTTAACCACCCTGACCCTCCCGCAAAAAGTAGCCACGCCGCCTCAGACTCCAATGGAAGCAGAGCTCCAACCTGCACAGGCCCCTGCAGGATACTAGGGAAGAGAACCACACTTCTACGGATGCTCCACAACAGACTAACAAACACCGCCGGAGCGCAAACTGCACACATCTTCGGGAAATCAAGGTCAAGGGTGTACAGGAGCCAGTCCCGAGATTCATACCTATTAAGTATTATTTTGTCCTTGTTTAGTTATAATCTGCCTCCATAGATCAGCAATACATAATATCAAGCACAAGCAAAGCACAGGCACGCAAGGCAGGCCCCAATAACAGCAGACAGTTGACACCACTGCAGGCGCCAGAAGTTTGCCAAGTAAAAATAGACTACATCCGTCATTGCAACATGAAGCAGTTACTTTAATGGTAAAATGTGAATAACCACAATACAAGATACGCTATGATTAATAAGACGGATAGAAATGCCTCTGTAAACAGTCATTATACAAAGTAATGTCTTGACCAATTGTACAAACGAAACATGCTTGTTAATTTGCAAAAACTTTAATAAAAACAGATTTAAGAAAAAAAAAAAGGAAAGTGGCTTATTGTCATGTTACCCGCTTTGTGAACCCTGTCTTGCCTTTTTCGCTGCGTGTTGGGGAAGGGGCATCTTCCCCGCTCCTCGGAGGAAACATTCGCTGAGACTTGATGTACTACAAATCCCATAAACCTTTGCTAAAGCACCTGGATGTCAGAGAGCAGAAACGGTCAAAAGCACATCCACTTGCCTGCAACACTGCAGATTATTCCAAGAGTAAGCCGGACGCTACTGGAGACGCTCGTGTTAGATACTCGGGGGACCGGTAAGGGTGCCCTGGCACCACCTTTTCCTACATTGGATCCTTGATTTGGCCACAGATACCTTGAGGGTGAATTAGGCTCCGCCGTAAACAGCTATATCTATTGGAACTTTCAGCGCCTGTTTTGTTAGTGCGGTGTTCCTCCTTGTTGGTGAGCACACGTTGGTCGTTTCTGAGTTCTCCGGGCCCGGAGGAGGTTCAAACCGTGCAAGCCACGTTAGCTCAAATGAACTCACTATCACATATTCTCTTTGTTGGCACATTCACATTAGGTGGGTTCATGCGAAGGGGAGTGTTGGGCTACACTATTCGTATGTGAACAAAAGACTTCTAATTCAAGAGCCAGCACAGTACTGTGGTTTCGCAAGGTGTAGATCTCTCTAGTGCGTGTTTATCTTCAGACACTTTTTGTTTGTTCGTCCTATGTGTTGTTCTTGTCAGTTGCTGTGACATATCACACAGAGAAACAAACCCGCTTCTACGGGGGATATAACGATGAGTGTAATGCTGGTGGCTTAAATTGAGAATTATTGTTTATGAAAGCATCATTTATAAGAAAAAGAGGGTTTAGTTTGTGTAAGTTCAGTTAGAATCACAACATATCATTCTTTTCTATGCTTAAGCCGCACATTATAACAGGGGATTGTGGAATAGTGTTTCTCTGCAGTCTCTTACAACTCTGAAACTAGGCTCTTTTCACACATGGGTAGGTTATGACCATTATGAAAGTAATTATAACGAGACAGGTGTACTGTTCAACTGGAAGTATTGTTTATATACAAATGATGGTAATATTTCCATTGTGTTTCCTACAGTGTAATCATAGTGGGCTCTTACAAGAAGGTTCCTGGTTACGATACTATACTGGTTAAACAGGGACACAATATTATACTGGTTAAACAGGGACACAATACTCGTTCTGGGCTCATCTGAATCGTTAACATTTCTTTCCATTATAGGTAGATATTGTTTACCTACTCAGGATAATGGTAATATAGTAAGGGTACAGTCTTTTACTCATAGGTTCTCTATTTCTGTTTCCAGTTGTTTCAGGTCTCCTTCCCCGCTGTCCCCACCCTTTAGTTCCCTCGCTTGATCGTTTCACTGATCTGTGCTATAACAGCAAGCAAACTTGAAGCTATCGACAGGTGGACCATTTTTGAGCATCATTCCGATCCCGGGGTGTTGGTGGCCCGACACTTATAAAAAGCGGGAAAGACATTGGCGACAACCTAAATCGCTCGAGGACAGAGCAGCCTATATTTTAGATCTTACAAGCTACCACACACAAATCAGGATTACCAGGAAAGCGTTCATCTAAAAAAGTTGAGAAGGCTGGTAATTTATCTAGAGAGCTCAATGACTTTACTAAGCCTTGCGCCTCCTCCCTAATTAATATGGCCTTTCAGCAACTTTGTGACTCTTGTGTTGACTTCTTTGAGAAACAAATAATAACTATTAATAACATTTTTCCCACCAGCCAGAGTCACAATAAGCCAATTGACTTGGCACCACCTCAACCTGAATCCTTGCCCCTCTAGTCAAATTTGAACCATGTATGTTACACCAACTAACAGAACTTTCGGCTAAAGCGAAATCCGCTTCCACTGCCAATCTGTGCCCACCCAGAGCCACCGCTAATCCTGTGCCTTTCATTACGCCCAAGATTCTCTCTCTTTTCAACCTCTCCTTAGATGAGACTTTAATACCACTAGGCTGGAAAGCTGCATTGGTCTTCCCGATATTAAAAAAAATGAATGCAGACCCCAAAAGCATGTCTAGCTATCACCCCATCTCTCTGCTCCCAATGCCAGGTAAGTTTTTGGATCACCTAGTGAAGAAACAGTTCATGGCTTTCCTCAAGGACTATAAAAAATGTCGATGTCTCCCTGCCAGACACAGTATGGAGACAGGCAAATGGTGTCAGTGACTGCCACCAGCGCTATCTGTAGATGCGGGCTCACCTGCCATGCTTGTACTGCTAGATCTGTCTGCTGCCATTGATATAGTCTCACATGTAACTCTACCGCATAAATTGCGTGAGATTGTTTTCAGTGGCAAAGGGCTCTGCTGGCTTGAAGACTTTCTAATTGGCAGCACACAGGCTATCATACTGGGCACATTTAAATCCAGCTACATTTCCATCCATAATGGGGGTTCCCCAGGGCTCATCCCTGAGCCAGACGTGGATTCATATCTACGTAGCTCCCCTTGCCCAGATTTTTAAATCTTGCGACTCTGATGCCATCTCATGTGCAGCTGACACCAAGCTGATCATCTCGTTTGGACAAAACTATCACAGAGTTCAGCTCCAATTTATGGACTATATGAGAAGGATTGTGGCCTGGATGACGGCAACAGTCTGCAACTGAATAGTAATAAGACCGAAATATTGCTGTTTGGCAAATACCAGGATCCTTGGCCCCCTGAGGGGTGGCCTCCTGAACTTGGGGCAGCCCGCTCCCACAAGCTCACGGTGAAAAATCTAGGAGTCACATTAGAACAGGCATTATCCATGAAGGATCACGTCTCTGCATTCTGCAGTGCTTGGTTTTCTACCATTCGGCTACTGCTGAAAGTCTTCCCCTGGCTACCATCTGTAGCAAGGAAAACCTTGAGCCAGATCCTGGTTATAAGTCGACTTGACTATGGTAACGCCTTGCTTATGGGAAATGGGGGTGGGGTCGCACACTACTCACACACCAGCGGGATCGCCCCTAAGGATTGTGGTAAGTGTAGTTTGTATTCCGCGATGCATCTTCTTTCGATTCTCTGCTATCTTCGCTATCTTCGCCATCCCTGGACACGTGTTTCGGGGTATTTACCCCTCATCAGCAGGGATTAGGCCGTGTTCTGGGGTTGCCGGTGGCTGCCAAATATTGCCAGGTTTAGTACCACTCAGGCGCGCAGGTGCGGGGTCCCAGGCTCGTCAGCCAACTGCTCAAGGGAGCTTTAATATTACAAATGGGGGTGGGGTCGCACACTACTCTCACACCAGCGGGATCGCCCCTAAGGATTGTGGTAAGTGTAGTTCGTGTTCCGCGATGCATCTTCTTTCGATTCTCTGCTATCTTCGCTATCTTCGCCATCCCTGGACACGTGTTTCGGGGTATTTACCCCTCATCAGCAGGGATTAGGCCGTGTTCTGGGGTTGCCGGTGGCTGCCAAATATTGCCAGGTTTAGTACCACTCAGACGCGCAGGTGCGGGGTCCCAGGCTCGTCAGCCAACTGCTCAAGGGAGCTTTAACATTACAAATGGGGGTGGGGTCGCACACTACTCAGAAGATAGCCTAATCCCTGCTGAGGAGGGGTAAATACCCCGAAACACGTGTACAGGGATGGCGAAGATTTGAAGATACTCGAGACTTCGAGAGAAGATGCATCGTAGGAAACGGAACTACAATTACCATGGTCCTTAGGGGCGATCCCGCTGGTGTTTTAGCAGTGTGCGACCCCATATGGTGAATGTTTATGCTCCTTGGAGCTTGGAGCTGACGAGCTCGGGACCCCGCACCTGCGCGCCTTTGTGTGGTACTATACCTGGTAATATTTGGCGGCACGCAGCAACCCCAGAAGATAGCCTAATCCCTGCTGATGAGGGGTAAATACCCCGAAACACGTGTACAGGGATGGCGAAGATTTGAAGATACTCGAGACTTCGAGAGAAGATGCATCGTAGGAAACGGAACTACAATTACCATGGTCCCTAGGGGCGATCCCGCTGGTGTTTTAGCAGTGTGCGACCCCATATGGTGAATGGCCTTGCTTATGGGCACTATGGGCTGTCGCTTGCCAGGCATTTCGTTAATAGGGGCTCGGAGTGCACCCATTACTTACCTCTCATTGGGTTAATTGCCACTCTTATTTGCTGCCTCCTACTTGGCTAACGCATGCCAATGTCACTTCCTCTTCTTTTGTTTCTGCCTACCGTCAAGCAATGACCCAGTACGGATTTCTTCATTTTGATAAGCGTCCTTCCACTGCTTGCACTGTAATTGAGGTACTGCTTTTTCTTTATTCTACCTCTGTCATTGCTGTTGCTTATTCCCTCTTACTCTAGTGTTGTCCGTGTTGCTTGTTCGCTCCCACCTCGTTGTCTGTGTTGCTTGTTCACTCCCCTTGTCTATGTTGCCCATCACCAATGTACATTTATACAACATGTGTTAAGCAGCAAACTAAGCTACAGGAGATTGCCATTTCTCAATGTACTGCCTTTAGAAGGACAAAACCTCAAGTCAGTCCTACCAGAATGCGGTCGTGTTTCAGGTGCAGCAGCAAGTGCTGACTCCATGAGTTTTAATTGAAACTGCACAAAAGACACCAGATTGACGTGTATCAGTGTGGTGGCACTGCACAGCACACTCCGCAATTGAGCACTTTTAAAAAATGTTTACATTCATCTTCCATTCCTACATCTTAGGATCCTACAAGCAGATAGGGCAGAGGTGCTTAGTCTCCATTTGAGTTAAGATTTTACACTTTGATACTTACAAAGATGATGTTTCTCAAAGTAAAGCTGTGTATGCGCGTGCTGTACCGCTGTACCTAAGATAGGACAAAGCTATACAAACCAGCAACATGGTATTTGCATCAGCTGTTGTACAGTGGACTAAGGGGCAGAGCATGTCACTGAGTCATCGCAACCAGGAAAATTTAATTTAATTGACTCTTATATAGCGCATGGCTACCCGAAAGCATCCCAGCGATGCAGACTTAACATAGGGAGCAGATGGAGTTATGGGAAAAGCCATGTCTTCAATTGCCTGCGAAACGCCAGATGGTTGGTTTCCAGGCAGATGGAAAGAGGCAAGAAGTTCCAAAGCTTTGATGCATTATATGAAAAGAGACGACCTCCTGTACGAGCCTTCTTAATTCTGGGGACCTCTGCTAGAAGAAGGGTGTTAGAACGAAGGGTCCTGGTGGCTTTGTAGTGTTTAACAAGGTTCGTAAAAATAGGTGGACCTTTGCCCTGTAAATTTCTATGAACAATACAGAGAGCTTTAAAATTAATTTTCTCTTGTATGGGGAGCCAGTGTAGTGTTTTTAAGGATGGTTTGGCTGAGAAGCGTATGTTAGTGCCTGTGAGGAGTCGTGCTGCTGAGTTCTGTACTACCTGTAGTTTGTGAGTAACTGAGGTAGAAGCTCCTAAATAAAGAGCACTACCATAGTCCAGCCTTGATAGAATGAGGGTTTGGACGAAGATCTTTTTAGAATTCTCTGGTAATAGGGGCAGTATTTTCCGGATTGACCACAGCAGACCAAAGCAGGTGGCCGCTGTTTTCCTGGCTTGGGCTCTAAAAGTGAGCTCATGGTCAAGCCAGAAGCCCAGACTCTTTATTTCCTTTTTCGGAATTGGAGCCGGTCCCATACATGGCGGCCACAGAGTACGTGGGTCGAAGGTTGCATGATGACCCAGCAGCATGAGCTTCGTTTGTCGCCATTGAGTTTAAGATGAGACTGACTCTTCCAACTTGCGACTTTTTTGAGACATGAGCTCAGGTTTGTGGGGGCTGGCACTGCCTGGTTCAATGCCACGATGAGTTGTGTATCGTCTGCATAGCTAATGAGTTGTATTCCAAAAGATGCTACTATTTCTGTCAGTGGGGACATATACACGTGGGAGAGAGTGGGGCTCAGGGAGGAGCCCTGAGGAACCCCACATTGCAAGGGGTGTGGTCGTGAAAAGGTATTACCTTCAAATACCTGAAAGTATCTTTCTTGGAGGAATAATTCCAACCAAGAGAGGGTTGTGCCTGTCACACCTAGTTTTTTGAGCCGTAATAGAAGGATACGGTGATTCACCGTATCAAAGGCCGCGCTGAGGTCTAGGAGGATAATGGCTACAGACCCTCCGGAATCCAGGATCTTAAAAAAATTATTGGGAATAGTGTGTGGCCACACAGAACAGACACCAGGCGACAGTGAGCAAGTGTCACAAGCACTCTACAAGAAGCTGTGTTCAATAAATAACTTAATATTCCTCTTAAACAGTACAGGCCTCAATATGCATGGTGGGCCTTTGAGCTCACTGTGCTTCTCTTGAGGAGGTGCTTTGTGTGACACCAAATGAAAAACATCTCCATATCCGAGAAGTGACTGGTTTCAGAAAAAGTCTGGTGAACTATTCATGAATACAAATCACTCCCCAACAGAAAACATAATCTTTGTCTTGAGGCATTAGTCAGCATGTGCTCCTTGACCCACTTATGAGTATCAGATTTGCCTATACAATCCTAATTATACCCACGCCACAAATTTTGGAGGCACAATGTAGCCTTCATCCTCTACAAGTGACAGTGGATGACATTAAAATAAAAATCAATTTCTATTACTAGCAGTAGCATTGTTAATTCACATTCTATGGAATTACAATTTGACGCAACGTTGGAGTGTGACATAGTATGTGTTCCCAAAAGCTGCAGAGGGTTATCGAGAGAGGTAAAAATTTAAACAGCATGCATATTTTGCCTCCATTTGTACCTGGTGAAAGAGTCTAGCCAAAAACCTACAGGAACTTAGAGTTGTTATACTTTGCTACAAGCAGGTTATAACTATTTTCTCTCATGTCTGATATTATGCACTTAATTACTGGTGTGAGATTTAATGCATACGATAAATATTTCTGGTGACAAATGTAACTGGAACAGCAAGTAATTTTGTATTTTTTCGTCTGTTTAAGTTTTATACTTTGGTATGGGGTGTCATCAGTGTATCTGTGAGATGCAGCACCCTTTTAGAATAAAAAAAAGCTTGGGCTATGCTGCTGGTCAGTACCAACACACTCAGAGCTGGACAAAGAACAAATCGTTATCCTTCTATAATATAAATGGATATTCACAATGACTACCTGTATGGAGGTAGGATCCTTCTAGCATGGTTACCCCTACTTTATGCCTGATGTCAGTATGTTTTTTACTAAGTTTGCTGGGAACCTGTTAATCAGGACACCAGCAACTGTGCTTATCTCCTAAAATGGTTCTTGTAAGTACCTTTGCACCTCCACAATTGGCTACTGGTGTACCCTTATAAGTCCCTAGAATATGGTACTAAGGTACCCAGGGCATAGGTACACCAGGGGTACCCCATGGGCTGCAGCATGTATTGTGTCACCCATTGGAGTCCACTTATACTGTAACTACAGACCTGCCATTGCAGCCTGTATGAGATGGGCTTGCACCTTTCATAACAGATATAAGTTTCCTTATATCTGTGGTCACTGCACTTTAAACCTATAATTCAACGCTATGGCAGGCTCTTCAGTCCTGAGCGCAGAGTTCTTGGTTACAAGTGTGAGGCTGCCCCTGTATAAGCAGAACATCCCTACATGCTCTGGAGTCGATTCTCCAGGCTTTGTAAGTGCGGTCAGCCATTTTAAGACATATAGTGGACATCAGTCATTACAAGATGTCTAACTATATAATGGCTGCACTGACCCGGTCATGTTTGGTATCAAACATGTTGAATCATACTCCAACATCAATTCCAGTGTTGGAAGTATGATCCCATGTATTGGGGAGCCCCTTAGGGGAACTCCATGTACTCCTGGTAACAGCCTTTCAGGGTCTGCAAGCAAGCTAGTCCTGCTGTCGACCACAAACACAATTCTGCCCTCCTGCTGCTGAGCCAGGCTCGAGCAGGGGAAGGTAGTACGATAGGTTTCCGGTCGGAGGGAGACGTGACCAACTCTCAGACAGTACTTAGTGTATTGGGCTGAGGTGGAGACACTTGCCAGCGCCACCAGAATACTTTCAATGGCACAGATGGTGGCCTCCTTTCATACTCTAATTTGAGCCAGTTCAGGAATCCCTTGGTTACCCCTTTGCTGCGAAAATGGACAAGCCCCTTATGTCCAGGAAGGCCCCTCCCGCCCCCAGAGTCATCCCAACCCTTTCCTTATGGTACTTAAGGGCTCCCTTGTGGGTGGATCCTCAGATTCATCATGGGACCAGACTCAACCCTAAAACTACATTGCTCTTCAATCATCTGGACACCTGGACTTTGACTGGAACCAAGACTTTACCAAGGAAGACTCCTGCTACTTCTGGTCTCACTGTTCTTCAAGTCTTCTGTGTTGTCTGTGTTTGGGCTTCATCCAGATTCCTGGATGGGCATCAAGGACACCCGAAGAAATCTCCTTTGGAGTGAACGAGTCACTCCCCTGTATTTGCAGGCACAGCAACAAAGCTGACCGGTCTGCTGCTCCTGTTGTCCTACGGACTTCCCGAGGCTCAGACACACAGGTGGTGGTTCTGTGGCTCCCTAGAAGGCTGACCCGTCTTCCTGCAATTTGGAGGATAGTGTCCCCCGTTCACCGCGTCGACATGCCGTTGCCAAGGATTTTTGGCTCTGCACTCTAGAGATAGTTGGGTTACAAGAAGCGTCAGCCTCCAGCACCTCACCTCACTTCCTGAAGAACAGAGTCCTCCCTGCATCTCCTGCATTGTGGATTTCCGACTCTTGTGCCTTTGGCCTGTGGGTCCTCATGAGGGTCTTATCTTACTTCCGTGGGCTCCCCTGCTTGCTCGTGGCCTGCTCTCACTCTCTTGCATTTGGTGTGTCCCTTGGACCTTGCTGGTCCCCAATGTTTGCTCCTTGTCATTCTCCACACCAGTTGCGGCTACAAAGGCTTGTTGGTGCTCCCACTAGGCACTGACCACCTAGATACCGACACCCGACGTGGGATAGCACGTGCACGGCTCCTGGTCTTCAACAGTGTTGCCTGTACCTCACAGCTGCAGTGATAAGGGCACCGTCAGCTCACCTGAACCTCTCAACATTGGTGGGCATTTTGCTTCCTTGCCTCCTGGTCACTTCCGAGTGGCATAGACTCTGTACCCTCTGCTTGCAGGTTCTTCACTTCCAGAATCCACCCTGAATTCCACTGAACTCCTTCACAGTCTTCTCCAGTGGCATCTTCCTCGAAGTCTCCCATTGTGGTCTATGGCAGGTTCCGACATCACTTCACCCCTATGCATCCGGCTTCCCCGGTGCATGTAATCTGGTTCCTGGGGCATCCATGACTCTCCAATCTTCTGTCTTCCAAATGATTCCTATGATTTCTCTGGGTCCTCCGGGAAGGGACGTTCTTCTTTAAAACTGCAACCGTGACTTCTCGCTTGACTTCCATTGTGCACGAGGCTGTGTCCCACTCTGCACACTGAACTGAATGACATCAGATTCTCAGTAATGAGTCAAAAAAATAATTTCCGAAAATAAACAACTTAGCTCCCAGTAATCAATACCTCATTTAGAATTTAAGGAAGTGCAACAACCACAATGAATTAAAATACCTGGCATTTATTTTGTGCATTGCAAGGTGGACAGTTATATAATTACTGTATCATAAGGAGGAGAGGTAGGGACTGTAGGTTGCTCCAGTAGGAACGTGCAGAAAAAGAAAAGGTGCTCAAGTCTTTAAGGGGTAAAATTAGAATTTCAGAATGTTTAGGGACAGAAGTTAAGAACATTTCATTATTAGCATGGTTAAACATCCCAGTCTTTTTCGGCCTGGCCACATCAAAATTAGTCAAAACTGTTTTACAATTCAGAAGTACAAGGATGTAAGCTAGAGTCCCACGTTAGAGTAAAGCTTGTGATCCAAGCCACTTATAGGGGCGTCGACTTTTCGACCGGAATTGGGCCTGCAAGGGAAATTTGTGACATCGGCCTTGCGGGTCTTCTTCAGGACTAGATGGGCAACCTAAGCAGGTGTAATGGTTGAGTCATACAACCGCAGAGTACTTGCGAAGCGCGCAATCACATGAAGAATTTCATAATGTGCAACTCCTTCCGTTAGTGAAGGTCATTAATGTAGCAAAGCAATGAATACAGCTGGCTTAGTAAGGCAAGGCCGTCATCTATAAAGTGAAATTCTTGTAATTGATAAAGGGCGTGCAGGCAGCTCCTTCCATGAGTCCCGTTTGGTCAGAGTCCAGAAGCAATAAATGCTGGTTTACTTGATCCGATAGATGGCCGGCATCCGTATTCTGCCCGGGTCGGCTGGAAAACCATTACACCCGCTTAGGTTGCCAAGAAATTTGCAAAGGAACCCAAAAAAAGGAGCGACCGTGCCTGGCGGGGCTGCCAGGATAAGCTTTTAGACGTACCGGGACCCTTAGCCAAAATGCTCAAGATGGCCCTGGTAGCCAAAGAATGGTCAACGCCAGTAGACCCAGATGTCTTAGCAGGCTGGACGCAGAGAGCGCTATGCCTCCCGGGCAACGCCAATTGCGCCAACCCTACTGAGAGACGCAAGTTCTTATTAATGAGGATGGACTCCAACTTAACGGAGTTAGCGTCAGCCGAACCAGGCCCTTTAGCGGAGGGTAGCCTCTTTGGAGATAGATTCATCAAAGACGTCTGTAAATATGTGGGCACATTCACATCTCTGGACAAGGCACAATCTGGAATTAAACAAGTTTTTCAAGCAGGCATTTTTAATAGGGCTGAGCGAGGCAGAGGACGCTCGCCAGGCCGCCAGTACTACCAAGGTCCTCCCAGAGACGATTACGGATGTGGTCTTGAAGAGTGGGATTCCACCAGAAGACGGACCTTTTATCCCACAAGGCAAAGATTCAACAGAAGGCGTTTCAACAGGGGCGGACTCCGGGCCGGGTTCCAAGCCCAAAATTTACAGGTTAGTATTAAATCTGAGAGAGTTCAACCACTTTATGACCAACAAACACTTCAAGATGGAAGGCATCCATCCCCTAACAGATTTATTAAAAGAAGGAGATTGGATGGTCAGGTTAGACCTGAAGGATGCCTATCTGACGATTCCTATTTTTACTCCCCATCCACGCTTCCTCCAAATCCAATGGCGAGACAGCTGGATGGAGTATTTGGCCCCTCCTTTCGGGCTTTCCTCAGCTCCCTGATCCTTCACCAAGGTGATGAAACCGGTGATTACTCACCTATGGGAACAGGGCATTTGCATGATTGTATATCCGGACGATATACTCATCATGGCACACACACAATCCTTAGCCACGCACCACTTACAGATGACCATGTCTCTATTGCAAAGTTTAAGGTTTGTGATCAACAAACCCAAATCATCTCTTTGTCCAAATCATCTCTGGGATTTTCTGGGATTTGTCATAAATTCCCAGACAGCTCAACTGAGCCTTCCGCACTCCAAGCTGAGCGATCTCAAGCAGGAGCTCATGACGGTATTGTCCAAATAGACAGTATCTCTACGAACAAACACCAGGGGAGTTGGGCTACTAGCATCATCAATTCAGGCGATCTTCCCGGGCCCTCTTCATTTTCGGGCCCTTCAGAGACTAAAGATACAACACCTTCCAAAGGGTCTGTCCTGTATCTAGTGCCTCTGTCTCAGGAAGTGCGAGAGGAGATACAATGGTGGGTGAGCCACGTGGAAGCGTGGAACGGCAGAGCCATTTTCGGCTCCCAACCAGAGGGCTTTATAGAGTCAGATGCCAGTCGTTGGGGCTGGGGAGCACATTGCAGAGATATCTCTACAGGAGGAAGATGGTCACTGCGCGAGTTAGATCTTCACATCAACTGCTTAGAACTGCTGGCAGGGTCATTTGCCATTCGGACCCTCTCCCTCAAACAGGTCTCTTGTTGTATACTGCTCCGGGTGGACAATATCTCAGCAGAGAGATATATCAACAAGTTGGGAGGTACAAGGTCGTCACTACTAGTGGAGATAGCGAAGGACTTCTAGCACTACTGCCTGTGTCTTCAGATCTCCGTCATTGCGGAATACCTTCCAGGACAGTCGAACACTGTGCCGGACTGGAATTCCAGATACCTCCAGGACTACAGCGATTGGCAGTTACAACCCAAGTATTTAATTGGCTGCAGGCGATATGGGGTCCTTGCCAGATAGATATTTTCTCCTCCAGGCTGAATCGACAGTTACAGACATTTTTCAGCTGGAGGTCGGATCTGTTAGCGTAAGTGACGGACGCCTTTTCCCAGGACTGGTCAATGGGCCTGAACTATGCCATTTCCCAGGTTCATTCAAATTCCCAGAGTGGCGACGCACGTAAACCGTCAGATAGCGGAGGTAATTCTGGTGACACTCTTATAGAAGTCACAACCTTGGTTCCCTGTGCTTCTGGAAATAAGCTGTGACTTGCCCAGGTTGATCCCGTGGTCCTCAATAATGCTCCAGGGCCCTCATGGAGAGACGCACCCGATGGTGATATCGAGGCAGTTGTCCCTGATGGCATGGAGGCTTTCCGGCGACAATGGGAGTAGCCTGGATTTTCGGACATGGCTTCGGCGTTCATTAAACAAGCCTGGGCCCCCTCTACAAGGAAACAAGTTGTACATTTTTTGTCAGAAAAATCATCGGAGGGTTTGGCCTACCGGTCAGTCAATAATTTTAGATCGGCCATTACAGCGGGACATACACAGATAGATGGTAAGCCAGAGGGTATGCACTAGGCCTGGGCAAAGCACTACGCTACGCTCGCGTAGTTTGCGAAGTTTGCGCAACTTCGCACTACGCGAGCTGCACGTAGCACAGTGAGAACACGTGTAGCGTAGCGTAGTGCAGCTGTCATTTTTTGCATGCTCACAGTCCTCAACAACAAGTTGGCGACCGCGAGCAAGCAAAATGACATCTTGGCAAGACTTTTTCCTCGTTCGCGATCAGCAACATCAAGTTGCCGATCGCGAGCGTGGAAAATAAACCTCCCTGCGAGATTCTCAACGCGGGGAGGTCTGTTTTCTCATTGCAAGTGGTCAGATATGCTCGCGACCGCTCGCAATGAGAAACTACCAGTCCGCGTTGGGAAAGCTGCCGCTCGAGGAAAAATCTCATCGAGCTGCAGAAAACTACAGCTCGCCATGTGCAAGATGCCGTTTTCAATGATTGCACAGTGCCGGATGCTTGTCCGCACTGTGCAATCATTTAAAACGGCACCTTGCACAGTGCGAACATGCTACTACGCAGTTCGCGTAGTGCTACGCGTAGCTCACGTAGTGCGAAGCAGTACTTCGCAAACTACGCCCAGCCCTAGTATGCACCCAGTAGTTTGTAAATCATTAAAATGAATCAGGATAGCTATTCCCCCTAAACCGAAATATTCTTCTCTGTGGGATGCGTCATTAGTTCTTACATTGTTTGACAAGAGGCCTGATAATAATCTGTTGTCTAGGAAACAGTTGAAGGCCAAATTAGCTATGCTATTGTGTTTATCTGCCTGCAGACGTTCGTCGGACGTCAGAGCGTTGGATATTACAGGTAGAGTATTTACTCCGGAAGGGGTTTGTTTTAGTGTTACAGGCAGGACTAAGACATTATCAAGAAGTATTGAATATCATGCTTTTCTCCGTAATGCAAAGTTATGTGTGGTTCAGTGCCTTAAGGCTTATAAAGAATGTATTCGGTCAGTAAGACTGGAAGGTTCGACACAATTATTGATTGCATTGCAGAAACCTTATAAACCTGTGTCAGCGGCTACAATAGCCAGGTGGTTAAAATCAATTATGCAAGAAGCTGGTATTGATACCCAGAGGTTTGGAGCACACTGTGTACGTGGTGCAACGGCATCCAAAACCTTTACGTTGGGTTCTAATATTCAAGATATTATGCAATCTGCTGACTGGTCTTCAGAGTCTACATTTAAACAATTTTATTATAAACCGGTGGGTGATATAGCTACAGTTGTTTTCGAGAAGTGTTACACTAGCATAAACCGAAGCCTCCAGTCCTGTAATAGAACAAAACATTTGCTAGCATTCGTGGCAAGAATTTTCAATTCTATTAAGGACACGGAGGTAAGGATTATCCCACCCGGTTATATAACAGTATTTGTAATACATGCCCACCTGTATGCATTTTATATTCTGTTTATCAGAACTTATGAGTTTTTCCTATGTTTCTATTCATTTCAGGTTCTGCAAAGAAGAGGGAATAGATGTACTTCTGGTTGAAGAAAATGTATAACAATCCAGTTTGGTTATGGTTCTTCCACTATGGAGGATGACAGTTTCAACTTGATTAATGTTATGAGACTAAATAGTTTAGAGCAAAAAAAGAGGCTCAGGAAAAGGGAACAGTGGCTCTTATAGGGTCAAACATGATGTATGACAAGCATCATGGGAAATGTAGTTTTTTGGTTTGATAAAAGTTTTCATTGGCTGTTGTGAGTAGCAAATAAATAGAAAGAGGAGCATAATCCTCACCTCTGTGTCCTTAATAGAATTGAAAATTATTGGCGCGAATGCTAGCAAATTTTGTATTCAACCATAGCTTTCTGCTAAATAAAGTAACATATGAAAATCATACATGGTTTATTGATTCCCTACAACACTTTCCCATACTTCATATTCTGCACTGACTTCCCATCAGCGCAAGAGCCCAATCTAACGGCATGCATTACCCATAAAATCCTCCACAACTTCACTCCCTCCTACCTGAATGAAAAACTGAAAGTCTCTGGAGCTCAATGGGGATTAGGAAACGTCGAGTCTCTCCAGCTCGACCCACTGACAATCATGTACGAACGCTGCATGATGATAAGCATTCTCTGGAAGTATAGTCAATATGGCTCTGGAATCCTCTCTCACCAGGCGCTTCGCACAGCCTTTTCTCTGGTCACATTCAAAGGCAACTCAAAATGCTCTTCTTTGAGAGAGACTTTGGTTAAAGTGGGGATCGTGGTTTGCATTTCCTCTGTTGATTTGATATTCTATCCTGTTACGAAATAGCTGTTCTTTCTGCTCCCTTGGGACTTTGCAGCTGTTTTTTATTACTGCTACATAAGTACTTCTTCGACTGTAGCATCCTTGATGTTAAGAACTGTTTGATCCTTTGTTTTCCTGGTGCTAATAGGTTCCTTTTTGTTTGTTAACCAGAATGTACTTCCTGCTCTCTTGTAAACCGCTATAATGTCTTTGGGCTAAGTCCACGCAATATAAAATCACATAATAATAAGTAGTAGTAACAGTCCTGAAGAGGCTGTCCCTCTGGGTTATCATTGGCCAAACAGTTGGCGTGTTTATTGTTTTGTAAACACTGCACTTGGGCAAAAGAATCCTGCAGCACAGCAGAAAGCTGCAAATAACTAAGCGAAATCAACACGCTGTACTGCTGCCTGAAAACCAGTAACCTACCGCATACATCAGTTGGGCTGGCAAGTATTCTGGTGGTCTCCTGCTAACTGGATCTTAGCCTTGCGTACAATTTCTCTTGAGAACCAGGAATACAAGTTTGTGAGTTGGGAGTCCAAACTCTTAACCACTGGGATGATGCCTTACTCGCTAATGAAGACTAAGACAATTAGCTGAACATGAGTATCACTCTATCACATACTTTACGTTACGGAGTAACGCTGCCATGGTAAAGAACGTGGACCAGAAGTTGAAGGAATTGAACTTGAAATCTCGAGTCCAGCCTGTAGCACTGAATGTATACTCCCATATTACTCTACTTATTTTGGCTTACCGCATAAACGTCAATATAGTGTTTGGGTAGCCTGAGATAGTTGTGTTCTGCTGACTAGTTTGTACGGAAAACATCCATATGGCTCCGTGAATGAAAATAATTAATGGGAAGTTTGTCATTTCGTCACTACTTACACGAACTGTCCATAAAATTCAGCCAAATACCAGTTGTCCGTTATTGATCTCTGATGAACTGCATTTGTACTTCCGGAACACACCCAGCCTATCCCATGGCCGAATACAGCGTGGAAGTTATCTGGCAGTGGGAGGGATCCAATGTGTAAAGTGGCCTTGGATTGGAGTGTAGTCCGCACGTCCGCCAATCGTAGTGTGCTGCACATTATTTCGACTTGCTGACTAGGTGTGGACGGCGTCTGACGTAACTCTGGCAAACACTATCCCAGCCGGTTTCGACGCAGTTAGGAGACTGCTGGTATTGGTTGTATGCGAGAGTGAGGCAGTCACAGAGTAGTAAAATTAGAACCTGTTGGCGAATGATGCTCGCCGGCTTGGCTCTGTCGCTGCCTTTTACTACTCTATAAAACAAGAGGAGGGAGTGGAGGTTTTGTGCTGGACAGTTGTTGGGAGAGATACTGACTCGTTTCAGAGCGCTTTACATAAGAACCAGTTGCAAAACATAATGACTAAGGATTACATGCGTTACTTAAAAGATACAAGCAGAAAAAATTGCAAATGTACCTTTGACCCTGTCCTCAGGTAGGTCGCCCCCCAGCCGCCACACGGTCCTCCTACGACGCTGCCCCCGCTGTCGCCTTGCCCCTGCTGCTGCCTGGTGCGGCGTGAGCCTCCTCTGGTCTCGCCCCTCGTGTGTTTAAATTCTCTGCCTTGAGTTGTTTTCTTCTGTTTGCACATGAGCCCTTTGTACCCCTTTTTGCCTTCTGTGACCCCTTTCCCCCGCATTGCCTTTGTGCCATTGTGCCCCCTTTCCCCTGTACTGCCCTGTGCCCTCTCCCCGCCCTTCCCTCGGTGCCACTCTCCCGTACCTGCGGTTCGCCACTCCCATTCGCCGCCCACTCCCAGCTGCTCCTCCCTCCCACAGCCCCTCATATGGAGGCCGTACAGCGGCCGCGCATCGGGCCCGCCAAAGGCAAGCCCGTCCGCGCCTGGACAACGCACAGCGCCAGAACCCCTGGACTCCGCGCCTCCCGCAACGCCAGACTGCACTACGACTCCAGCACCCTTCACGCACTCAACACCGGACGAGACCGCCCCTGCTACCAGGCCACCCCGAAGCGCACCCAAGGGCCCTTCGCCTGCTGGAACTGCAGATTCACCAGCAGTCAGCCCACCAACCAGAGAACCCAACCACCTCCGCTGCATCCTCCTCAACACCCGCTCCGCTCGCAAACACGCCATCGAACTCTGGGACGACGCCCCCGACGTCGCCTTCCTGGCGGAGACCTTGCTGAATGCCACCTCAGCACCAGACATTGCCATAGCCATCCCACAGGGCTACAAGATCTCCCGCAGAGACCGCACCAACGTGTGGTATATAAATAAATAATACCGGATCTATTTTTGAATGAATGAATGAATAACAGATAGCTCAATAAAATAAGAGTCAAGATTCGAGGTAGTAGGAGTTTCTGCAGGTTTATTACAGCATAAGGACAGGATCAGGACAACCTGCATAGAACGGGGGTAACAGGGCCCAGCAGGACAACTGGGGCCCAGCAGCTGCCGGGGCTTGATCTGGGATGAGCAGGACAACTGGGGCCCAGCAGCTGCCGGGGCTTGATCTGGGATGAGCGCGCTAACTTTTAATAACAATACATCAACTTATATACATAGCGCAAACACATAGCATTACATTGCAGTAGGCGTAGCAGTGGGTGGAGCAGAAGGTGTGACGCGTAGCAGTCGCGAGAGATAACAGTAAAAGTAGGTGTAACTGGGAGTATACATAGACATGTGGTGCAAACGTAACAGAATATGTCATGAATGGGCGGAAACATAGGAGGGGGCTACCTAAGGAGCCGGGACCTCTAACCTAATGGTGCGCGTAAACTGGCAATGACGTATCACTAGGAGAAGCTGGGGGCTATGAACTCTGTGCTAGGAGCAGAGACTAGAGTCTGGAGGGTCGGAGCGACATGTACCTAAACCCTATCTGGTATCTGATGTTTAGGGAACATGTTGATATAAACTAGAAGTCATGAAGGGAAAAGCTAACTTGATTCTAAGACTGGACCATGCATTATTCTACATGTAATGCGTGATGAAGAATATTAAATGACCATAAATACAGTATTTCTCTAACGTGGAGACGTGAAGGCTAGACAATGACGGAAACTATTGATGCAGTTCAGTAGCTTAGGAATGTAGAGAAGGAGGACTGAACTGATAACTGGAACTATAACATACTTTTGGCAGACTCAGAGGCAGAGCCAGGCTGCACCGGGCACTGCGAGGCAGGAAGTAAGTGAAAGGTCGAGGATACAGGTGGGGGCTGTATCGCTCCTCAGCGAGGCTTTCAGGAGACAGGAGCTGAATCTGATGTCCGGGCCCTTTTGAGGCCTAGAAACGGGGACTTTATTATGGAATAACGTGCACACTGGGAAACGTGGCAACATTACTTTACATAGGCCTGATATTCGTAGTATTCACGAGGACTGGAAACTAACATACTAGAGGTGGACACAACTGGAATTGCGTCATTAATCGGACATGGGGAATAACATATGCATATTGGTCATGCACACATAACATATGATGGATGAGGCGTAGGGACACAGAACATGGCAAAATTTACTTTTCCACATTCCCTCCTTGTCACTACGTTTCCATCAGGAAACATCAATTTTCATGATACCATCTATCATTTCATACAGTACCATTTGCTCGTCTCGAATTGTCTTGGAACGGGATTTAGAACGGGGCTTGGGACTAGGAATACAAGAGGTAGCACAAATGCCGCAAATCGCAGGGCCACATTGTATACAGAGGCAGCAGCTAAATATGATCGCTACTGCAATACCTAGAAAGGACAGGACTTTCCATCCCCAGGCGGAAATTATATTCCAGAACCAACCGGACCATGTCCAGGTGCCTGGATCTTGGTGTAACAGATGGGCAATTTTATGGAGTCTGGTTATAGCTGAATAAACAGACGGTGCGTTATTTGGAATGAAAATGCAGCAACTAGATCCGATGACTCTACAGGCCCCGCCCCTATCGGCCAGTATGACGTCAAGGACGAGACGATTTTGCAAAACGACAAATCTCATAGCAGATTGTTCTTCGGTTAAGTTACCTAGAGCAGAGGCAGTCTCATTTACTACAGCTTCAAGGGTTCTTGTTAACCTACGGATCAGTTTACTATTCTGGACAGGTCCTACAAAGAAGAAGAAACCTTTATTGAAATCTGTATACTGTTCTAGAGTAGTTTCAGTATAATCGACAATTGGGGACTCCCTTCTATGTCTAATGTGTACTAGATGTGTGTTTCTGTGATAATCAGATGGGGCTAGGAAAACAGGTGGCAGTAGGAAAGCAATGTAACAGGTTCCCTCCCAATCGAGGGGCAGACGGACATATGCAGTTTGACCACAAATAAAATAGGAATGACGTGAAGCTTTGAAAACAGATTTCCCACTGTCACTATACTGGATAACAGTAGTACAGTCACTATGACCTACATGTATGGAACCATAACTACGGACACATAATTCGCCTTTGACAGGTAATACTGAAATAGCAGGTAAGTCTGGAGTAGTATCAGACTGAACATTCAGGACCATAAAATTCGACGAATAATTACCTAAATTATATACTTCATTTTCTAGATCTAACCCTGTTCTGTGGGGAAGACCTTGCTTGTCTGGGAAACATGTACTGTTAAGAAAAGACATATCTGTTGAGGATGACGTTAGCGTGGACCATGCTCCACACGAACCATTATGTGAGAATGGATAAGGAAACAGTGGCAGAACTCCCTTCGGTGTCTGGAAAGGGGGGAGTCGACCACACACCCAACAATTAGTGGCATTGCTGGTCTGGTGTGAGTAATGTAACATACGGATAAATGTGTTGTTGCGCATAGCGAGGCGGTATGAATATTCGTGAGGAGGCAGATCACTAAACGTGTGCTCTACTGTAGCATTAGCAGACATATTTACATGAGGAACTGGAAAATACAGATAGAATGCATAGCTGGTGCAGGAAATCATTATGCTGATGAATAATATGAAACTCAGAAAAACGATACATTGAATTGAACTTCGACTGACTCTCTCACTATGGGGGTCTATTTTATACATGTCAGAAACAGTCTAACCGTTTCACCTAGGGGAGGACTTATACAATCAAACTGACTGACTTATTTTACTAGACCTGAGCTTTAACTTATACTCCTGCTGCGGAGTTTTCTCTAACAAGGGAGGGGTTGTAATAATGTCTTTTGCGGGACAGTCCTTTAAAACAATGTTTTGGCAGTCTTTAGAATCTTGGGAATCCTTGGAAATGTTTTTAGAAACCGGTTTCAATCCTTTAAAAAGTTTAACATGAGAAAGGTGGATCCATCCTTTTCTGCCTTCCAGCTTGACGGCGGTACGGGTGGTCAAGAGGACCTGACGTGGCTCTTTCCAACGAGGTTCCAGCGGACTTGATCTGTCAAAATTTCGGACCATCACAAGGGAACCTGGAACGATTTCATGCGGCGCCACCTCGGTGTTGTCTGGAAAGGCGGCAGCAACCTGTGAACGACATGAGTTGAGGGCAGACATCAAGGAAGCTAGGTAATCTGTCAGCATATTACATGAAACATCGGTAATACTTCGGGGTCTAGGAGTACCCCACATGTTAGGGGGGCGGCCGAATACGACCTCATACGGGGACAGACCTGATCTGGAATGTGCGACCATGCGCATATAAAACAAAGCGACTGGCAGAGCTACTAGCCAGTCCACACCTTTTTCTTTACAGACTTTTGCAATGCGGATTTTCAGGGTCTGATTATGTCTCTCGACTAGACCGGCTGCTTCAGGATGGCGTACACAATGGAACTTCCACTGGTACCCTAACAAAAGGGAAACGTGCTTCATCAGTTCAGATGAGAATGGCTGGCCGTTATCAGAATATACGACTCTAGGGAGTCCATATCTAGGGAAAAATTCACGAACCAACTGCTTGGCAGTGGTCGCGGCTGTGTAATCTGGGACTGGATATGCTTCTGTCCACCTGGACAAAGCGCATACAACTACAAGGACATACTTGAAACCTCGACATCGCTCCATCTGAATATAATCCATCTGGAGGACCTCAAAAGGGTGGTCAGGGGGCTGGAAACCACCTTGTTCCACCGGGACACTTTTACCTGGATTAAACTGACAACATATCATACAGGTACGGACTTTCTGCTTGGCTGCAGCTCGTAAATGCTTGTTGAACCAAATGTTCTGGATACTGTCTAACATAGCTTTTTCTCCTAAATGTGCTGGACTATGTGCGGTATTGATAATGACTTGAACCATAGAATCGGGGAGAAACCATGTGGCTCTACCCTTCGTTAACCATCCTTGATCTGTCTGGACCCCTCCTTGTTCAGACCATTTCTTGATTTCATCGGGAGTAGCATGTAACTGGATATCTATGACGTCTTGTGTAGGGTCCTTAACTGTCATGCATGTAGTCAGATCTGGAGTATGTGTCTGATTGACTGGAATGTCTAGAGTCTGTGCTGTAAGCTTGGCTGTGCGATCGGCTAGATCATTACCCTGGGAAATAATGTCAGTAACTTTCGTATGTGCTTTACATTTCATGATAGCAATGGATGTCGGTAAATGTATGGCATCTAACAGAGCTTGAATAAGGAGACCATGCTGAATCTTGGTTCCATGAGAAGTCATGAAACCTCTCTCCTGCCAGAGCACTCCGAAGTCGTGTACAACTCCGAATGCGTAACGTGAATCTGTGTAAACATTAACTTTCAGGTTCTTGGCGTGTATACAGGCTTGTGTCAGAGCGACTAGCTCTGCTGCTTGAGCGGACAGGGTATCAATACGGTGGGTTTCAATAACTTCAGTGTCAGTAGTCACTGCATACGCGGCGACTAGTTCTCCTGTACTAGTTCTCATACATGAACCATCCACATAAAGTGTCAGGTCAGGATCTGGTAACGGAATGTCTGTCAGGTCTTGTCTTGGCTTTGTCGTAATATTAACTACTTCCACACAGTCATGTGGGTCAGGATTTGAACTAACTGATGGTAACAGTGTAGCAGGATTCAGGACGTTGCAGCGTCTAATTTCTATGTGTGGCTGGAACAGTGTCAATTCATAACCTGTTAAACGTGCAATTGTCAAGTGCTGTGTTTGTGTTCGGTTTAAAAGAACTTCTACTGAATGTGGGACTTGTACGGTCAGGGAGTGTCCTAAAACTATGGAATCACTTTGTCTGATAGCTAGTGCTGTGGCTGCAACTGACTTGAGGCACGCAGGCAACGCCTGGGCGACTGGATCTAATGTGCTCGAAAAATAAGCACAGGGCTTGTATTGTCCTGCTTGATCTTGTGTGAGAACAGATAATGCTGTACCTTCGCGTTCAGTAACGAAAAGTGTAAAAGGCTTACTGTAGTTCGGTGTAGCTAGAACTGGAGCTTGACATAGGGCTTTCTTTAACTCGTTGAAACTAAGTGTATGGTCAGATGTCCAAGGGAGGACAGTCGATACGGCTGCCTCCTGTGTCGTTAACTGTATCAGTGGCTTGGCTAGAAATGCATACTGGGGAATCCATTGTCTACAATAAGAAGTAAGGCCGATAAAGGCACGTACCTCCTTCTGGGTTCTGGGCTGGGGAAGACTCGCTATCAACTGGATACGGTCTGGTGTCAACTGCCTACCCCTCTTGGACAGTAAGTGTCCTAAGTATACCACTTGCTGGACACAGAATTGAAGCTTCGAAGGTGACACCTTGTGCCCCATCTCGGCTAGGAAATACAAAACTGTCAGTGACGCTCGCTCGCAGTCACGTTCAGAACGGGCTGTGATCAGTAGATCATCGACATACTGGAGCAGGGCAGTGTCAGTTGGCATGTGAATGTTGTCTAGTTGTCTCTTAAGTGCTTGACTGTAAATACTAGGACTTTCTGTGAAACCTTGAGGAGCGCGTGTGAACATATAGCTTCTTCCATTTAAACAAAATCCGAAAAGAAACTGGCTGTCTGGATGAATTGGAACACTGAAAAATGCATTCTTGAGGTCTATGACAGTGAAGAACATGGCTTCGGAATCAATGGCTGTCAATAGGGAAGAGATGTCTGGGACAACTGGGTACTGCGGAATAATACATTTATTAAGCTCTCGTAAATCAATCACTAATCGATATACTGGGGGTGCATTTGGATCAGTACGTTTCATGACTGGAATGATCGGAGAATTACACACATTGGAGTCAGTTTCTACAACTACTCCTTGAGCTATGAGCTCGTCAATAATTTTGGATAAGGCTGCTACAGCCTCGGGTGGCAATCTGTACTGTCTGATTCGTGGTAGCACTACACCTGGTTTGAGAGTCACACGATGGGGTGTGATTTGCATGTAACCTACATCAGTTGGACCTTGCGCCCATAAGTGCTGTGGAACATTAGACAATCTTGAATCAAAATCTCGTAATACATAGTGACCCTTAAAGTCACGTAGGAACAATCGTATTCCCTCTGGGGAACAGCAAATAACTGCACCTAATTCTTTCAGTGTCTTGATGCCTAATAGGTTTTCTGGACATGACTTAGTAAGTAACAGATCAGTAGTACGGGACAATGGACCTACTTCTAGAGTGACTGGCTTTGATATCTCGTTAACTATTGGCTTTCCTGAAAATCCAAGGGAAACATTTCTTGAGCCTGAGAGCGGAGCCCCTGGAACTTCGGCATGACTAATTGTGGTCCTACTTGCCCCTGTATCGATCAAAAACTTTCTGTCTTTCCCTAATACTTGACTGTGAACATAGGGACCTTCTTGATCTACAGGTATCTCGATGAGAGGCAAGCCTACCTCCCTCTCTAGGCTGTTTCATGAATATGGCTGGTACTCTGGATACTCGGACTGTGCATACTGGTACATCTGCGATGTAACGTGCTGTGTTGCAGCAATAGGCTGCGGTGCGGAAACTGTCTGTTGTGCATTCTGTGGCTGAGGAATCTGTGAAACTTGTTCTTGTCTAGGCGGACGTGGTCTTTCTTTAGTCTTACCAGTAGCTATGTTATGTTTCAGAACTGCACACTCGTTTATAAAATGACCTGGCTGTTTACAATAATTGCAATTCCCTTTAACGGGAGCTGCAGGATGACTGACTTGATTGGCTTGATTTGGACCCCTCTTCTGACTGTCTTGAGGAACAGATTGTGCAACTAGTACTTTCATTTTCGTGTCTTTCATACGTTTTCTCTCGTGTTCTTGCTCTTCCCTGATTCTATTCTGGTGATACTGGAGCATCTGGAGCATCTGGGACGGAGTATTTGCTTGCCAGGTGCTTTCGACTTTCAAAACTCGATTTTTAACTTGTGGACTTGAATTCTCGACTAATTTGGTAACAAAAAGATGAGGGTATGACTCACTACTTGTCTTGAGACCACTGTTGATACTGAAACATTTTTCAAATCTAGAATAAAAATCACTAATATCTTCGTCTTGTTTCTGTTTACAGGCTGAGATTGCATCCCAGTCTTCTTTTCTCGTTGTCAATAATCTGGGTAAAACTTGAATCAGTAATTCTGGTAATTCTTTACATTTATCTCCAAGACCGGTACCTGGTACTCGTGCCTTGTCTTCAGCTTCTAGAACTGCCCAATCGATCTTTTTCTCTCCCACCTCCCATTCCTTTTCCTTTAACTTTTCATACACCCCTGCGGGTAACAGGACCTTTAACATTTTAATGATATCTGGGTAAGTGTATTCTCCCATACGGAGCATGTCTTTTAATTCTCTATGGAACCCTGCTGGATCTTTGTCATGACAGGGAATTAATTTCTTCATTTCAAGAAGTTCCATCTTTGATATTGGAGTGTATACAAACACTCGTTGCATTTCGCCACCCGTCCCTCTGACTGGGTGGACTTCTCGTAACGGATTCTGTCTGTCTATGTAAAATGATTTACTTTCTGGGGGTGAGACATGAACAAAATGCGGGTTCAGGAACGTTCTATATTTGTGGCGCTGTTCTAGAATGACACTAATTAAATCGGTACCTAGACCTCTCCATCTATACTGGAGTAACTCGTTCAGGACATCGTGTAACGGGCCTGGATCAGAATGTTGACCCTCATACAGAGTAATAAGGTGTTGGATCATATACATACCCACCAGTCGTTGCTCGGCTGGGGGCAATTTCAGAAACATTTGTGCCACTATTTCGTCTGGAAAAGTGGTAGAATCAGTAATCCATCGAACTGCTGATCGGACTAGTTCTTGTTCATGCATAGTACTTAATTCGCTATAACCGATTCGTGATTTCAGAATGTGATCGGTAACTTGAAATACTTGTTCTAGAGAACCTTGTTCTGGAGCTGGATGATGGAAAATAGACTTGTGTTCTAGGCGTAAATGGCGATCTGGACATCTAGATTTTCCTACATACGCTATTCTGGCGGGATTCTCGTCTTCCTCTTCAGGATCAGAGATACTTTCTTTCTCGCTTACTTGGGCTGCTTTACGCTGTTCGTGTATCTTTATTATCTCTTTACGGATTTTCTTGTACATACTCTCCATAGCACCGACGGTCTTATGCTTACCCTCGGCTATATTATCACTCCACCTTGTCAGGATTCTTATTTCGGCGGGATCTTTAGACGGGTAATCTTGTTCTCTTATTAGACAATTGATCAGGAACTTTAATATCATGAGCTGGATCTCGGCTTTCCTTTGAGACATAATCTCGCCAATACTTTCTGGATCATCCCCTGTACGGATGAAACGATATATTCTGTCTAGATCTTCTTTCATATTCGGTAAGGTGACTAGATACTCGGTCACTCTCCTTACACGTAAGGAATATAAAACCATATTATACTCGCCTGGGACTGGATCATAGACACATTCGTTAAGGGCTTGTCTGATTTCTGTGACAGACTTATTACTTTTAGGAGTACGCTGTGATGCTTGAGCATGTAATTCGAGTAATGTTAAACGCTTGTGTGGCGGCGGGGTTTGAGGAAGACCTCCTCCCGCGGCCCCTAAACCAGGATCATCAACTGATGCTTTTCGTGCTGGCAGGGTCGGTAATTGTAACGTGGGCTGGACTTGTATGGCGGGCTGACCCGGGGGGACTGTTAAGGGCACCCCGGTGTCTGGAGGAGCATGAATTACCTGATTTACAGGGACTGGCGGAGCGCGAACAGGATTTGCATATTCGGGGACTGTGTCGTCCAGATAGGACGAAATAAAAATATCAGCTGCGGTCGGTTTGTGACGTAGCTTGGTCGGAACTAATGGTGGCGGGAAATTACTGGATGCCTCTGGGGTCGCTTTTGGCAAACCTTCGGCAAGAAGAGGATACATACCCTTAATAAGGGCATGCCTCTGTCTGTCTGACTGTTCAGCTTTGACTCGTTCACCTATCTCGATTAATTCTCTTTCTTGGACTCGTTCTTGGGATTCTCTACTTAACTCTGACTTTCTGACTTCCTTTTCCGTTCTTTTATGAGCTTCCTTACGCCATAACTCGATGGCATCTTTCTGTGACTGTCTGGCTTTCTTTTTCCATAATGCTTCTTCTACTCGCATGATACATTCGGCATCCCATGTACCCGATACGGGCCATCTATACTTTTCTTCTAACTGTTTGGTATACTCTACCCATAAATCTAGATATAATATGGCGCTTATGCCATGTTTCTGATACATAAAATGACCTGGACTGTCCCTCGGCGGAACAGGAACTGCTTCTTCTAATAAACCCTTTCTAGTTTTTAACTGACGTAACTTGGAAAATATAGGCATGACTGAACTGTAATCTGGACACAATACAATATACAATGAAAACACGAAATCACGTCACACTCATACCACAACATTAAAATACATGAAGAACATTATAAATAACAGTTCGAACAGAATACTACCTGAAATACTGAGAACAGAAATACAAGAATTTTCTCGAGAACGGAACAGACTAGAGTTACTGGATGCACTGCTATAACAGTACGGAACATACCGGTCCCATAAAGGAACGCATCAAGACCCGTATCCACCTAGGTGAACACTTCGTTTGTGAGTCTGGGCACCACCAACCCACGGACCAGGAGTCAATTTAGATTGGTCCTGTCTAGATACTACCCCAGCAATGGTACTCACCGGGCAGCACGGAACGGAAGGCCTTGGACTGGACTGGACTGCTACGACGACGGACGGACTTCGGACTTCAGTTACGGGTGGGCCTCCGGATACCTCGGACCTTGGACTCTCGGCTTGGGCTCTGGTCGGGACTCGCCGCGTTCCTCCACCGTCTCGTTTGGATGCTGGACCGCCTCCTCCGTCTCCTCCGTGAGCCTGAGGGATACTTGAAGCAGAAATATCTGCACGTGGCCGGTATGGTTCCGTCACGGCTGCAGAGGGTCAGGGGGTCGGCGTGGCTTCACCGACGCGTGGGGAAAGGGCAAGTCCCTGTTCGGGCGCCATTATGTGGTATATAAATAAATAATACCGGATCTATTTTTGAATGAATGAATGAATAACAGATAGCTCAATAAAATAAGAGTCAAGATTCGAGGTAGTAGGAGTTTCTGCAGGTTTATTACAGCATAAGGACAGGATCAGGACAACCTGCATAGAACGGGGGTAACAGGGCCCAGCAGGACAACTGGGGCCCAGCAGCTGCCGGGGCTTGATCTGGGATGAGCGCGCTAACTTTTAATAACAATACATCAACTTATATACATAGCGCAAACACATAGCATTACATTGCAGTAGGCGTAGCAGTGGGTGGAGCAGAAGGTGTGACGCGTAGCAGTCGCGAGAGATAACTGTAAAAGTAGGTGTAACTGGGAGTATACATAGACATGTGGTGCAAACGTAACAGAATATGTCATGAATGGGCGGAAACATAGGAGGGGGCTACCTAAGGAGCCGGGACCTCTAACCTAATGGTGCGCGTAAACTGGCAATGACGTATCACTAGGAGAAGCTGGGGGCTATGAACTCTGTGCTAGGAGCAGAGACTAGAGTCTGGAGGGTCGGAGCGACATGTACCTAAACCCTATCTGGTATCTGATGTTTAGGGAACATGTTGATATAAACTAGAAGTCATGAAGGGAAAAGCTAACTTGATTCTAAGACTGGACCATGCATTATTCTACATGTAATGCGTGATGAAGAATATTAAATGACCATAAATACAGTATTTCTCTAACGTGGAGACGTGAAGGCTAGACAATGACGGAAACTATTGATGCAGTTCAGTAGCTTAGGAATGTAGAGAAGGAGGACTGAACTGATAACTGGAACTATAACATACTTTTGGCAGACTCAGAGGCAGAGCCAGGCTGCACCGGGCACTGCGAGGCAGGAAGTAAGTGAAAGGTCGAGGATACAGGTGGGGGCTGTATCGCTCCTCAGCGAGGCTTTCAGGAGACAGGAGCTGAATCTGATGTCCGGGCCCTTTTGAGGCCTAGAAACGGGGACTTTATTATGGAATAACGTGCACACTGGGAAACGTGGCAACATTACTTTACATAGGCCTGATATTCGTAGTATTCACGAGGACTGGAAACTAACATACTAGAGGTGGACACAACTGGAATTGCGTCATTAATCGGACATGGGGAATAACATATGCATATTGGTCATGCACACATAACATATGATGGATGAGGCGTAGGGACACAGAACATGGCAAAATTTACTTTTCCACAAACGGAGGGGCATGGGGAATCGCCATCATCCACAAGGACACCCTCAGAGTCTCGACCAACACCGACGACACCCTCGCCACCGCCGAGCACATGCACCACCCGGACCACGACCACAGTTCAACGACACCATTGCCGACCTCGTCAGCACCCATGCCCTCGCCTCCACGAACTACATCCTCCTCGAGGACCTGAACTTCCACCTCGAGAACAACAACTACGCCAACTCCACCGCCCTGATCGACAACCTCGACAACCTCGGACTCAAACAGCTCGTGACGACACCCACCCACGCCGCTGGATACACGCTGGACCCCACCTTCTCCACAAGCCCCCACGTCTCCTTCAACGACACCACCGAACCCCACTGGACCGACCACAGATGCGTCCACTTCACCTTCAGAAAACACACCACACACCAACGCACCCAACAGTTGCCACGCCGCTCTGGGGCAAGGTCACCAAGGACCAACTGACTACCACCGTCGCCCTGAGACCACCCACCGACACCGCCGCGACCATCCTCAAACAGTGGATTAACGACTGCGCCAACACCCTCGCCCCTCTCAAGATCTCCACAACCAACCACACCAACAAGAAAGCCGCCTGGTTCACCAAAGACCTCCGGATCTCCAAGTGCACCTGCCGGAAGCCGGAGAAGAAATGGCTCCACGACTGAACACCAGACAGCCACACAGCCCACAAGAGCACCACCCGCACACACCACCAACTCATCAGGACCGCCTTCAAGGACCGCCTAGACAACAACGCACAAACACCAAAGAGCTCTTCAGCATCGTGAAAGAACTCTCCAACCCCAGCTCCAACACCAACGACATCCCTCCATCGCAAGACCTGTGCGACTCCCTTGCCACCTTCTTTCAACGCAAGATCACCGACATCCATGACAGCTTCAACTCCGACACCCCCGCACCCACCACCGAGTCCACCACCCGCACTAGTCGTCTGACCACCTGGTCCAACGTCAGCGGCGAAGACACCATCAAAACCATGAACTCCATCCACTCCGGATCCCCATCCGACCCATGCCCTCACCACGTTTTCAACAAAGCCAGCACAACCATCGCGCCCCACCTCCGGAAAACAATCAACAGTTCCTTCGAGACAGCAACCTTCCCGGAAAGCTGGAAGCACGCCAAGATCAACGCCCTTCTCAAGAAGCCCAGGGCGGACCCCAAGGACCTCAAGAAGTTCCGGCCCATCTCCCTCCTCCCGTTCCCGAAAAGTGACAGAGAAGATTGTCAACAAACAGCTAACCCGCTACCTCGAAGACAACAACATCCTGGACCCCTCCCAATCCAGTTTCCGTAGCAACCACAGCACCGAGACCGCCCTCATCGCCGCCACTGATGACATCAGTATCCTGATGGACAAAGCAGAAACAGCCGCCCTCATCCTCCTGGACCTATCAGCAGCCTTTGACACGGTCTGCCAACGCACTCTATCAGCACGACTCCATGACGCCGGAATCAAAGAGAAGGCCCTGGCCTGGACCACATCCTTTCTCTCCGGCAGAACCCAGAGCGTCCGCCTCCCACCCTTCCACTCGAAAACCACCGAGATCATCTGCAGCGTTCCACAGGGATCCTCCCTCAGCCCAACGCTGTTCAATATCTACATGGCACCGCTCGCCCACGTAGCACGACCACACAACCTCAACATCATCTCCTACGTCGATGACCCCCAGCTGATCATATCCCTCACCGAAAAACCCTGCACCGCCAAAGCCAACCTCCACAGAGGAATGAGGCCGTAGCCGACTGGATGAAGGACAGCAGACTGAAGCTGAATTCAGACAAGACGGAGGTCCTCATTCTCGGACGCACCCCATCAGCCTGGGACGACTCTTGGTGGCCCACATCGCTAGGCACAGCCCCGGAACCCACAGTCCACGCACGCAACCTGGGGGTCATCCTCGACTCCGCCCTCTCCATGACCAGGCAAGTCAACGCCGTCTCTGCGTCCTGCTTCAGCACCCTCCGAATGCTCCGCAGGATCTTCAATTGGATCCCTCCCGACACGAGAAAGACCGTCACCCAGGCCCTCATCACCAGCAGGCTCGACTACGGGAACGCCCTCTACTCGGGAACAACAACCAAGCTCCTGAGACGACTACAACGTATCCAGAACGCCTCGGCACGACTGATCCTCAACGTCCCCCGACGCAGCCACATCACACCCCACCTGAGAGGCCTGCACTGGCTCCCCGTCAACAAGAGGATCACCTTCAAACTCCTCATCCACACATTCAAAGCACTACACAACACCGGACCTACATACCTCAACGACCGACTCAGCTTCCACACCCCCACCTGAAGTCTCCGCTCAGCCAACCTCGCCTTCTCCACAGTTCCTCGTATCCGCAAAACCACCGCCGGCGGCAGATCCTTCTCCTACCTCGCCGCCAAGACCTGGAACGCTCTCCCTACCAGCCTACGACAGACTCAGGACCTGCTGGCCTTCAGAAGACTTCTCAAGACCTGGCTCTTCGATCAGTAGCGCCCCCTAACCCCCCCCCCCTCCCTGACCCCCACCCCCAGCGCCTTGAGACCCTCACGGGTAGTAGCGCGCTTTAGAAATGCAGTGATTAATTGAATGTACAAGATGTAAAGTCACACAAGGAAGAGACTGGTGATTATAGTTATCTCTATGTACATAGGGAAGGGATACAAATGGATATACGCTAAGAGTCACATAGGAATGGTAGAGAGTACAAAGGTATACTTCATATACTAGTGATTAGAGTTATCTCTATATACATAGGGAAGGGATACGAATGGATATACTCTAAGAGTCACATAGGAATGGTAGAGAGTACACAAGTCTACTCGTTATGTCCATCTAATAAGAGGGCAGACCGTGAATGGATCGAATTAGTGATGGTGGGACCCAATTGACAGATGGCAATCTGCTCAATGACGGACGGGTCAATTCATGACTGATGGACAGTCCTATGACGGACAGGTTAATTCATAACGGACACTTCCCAGCTAGTCCGTGCTGAGTGGTGTATCTAGTGCTGCTGATGCAGCTGAGCTTTCCAACAAACCCTTAAACTCGTCCCACTTAACTCAGGAGTGTGAGAAAGTGCCGTCTTTCTTGCATGGGCATGCCCCCACTTTTTGCTGAATTGCTGATGTGCTTTGACTGAGTGTGCCCTGGGCTTCTGCCAACCAGGGCCTGTGTTCCTTCCCTAAAATTGTGTTGAAATTAAAACCCAATTGGCATCTCTGGCCACCTGTCAGCCCCTAGTAAATGGTATCCTAGGTACCCAGGGCATGGTGACCAGAAAAGACCCTAAGGGCTGCAGCACTTATTGTGCCACCCTTAGGGGCCCTGTGCCCTGACACCCACACACTGCCTTTGCAGGCTGATTGTCTAAGTACACAACTAAACAGATAGTCAACATGGCACACATCTCTGTGTGCCATGCCCACAAGCTCACTGCCCTGGCATCCATCAGTCACCCCTCTAGCTGGGTGCCCTATGCCAGTGGTGTGGGCACAAGTGCATGAGCCCTGTGCCCATACAGTACCCAGGGCCATTCCTGGGCACTGTAAGTGCAGTGCTGCCATTAAGAGTATATGGTGCTGGGAGGTCGTCATTACGACCTCCACAGCACCATGGTGGCTTCGCTGAAGACTGAGAAGTTTGATATCAAACTTCTCAGCACATTAAACCTGCACGGATGCCAGTGTGGGATTTAATGTAAAATACACGACAGAGGGCATCTTAGCAATGCCCCCTGAAACCTAACCAACTCCCAGTGTCCCAGACTGTGTGGCTACCGAGGCTGCCACCACCAGACATGTTTCTGGACCCCTGGGTCAAGACCCTGCCGCTCTCGGGGGCCTGAAACAATGCACATCCTGGGACGAGGTGCCAAGCCTCCTCCCCAGGATGGGCAGGGGAAGCTTCAAAGGCATACCGCCCTTGTGAGCTTCTCCAGGCCACTTGCTGTACTCAGCAACTGACCCCCACTCTGGCCGGAAGTACGGCAGGAAACCCTAAGTGAGGAAAGCGGCTGTGCCAGCCTATGCCAACCCTACCCCTCAGGTGGGAGAGGCGAGGTGAAGCACGACTCCGGGCTCCGGCCATCTTGAAGATGGGGAACCCTGCCTAATCTAACTACGGGGAGGAAATCGGTCTGTTTGGAGTGACAAAGAAACCTCGAATGCTAAGGAATACCCAGTTCACCGGTCTTACATAGCTTGCCCAATACCTGGCTTGAGAAAAGTTTCCATTAGCCCACCCATTTGGCGGAGCTTCGTCATCTGGAGAACTAAGAGAGAAGGGTCATATGTAGCCAATGTTGCTCCAAGGCTAACATACATGGGTACTAGACCTCATACTCTCAGGAGATCTTAGCCACTATGGTTGTTCAAGGTATGAGGGAACTGATGGAGTGCAGTGCAAGTGATGAACGTGTGTGAAATAAAAATGACTAGAAGGACAAAAAATATGTTTATTGGAGATTGTCCTAATGCCGTGGGATAAAAACCGCCTGATAGTTTGGAATAAATGTACTATCTTTTGGCAACAAGTGAGGTCGACATGTTTCAGCCGTACAGCTAACTAGCTTGGCTTTCTTCAGGACCTTATAGATATTGTGTGCTACTGCTGAAAAAAAATCATTAGTGCAAAGTGTTAGTCATCAATTTATTCATCAGGAAAAAATAGATCAGTGGTATATTACCACCCTACCAGACATGTATCCCATGTATATGTAGTTTGAGAGCTATTTCTTCATTCCTAGAAAAAAAGGAATTTCTGTCAAAAAAGAAATAAAGCTTGTAATGGCTGAGGCCCCGCTCTATTTGTAAGAGAAAACAAGGGGACAAGGGGTAATCACATCATCCATCTCATGTACCCTTGTTATACTCTAAAATCAAATAAATAAAACCTAAATCAAAAACGACCTTTGACAATGACATTCAACACCATTGGCGGGTGCAGATTGGCAAAAAACAAAGTAATTACTTTGTTTTGAAAATTAAACAGAGTCTAATCTAATTTATTATTTGTAATTTGTTGTGCCCACCTATCCATATAAACTTAATCAGGTTTGGGCAAACGGGCCTTAACTCACCTATCCGTCAGTACCCCTTCGCAGTCTGCGAGCAGTGTGGGAGGTACAGAGGATGGTTTCTGATCCCTTCTTATAGGACATAATCAACTAATTAGCCAAACGGAGCCCGCGTTGTTATGTTCAGACTCCGGCGTTCCTGTCACGCGTTCTACCATTGGAGCAAGTGCGGGCCTCGCGTCATATTCAGACACTATCTTTGATTTGTGTTAACTTCAAACGAGCATGTGCCTAAATGACACACCGCTCTTTGGGGATTCCGGGCTATAACTTACTGCGTCCTGCCCAGACGCTGTATTAGCACGCATGCGCGTTTAGAGTCCTCGTCAGCCAGCGTGCATGCGTGTTTGTCTCAAGCCGCGGGATGGCAGCGGCAGTACAAGTCACAACATTTGCACGGAGTGCATCAAAGGTATCTACGAAGAGGATTCAGACTTGTTTTATTTGTCCGCTAGCCCCTCTTCTCATGACAATGATTGTCAAATACCTCCATAACTGACCTAGTATGTATCGTACCACACATTCTTTCATTTAATGGATAAGATTACAATAATACAGTGTGAGGGTTGCAAAATTCTGTAAGTTCTTTGTAACTTCTGTAAAGGCTCTAGATTGTAGACATTTGGTTAAGATTAAATGTACACGTGTATCTGTGTTTATTATATTTCTAGCAATATCACCAACCTGTGTCTGACTGTGTAGCAATCAGGGATGTCGTTAGAACTAGTGGGCTTGGGCGGAGGGATGGCACTTAACAGATGCATGGCGGGGCAAACACATATTGGACAGGGAATATGCATTCTACTCACCACCACACAGGTTGCACACCAGAATAGATCATGTATTCTGCACCACGCCACTCTTAGGGTCGGTTTTAACGGCGGAACACATGGGTAAAACTTTCTCAGACCACAACCCAGTGGAAGTCGTTTTTCAGTGGGGTAGGATCCCAACTCCCATACCAACCTGGCGCCTTAACCCAGACCTATTAGAGGACACGACTTTCCGCGCATCACTAGAGATGGCCATTGTAACTTACTTTGACATAAACGGTGGGTCAGCGAGCGCCTGCCAGGTGGAGTGGGATGCTTTTAAGGTCACGATTCGGGGTGAAGCAATGAGCACACGGGTGGGCATGAGGCATACTGTGATGGACAGACTCCGGGATGTAGAGGGACGCCTAGCACTACTGGAGAGTGAAGCTGCCGGCACGAATGTGCCTTTCACGCCCCTACAGGAAGCGCTCATCCAACATGCAGAACTGTTAGAGGACCTGCGTATCCTTGACTACCGAGAGTACACGAGTAGACAACATGCGCAGGCAGATAAGGCAGGACCTTTATTAGCCCGGCTGGTAAAAGACGACCCAATACACTTGCCCATAATGGAGGTAATTGACCGGGGGGGTCCATGGCAACAACGCAGCTGAGTGTGAACGCAGCGTTTCAGGACTACTATGGGACGTTATACGGCCCACACGACCCTATGGTGGATGGGGCCCTCGGGGACTTCATGAGGGGGTTGGACATACCGAAGCTAGAGGAGAGACAGAGGGTAGAGTCGGCAGGCCATTCGTGCCCTCCCACGGAACAAAGCCCCGGGCACGGATGGCCTTCCAGCGGAATTCTATGGAGCCTTCATAGATCTTCTGGCACCACGACTACTAGAGGTATATAGGGAGGCGCTTAAGGCCCGGGGTCTTCCACAGTCCACACTACAGGCACTAATAGTATCACTGCTGAAACCAGACAGGGACAGCCTATGTATAGCAAATTACAGACCGTTATCACTGCTCAACACGGATTACAAAATATTAAGTAAACTACTAGCGAACAGACTGGCTCAATACATTCCATCGCTCATACACCCAGACCAGTGTGGCTTTGTCCCGGGCAGAAGCACTGCTATGAACCTGCGGCGCCTCAGCCAAATCATGCTAGGTACACCGGGAGGGGCGGGGACGGAGGGCTGTGTATCGCTAGACTTGAAGCAGGCCGTCGACTCCATCCAGTGGGATTACATGTTTGCGGTACTCGAATACTTTGGGTTGCCGATAGAGTACATTAGTTGGGTGAAACTACTTTACACATGTCCAACTGCACGGGTCCGCACAAACAGGTGCATATCGGCACAATTGGCAGTGGCTAAGGGTACCAGGCAGGGATGCCCATTATCCCCGCTATTGTTTATACTAGCGCTAGAGCCCCTACTGTGCAAACTCCGAGAGTCCGCGCAACACAGAAGTATACGGAGGGGTGCAACGACGCATGTGGTATCGGCATACGCGGACGACATTATACTCTACTTCGGAGACCTGGGAGGGGACTTAGACCCTGTGCCCGAAATATTTAATACCTTTAGTACCATGTCGGGCCTTACGATTAGTGAACCCAAGTCATATGGGTTTTTCTTCTCTGCAGCCAGGGTGGATACTCATCTCCCCTTTGCACCTTACTCATTCCAGGTGGCGGAGCACACCTTCCGTTACCTAGGGTTAAAAGTGTATAGAGATCCAAGGGACATGCTAGAGGGCAACGTAGGAAGGGCAATTACGAAACTGAGAGCACAGGTGCGATTCTGGATCACGCTCCCGTTAGCGGTAGCGGGCAGGGTGACTATTACCAAGATGGTGGTCCTGCCACGTCTGTTGTACTACTTTACTGGACTGCCGCTGAAAATCCCGGCCGCGGTATTCAAAACACTTGACACCCTGTTGACTGAGTTGGTCTGGGGCACCGGGAGGCGACGTATTAGCCTAAAGAAGCTGCAGCTTCCCACGTCTGCGGGTGGTATGGGGGTCCCGGACCTCCGGGCATATAACTTCGCATGTCACCTGCAATGGCTCGCCTACTGGCTGGCAGGACGCAATTTGCACGAAATTGATATGTCTGACTCAGAATGGAATAAAGGGAGGGTTCACGCCCTATTGCTCCCGAAGGCGGGGATCCCGAGGTCCACACCCCCCCTTCTACGCATAGCGATAGAACACTGGAGGCGGGCTGTGCAATACGCGTCTCCCACGTCAACTTACGCCCCTACGATACCACTACTAGGGTTACCAGCTGGGCTGCGGACACTATCAAACCACATGCTTACAGATTGGCACGACTTGGGAGTGACACAGGTGGGGGATTTCTTTAATGGTGGCAAGATGATGACTTTTGAGGACTTTCGCATTACACACCACTCACCGGGGAGGTCGTTCTTGCTACACGCAGGTGTGAAATGCTACATAGCACAGGCTTGGGCCCCTGACGGGACGGAGCCGCCCACGAACCCTCTAATCACGATGCAGTATCTAATGGGGACTGGCGGCCACCTGACCAGGTGGATAACGCATGGCATAAGAGAGGGCAGGGCCATCTCACTGCAACCATTACGAGATAAGTGGGAACACGACATTGGGAGAAGGCTCAGAGATAAGGAATGGGACAGGATCTTGAAATACCCCAAAAAGGTATCGAGGAACCAGAAGCTTAAATTCATACAGCTCATGCTCCTCCACCGAGCATATCTGACGCCTCACCGCCTGCACACTATGTTTCCAGACACTCCTGATACATGCCCAAGGTGTGGGGGGGAGGATGCCCGACTGGTTCACATGCTATGGGCTTGCCCTAAGCTGGGGTACTACTGGACCTCAGTACAGTCTGATTTAGCTAGACTAGTCCCTTCCAAACCATACAACACATTGGAATATACCCTCCTGGGACTGGGCCCCATGGAGCGGAGAAAGAGCGTAGGTACGCGGTTCACGGACTTAGCCATGATCTTAGCGAAGCGTGCGATCACCATGAGGTGGAAATCCCCCAAGCCACCAGACCCTGAGATGTGGAGGGCGGAGCTAGTGAGGTGGGGAAAGGCTGAAAGTACGACGTTGCAGCGTGAAGAACGCAGAGGGCTTAGGAAACACCCCATCTCCCTAGACTGGAATGCTTTACTGGAGTCCTTAGAGTCGGGGAACGATTCTAACTCAGAACACACCGTAGCCTTGGGACACCAGGAATGAGGGTAGTTCCACATCACAGACTGACACTTATGCGGCGCCCGCCAACAGGTGGGACCCATCGCACGAATCTACAGGTGCACAGCCACAGACGGCACTGACACGACAGTGTCTATCCCCACACGCCCCTAGTGCGCATACAACAGGGATGCTGCAACACACGCCATATACACGTGTACGAATGTCCGACACCACGAGCTGGTATAAAAGTGAGTAGGAAGTGCCTGGAGGGGGGAGGGTGAGGGCGGGGGGGGGAGTTTAGTTTGGGTGTTACAATGACATAATGAAAAATGAAAAATGTGTATATCCTGTCAGTGCGACCATATGATGTAATTATGTGACTCATGTACCGAACTGTTATGCTCTGCTTACCATAACCTCATATATCCTGCTAATAAAGAAATTTTCAAAAAAAGAACTAGTGGGCTTCATATAACCACAATATCATCTCCGGTATCTATAAGTTGGAGAAGCTGATGACGAATGTGGGCTCCGTTTGGCTAATTAGTTGATTATGTCCTATTAGGCCAATCAGCTCCACTATAAGAAGGGATCAGAAACCATCCTCGGTACCTCCCAAACTGCTTGCAGACTGCGAAGGGGTACCGACGGATAGGTGAGTTAATACAGGCTGGTTGGTTCTGTTCTGTTTTGTTGGTTTGGGTTCCATTTACTGCCCTATTCTTGTGGTTTTTCCATGATGGTAACAGTGCTCATAATTACCAACATGGGTACAGTATATTACCTCGAGCTATGGGTTCTACTGCCAGTGCTTAGAATCACTAAATCAGGTATAGCACAATTACTCTAGCTGTGGGTTTAACCATAATTTAAATATAATAACACGGCAGACCCTTCATTGTGCAATATGGTTTGATTGAATCATCTGTGAAGGGATAATCCAACAAAGGCCTGTTTGCCCAAACCTGATTAAGTTTATATGGATAGGTGGGCACAACAAATTACAAATAATAAATTAGATTAGACTCTGTTTAATTTTCAAAACAAAGTAATTACTTTGTTTGATGCCAATCTGCACCCGCCAATGGTGTTGAATGTCATGGTCAAAGGTCGTTTTTGATTTAGGTTTTATTTATTTGATTTTAGAGTATAACAAGGGTACATGAGATGGATGATGTGATTACCCCTTGTCCCCTTGTTTTCTCTTACAAATAGAGTGGGGCCTCAGCCACCGAGCAGTTGCCGGGTGAGGTGAGGCTTACTCCCACTGAAAGCTGGGTGAGTATTTACTAATTGTCAAACCAAAATTGCCCAATTAGAATTATGTGATGAATGGGCATAGTCGAATACAGTGTATTATCGACAAAGTGACTTGTCCTACCTCTATGCTTTGAGTATATTTTTTGTTCACCATTACAAGCTTTATTTCTTTTTTGACAGAAATTCCTTTTTTTCTAGGAATGAAGAAATAGCTCTCAAACTACATATACATGGGATACATGTCTGGTAGAGTGGTAATATACCACTGATCTATTTTTTCCTGATGAATAAATTGGATGACTAACACTTTTCACTAATGATTTTTTTCAGCAGTAGCACACAATATCTATAAGGTCCTGAAGAAAGCCGAGCTAGTTAGCTGTATGGCTGAAACATGTCGACCTCACTTGTTGCCAAAAGATAGTAAATTTATTCCAAACTATCAGGCGGTTTTTATCACATGGCATTAGGACAATCTCCAATAAACATATTTTTTGTCCTTCTAGTCATTTTTATTTCACATACGTTCATCACTTGCACTGCACTCCATCAGTTCCCTCATACCTTGAACAACCATAGTGGCTGAGATCTCCTGAGAGTATGAGGTCTAGTACCCATGTATGTTAGCCTTGGAGCAACATTGGCTACATATGACCCTTCTCTCTTAGTTCTCCAGATGACGAAGCCTCGCCAAATGGGTGGGCTGATGGAGACTTTTCTCAAGCCAGGTATTGGGCACGCTATGTAAGACTGGTGAACTGGGTATTCCTTAGCATTCGAGGTTTCTTTGTCACACCAAACAGACCGATTTCCTCTCCGTAGTTAGATAGGTTTGTGTTTAGGGGTGTGGAGTAAATCCGGTCTATAAATATTGTCCCCTAGACCCTCCCTCACAATTTCTTATTTTAGAACCCTGCCTAATCACAGCTAGGCTCCTGCCCCCTCCCACAGGAGAGGAGCAGACTAGGGGGTGTACCCACCCCAGGACAGGGACCCATTGGTCCCTGCCCTTGCCCTACCTGTAACGCTAAATTTAGTATTTAGGGGCACCCTGAACCTTCCTTCCTCAGATCCCGATTGCAACAACAACAAGACCAAGAAACAAGAAGACCTGCGGCGCAGCTGCTAACAAAAGGACGACGCCCACTGACTCGGCCCCAGAACCCTTTATTTGGAAAGCAATTGTGCACTGGGCATAAGGCTGAAAATAAACTGTGTAGCAGTTAAACCATAGATCTATAGACAATTCAGGCAAACAAGGCTGATATATTACAAAAAGATATATTTTTTATTTAATTTCTTTTTTTCTTTTCATCTAATAAATTATTTCACGTATTATTAAAAACATACATACATATAATCAATGATTCTATCAATAGACGTGTATGTTCTCAATCTTTCCCTATATACATGGAAACCACAGGTTGTTGCAAAGTATAATATGCCTAAGAAATATAAATGCCTTCAGTTATTACACAAAAGCAGTCACAATAGATCTAATGCAGTATATCCTAGTGATATCCTGTTGGACACCAAACCTATATCAATTTTCACTAAACGAAAAAAGGATTGATCACAGATGTTAATTTTTAGGTGTCATATTTGCAATGATTTTGAGAAGACACTGGTTACAGTTGTTTAATATCACCAACGCGTTTCGGCCGAAGCCGTCCTCAGGGTTTTCACACCACTCCAGACCCTCCTCCTCCCTTATTTATGTGGTCCTCAAGGTTCAAAGATTCCCGCTCCACTATCACATGCATCTTCATATATCTTCACATATTGAAGTGAAGGTTGTGATACCTACTTGACACCCATTGCAAGATTATTGACAGGGTTTCTGTGTGGTCCTCTAATTTATGGATTAATTTGCTGCATTTGAATGCAGAAAATGAATCCAATAGCTTTGGTAAGATGAGACTAAATGCTATGTTATGTACTAGGTGTGGGAATACGGAGGCATGAGTGTTGTATCAGTAGAAATGCTAGGAGCCCATTCGTATAAAATAACTGCGGTATTGATCCTCTAACAACTTTATTAATGAGAGCATTAGTTAATGAAAGTCCAGCTACATGGAGCAGTCCATTAAAGGAGAGACAGTTAATATCAGCCTCGACCCATTTGCATAAAATAGAGGACCACACACAAACCCTGTCAATAATCTTGCAATGGATGTCAAGTAGGTAACGGATATTTAGGTGAGGCAACCTAATGCAAAATATACTGGTAAAGAACAGGAACTGAATCGCTTAGGCGTTGTTTTTAATAAAAGAAATTCCACTTTAGGGGTGTCATAACACTTTCTTTGTTATATGTGTGTAGGAGAGTAGGGCATGCTTCCTATGGTCACCCCACTTTTTGCTTTTGCTTTACTGGTTTTCGACTTAGATGTGGCTGTGGGCCTGCTAATCAGACCCACAGCCCAGATGCACTCTCTATAAATTTAAACCATGTACCCTAGGTACATACACAATTGGGAATTGGTTCACCTTGTCAGACCCTGTAGAAGTGTACCTTAGGTACTCAGGGCATAGGTGTAACCAAGGCCTACCAGGGGCTGCAGCATGTATTATGCCACCCCTGGCTGGCCACTCAAACTGACACAACTGGCTGATTACTCAGCTGGGGCAAGGTTGTGTAACCACCCCTTGCTTAGGTATAGTATTCCTATATCTACCCTTATATATAGACACACAGTAACCTATAGGTCACTCCTATGGCAGGCCTTAACAATCCTGGAGGCAGAGTGCTTGGTTATGTGTGAGATGGTGCTCTAGCATGAGCTGAGCCATCTGCAGCTTTCGGAACCATGTCCTTATAGCTGTTCTATGATATCGCCATACCATATACTCTTAAGTGCATTATAATCCTCACGGTTACCTGCTAACTTTGGTTTGGCTTTATCTAAACATGTCGTGTAAGGTGTCATACACTTTGGAATACTACCCCCTCGCCAATTCTGGCGACGGGGGTAGCATTCCACCCTTCTAGAGGGAGAAGACATGTTAGAGCTGACTATCCCGGTTAAAGTTAACCAGAGCCCCAGCGTCACAAAATGGATGCTGCTGCCACAGACACAAGTCTGACCTCCTGCTGCTGGGAGTCCTGCCAGTCACGGAGGTTTGGACAATAGCTTTCCTGCCTGGAGAGGTGCGAGCACCACCCCAGACAGGACTTTGTGTATTGGGACAGGGAGGGCTGAATAGAATGAGACACTGCCTGAGGCACACTAGATGCTTCATGCATACCCCAGTTCAAACCGGTTGCTGGGGCACTCCAGCCCCAGCTCTGGCGCGAAACTGGACAAAGGCAAGGGGGTGTAACCACCCCCCTTCCTGGTCCCACCCATAGGAGGGACCTAGAAAGTAATCCAGCCCCTTTTAGTTGTATAAAAGTAGGAGCTGAGTCCTGAGACTCTAGATTAATCCTGGAATCGAAACTTGAACACGAAACTCTGGACCATCAACGTTCTACTGAAGCTGAAGACTGAAGAATCTCCCTTGTGGCCAAGGAGTGACCACCCTGGGCAACCAGGCACCATCCAGCAAATCATCGGCTTACTTTGTCGACGCTCCCGCCGGGACCCGAGCACAGAGCCTGACAAGACCCAGACTTCCAGACCTCTCTGACCCTCTCTTCACGTCTGCAGCATAGCTGAGATCCGTGGAGGCGACGAGACACGTGGGACCGGACATCTTGAAAAGTCTGCAACTTGCTAACTGTGCAGCTCCTGAGGTATCCTCGAAGCTGTGCACTGGGGATTGAGAAGCCCCGAATCCGAGCTCCACCTGCACTGAAGATCAGCCCTCCACACTACACGAGTTCTGCGTGAGGCCCTTCTGCTTGTGTTCTGCTCGACGCGTTGTCCGGTTGCTGGCCCGTTGGCTAGTAGCCTCTGTGACGACAATCCTTTTGAATCACCTCGCTGGTCTGGTTGCTCCAGACTGGCCCTTGCCTCCCTGCAACGGTGAGGCACCTCAGACCTTGCTGGTCTGCTCCAGAAGCCTTCTCTGAATCCTGCGTGGGTTGCCTTTGCCAAGGCTTGTTGACTCCAATCCGGCAATCGACCCCTCCATCTGCGAGAACCTTCGTGGGACAGCTTGCCTCAGGCACCTGGTCGTCCTCGACGCCTCCTGGTCCGCATGGCTGAAGAGACAAGCTTCATGACAGCACCCGATTGCTCCTCGACGTCGTCTGGTTCCTTCCTGGTTCCACCCGGTCACTGGCTAGTGACCCAGACTCTGTCCCCTCTGCTTTCAGGTCCTCTTAATCCTCGATCCACCCTTGGATCCACCCGGACATCTTCCTCCTGGTCGCCTGCAGAGGCTCCAAAGACTTCAACGGCGATACCCGACACATCTTCACACCTATGCACCCGCTTCCTGTGGGTGAGGTAACGCGAGTACTTCGGTGCTCCCAAGGGTATTGACTATCCAAGTGTCTAGGTTTTTAGTTGTTTCCTTCTAGCTAAACCGGAAGTGTCCTAAATCCTTCTTTTTCTAAACTCTAAGTTCCCATTGACTCTTGCGTGTGTGTAAAGACACTGCACGCGCCGCCTGTGGGCCTCCTACTCCTAACCTAAGGTTCAGATAGTGTAGCCCCAGCGATTCTCTAGGCCTTAGGCCTTTCCTTTTCTCGTGACGTGGTACTTATACCACTTTCTTAGTATATGGTTTGCTTCGCCACTAGGGCCTAACTGTATTTTGTGCAACTTAACGTATTCTGACTAAGTATCTTGTTGTGTGCTTTGGCCTCTGATCTCATAAAGAGTTCAGATACATATATATATTATATATATATCCTGTGTGGTGTCCTTTCATTTGGTATTCAAGGGGTTACATATGGTAAAACAGCTGGCTTTACACGCCCTCAAGAGTCTTAAAGCCTAAGACTGTTCTGTCCACGCTACCACTAGGATAGCTGTTCTATAAGGTTGACTTACAACCATCACCATAAGGGTTGCTTGGACTGCTGCAAGGTGTTCACTAGAATAGTGAACATCATATACCAGGCCAACTTCTCACATTGGTGTGCAGCGGTTGGGATTAGAGCGTGCTGTTGTTTTACCACTTGTAATCTTAAGATATAATTTGAAAGATCACATAGGTACCTGTAGGTACATATAAAAACAAGTCTTAGTATACTTAAGTTCTACTGAACTTAGCTGTTGTAGAGCCTGGGCCTAGCACACCCTGACTACAACTCCTAGAGAGGTTCTGTAGGAAAACAAATAGTGTAGGTAGGTGCAACACCCCACCTCACTAGAAACCGTGTCTCAGCCAGTGAACCCCAGTGGTTCTCTGCCTGCAGAAATAGATCCCTTGGGGACTGCTTCAAGATATGAAGCCTTAGCCTTCCAAGAATTTAGACCATTGTGTACTTCTAGAAGGCTAAAACGGGGTTCAAACCCTACCCTCAAGTTCCTGTTTGAGCTCCTAGAAGAGTATGATGCTCGACAGCCACCTAAGACAGGTGATACAGGTAGTGCAGATGAAGTCTTTCCCTCCTCAGATGATAATACTGATACTCCAGTACCAGAGGAAGAAGAAGAAGAGGGGGTGGAAGAGGATGAGTCTGATCCTGAGGTAAACAGCCAGGTCCCAGTCAGAAGACTTAGCCAGGCTAACTTAAGCATGCATGGGAGTCAGTATGGGCAGCCCTCATACAGACCCCCAAGTGGGCTTAACCAGAGGCAGAGAAGAGGGAGATCCCACTCCAGGGACTCTCTCCAATCTCAGGCTTCAAATGGCTCTCATGGTCCTGCTCAGAGAGGGATGACCTTCCCTCAGAGAAGGGAACATGAGGCCAAAATGAGAGAGGCTGCTCTCAGGATTGAGAGGCAATAACTAGAGGTTGCCTTGGCCAAAGAGAAGCTTGCTTGTGCTAGAGAGCATAGAGAGAGTGGGTTAGAACCCACTGGTGGCAGCAATATCCCAAAGGTTAAAGATAGGTCCTATGAAAATAGAAACCTAAGCAAGATTGTACCCCCCTACAAAGAAGGGGATGACATCCACAAATGGATAACTGCTTTGGAGAGGGCCTGCAAAGTACAGCAGGTACCCCAAAGTAAGTGGGTAGCAATCTTATGGCTCTCCTTTTCTGAAAAAGGTAGAGATAAGCTCCTCACAGTTAGTGATGGGGATGCTAACAACTACTCTGTCCTGAAGAGTGCTCTGATTGATGGGTTTGGCCTAACCACTGAACAATATAGGTTGTTGTTCAGAGATACCCAGAAGACACAGACTCAGGACTGGACTGAATTTTTTGATTGTGCCACTAAGGCTCTGGAAGGCTGATTATTCGGAAGTCAAGTTAGGGACTATACAGGATTGTATAATTTGATCACGAGAGAGCAAATCCTTAACAACTGTCAAAACCAGCTATTGCATCATTACCTGATTGACTCTGATCTGACCTCTCCCCAAGAATTGGGAAAGAAGGCAGACAAATGGGTCAGAACCAGGATTAATCAGAAAAACCAGAACCAAGGGGGTGATCAGAAAAAGGCAGACCAGAAGGGTAATGAGCAGAAACAAAAAGACCAGAAGTCTTCACCAGGCCCCCAAAAGGCACAGGGGGAGGGTGGCTCCAAAAAGAACAAACAAAAACAAGAAGGTCCAAAGAAGCCCTGGTGTGGATAATGTAAATCAGTCTCTCACTGGTTTAGTGAGTGCACCAAGACGGGCACAACACCAACCACCATTGCCCCTAAGGTAACTGTTCCCCCTAGTCCAGCTGTTAGTGGTGGTTCCCAGCAAAAGGGTGTAGTAGGGTTAACCCTGGGAACTGAGGTGGACTCTGGCCTAGTCAGAGTACCAACTCAGGCTGTTCTTGTCTGTGATGGAGACATAGCAATGTCCTCTACTGTAAGTCCCAGTAATCTGAGCAAGTACAGACAGACACCTTTTATTAATGACAAGATGGCTCAGGCCTACAGGGACACATGTGCCAGTGTCACTATGGTGACACCTAACTTTGTGAACCCTGACCAGATCATACTAGGTGAGACCTACCTAGTGACCAACGCTAGCAATGCCACTACCTCCCACAGTATGGCAGTTGTTAACTTCTCCTGGGGAGGGGTAACTCTCCTCAAAAGAGCTGTTGTGAGTTCAGACCTTCCAGTAGAGTGTCTGTTAGGTAATGATCTTGAAACCTCAGTCTGGTCTGAGGTGGAGTATAGGACCCATGCAGAAATGCTGGGAATATCAGCACATGTCCTTGCTGTGACCAGGTCACAGGCCAAAAAGTGCTTACCTGAACAAGTGCTGGATCTTGGAACAATAGACCAGACACTACCCAAGAGAAAGAGCAAGAGGGTTAAGGCAGTGCCTTCCCCCCTGCCTCAGGTGGAGGATCAGCCCTCACAGGAGGATGATTCTGAGATCCAAGCGGGAACTGTCCTAGAAGAACTGAAGCCTGATCAGGTTGGATTTCTTGGGACAGGGGGACCCTCAAGGGCAGATCTGAGGCAGGCACAATTAGATTGTTCCTCTCTTGAACCCCTCAGACAGCAGGCTGCTGCTGAGGCTGCTGGGAATGCTCAAGGTACCAATAAACTGTATTGGGATGATGGGCTCCTTTATTCAGAGGCTAGAGACCCCAAGCCTGGTGCTTCCAGGAGATTGGTTATACCTCTGCAATTTAGGGGCTTCCTTCTTACCTCGGCCCATGATATTCCCCTAGCAGGACACCTGGGCCAGAACAAGACTTGGGACAGGCTTGTCCCTCACTTTCACTGGCCCCATATGTCAGAAGATACCAAGGAGTTTTGTCGCTCCTGTGTTCCCTGCCAAGCAAATCAGGTGGCACAACAAAGGTCCCCCTCATACCACTACCTGTGGTGGGGGTACCCTTTGAAAGAGTGGGGATAGACATTGTAGGACCAATGGACCCCCAAACAGCATCTGGGCACAGATTTATACTGGTGGAAGTGTATCATGCCACCAGGTATCCAGAAGCTATTTCCCTGAGGACCACAACAGCTCCTGTTGTGGCAAGGGCCCTACTTGGAGTTTTCTCCAGAGTGGGGTTTCCAAAGGAGGTTGTCTCTGACAGAGGTACAAACTTCATGTCAGGATATTTGACTGCAATGTGGAAGGAATGTGGTGTCAACTATAAGTTCATCACCCCCTATCACCCACAGTGCAATGGGCTTGTGGAAAGATTCAACAAGACCCTCAAAGGCATGATAAAAGGGTTACCTGAAAAGCTGAGGCAAAGATGGGACATCCTTTTACCCTGCCTTCGGTTTGCTTACAGAGAGGTCCTACAAAAGGGGGTTGGCTACAGCTCTTTTGAGCATTTGTTTGGGCATCCTGTAAGGGGACCCCTATGTCTTGTGAAGGAAGGATAGGAGTTACCTCTCAAAAAGCCTAAGTAGGACATAGTGGACTATGTACTTGGTCTCCGCTCCAGGATGGCTGAGTATATGGAGAAGGCTTCCAAAAACCTTGAGGCCAGCCAAGAACTTCAGAAAGCTTGGCATGACCAAAAGGCTGTGCTGACTGTGTACCAGCCAGGACAGAAAGTATGGGTGTTGGAGCCAGTGGCCCCAGCAGCACTCCAGGACAAATGGTCTGGACCCCATACAATAGTTGAACAGGGTGCTTCATGTCAACAGACTTAAAGCATTTGTCGACAGGGCAGACATGGGCTTGCTCATGGCTACAGATGAGGGGCAGGAGGAAGAGAGTGACCCTCTCCCAGACCTGCTTACTCAGAACCCTGATGATGGTTCAGTGGATGGTGTAGTCTTTGCTGACAGCCTCTCTGAACATCAGCAACATGACTGCAGACAAGTTCTTCAGTCCTTCAGACATCTGTTTTCCCTGACCCCAAATCAGACAAGCTGGTGCACCCATGAGGTGGACACTGGTAACAGTCTGCCTGTCAAGAGTAAAATCTACTGGCAACCTGACCATGTCAGGGACTGCATTACGACAGACGTCCAAAAGATGTTGGAGCTGGGAGTTAGGGATCCCTCAGAGATCCCTTGGGCCAGTCCAGTAGTCCTGGTGCCAACACCTCACACCCAAGATGGTAAGAGAGAGATGAGGTTTTGTGTGGACTACAGAGGTCTCAATGCTGTCACTAGGACAGATGCCCACCCCATCCCCAGGGCAGATATCCTCATTGGCAGTTCAACCATTCAGGCTTAAGACTCGTGGAGGCAAATCCTTTGCGATATTAGGTGCAAAAGCATGGAACACCCTTCCTCCCCGCATAAGAGCGCTGGACAAAGAAACTGAATTCAGGAAGCAACTAAAAACCTGGATCTTCACTCTTCCAGACACTATCGCCAGATCCCTAGTGTAAGGTTCCTATCTTATCAGCTACACAAGTGGGCGCCAAGATGCTCTTTGGAGCGATAGTTGCGCGGTACAAATACATCTTTACATTACATTACATTACATTACATTGATAAATTGGCTTCTGCCAAGTTCTTGAGCACATTTGACCTGACAGCAGGCTACTGGCAAATCAGATTAGCTGAGGATGCAAAAGCCAAGACAGCATTTTCGACCCCAGGAGGACATTATCAATTTGTGGTAATGCCCTTTGGTTTGAAGAATGCACCTGCCACTTTCCAAAGGCTGGTGACTCAAGTTCTCACAGGACCGGATGTCTATTGTGCAGCTTATCTAGATGATATTGCTATCTTTAGCTCAACCTGGGAGGATCACCTGGTCCACCTGAGGAATGTTTTAGAGGCCCTGCAAAAGGCAGGCCTCACTATCAAGGCCACTAAGTGCCAGATAGGGCAGAGCAAGGTTGTGTACCTGGGCCACCTGGTAGATGTGGGTCAGGTTCAACCACTGGGGAGCAAAATCCAGACCATCAGAGACTGGACTCCTCCAATCACCCAGACACAGGTCAGAGCTTTCTTGGGCCTGTCTGGGTATTACAAGAAGTTTGTGAAAAACTATGGGTCCATTGTAACACCACTGAATGATTTAACTTCCAGAAATATGCCAAAGAAAGTTCAGTGGACAGCTAGCTGTCAAAAGGCATTTGATGGCCTGAAGCAGGCCACGTGTACTGCACCTATTCTGAAAAGTCCAGATTACTCCAAAGAGTTCATAGTCCAAACAGATGCTTCAGAGTTGGGTGTGGAAGCAGTACTTTCACAACTGAATATAGATGGTCAAGACCAGCCCATTGCTTTCATAAGCAGAAGGCTGACCCCTAGAGAGAAACGTTGGTCAGCAATAGAGAGGGAGGCCTTTGCTGTGGTTTGGGCCCTGAAGAAGCTGAGGCCATACTTGTTTGGCACTCACTTCAAGATTCAGACAGACCACAAGCCCCTCCTATGGTTAAATCAGATGAAGGGTGAAAATCCCAAACTTCTTAGGTGGGCCATTTCCCTACAGGGGATGGACTTTACAGTGGAACATAGACCTGGGACTGACCATGCCATTGCAGATGGACACTCCCGATATTTCCACTTAGAATATGAAGACTCAACTGGTCAAGGTTAGTTTAATGTCCCTAAGTTTGGGTGGGGTTGTGTAGGAGAGTAGGGTCTGCTTCCTATGGTCACCCCCACTTTTTGCTATTGCTTTACTGGTTTTTAGGTCTCGCCTTTTCCATTCCGCAGGAATGGGAAATGGAGAGAATTCAAGTGCTCAAAATACTAGTGAAACTACCGCTTTTTCCATGCGGTTTTCTTCGAGTTCACGTGGGCACAGGCACGCGCTTTTGTGCCATAAACTTTTTTTTCCCGACCTTTGTTGTTTTTTCATTGGCTCTTCACTTTGTCCACGCCTCATTGAAGCGGCCCCCTCCGCCCACCTTCTCTCTGTCCTGCGCGTGCCTCTTGCTTATCTCACGTAGCTTGACAACATTCAGACGTGCACTTTTTCTAAGCATACCACCCTGTCTTTCACTTGCAGAAACATGTACACCAAAACAAACAGCCCACAGACTCTCTCTGTTCCATTCACGCACGGCAACACGCACACCCGCGTGCCTCTTGCTTATCTTATCCCATTCACGCCCGGCAACACGCCCAACAAACACAAACAGCCCACAGACTCTCTCTCTATCCCATTCACGCACGTCAACACGCACACGTTGACAACATTCAGACGTGCATCTTCCAAGCATACCCCCCCTGCCTTAGCTTCTCTCTCATTTTTCATTCATCTGCACGTTATTTAACTTTCACTCGCGGAAATACGCACAACAAACACAATCTGCCCACAGACTCTCTCTGTTCCATTCACGCACGGCAACACGCACACCCGCGTGCCTCTTGCTTACCTTATCCCATTCACGCCCGGCAACACGCCCAACAAACACAAACAGCCCACAGACTTTCTCTCTATCCCATTCACGCACATCAACACGCACACGTTGACAACATTCAGACGTGCATCTTCCAAGCATACCGGCAACACGCACACCCGCGTGCCTCTTGCTTATCTTATCCCATTCACGCCCGGCAACACGCCCAACAAACACAAACAGCCCACAGACTCTCTATCCCATTCACGCACGTCAACACGCACACGTTGACAACATTCAGACGTGCATCTTCCAAGCATACCCCCCCTGCCTTAGCTTCTCTCTCATTTTTCATTCATCTGCACGTTATTTAACTTTCACTCGCGGAAATACGCACAACAAACACAATCTGCCCACAGACTCTCTCTGTTCCATTCACGCACGGCAACACGCACACCCGCGTGCCTCTTGCTTACCTTATCCCATTCACGCCCGGCAACCCGCCCAACAAACACAAACAGCCCACAGACTCTCTCTCTATCCCATTCACGCACGTCAACACGCACTTGTTGACAACATTCACATGCGCATCTTCCAAGCATACCCCCCCTGCCTTAGCTTTTCTCTCATTTTTCATTCATCTGCACGTTATTTAACTTTCACTCGCGGAAATACGAACAACAAACACAATCTGACCACAGACTCTCTCTCCCACCCCCCCACATCCCAGTCTCTCTTCTATTCACGCACGGCACATAGCTTGACAACATTCAGACGTGCACTCTTTCTAAGCATACCACCCTGTCTTTCACTTGCAGAAACACGTACACCAAAACAAACAGCCCACAGACGCTCTCTGTTCCATTCACGCACGGCAACACGCACACGCACGTGCCTCTTGCTTATCTTATCCCATTCACGCCCGGCAACACGCACAACAAACACAAACAGCCTCACGACTCTCTCTCTATCCCATTCACGCACGGCAACACGCACAACAAACAGGTCACACAGAACACAGACTCTCTCCTATTCAGGCACGTAAACACGCACACCATATCTTCTTTCTCATTCATCTGCACGTTTCCCCCCCCCCACACGCTCTCCCATTTATGCACGGAAACGCGCACACCATAGCTTCTCCCACCCCACCTTCTACTTTTATGCCCGCTTTTCTCTGAAAACATTTTAAGACACAACCACCAGTCCCCAGACTCTTTTACATTCATGCACGCCATGTGCTTCTTCCTTCTCCCCTCTCTAAGGTGGGGAGGGGGCGAGAGCAAAACGTCTGGGGCCTAACCACCCCAGGAGACTGTATTGCTTTCATCACAGTTGTAAAGATTCTAATCTCTTGTCGGCCATCCGTTGTGAAATGTAAATCTACACTAAAGCGACCGAAAGTCGCCTTCTCACCGAAAAGCATAAAAAAAAAGGGAAGCTACTTTAGAAACACTGTGTAAAGCACCACGTTCTTTTACACATTCTATTACATGCCGGAAAAATGGTATTTTGTTAATTTGTACGTTTGTTAGTGCAAAGTTACACACCAAACACGCATCGCACCATCCGCAAGTGCCTGCTTAGGCCATGCACACACACCCACACTGCAAATGCCAAGAATTTTTACGTGTAAATGAAAATATAAACTAAAGTGCGCGAAACTCGCCTTCTCACCGAATACCATGAAATACACGTGAACAAACTTTAGAAACACTGTTGAAAGCAACACGTTCTTTTACTCAATCTATTACATGCAGGTCAAATGGTATTTTGTTAAATTGTACGTTTGTTAGTGCAAAGTTACACACCAAACAAAACTGCATAGCACGAGCCGTAAGTGCCTGCTTAGGCCATTCACACACACCAACACTGCAAATGCCTAGCCTTTTTTTTACGTGTGCGGAGTAAAGAAAATACCAAATTCAGTATGAACCAAAAAAAAAAGGTACTAGGATTACGAGAAACACTTTTGTATTTGTATAATAGTGTTGGGACTGCTCCTTCAACACTTACTTACCCATTTTCTCGCCATATTTTCAGAAACACCAATAGTGCAAATATTCAGGGACTATCCACAGAATTCACTCCCACTGCACACAGGCCTCACTCAGTGCACACACCCTTCAATCACACTGCACAAAGTCTTCGATCGCACTGCATACAGGCCTCACTCACTGCATACAGCCGTCACTCTGTACACACATCCCTAACTCACACTGCACACAGGCTTCACTCACACTGCACACCGCCATCACTCAGTGCACTCAGCCTTCTATCACACTGCATACAGTCCTCACTCAAACTGCACACAGGCCTCACTCAGTGTACACAGCCTTCAATCACACTGCATACAGTCTGCACTCCGTGCATACTGCACACACTCAGTGCACACTGCCCTAACTTAGTGAACACAGCACTCACTCACTGAACTCACTCGCACTGCACAAAGGGATCAATCACAATGCAAACAGGCGTTACTCAGTGCAAGCAGCCATCCCTCACTGCACACATCACTCACTCACACTGCACACAGGCCTCACTCATACTGCACACAGGCCGCACTCATTGTACACAGCCTTCAAATCAAACTGCATACAGTCCGCAATCAGTGCATTCTGCACACACAGACATAACTCACAGTGCACACAGCACTCACTCAGTGCACACAGCTCTCACTCACCCTGCACACAGGCCTCACTCACACTGCAAATAGGCGTTACTCATTGCAAGCAGCCCTCACTCACTGCACACTCACTCACTCACACTGCACACAGCACTCACTCACAATGCACACAGGCCTCACTCAGTGCATACAGCACACACTCAGTGCACACAGCCCCTAACTCACAGTGAACACAGCCCTCATTCACACTGCACCAAGGCCTCACTTGCAATGCATACAGCCCTCACTTACACTACACACAGCCCTCACTCTGCGCACACAGCCATCACTCTCAGTGCACACAGCCCTCACTCAGTGCACACAGCCCTGAGTCCGCTAGTTCTTTGAGCAGTAAATAACCATCTACACATAACACCATCCCTCAGTATCTGCTTATCACATGCACACACACTAACACTATACATCGTTTTGTATGACACAGAACTGTTGGATATATTCTTATGTTACAATTACTTTGAGATATTAGTGTTGCAAGTGCTCCTTTATTATACTTGCATTTCTTTTGAAATAACTAGCTCTAAATTTTGACGTCAAATTTAGGACTCCAAGGGTGCTAAATTTATACATTAAATTTAGCAGCGCGGAAAATTTTAACCTTTATTTCCTTTAGTAATTATTTACTAAAAATTACGTATAAATATTCACATTTGGGAAAATTACGTTAGAAATGCTCATAGTTGCTTGTTTCGTAGCTGCGTGGGGGCGGACAGGTACATTAACAAGTGTTGCGTGAAGGAGCCTGGAAAGTCGCTAGTGGCGCCACAATCGAACCCACATCTACATACACATTCAAATTTTCACACTTGGGAGTTACAAACATTATCTTTGGAGACATCTCCTGGGGGCAAGGGAAGGGGATTTACCTTTCATCCTTTGTACACTTTCAAACACCTTTCCTGCAAATGTCTGCAGTTGAGCCTATTTAAGATCAGGAATGGGTCATTGGGAGCCATAGCTTTTTTCGTGTGCAGAAAGACAACAGTGCCCGACGGAACGACGCTGTATTTGCTCCGAAGACTACATATTCAAAGCCAGTACGCGACAATTTTATAATGTAAGTGCATTTGTAGTTATTTGCGTACAAGACTTGTCTTTTTTTTCAAATTTTACTAATTTATTCTTCTCTCCATTTCGACATCTCTTTCTCCTCTGATCTTCTCGCTTGCTACCTCAACACTTTCTGCCCTGTATCTCCACTTTATAAACTTCTGTTTTTCTGCTTCACTCTTTTCTGTCCCTTTCACTGCACTCTCTTACCATTTTTTAATGCTTTCTTTCTCTAACTCTTTTTCATCATTCCTCTCTTTTTCTCTCTTCCCCTCCTTTTCATGCTTACTATAACTCCATTGCCAGATCCACAATAAATTAAAAAAAAAGGTTTTTTTTAGCTCACCAAAGCTCTCTCGCACGTACTCTACTTAGCATCAAATAGGTAGGTAATACATGTTTACAAATTATACTTTTTCTTTTACAGATACAACAGAGACTGTTTTCAATTCATTCTGTTCAAGTTGTGATCTCTAACCAACATATTAATTTAGGTAAGTACATGGGGATGTTAACGTTGTCATCGAATTAACAGTATTCCGTTTTTAGTTCTCTGCTCCATCCTAAGGTACACACAGATCACACCACAGCGCCACATCTTACTAACGCTTTTGGCTGCAAAGGTACGCTTTTGTAGCGAATGTTACTTTTGGGGACTATAGCCTCCCTCTAGCTGTCTGTGTGCTACACATCACAGAACACGTACACTAGATCTCAACACACAATCGTTCCATGCTTGCACACAATTTCGTTCCTACTCCGCTGCTCACTCGTTTTTTACAGACAGCTCACACCACTTCGCCACATCTTCAAGATTATTTAACATGCAAATTAACGGCTAAAATAACCGGGCATTTTACACACATTTGTCCCATGCATGCACAGCCCATCCTTCCTACTACGCTCTTCCATCCTTTTTAACCTAGAGTTCACACCACTTTGCAACATTTAAATAACGCTTTTGGAAGGGAACAAATTTATTTATAACAGGCGGCTTTCATACTATAGACTTCCGCCAGCTGTACGTGTTGTTCACTAGCACACCCTTCGTCCCTACCTTTTATTCACACAGTCAACACACATTCGTCACATGCATGCACACACTCGTGATCCTACTCTGCTGCTCAGTCATTTTGCGCAGGCAGCTCACACCACTTCACCACATCTCTCGAAGTATTTTGGCTGTAACCTAACTACAAAAATGCAAATGCTTTGAACATACAAGCAGCTCCCTCCTTTTGTTTACACACACGTCACACTAACTATAAACATATCACTACCGCATTTCCCAGCAAAGATAACATTTTTGGGCAAGTGCTATTTAAATACTATAGCCTACCTACAGCTGTATTTCTTGTTGACTAACACACCTCTCACTAACTCTTTTGACTGCAAAGAAACGTTTTTAATTCTAATGCCAAATTTGATACTATAGCCTCCCTCCAGTAGTCCGTGTGATACACACACTATCTCGATTTTTAGTTAACTCTTTTTTACGATATCCTTGCAACAGCTGTCCGTGTTGTTGACTACCACACTCTTAGTCCCTCCTTCCATTCACACAGTATTCCGGGGATAGTTATCTGCTCCCTCGTAAGGCACACACACATCACAACACATCGCCACATCTGAGTAACGCTTTGGGCTGCAAAGAAACGCTTTTGGAGCGAATGATATTTGGGTACTAGAGCCTCCCTCTAGCTGTCTGTGTGCTTCACATCACAGAACACGTACACTCCATCTCAACACACAATCTTCCCATGCTTGCACACACTCTCGTTCCTACTCCGCTGCTCACTCATTTTGTACAGGCAGCTCACACCACTTCGCCACATCTTACTAACGATTTATCATGCGAATTATCGGCTAATATTAGCGGGCTTTTTAAACACATTTTGCACATGCATGCACAGTCCATCCTTCCTACTATGCTCTTCGCTCCTTTTTTATTTAACCTAGAGTTCACACCACTTTGCAACATTTAAATAACAGGCGGCTTTCATACTATAGACTTCCTCCAGCTGTACGTGTTGTTGACTAGCACACCCTTCGTCCCTAGTTTTTATTCACACAGTATCTTAAGCCTATTCCGCTGGTCCCTCCTAAGGGACACACAGATCTCACCACTTCGCCACATCTATAAAACGCTGTTGCATCGAAATTACACATATTTTGCAAAAAATACACAACTTTTCCACACATCACCCTACACCTACACTACATCTCAAAACACATTCGTCACATGCATGCACACACTCGTGATCCTACTCTGCTGCTCAGTCATTTAGCGCAGGCAGCTCACACCACTTCGCCACATCTCGAACGATTTTGGCTGGAACATAACTACAAAAATGCCAGTGCTTTGAACATACAAGCAGCTCCCTCCTTTTGCTAACACACAAGTCACACAAATTTTTAACATATCACTAACGCATTTCCCAGCAAAGATAAACTTTAATGCGCAAGTGCTATTTAAGTACTATAGCCTACATACAGCTGTATTTCTTGTTGACTAACACACCTCTCACTAACTCTTTTGACTGCAAAGAAACCTTTTTAAATCTAATGCTATTTGGATACTATAGCCTCCCTCCAGCAGTCCGTGTGCTACACACACTATCTAGATTTTTTTTTTGTTACGATATCCTTTCAACAGCTGTCCGTGTTGTTGACTACCACACTCTTAGTCCCTCCTTTCATTCACACAGTATTCCGGGCATAGTTATCTGCTCCCTCGTAAGGCACACACACATCACACCACATCGCCACATCTGACTAACGCTTTGGGCTGCAAAGAAACGCTTTTGGAGCGAATGATATTTGGGTACTAGAGCCTCCCTCTAGCTGTCTGTGTGCTACACATCACAGAACACGTACACTACATCCCAACACACAATCGTCACATGCTTGCACACACTCTCGTACCTACTCCGCTGCTCACTCATTTTGTGCAGGCAGCTCACACCACTTCGCCACATCTTACTAACCATTTATTATGCGAATTAACGGCTAATATTACCGGGCTTTTTAAAAAAAATTGTCCCATGCATGCACAGCCCATCCTTCCTACTACGCTGTTCCCTCCTTTTTAACCTAGAGTTAACAACACTTTGCAACATTTAAATAACGCTTTGGACGGGCAAAAAATATATTTAAAACAGGCGGTTTTCATACTACAGACTTCCTCAAGCTGTACGTGTTGTTGACTAGCACACTCTTCGTCCCTAACTTTTATTCACACAGTATCTTCAGCCTATTCCACTGCTCCCTCCTAAGGCACACACATATCTCACCACTTCGCCACATCTATAAATCGCTGTTGCATCGAAATTACACATAGTTTGCAAAAAATACACAACTTTTCAACACATCACACTACACCTACACTACATCTCAACACACATTCGTCACATGCATGCACACACTCGTGATCCTACTCTGCTGCTCAGTCAATTAGCGCAGGCAGCTCACACCACTCCGCCACATCTCTTGAACGATTTTGGGTGCAAATTAACGACTAAAATCCAAAAGCTTTGTACATACAATACTCCCATGCATGCTTCGTCTAACTCCCTCGCCATATCGACAATTATGTAACAAAAGTGCTTTTTCTTTACCTCAACAAATATCTCTCGCTCGTACTGTACTTAGCATCAAATAAAGAGGTAATACATGTTTACAAATTATAATTTTTCTTTTACAGATACAACAGACTGTTTCCAATTCATTCTGTTCAAGGTGTGATCTCTAAACAACATATTAATTTAGGTAAGTACATGTGGATTTTAATGTTGGCATAGAATTAACAGTATTTCATTCTTAGTTCTCAGCTCCCTCCTAAGGCACACACAGATCACACCACATCGGTTTTGTCTGCAACTAAACGCTTTTTGCGAAAATGATATTTGGATACTATAGCATCACTCTAGTTGTTTGTGTGCTACACATCACAGAACACGTACACTACATACTCAACACACAATTGTCCCATGCTTGCACACACTCTCGTTCCTACTCCGCTGCTCACTCATTTTGTACAGCCAGCTCACACCACTTCGCCACATCGTAAAAGATTTTACGTGCAAAATAACGGCTAATATTACAGGCCATTTAAAAAACATTTGTCCCGTGCCTGCACAGTCCATCCTTCCTACTCCACTCTTCCCTCCTTTTTAACATAGACCTCACACCACTTTGCAACATTTAACTAACGCTTTTGACTGGAACAACTAATTTATAAACATGCGCGTTTAATTCTATAGACTTCCTCCAGCTGTACGTGTTATTGACTAGCATACCCTTCGTCACTACCTTTTATCCACACAGTATATTGAGCCTATTGCCCTGCTCCCTCCTAAGGCACACACAAATCAAACCACTTCGCCACATCTCTAAAACGCTGTAGCATCCAACTTACAAATATTTGGCTAACAATACACAACTTTGCCACACATCACACAACATGTACACTACATCTCAACACACATTAGTCACATGCATGCACACACTCGTGATCCTACTCTGCTGCTCACTCATTTTGCGCAGGCAGCTCATACCACTTTCCCACATCTCTTGGACCATTTGGCCTGCTAATTAGATACCAAAGTGGAAATGCTTTGTACATACAATACTCCGATGCCTGCACAGCCTATTGCTCCTACTCCGCTGCTCCCTCCTTTTGCTAACACACAGGGCACACTACTTCTAAACATATCAGTAACGCATTTCACTGCAAACCAAATTTATAGCAAGTGCTATTTAAATACAACAGACTGCCTACACATGTATTTCTTGTTGACTAACACACCTCTCACTAACGCTTTTGTCGGCAAAGTCACTTTTTTTTAAACAAATCCTATTTGGATACTATAGGCTCACTCCAGCAGTCCGTGTGCTACAGATCACAGAACACGTACACTACATCTCAATACACAGTCGTCCTTTATCACACTTACTTTAACTGCCTCTCTCACTTTCATGCTTCCGATCTTTCTCTTCCGAATTCTCAGGCTTCTTCTCTCTCACCCTCATTTTAGCGAAAATAAATCCCATATATCTCACTTCCATCATTCTCTCTCTACTTCACGCACTCTACTCATTATGCAGTGCAACAAGCATACACTCTACACATCGCACACTTTGTCACTACAAAGTTGGTCATAAAAACAAAAACTGTCACGCACACACAATCTATTATCATGCCCTCTGTCACACTCTGAGACATAACTATACAACATTTCTAAGCTACTATTGCATTCCTTTTTTTTTTGGTATTTAAAGTGTTATGTAATGTTACGCATATTCTAACAATTAACGTTACTCTCATTTCAGATTATTCTAGTGAGGGACAATCACCCACAAATCAAGGTAAATAATATTATTGTTTGTATAAAATAAATAGTTATTTTAAAAGTACTTCGCCTTACTTAGGTTAATATACTTTAGAGTAATAAAGTACTGGGAGTAAAAAATAACATGCATAGATGCTTAAAAGCCAGTTACCATCAAGGTAATACAAGATTTAATAGTAAATCAAAAGGGAAGCAATGCTTACCAAATAGTACTTTTGCTATTTTGCACAATGTATGCCAACCAGTTAATACATGGAACTCTAACGATCTAAATTATATAATGGACCTTGGAGATGCTTTATATCTCCAAATGCATTCTATTAACAAAGAAAGACTTATGCATCCGGATGATTTGCCAAAATATATAGAGCACAATAAAATGTTTTATTCACTTACGCTCCACAACCCTTACTATGGTAATGTCCTTAAAGCTTTTGATAAAGACTATCCAGATATTAGCACAGCATTACATTTAGGTATTTCTAAGTACTGTGGGGTACTACTTTGTATGAGTGTATATGTAATTTCTATTTTCAGAAATATGCAAACATACTATGTATTTGATTCACATTGCAGGGACAATGAAGGCATGCCTCATTCAAAAGGAACATGTGTAACTCTAGAAATAAAAACTTTTGATGGACTTTTGGAATATGTTGTAAATCTAGCAAATAATCTTAGAAATCCGTCTCAGGATTGCATACCCTTTGAATTAACACCAATAGATATAAAAAAAAATTTGAAACAAACATTCCAAAGAGCACTTAGAGTGCACAAGAAAAACAGTCATTTAACTCCAGTTACTGAAATCTTTGTACATACTACTCAAGTGACTGTAAATTCTATGTTTGATGCAAATTTACTTTCTTCGGATGCTTTAGGCATTCAAAGTAAGGGGACTACTAGCAATAGTAGTAAGGAAAGTCTTTTGCCAGGAACAAGTAGTTCTATTCAGTTGACAAATCAACAGTCTCTAATCAACCCAGATAACTTGAGCCTTTCAGAACCTAGTGTGAAAAAAGGAAAACTACTAATGTTGCACTAGGAGCCCTTGACAATCTTGGAAATAAAGGTGTTGAAGAAAACAGACCAACTGTAAGTTTAACGCTGGTCCAAAAACGCAAAGCAAATAAAGCAAATTTACTTTCTTTGGACGCTTTAGGGATTCAAAGTAAGGGGACTAATAGCAATACTAGTAAGGAAAGTCATTTGCCTGGAACAAGTTGTTCTATTCTGGGGACAAATAAACAGTCTCGAATCAACCCAGATAACTTGAGCCTTTCAGAACCTAGTGTGAAAAAAAGGAGAAATACTAATGTTGCACTAGGAGCCCTTGACAATTTGGGAAATGAAGGTGTTGAAGAAAACAGACCAACTGTAAGTTTACAGCAGGTAAAAAAATGCAAAGCTACAAAGCTAATAAACAAATCCATTTAATTATTAATAAATTCCATCGTGAAATATTGCATGGGCCAGAGTACGTTTGTACTATTTGCAACCAGTTGTGGCATAAACAAACAATAAAAAGTACTCGCACAGTTTGTGAAACAGAAATGTTTAAAAGGTGTAACATTAGTAGCAAGAAAACAAATTTAATTTGTATGACTTGCTATGCTTACATCCGTAAAGATAAAATACCACCATGTTCATTTCTAAATGGCATGGCGTTTCCAAATGTACCTATTGAATTAGAATTATACGATTTAGAAGAAAGATTAGTTTCTCCTAGGATACCTTTTTTACAAATTCGTAGTTTACCACGCGGATTTCAAAAATCATTATCAGGTGCTGTAGTTAATGTACCTGCAGATGTAATGACAACAGTTACCATTTTACCAAGGCAAATTAATGATGCCATGACCATCCCAGTAAAATTAAAAAGAAAATTAATGTATAAATCGCACACACATTATGAAAATATTAGACCAAACACCGTTAAAAAGGCAGCTACATGGCTAGCAACCAATAGTGTCATGTTTAATGAATATGGTGTGACAATTAACCCTAACTGGCAGTATATACCTCCAGAAATCGACAATGTAACTGATACTTCAGAGACAAGCTATTCGTCAGATACTTCTGACAACATGGAAGCTGGGAAATTAGATACTATGTTAACGAATGAAACTATTACCAGTAATAGGGTAAATGTATTAAGTTTAGCTCCAGCAGAATATAATACACCAAGAGGTTTATATGAGGATAAAGATTCTGAATTTTTGGCTTTCCCTACTATTTATTGTGGGGAACGAAGGCCAAACAATAAGGAAAGACATATACCGGTACATTATAGTACTATTTGTCAATGGGAATTAAGAAGTCATGATAGAAGAATAGCAAAAAGTATGACTAATGTTTTCTTTAAACTTAAAAAGTTACATATTTATGCTAAAGACATAAAATATAATATTGAAAAGTTATTCCAGTTTAATGAAGGTTATAAAGTTTTGAAAACTATACGCAGTTCACCTCCATATTGGGAAAGTTGTAAAAGAGACCTTTTTGCTATGATAAGACAACTTGGAATACCAACTTTTTTTTAACTTTATCTGCTGCTGAAACAAAATGGCACCATTTAATAAATATATTATTGAGAGTTAAAAACTCAAATTAATGCACATAAGAGGAATTCAATAACATGTCTTGGGAAACAAAATGTAGATTAATACAAGAAGATCCTATTACATGTGCTAGACAGTTTGACTATCAAGTGAGGAAATTGTTTAATTGTGTTTTGATGAACGGGACAAATCCTATTGGGGAAATAGTAGACTACTTTTACAGAGTCGAATTCCAACAGAGAGGTTCGCCGCATATACATGCATTACTATGGGTTAAAAATGCACCCCTCTATGGTGTGTCACCATTGGAGGATGTCAATGTTTTTATTGAGCAATATATTAAATGTAATAAGTCAGATGACACTGTTTTACAGCCTTTAATAAATTTGCAAAGGCATGGGCACACTAAAAATTGCCGTCGGAAAGATAAAAGAACATGTAAATATCAATACCCAAAATATCCTATGTCAAATACTCTCATATTAGAGCCATTGACACTTGAAGGGACAGATAGGCAATGGAAAGATAATCTAAAACGTATCCATGAAGCAATGAATACTGCAACTTTTAGCACACTTTCTTTTGATGAGTTTTTAGGTGTTATTAAGATGGATGATAAAGAATATATAACTTCGATACAAACCAGTTTAGAAAAGCCTACAATTTTTTTTAAAAGAACACCAGATGAATGCTTCATTAATAACTACAATAGTACAATTTTGAAAGCTTGGCGAGCAAACATAGACTTGCAGTTTATACTAGATGCTTATGCTTGTGCGGTCTATATTATTTCATATATCAGCAAATCGCAAAGAGGAATTAGCAAACTTATTGCACAAGCTGCTAAAGAAGTGAAAACAATAGTAATGTCAAAGACCAACTTAAACACATAGGGAACAAATTCCTCAACTGCACAGAAATTAGTGCTCAAGAAGCAGCATATCTCATTCTTCAGATCCCATTACGGAAAAGTTCACGGGCATTTGTATTTATCAATACTAGCCGTCCAGAAAAAAGAACTTATTTAATGCGAGATATGGAAACTATTAATTCTTTGCCAGAAAATTCAAGTGACATTCAATGTGAAAATATTATTGCTAAGTACTGCAAGAGGCCCAAAAAATTAGAAATGTGTACTTTAGCTGATTATGCTTCAAATTATAACTCTGCCACCCAAAAGAATTATACCAGAGAAATAAATGATTCTGGAGATTTACTTGCTGAAAGAAACTTTTTCAGCTCAGATGAGGAAGAAATAGAAATAGAATGTACTGAAGAGGATGTAGGAATGCAGAATATAAATAGCAAGTATGCTTTAAGTAAGCGCAAACGGAGAAAAATTATACGCTATTGCAGATGTAACAAAGACAAGGAGCCTGAAGAATATTATAGAGAACTATTAATGTTGCACTATCCATGGAGAGAAGAACATAAAATTATCTTAAACAATGACACTTACTATAAAAGGTATCTACAAGTTAGAAATGTTGTTGATTCACAGGTTAAAATCTATAACCATAATCACGGGGAGGTTAGGAACATTACGAATGAAGAGTGTAATGAAAATCTAATATCCCCTCCTCTATCACCTCTATTAATACCAACAGTCAATGTATGTGATGAAGGGAACAATAAAGAAAATCAACATCTATATGATTTGTCATTAGATTTAGGAATTAGAACAATAACTGAAGAACCAAGCTTAACTAACTCCATTCTACCTGATGATAAATACCAAAATATAATGCACAACTTAACTGGTCAACAACTCAATTTTGTTTACCATCACTTGTATTTGTTAAAAACTAAAAGTACTCCATGCTATACTTTTTGCACTGGAGGGGCTGGTGTTGGTAAAAGCTTTCTAATAACTGCACTACATCAAACATTACTACGCTACTATAATACAAAGGCAGGTGAAAATCCAGATAATATACATGTCTTACTTACTGCTCCAACAGGCAAAGCAGCACATATTATTCATGGGCAAACATTGCATAGTACTTTTAAAATTCCTGTCTCACAAAGTTTAAATTATAAACCACTAAGTCATGAAAATAGAACTTCTCTGCAAATGCAAATGATGCATGTTAAAGTTCTTATTATTGATGAAATTTCAATGGTGGGTCAAAATATGTTCAATTTTATACATAACAGACTACAAGAAATACAAAGTTCAAATGAACCATTTGGAGGAATTTCAATTATAGCTATTGGTGACTTTTACCAATTGAAACCTGTTTGTGACAGATACATTTTTCAGGACTCTACTAATTTGTATGGTCCTTTAAGTATTAACTTATGGAAAGAAAATTTTAAACTATTTGAATTAACTAAGATTATGCGTCAAAAAGAAGATCTACAATTTGCAGAACTACTAAACAGATTAAGAGAAGGGAAGCATACTAAAGAAGATATTCTACTAATTAAGCAAAGAGAAATGCCACCTGATGAGAGACTCTTAGAAACAATACCATATATTATGTCTACTAATGTTGAAGTAAATGAAATTAACAGACTTGTGTTGGAGAAACATAGCAAGGAATATCCAGTGTATATAACAGTAGCTAACGATACTGTGAGTTCAGATGTGTCAGAAAATGTTAAAAAAAACTATACTTAAACAATTGCCTAAGGATCCAACCAAAACTATGGGACTTGCACATACATTACACATTGCTTTACAACTCCGTTATGATTTAACTTACAATGTGGATGTAAATGATTGTTTAACTAATGGCGCAACTGGTATAGTACAATTTGTGGAAATTATTAACAATACACCATTTATTGTTTGGGTATCATTTGACAATATTAATGTTGGTCAAAAAGCAAGGCAAGAATATAAGCATTTATATCATGCACAAATAGAAAAGTCATGGACACCAATACTTGCTATAGCTAGACATTTCCAATACACAAAGAAATTTATTACTGTTATACGCAAACAATTTCCTTTACGACAAGCATCAGCACGTACTATACATCGCACACAAGGGGACACTATAGAACCACTTTATATACACTTTAATAACAGCAAAATTCATCATTTACATTATGTTGCTATAAGCAGAGCAAAATGTATACAGAACGTATACGTTCAAAATTTTGATGAAAATAAAATTATAATACACCCAAAAGTTAATGAGGAAATGGAAAGATTAAGGACAGAAATGCTACTTGAAATAACTATCCCACAATTAGATACATACACGGCACATTTCAATTTTATAACACACAATATACGATCACTTCAGAAGCATTTCACATCAATGATAGCTGATAGTAACATGATGCAAGCAAACATTATTTGCTTAACTGAGAACAACACGACAAGGAAGTAAACTGGAAATTATTTTACTGTTGAACAATATGATCATATTATATTTGATAAATTTCATACATACAAGACTAACCATGGGATGATACTGTACTACAAAAAAGATCTTTGTATATTACCTATTTATGAAACACACCAAGGGATAGACATTTTACATTAGAGATTAATAGCACAGATTACCTTATTATTATAGTCTACAAACCACCACATAAACTTATTACTGATCTTTTGGAATTAATTACCATTATCACTAATTTTTACCCAGAACACAAATTCATCATTATGGGAGATTTCAATGTGGATGTATCTCAAAGCAATTCCAAAACTAAGAAACTAATTGAGTTCTTTGAGACAAAGTTGCAATGTACACAATTTATAGACACTTACACAACAGACTACCAATCTATTTTAGATTATATATATACTAAGTACATACTTCAAAATTATGGTACATTAGAAAGCTATTACAGTGATCATAAAGCACTATGGATTTGTATTTAACATTGTTTGTAACCTATATTTCTATTTCAGATGTTGACTATTGAAGAAATCTCTAACATTACCACCAATGACAACAAACCTTATGGAAAACCCATCAGAGTTAATGTGATAAAGTGCTCAAGTAAAACAAATTACAAGAACGCCAAACAAGAAAATAAAGTTCTATTTCATTTGGCTCTAGCAGATAAAACTGGAACAATGAAAGCAACGTGCTACCAAGAAAGTTTATATCAGCAGACACAAAACAACTGTGGCCTATTAATACGCAATTTTATAATTAAAAACAACACAATTCTTATTACAAAGCAAAGCAAAGTTACAAAATTTCCTGCAATGCCTCTAAATCAATCTCTAATTCAAGAAGCTGAAAACATTTTGCAGCCTCCTGCACCATCTGCTTCTCCAATTAAAGAAATAAAGCGTGCAACAGTGAAATCTCTAATGACAGTGTGTGGGACCATTTCAGAAGTAAGTAGAGGTGTTTTGTACTGGGTGTCTCACTGATTGTGTTGTCAGTTAGTGTGTGTGGGGTTGTCTGTGGCTTTGTCAATATTTATTATGGCTTTGTCAGTGTGCTTGGGTGTGTGTGTGTAGTATTTGGTGCTTAGATGATATTTTTATAGGAGTGGGTGCAGTTGTGTGTGGTCTCTGTAACACATTAGATCTGATGTTATGTTTGTGAAGCTTTCTATCAATCATAAATGATCTGTACAGCAGGCAAATTATAAGAATTAACACTGTGTGTAAATAGGTGTGGAAAATATACACAGCATTTATAAATGTTAATTTGTTAGGTGTTTCAAGATGAGCACCGTACTCAGACATCAAAGTTCATATTTTTTTAACATGCTTGTGAAAAACTACGTTAATTTGAAAAGAACAATAGACCTTTTTCACTATGTCTTTAATGCTTTAACAATTATTAAGTCTGACTTCTGTGCTTTTGAAATTTAAAAACAAATATTTTTTTGTAGGAAGAGGAAAGTAAACATGTGCTCATCAATGGACAAAATACAGCGATAAAATCTATTACCTTAAAAGATTCCACTGATGACATCAAAGTCACATTATGGAGGGAAGCGACTCTATTCACAATAAACATTGGAGAATACGTGATGTTAAATCATGTAACAGTACATGAATTTAATGGACAGAAGATATTGAACACGACAAGGCACAGCAAAATAAAAGTAAGTAACACACTCTCTCTCACACACCCACTTACTCTATCACTTTCACACACACACTCTCTCTCTTTCAATAACACACTCTTTAACTATCCAATACACTATCTCTCTCTACACGACTCTCTCTCTACAAGACTCTCTCTCTACAAGACTCTCTCTCTACAAGACTCTCTCTCTCTACAAGACTCTCTCTCTCTACAAGACTCTCTCTCTACAAGACTCTCTCTCTACAAGACTCTCTCTCTACAAGACTCTCTCTCTACAAGACTCTCTACAAGACTCTCTCTCTACAAAACTCTCTCTACAAAACTCTCTCTCTACAAGACTCTCTCTCTACAAGACTCTCTCTCTACAAGACTCTCTCTCTACAAGACTCTCTACAAGACTCTCTCTCTACAAGACTCTTTCTCTACACGACTCTCTCTACACGACTCTCTCTACAAGACTCTCTCTCTCTACAAGACTCTCTCTCTACAAGACTCTCTCTCTACAACACTCTCTCTCTACAACACTCTCTCTCTACAACACTCTCTCTCTACAACACTCTCTCTCTACAAGACTCTCTCTCTACAACACTCTCTCTCTACAACACTCTCTCTCTACAACACTCTCTCTCTACAACACTCTCTCTCTACAACACTCTCTCTCTACAACACTCTCTCTCTACAACACTCTCTCTACAACACTCTCTCTCTACAAGACTCTCTCTACAAGACTCTCTCTCTACAAGACTCTCTCTCTACAAGACTCTCTTTACAACACTCTCTCTCTACAACACTCTCTCTACAACACTCTCTCTCTACAACACTCTCTCTCTACAAGACTCTCTCTCTACAAGACTCTCTCTCTACAGGACTCTCTCTACAAGACTCTCTACAAAACTCTCTCTCTACAAGACTCTCTCTCTACAAAACTCTCTCTCTACAAGACTCTCTCTCTACAAGACTCTCTCTCTACAAGACTCTCTCTCTACAAGACTCTCTCTACACGACTCTCTCTCTACAAAACTCTCTCTACAAGACTCTCTCTCTACAAGACTCTCTCTTTACAAGACTCTCTCTCTACAAGACTCTCTCTTTACAAGACTCTCTCTCTACAAGACTCTCTCTACCCAAAACATTAGTTTAAGAATAAAAACTTTAGGGGAAAATAAGAAAACTATGTCTTTATTTACTACAACAGGTAACAACGGCACCACAAGAAACAATAGACGTGGAAATATATGGAGTGGAAAGCACAAACGGAGATTGGAGCACTATAACAACAAAAATAACCAACACTGATATTTACCAATCAATGGACATACAAAATCAAACACTTATACAGGGGTTTCTGTTGGACGATGAGGCGGACGACATTGGCGAAGCACTAATTCATTATTTGCCTCAAATATGTGAAGTTATATTTTGTAATGGCAAAATTACTAAAATTGTTATAGAAAAATCTGAGGACGATTTAAGTTTAGAATGAACAATACTAAAAAAAAATGTACAAAGTTCAATAAATAAATATTGTTTTGTGTTTCGGAAAAATAAATATACTAATTTTAAAAAATCCATTTGCATGGTCATTTTCGTTGGGGGTGGTGAGAACAACTCAGCACTATTGCAAGTTTCTTTCGTATATAGAGGCCACACAACACCATTGCAAGCTTCCCTACAATACAGAATACAGTCAGCAGCATTGCACCATTTAGAGTTGTGTGTCAAGTGACCTCCGTGTACAGTTTTACAATACATTACACCAGGCACACACACACACCACCAGCCATCAGTGCACGCTTTCACCAGGCATACACACACACCAACAGCCATCAGTGCACCCTTTAAACAGCCATACACACCACCGGCCGTAAGTGCACACTTTCACCACATGTTTTAACGTGGCACACACAATAACAGGTATAAAAGCATGCTTTGTTGCGGATCAGTAGTGCAGTAGTGTTCATGAATGAGGCTGTGGTTGTGCTAAGTACGGCTGTGGTGGTGCAGAGTGATGCTGTGTTGGTGCTCAGTGGTACTGTGGGGGTGCAGAGTGATAATGTGGTATTGCTGCGTGGTGCATTGGTGGGGCTCAGTGATGCAGTTGTTGTGAGAAGTGCTACTGTTATGGTGCTGAGTTATGCTGTGGTGGTAATCAGTGAACACCAACACAGCAGCACTCATCACCAGAACAGCACCACTCATCACCACAACAGCATTACTCAGTACCACACTAACATCACTGGGCAACACACCAGCATCACTCAACACCACAACAGCATCATTCAGCACCACTACAATATCACTCTACACCCACACAGCATCACCCAGCACCACCACAAGCACCACTCTACAACACCACCACAGAATCAATTTGATACAACACATCATTCACAAGCAACATATTGACAATAGGCACCCCTCAACACCACTCGAAAATTACACAGAACAACTCAGTACTATTGCAAGCTTCTTTCGTATATAGAGGCCACACAACACCATTGCAAGCTTCCCTACAATACAGAATACAGTCAGCAGCATTGCACCATTTAGAGTTGTGTGTCAAGTGACCTCCGTGTACAGTTTTACAATATATTACACCAGGCACACACACACACACACACCACCAGCCATCAGTGCACGCTTTCACCAGGCATACACACACACCAACAGCCATCAGTGCACCCTTTAAACAGCCATACACACCACCGGCCGTAAGTGCACACTTCCACCACATGTTTTAACGTGGCACACACAATAACAGGTATAAAAGCATCCTTTGTTGCGGTTCAGTAGTGCAGTAGTGTTGATCAATGAGGCTGTTGTTGTGCTAAGTACGGCTGTGGTGGTGCAGAGTGATGCTGGGTTGGTGCTCAGTGGTACTGTGGGGGTGCAGAGTTATAATGTGGTGTTGCTGCGTGGTGCATTGGTGGGGCTCAGTGATGCAGTTGTTGTGAGAAGTGCTACTGTTATGGTGCTGAGTTATGCTGTGGTGGTCATCAGTGAACAGCAACACAGCAGCACTCATCACCAGAACAGCACCACTCATCACCACAACAGCATTACTCAGCACCACAACAGCATTACTCAGCACCACACTATTATCACTGGGCAACACACCAGCATCACTCAACACCACCACAACAGCATCATTCAGCACCACCACAATATCACTCTGCACCCACACAGCAGCACGCAGCACCACCACAAGCACCACTCTACAACACCACCACAGCATCAATTTGATACAACACATCATTCACAAGCAACATATTGACAATAGGCACCCCTCAACACCACTCAAAAATTACACAGAACAACTCAGCACTATTGCAAGCTTCTTTCGTATATAGAGGCCACACAACACCATTGCAAGCTTCCCTACAATACAGAATACAGTCAGCAGCATTGCACCATTTAGAGTTGTGTGTCAAGTGAGCTCCGTGTACAGTTTTACAATACATTACACCAGGCACACATACACACACCACCAGCCATCAGTGCACGCTTTCACCAGGCATACACACACACCAACAGCCATCAGTGCACCCTTTAAACAGCCATACACACCACCGCCCGTAAGTGCACACTTTCACCACATGTTTTAACGTGGCACACACAATAACAGGTATAAAAGCATGCTTTGTTGCGGATCAGTAGTGCAGTAGTGTTCATGAATGAGGCTGTGGTTGTGCTAAGTACGGCTGTGGTGGTGCAGAGTGATGCTGTGTTGGTGCTCAGTGGTACTGTGGGGGTGCAGAGTGATAATGTGGTGTTGCTGCGTGGTGCATTGGTGGGGCTCAGTGATGCAGTTGTTGTGAGAAGTGCTACTGTTATGGTGCTGAGTTACGCTGTGGTGGTAATCAGTGAACACCAACACAGCAGCACTCATCACCAGAACAGCACCACTCATCACCACAACAGCATTACTCAGCACCACACTAACATCACTGGGCAACACACCAGCATCACTCAACACCACAACAGCATCATTCAGCACCACCACAATATCACTCTGCACCCACACAGCATCACGCAGCACCACCACAAGCACCACTCTACATCACCACCACAGAATCAATTTGATACAACACATCATTCACAAGCAACATATTGACAATGGGCACCCCTCAACACCACTCGAAAATTACACAGAACAACTCAGCACTATTGCAAGCTTCTTTCGTATATAGAGGCCACACAACACCATTGCAAGCTTCCCTACAATACAGAATACAGTCAGCAGCATTGCACCATTTAGAGTTGTGTGTCAAGTGACCTCCGTGTACAGTTTTACAATACATTACACCAGGCACACACACACACCACCAGCCATCAGTGCACGCTTTCACCAGGCATACACACACACCAACAGCCATCAGTGCACCTTTTAAACAGCCATACGCACCACCGGCCGTAAGTGCACACTTTCACCACTTGTTTTAACGTGGCACACACAATAACAGGTATAAAAGCATGCTTTGTTGCGGTTTAGTAGTGCAGTAGTGTTGATCAATGAGGCTGTTGTTGTGCTAAGTACGGCTGTGGTGGTGCAGAGTGATGCTGGGTTGGTGCTCAGTGGTACTGTGGGGGTGCAGAGTGATAATGTGGTGTTGCTGCGTGGTGCATTGGTGGGGCTCAGTGATGCAGTTGTTGTGAGAAGTGCTACTGTTATGGTGCTGAGTTACGCTGTGGTGGTAATCAGTGAACACCAACACACCAGCACTCATCACCAGAACAGCACCACTCATCACCACAACAGCATTACTCAGCACCACACTAACATCACTCGGCAACACACAAGCATCACTCAACACCACCACAACAGCATCATTCAGCAGGACCACAATATCACTCTGCACCGACACAAAAGCACGCAGCACCACCACAAGCACCACTCAACAACACCACCACATCATCACTTTGCACCAACACAACATCATTCACAAGCAACAGATTGACAATAGGCACCCTTCAACACCACTCTAAAATGAGACCGAACAAGTCAGCACTATTGCAAGCTTCTTTCGTATATAGAGGCCACACAACACCATTGCAAGCTTCCCTACAATACAGAATACAGTCAGCAGCATTGCACCATTTAGAGTTGTGTGTCAAGTGAGCTCAGTGCACAGTTACGAGCCAGACATGAGCCAAACACGAACTAAGGTGCGAGATAAAAAATAAACAGGGTGCGAGCTCATGCGAAACTAGACTACAGGACCCGCATACCAGGACGACACGCGCAAACATGAGTCAATGCATGACGAAGATACGAGCTTAACACGAGCCAGTGATAGCATGGAAAAAGACACCAAGCAGAGACGAGCCGGACACAAGCCAAGTGCGAGCCAAAAAGGAGCCAAGTCCATGATTACATTTACATCACACAAAGGAACTCTATACAAAAAAGTTTCAAAAATCACAAAGGCACTCTTTAATTATATTGTAAAAAAAACAATTACCTGTCGATCGTAGCAGCTCAGTCAGTGAAGTGTAGAGATCAGACAAACAACACACAAAGAGAACATATACAGTGCATACATAATAAGTTTAACTCAAACAAGAAAACAACACTAAAAACAAGGCAATGCATAGCGGCGATAAGAGCCAGATACGGGCCAGACAGGAGCCAAACACGAGCCATTTACGAGATAAAAAAAAAAAGTGCGAGGTCAGGCGATAATAGACTAGAGGACCCGCATACCAGGACGACACGCGCAAACATGAGTCAATGCATGACGAAGGTACGAGCTAAAGGCGAGCCAGTCATAGCATGGAAAAGGACACTAAGCAGAGACGAGCCGGACACAAGCCAAGTGCGAGCCAAAAACCAGCCGAGTCCATGATTACATTAACATCACACAAAGGAACTCTATACAAAAAATCAGAAAGGCACTCTTTCATTAGATTGTAAAAAACATCAATTAGCGGTCGATCGTAGCAGCTCAGTCAGTGAAGTGTAGAGATCAGACAAACGACACACAAAGAGAACATATACAGTGCATACATAATAAGTTTAACAAAAACAAGAAAACATCACTAAAAAAAAGGCAATGCATAGCGGCGATACGAGCCAGATACGGGCCAGACAGGAGCCAAACAAGACCAATTTACGAGATAAAAACCAAAAAAAGTGAGAGGTCAGGGGAAAAAAGACTCCAGGACCCACATACAAGGACGACACGCGCAAAAATGAGTCAATGCATAACGAAGGTACGAGCTAAAGACGAGCCAGTCATAGCATGGAAAAGGACACTAAGCAGACACGAGCCGGACACAAGCCAAGTGCGAGCCAAAAAAGAGCCAAGTCGATGATTACATTAACATCACACAAAGGAACTGGATACAATTTAGTGTATAAAATCACAAACGCACTCTTTAATTATATTGAAAGAAATAGCAATTACCTGTCGATCGAAGCAGCTCAGTCAGTGAAGTGTAGAAATCAGACAAACGACACACAAAGAGAACATAGACAGTGCATACATAATAAGTTTTACAAAAAAATTAAAACATCACAAAAAACAGGGCAATGCATAGCGGCGACACGAGCCATATACGAGCCAGACACGAGCCAAACACGAGCCAGGTGCGAGATAACAAATAAACAGGGTGCGAGCTCAGGCGAAACTAGACTACAGGACCCACATACCAGGACGACACAAGCAAACATGAGTCAATGCATGGCGAAGATACGAGCTAAAGACTAGCCAGTGATAGCATGGAAAAAGACACCAAGCAGAGACGAGCCGGACACAAGCCAAGTGCGAGCCAAAAAGGAGCCAAGTCCATGATTACATTAACAGCACACAAAGGAACTCTATACAAAAAAGTGTACAAAATCACAAAGGCACTCTTTAATTATATAGAAAAAAAAAGCAATTACCTGTCGATCGTAGCAGCTCAGTCTGTGAAGTGAAGAGATCAGACAAAAGTCACACAAAGAGAACATAGACAGTGCATACATAATAAGTTTTACAAAAAACATCACAAAATAAAAAGGGAAATTCATATTGGCGACACGAGCCAGATACGGGCCAGACACGAGCCAAAGACGAGCCAAGTGCAAGATTAAACAAAAAAGAGGGTGGAAGTTAAGGCTAAACTAGAGTACAGGACCCGGGTACAAAGACGACACGCGCAAACATCAATCAATGCATGCCGACGATACCAGCTAAACACTATTTTTTTTTAATGAAATAGGAAAACATACACAAACACGAACATCGCAATAAATTGTACACAATGCACAAAAGGCAAATAGTAGTCATGTACATTATTAAATCCACATTTCACAAACAAAATTCGATACAATAAAGTAGAACACCAAGAACGCAATATGAAAAAATATAAACAAATAAGGAGACTTACCGGTATGTCGCTTCAAAACCGTCAGTGAAGTATAGAAATGTCACAAGCAGTAGACAAACAGGACCCGGAAAGTGAATAGCTGTAAATGCAAAAAAACAAAATTAAAAACATCGAAAAAATAAATTTAAATACATTACATCAACAGACAAAAGTGGTTATTACCTGCAAAACTTCACGGAATATATACGTAACTGACGTTTACGTGGAAAACGTGCCCCACCCGTGCCGTATTTAAATCAAGTATTCCCCGTATTAAATTATAAATCGCACTTTCGGCACATAAAAAAATATATATATCAACACATATTTAAAAAAAAAAAAATTACTGTTATATAGCAAGAGAAAAAGGAATACACATTATATTATAAAAAAAAAATTCAATATATTTGGGAATTTAAATTACCTGAATGTTGCAGCAACTCGGCCATTAAAGGATAAATATATCAGAAACAGTACACAAACAGTAAATACTTACAAATTCACAAAATAAATAAAAATACATCAGAAACAAAAACCTTATTTCATAAATTGAAACGCACCAAAAATTCCCTTACCTGTAGAAATTGACGGAAGACATCGGGAACTGACGTTTACGTAGCCAAACCGGACACGGACAGTGAATAGCTGGAAAGGACAAAAAAATAACAATAAAGTACATCTACTAGAAAATATACAATACATTACATCAACATACAAAAGTTGTTCTTACCTGTTGAAGTTTGCTGAAGATATCGGTAAATAACGTTTACGTAACAAACGTGCCCCACCCGTGACGTATTACATTGAAATACTCCCCGAACTAAATTATTATTAGCACTTTCGTCAAATAAATAAACTACTAATATCAGAAAACATTTTTAAATAATAAAATTACAGCTAAACAGGAAGACACAAAGTAATACACAATATATTAAAAATTTAGATACAAATGTATTTTTTTTTTAAAAATACTGTATGTTGCAGCAACTCGCCCATTGAAGTTGAGAAAAATCACAATCAGTACACAAATATTAAACACTTACACATTTCTAAAACAGTAAACGTAGATCCGAAACAAAAAGATTATTACATTTATTGTAACAAACATAATTTTCGCTTACTGGTCATTTTTGCCTGAAAATATCGGTAAGTGACATTTACGGAGCCAAACAGGACCCGGAGAATAAAAAGCTGTAAATGCAAAAAAAATAAAAATAAATAACATCTACAAAAGATTTAAAAATACTTTATATCAACAGACAAAAGTTGTTCTTACCTGCAGAACTTGCCAAAACATATCAGTAACTGACGTTTACGTGAAACGCGTGCCCCACCCGTGCCCGATAAAAATCAAGTACTCCCCGTATTCAAATATGAATCGCACTTTCGTCAAACAAATACACTATAAATATTGGAAAGGACAAAAAATAAAAACAATAAAGTACATCTACATAAAAAAAATACAATACATTACATCAACAGACAAAAGTTGTTCTTACCTGTAGAAATTTGAAGAAGATATCGGTAAATAACGTTTACGTAACAAACGTGCCCCACCCGTGACGTATTACATTGAAATACTTCCCTATTAAAATTATTATTAGCATTTTCGTCAAATAAATAAACTACTAATATCAGAAAACATTTTTAAGTAATAAAAATACAGCTAAAAATAAAGACACAAAGTAATACACAAAATATTGCAAATCTATATACAAATGTAAATTCAAAAATAATTACCTGTATGTTGCAGAAACTCGGCCATTGAAGTTGAGAATTATCACAATAAGTACACAAACATTAAACACTTACACATTTCTAAAAAATTAAAAGTAGATCAGATAAAAAAACATTACATTATTTGTAACTAATATAATTTTCGCTTACCGGTCGTTTTTGCAAGAAAACATCGGTAAGTGACATTTACGGAGCCAAACAGGACTCGGACAGTAAAAAGCTGTAAATGCAAACAAAATAAAATAAATAACATCTACAAAATAAATCAAACAACTTTATATCAACAGACAAAAGTTGGTCTTAGCTGCAGAACTTCCCAAAAGATATCGTTAACTGACGTTTACGTGGAACACGTGCCCCACCCGTGCCCTATTAAAATGAAGTACTCCCCGTATTCAATTATGATTCGCACTTTCGTCAAACAAATACATTTTAAATATGGGAAACTACAAAAAAATTACAAAAAAGTACATCTACATTAAAAAATTTAAAAACATTACATCAACAGACAAAATTTGTTCTTACCTGTATAATTTTGCATAAGATATCGGTAAATAACGTTGATGTAACAAAGGTGTCCCACACGTGACGTATTACATTCAAATACTCCCCGATTAAAATTATGATTAGCACTTTCGTCAAATAAATAAACAACTAATATCAAAAAACATTTTTAAGTAATAAAATTACAGGTAAAAAGGAAGACACAAAGTAATACACAATATATTGAAAATCTATATAAAAATTTATTTTCAAAAAAAAAAAAAATGTTGCAGCAACTCGCCCATTCTAGTTGAGAAATATCACAATCAGTACACAAACATGAAAGACTTACACATTTCTAAAGCATTACAAGCAGATAAGAAAAAAAAACCAATTATTCCATTAATTGTAAAAAACATAATTTTAGCTTACCCGTCCTTTTAGCCAGAAAAGATCGGTAAGTGACATTTACGGAGCCAAACAGGACCCGGACAGTAAAAAGCTGTAAATGCAAAACAATTACAATAAATAACATCTACTAAATAAATTAAAAAAAAGAATATCAACACACAAAAGTTCGTCTTACCTGCAGAACTTCCCAAAACATATCGGTAACTGACGTTTACACGAAACACATGTGCCCCACCAATGCACAATAAAAATAAAGTACTCCCCGTATTCAATTAATAATCGCACTTTCGTAAAACAAATCAAGTAGAAATATCACAAAAAAAGGATAACAAATGAAATTACAGCTATAAGGCAACACAATAAATAATACACAATATACTAAAATGCTCTAGAAAAATATTTTAATAAAAAAATTACCTGTATGTCGCAGCAACTCAGGCAGTAAAGTGTAGAAATAGCACAAACAATACAAATATATCACATACTTACAAATGTTAGAAATATCACACATACCTCAGGAAAAATAACATTCTTACATTAAACAGAAACGCAATATCACACAACATAAAATTTAAAAAATTCTCCAAAAATTACATTGATATATATTACATTTCAAAACATTTAAAATTATAGCACATCCACTGTTTATAACTTTACTGAACTATATTTTAAGTACATACGGTAAGAAATAAAACACTCGCCATACAAATTAGTCAATAATACATCCAAAACATTAATTAAAATTGATAAAAATATACACACAAGCAATAATACATTCATCATAATGTAGGAAGTATTATAAAAAAGTTGTCTTACCTGTCAAACGACGCAGCAACAAGACCGGAAGAAGAACACGCCTTTCCCACTCGAAGATTCACGCCAATCTGGGAATTTCCCCGTTGACGCACGTCAAACGCAACGCTACGTAACCAAACGGAGCGCTGCAATTGGCTGAAAATTACGTCACAGTAATACTACAATAAAAAGTTAAAAAAAACTAGAACGCTAGATTCCCTTACGTAAGGAACGTAAAGGGAATACATAGCGTCCGCCATTTTTAAATAAAAAAAATTACCGTTTAAATACATTAACAGCACACATATCATACAAATAAAAATAGACACATATACACACTCAAAATACATAAATACATAAAATTAAAACATGCAAAACACTCACACTCACACAACATCAAATATGCTACATCACATACAAACATCACACAATAAGCATAACGCAACAACATACAATACACTCATAGTGTTAAAGGAAAGCATTACACTTCAACACCACAACACTATTACACACCCCCACAGCAACACAACAGCACAACTCTGCACCACCAAAGCAACACTCAGCAACAACACAAATAGATTCATGAACACCACAGCACCACTCTGCAACACCACAGCATTACACGACACAATACACCATAAGTCAGCACAACAAAAGCAACACTCAGCTCCAACAGAGCACCACTAAGCAAAACAACAGCATCACTAAATGCAACTACAACATCACTTCACAACACCACAGCACTACTCAGCACCAGACGAGCATCACTCTGCAACACCCCACCATCACTCAGCGCAACACTAGCAACACCACAGCATCACTCAGCTCCACGCACAAAAAATAGCAGCACAACACTATCATCACTCAGCAAGACACCAGCAATGTGCTGCACCACCACATTATCAATCAGCAGCCCAACATTAACACTCAGCGCCACAACAGCACCACCACACCACCACTCAACACCACCACAACAACACTCAGCACCACCACTGCATCACTAAGCACCAACAAACAAACAGCACAGCACCACTCAACACCACAAAAGCAACACTGTACAATTAAAACAATAATACATTTACAAAACAAATACATCAAACTTTCCGAGTGCGAGACCTATTGGCAACGCCAGTGCTTGTTGACTTAGATGTGGCTGTGGCCTGCTAATCAGACCCACAGCCCAGATGTACTCTCTCTAAATTTAAACCATGTACCCTAGGTACATACACAATTGGGAATTGGTTCACCTTGTCAGCCCCTGTAGAAGTGTACCTTAGGTACTCAGGGCATAGGTGTAACCAAGGCCTACCAGGGGCTGCAGCATGTATTATGCCACCCCTGGCTGGCCACTCAAACTGACACAACTGGCTGATCACTCAGCTGGGGCAAGGTCGTATAATCACCCCTTGCTTAGGTATAGTATTCCTATATCTATCCTTATATATAGACACACAGTAACCTATAAGTCACTCCTATGGCAGGCCTTAACAATCCTGGAGGCAGAGTGCTTGGTTATGTGTGAGATGGTGCTCTAGCATGAGCTGAGCCATCTGCAGCTTTTGGAACCATGTCCTTATAGCTGTTCTATGATATCGCCATACCATATACTCTTTTTTTTTGTTGTTGTAACTTTTTATTATATAAAACAGAAAAAACACATCAACAAACAAACAAGGCAATATATCAATAGTGCAACCATTAGGCATGTGCTCAAGGAGGATGGGAGATACATGACAACAGAAATCAAAATTCGTCGAATACAGATAAGGGGGGGGGAGCCGAAGGCAATTGCATATCAACAATACAATACACTACAATACATCATAGCAGGAATGCAGGTCAGGGCGATTGAGGAGGACTAGGAATCTCTGTGAGTGGGGGCGTACATATATCTCCCCGGTATGAATTCCACTGGTTCAAAATTTTTCCCCATTTTCTGGGTCTGCCTCTTGCTGTATACACCGTTTTCTCTCTGAACATGCACCAGTCCATATTCTCTTTCCAGGCAGTTACTGTAGGGGGCCGCTGGGATCCCCATAATTGTGCAATATCTCGTTTAGCAATCATATTGGCAAGAGTCACCCATCGAAGCTGTGACACATCATAATCATTCGGTCCCCATACGTTCAACAGACATTGCCGGGCTTCTGGCCTCATCACAACACCAGTTACTTCACTCATCACATCATGTATACGGTTCCAAAAACGCACCACCTCAGGGCATTCCCAGATTATATGGAGATAGGCGCCAAGGAGACCACAACCACGCCTACATAAGCCATCTGCGGAATAGCCCATATGAATCAGACGGGGCCGGTGACATAGACTCGATGGAGGATCTGGAGCTGGACCAGGCGGAGGCGGGCCGGAATTGCAACCTCCCTGGGAGAGGAGATCGCGGATTGCCAGTCCTCATCGTCTAGTTCAATACCATCAGCAATCCAGGTGTCCCAAAGGCGATCAAGCAAACTTGACCGGTCATTAATCATCTTTTTATAAAACAATGAGATGGTACTATCCGGCACATGACCATCCAATATACGGTCTTCGAGGGGGGAGGATTCCGGAATGTCACTACCCACAGGAAAAACTGAATTCAAGGCATGGCGTATTTGGACATAACGAAAAAATTCCTGCCACTCAGCTGATATTCCACTTGTAAGTCCGAAAAAGTCTTCACTCCACCCTTAACCCAGAGATCATGTACTTTACTAATACCGATCGTGTCCCATTTATCAAACCCCTTCGTCTTCCATAGATTACCTAGTTTTGCGGAGGCATAAAGCGGAGTTGCGCAGGTTAATCTATCGCTCCAACCCATAGCTGCATTCGCGCTATGCCATACACACACGGCTATAGCGGTAGGTCCTGAAAGTCGTGAACAGGAGGATCCCGCGTAAAGCGACCTGTTATAGTCACCACCAGGCAGCAGCCACCTATCCATTTCAAATGCTGGATTCAGTGCCGGACCATACATCCCATGGTTGATGGCGGCATGTTGGGAAGCCCAATAATACCTCCGAATATCCGGAAGTGCTATGCCGCCATCATACCAGGGAAGCGTTAATTTTGGAAGAGCGATGTGCGATCGTCCGTCCCATATCAATTGCCTCTGCAAGGATTCGACCTCCCGAAAATATTTCGACGGGATCACATCAAAACTGTTCTGAAGTGCATATAGAAAGTGTGGTAAGGACATCATTTTAAAAAGGGCCGCAAGCCCCAGAGGAGACAGCGGTAATTTACGCCAGCGCACTACATCCGAGCGCAATCGTTGGAGTGGGGGGAGTAGATTGCGGTCATAACGAACCGCCGGGTCCAGCGAGATAAACACACCCAAGTATTTAAAACCAGACTGCGACACCTGGATGGGGCAGCCCTGTGGCAAAAGGGGGACACCACCCGCGAGCACATACATATAGGATTTCGACCAGTTGATAACAAGGCCCGAGTTCTTCCCGAAGGAGTTAAGCACGTCGAACAACACGTTAAGCGATTTTTGGGGAGACGTGAGATACAATAAAATATCATCTGCGTACAATGAAATACGATCTTCAAAGTCCGGAGTCCAACGTATACCCTTCATTGAGGGTTCCCACCGTAGCCAAGCAGCGAGTGGCTCCAACGCAAGAGCAAAGAGAAGCGGAGACAGAGGACAACCCTGCCGCGTGCCCCTCCCAAGAGAAAAGGGCGCGGAGACCCGACCATTAACCACCACCTGCGCTAGTGGCGTTTTATACAGGAGTTTGACCCAACTAATAAAGCCAGCGCCAAAATTAAACTTGGCGAGCGTGGCCCAAAGATACGGCCATTCGACTGTGTCAAATGCCATCGTGGCATCCAAGGACGCCAAGATGGCCGGTTCGCACAACGTCGGAGCCCTCGCGAGAACACCATGCAAACGCCGCAAATTCAATGCCGTGTTACGATGAGGGATAAAGCCCGACTGATCCGAATGAATCAGGTCACTGATCACCGTAATCAGACGATTAGCGAGTAACTTGGCAAGAATCTTAGGCTCAGCATTCAAGAGCGAAATAGGTCTGTAAGACGCGCAGCGATCCCGTGGCTTGCCCTCCTTGTGGATCACCACAATGGTCGCAAGACGCTGATCCCGAAGGAGGGAGCCAGTTTCTCGCGCAGCCAAAAACATATCTCGAAGATATGGTGCCAGCGTATCAGGGCGTAGTTTATAAAGTTCGATAGGAAGGCCATTGGGACCCAAAGCCTTGCCGGAGCGAATAGAGCGTATTGCAAGAGCTACCTCATCCACCGAGGGTGCGGCATCCAAACAGTCCCGATCAGACTCTGATAAGCAAGGTAGTGCGATATCCTTAAGTAGCGACTGAGAATCCTCCTCGGGCCTGTCAGACACCGAGGTATACACCTCTCGGAAATAACCAGCAAAGCAGTCAACAATTTCAACCGGGTCTGTCACACGCACACCATCCAATTTCTCAATCACAGGAACTACACGACTCGCTCTCTCCTTTCTGTCCAGCCAGGCAATCAATTTTCCTGCTTTGTCGCCCACATCATACAATCGTCCCTGCTGTTCCCTACTCATCATCTTGGCCGCATCAGTAACCAAATTTGTATATTCTAATTGCTTCAGGTTGAGGATATGCAATGCGTCTCGAGTAACATCTCGTTCTAATGCATTCTCTAAGTCAGTCATTTCTGTCTCGAGACGAATAACTGCCTCATTTTTACATTTCTTGGCACACCCAATCAAAGACAATGCCTGTCCCCTGATAACAGTCTTAAAAGTTTCCCACAGCAAAACAGGCGAGGACACGGAACCCACGTTTTCAGCAAAATACAAATCCAATGATTTAATCAATTCAGTGCGGGTTTTGGGGTTAAGAAGATACCAGGGGTTAACGGGCCTATCCTCCCTTCAGCGCCTGTGTTCAGATTAAAATGAAGCCAGAGAGGAGAATGGTCTGATATACCCCGAGCCAGGTGTCTAATCTCACCAATCAAAGAGGACAGGGCAGCCGGCATAAGGATATAATCCAATCTAGAAAGACTACCATGTGCTCCCGAGTGGAAAGTGAACTGTGTCTGCTCTGGATGCATAAGCCTCCAACAATCCACAAGCCCCAATGTGTCCAGAAAGTCCCCCAACCAGGAATGCGCAGCTGTAAGGTCTCTGGGTGGATAGCGATCCGCTCTGCCGGAGACGACTGAGTTAAAATCACCACCTAATATCAGAACACCCTCAGGGAGACCCAAAACCATGTGCTCCAAGTCTGCAAATGTTGTGGATTGTAAGCCAGGAGGAACGTACACCGACACTAACGAAACTGTTCTGCCCTCCCACCTCCCTACAAGTGCAACATATCGACCCCTGGAGTCAAGAACCACGTCATCAACCTCGAGGGGGAGAGAGGTCTTAAGCAATATACCCACCCCTCTAGAACTAGAAGTAAATCCAGAATGAGCAACAAGACGATAACCCCGCCTGTTAAGAGCGTAACAAGTATTCCCAATCAAATGTGTCTCTTGTAGCAGTACAATGTCGGGCGAGAGGCGCCGCAAAAGCTGCATAACCACCCCTCTCTTTATCCGATCACCCAACCCATTCCCATTCCAGCACAGTACCCTCAAACCCCTACCCCCATCCAAATCCACGATGAACACCCATCTCAGACAAGCACCACACCAATGTCAGAAGTAGTAACAGTTTGTTGCCTTAAAAAAGAAAAAACGAACAACCCCAACACATTTCCCTCCCTCCCCCCAATGTTCCCAAAACAACTCCCCCCCACCCTGCACCCCTGCACAGAAGCCACCCCAATTTGCAGTGTGCCTGTCGCCCTAGCAAAAAAAAACAACAACTAATCTACACAAAGAAACCCCCAGAGGAGGAAAGGGTCCCATTCATACCGCTACCTCCCAGGATATGAAGGGAATGATCAAAGAAGTCAGTGAGCCACAGCTGTCCACGGTCGATAGTATTCAGGACTCAGGCGCCATTGTCATTCTTGGTCCATTAGGCCCCCCTCAGCGCCACCAGTTTAGTCTCGGCCAGCACGGCGAGCAGGCAAAGTGTCCAACCAATCACTTGCTTCCTCAGGCCGGACAAAAAAGAATGTCCGATCGTCGTATTCAACACGCAGTCGGGCCGGGAACAACATCGCATATTTCAACTCCATGTCTCTAAGCCGCCGTTTCACTACTTGAAAACCCATTCGTTGCTTTTGGACCGACTGGGAAAAGTCTGGATAAAAGTTCACAGCAGCGTTCTCGAACTGGGTAGGACCGCTTGTCCGTGCAGCCTGCAAGATGGCGTCGCGGTCCCTGAAGTTGAAGATTCGTGCGATAATTGGACGGGGGGAAATCCGGGCTTTGCCTGTCCCCCCGGCACCCTGTGTGCACGTTCAATAGCGAAGAATTTGCTCAAACCCTTGGGTGCAAGATGATTGAGGATAAGGTCCTCTACTCGAAGATCAGTAGAGAGTGAACTAGAGTCCTCCGGGACCCCTATAATACGCACGTTGTTGCGTCGTGCACGGCCCTCAAAATCCTCCAAGCGACGAGCAAAGAAGTCATTAGCAGTTCTAAGGTTGCGCACTTCTATTTGCAAGTCGGACACGTCCGTCGTGAGGCTGGATGTCTTTAGATCAAGAGACTTTACCTTCTCGTTTGTCTTAGCCAAATCGGTTCTGATTAGGTTAACATCAATGGCCACCGTATCCAGCTTCAAAGCCAGGGCTTCATACTGTTGGCCGATAGAGGTCTTGATACCAGCAATGGCGCCCAATACGTCCTGTAGCATTAAATCCGCCGACACAGCAGGATCGTCGACAGCCTCCTCCCGGGTCTTAGGTATGCCACCGGGGGATCTTTTAGGAAGTGTGTAGCGGTCCATGACATTCGTCTGGGCTGAGCCTCTTCGGAGGGTGGTCTTGACTTTCCGTTTTTCACCCTCGGGCTTGCCCGTCATGGCGAGCCGGGTGCCCCGAAGGGAAGCTTGCAACCTGGTCCAAATGTCTCCTCAGAATTCACCTACGAGAACACCAGAGGCAGAGACCGGTCAATATAAATTCACGGCCACACTGTCACTAGCTCCGAGCCCAATGAACTGGCATAGGAGCCAGCGCGTCCAGCCTTTACCCCGGTGAGGGGATACGACTGGCAGGAGAAACGAAACCGAAAGTGAAGTGAGGCTGTGGGCTGATCTCTGCCAGCCGTTGTTGTTGAATTACGGTCCGGGTGAAGCCACAACTGAAGGCCCAGGCAGTCCCATGGTGAAGGCCACAAAAATCAGGATGGCGTAACTCGGGAACCCGACGTCTGATTCTGACCCTGAAACCTGCTAGTACATCAGCTGGGCTGTGTCCTCAATGATCTTCCATCAAATCAGGATATTATCCAGGATAAATGCGGGAGGCGGCGAAGGGTCTCGGGAGCCCTGTGCTCACGCGGCCATCTCGGATGTGCCCGAAGCTCCTCCTCATACCATATACTCTTAACTGCATTATAATCCTCGCGGTTACCTGCTAACTTTGGTTTGGCTTTATCTAAACATGTCGTGTAAGGTGTCATACGCTTTGGAATACTACCCCCTCGCCAATCCTGGCAACGGGGGTAGCATTCCACCCTCCGGGACCCGTGCACAGAGCCTGACAAGATCCAGACTTCCAGACCTCTCTGACCCTCTCTTCACGTCTGCAGCATAGCTGAGATCCGTGGAGGCGACAAGTCACGTGGTACCGGACATCTTGAAAAGTCTGCAACTTGCTAACTGTGCAGCTCCTGGGGTATACTCAAAGCTGTGCACTGGGGATTGAGAAGCCCAGAATCCGAGCTCCACCTGCACCGAAGATCAGCCCTCCACACTCCACGAGTTCTGCGTGAGGCCCTTCTGCTTGTGTTCTGCTCGACGCGTTGTCCGGTTGCTGGCCCGTTGGCTAGTAGCCTCTGTGACGACAATCCTTTTGAATCACCTCGCTGGTCTGGTTGCTCCAGACTGGCCCTTGCCTCCCTGCAACGGTGAGGCACCTCAGACCTTGCTGGTCTGCTCCAGAAGCCTTCTTTGAATCCTGCGTAGGTTGCCTTTGCCACGGATTGTTGACTCCAATCCGGCGGTCCACCCCTCCATCTGCGAGAACCTTCATGGGACAGCTCGCCTCCAGCACCTGGTCGTCCTCGACGCCTCTTGGTCCGCGTGGCTGAAGAGACAAGCTTCACGACAGCACCTGATTGCTCCTCGACGTCGTCTGGTTCCTTCCTGGTTCCACCCGGTCACTGTGTGTGCAGAAATGCCTAGGCAGTCAAGGAATTACAATTAAACTAAACAAGTGGGAAACCAAATCAGGGACAATTGAAAAGGTATATGGGTGATAAAAACTCACTATGTTTTAATAAAGACACAATTATCACTTCACATCCAGTCCAGCCGCTACTTTCGCGCGTCCGAGTGCGCTGATACCGGGTACATCAAACTTCACGGAAGGCCCGACCGCCTCGGACATCTTAAATTCCATCCGAAGCGGAAATTCGGTTTAACAGCACCATTACGGAGATCTATATAGCCGCTTAAAATACCTTACAGCATCCCGAGTAATTAGGCATTTTTTCAGCTACCTCCAGGTGCGACCTCTTAGAACTGAATCTGTCAAGCACGACCTATTTCCATGGGTGTTAACCAAACCGCACGTCCGTAATTCCACATATATTATCAATACGGATTTTTATCACTTTTATCACACGTTGTGAACATCGCCCCTTGTCGGAACCAGATAAGACGCATCTATTTCCAGAGATATCACTCTGCAGATGTAAACTGGTCCAAATATATACAAACTCTTGAGCATTGACCGAGCAAATCCCTGGTCTATGTTAAATTGTTTTTGTGGCTCCTGAAGAAGGCGTTCAGTCGCCGAAACGCGCGTCGAGTACTGTATTATTGATTTATGGACACCCCTTTGTTTGGTGTTCTTGTTATAAATTGACATGGTCATTGTTTTTTATGTAACTTTTTCATTGTGAATTTTTTAGCATTTAGTTGTTTAATTTTAATCTTTATTGTACATTGTATGTGTTGATCAATGAACTGTAATTGTGTCTTTATTAAAACATAGTGAGTTTTTATCACCCATATACCTTTTCAATTGTCCCTGATTTGGTTTCCCACTTGTTTAGTTTAATTGTAATTCCTTGACTGCCTAGGCATTTCTGCACACAGGTTGTTTACTCTGCCCTAGGAGTCTAATAGAGTATTACCCAGGGGGTCCTTGTTAATCACGACTGTCCACCCGGTCACTGGCTAGTGACCCAGACTCTGTCCCCTCTGCTTTCAGGTCCTCTTCATCCTCTATCCACCCTTGGATCCACCCGGACATCTTCCTCCTGGTCGCCTGCAGCATCTTTCGTCACAGGCTCCATAGACTTCAATGGCGAAACCCGACACATCTTCACACCTATGCACCCGCTTCCTGTGGGTGAGGTAACACGAGTACTTTGGTGCTCCCAAGGGTATTGACTATCCAAGTGTCTAGGTTTTTAGTTGTTTCATTCTAGCTAAACCGGAAGTGTCCTAAATCCTTCCTTTTCTAAACTCTAAGTTCCCATTGACTAACATTGACTCTCGCGTGTGTGTAAAGACACTGCACGCGCCGCCTGTGGGCCTCCTACTCCTAACCTAAGGTTCAGATAGTGTAGCCCCAGCGATTCTCTAGGCCCTAGGCCTTTCCTTTTCTCGTGACGTGGTACTTATACCACTTTCTTAGTATATGGTTTGCTTCGCCCCTAGGGCCTAACTGTATTTTGTGCAACTTAACGTATTCTGACTAAGTATCTTGTTATGTGCTTTGGCCTCTGATCTCTTAAAGAGTTCAGAGGAGTGTGTTGGTAAATAAAAACATATATATATTTTATATACATCCTGTGTAGTGTCCTTTCATTTGGTATTCAAGGGATTACATATGGTAAAACAGCTGGCTTTACATGCCCTCAAGAGTCTTTTAGCCTAAGACTGTTCTGTCCACGCTACCACTAGGATAGCTGGTCTATAAGGTTGACTTACAACCATCACCATAAGGGTAGCTTGGACTGGTGCAAGGTGTTCAGGAACATCATATACCAGGCCAACTTCTCACAATATCCACAACCTTCACATCAATATGTGAAGATATATGAAGATGCATGTGATAGTGGAGCGGGAATCTTTGAACCTTGAGGACCACATAAATAAGGGAGGAGGAGGGTCTGGAGTGAGACCACCATATGTTATTATTGTAAGCTGTACGTTGTACCATAGATCTGTAATAGAAAAAAAATATATATTTTTTTATTTTCTTTCATTTTAGTAAACCACTAATATGAAAACCCTGAGGAAGGCTTCAGCCAAAACGTGTTGGTGATATTAAACAACTAACCAGTGTCTTCTCAAAATCAGTGCAAATATGACACCTAAAAATGAACATCTGTGATCAATCTTTTTTTCATTTAGTGAAAATTGATATAGGTTTCGTGTCCAACAGGATATCACTAGGATATACTGCATTAGATCTATTGTGACTGCTTTTGTGTAATCACTGAAGGCATTTATAATTCTTAGGCATATCATACATTGCAACAACCTGTGGTTTCCATGTATATAGGGAAAAATTGAGAACATACAAGTCTCTTGACAGAATCATTGATTATATGTATGTATGTTTTTAATGTACGTGAAATAATCTATTAGATGAAAAGAAAAAAAGAAATGAAATAAAAAATATATATTTTTGTAATATATCAGCCTTGTTTACCTGAATCGTCTATAGATCTATGGTTTAACTGCTACACAGTTTATTTTCAGCACTATGCCCAGTGCACAATTGCTTTCCAAATAAGTTGTTTTCCTTGTTAGGGTATTATCCATTTTACATGGGGCCCCTTTTGCTTTTCCAGTTCGCCCCAGAATCCGACAGGCCTGTTGATCCTTGAACCTGCTCCTGTGAAACTCCGCTGTCTCCTGCGGACAGCAACCTCGACAACCCCGGAGGACCTGCCTGCCTTGAACCTTCCAAAAGACTGGGACTCCCATGAGCAGTGGTTCTGCTCCAACAGCAATACCCCTGGTGCCAGCAAGGAACCGAGAATCCAGCCCACTCTGCACTCCCAAGCCTGGCCTGTGCCTGAGTGACCCAAGACCAAGAGGACATCCCCCCGGCGACTGGGACCTGAAGTCCAGTGCCCAAAGAACCTCCTCGACGAACCAGACGACACCTGCAGCCTCAGAACCAGGGACCCGTCCAACCGCGACCAGCCGAGGGTAAGATTTCCCGACACCAAAAGGCACCCGTGCACCCGGCACCCTGCGGCCCCCTGTGTCCTCCTTTGGGGTACCTACCTCTTCTCCAAGATCCCAACTTACCTCTCGAAGTGGTGGTCGCACCTGAAGAATCTCCTTCCCAGAGCCTGCAGCCTTTGTTCACTTTAACTTTCCTATTGGATAACATTGAGCCCCCAACGGCTCAAAAGCACCCTGCACCCAGCCCCCCGAGTGCCGCTGGAAGTGCAACTTCTACCCTACTCTACTTCCCCATTTGCCCTTAGTAAGTGACCAGGAGCTCAGCTCCCACAGCCGCGTGGCCTGCTTGCTTGCAGCCACCAACTTAAGGCCCCCTACCCTCAATTGGCTTGCATTGGGCCTACTCTCTCTGCACCCAGCTGCCCCTGTGCCGCTGAGGGTGTAACTAATGTACCTTTCCAACCCTGGGAGACTCTTGAGTCTATGCCCAGAACCTTAACTCCACCAATCGAGTACTTACCTAAAAGCCGATAACTCACTTTCCTTTCCTTCCATAGGCTAACATTGACTGGTTTTCACTGAAATTTCTCTAAGTGTGGAGTTTTAAAACTTTAAAATATTCATCTAAAATCAGCCGAATAGCAAATTCCGAATTATTCAACTGTGATCAGAAGAGAAGCCAGTACTGTACCTTTTAGCCCAGTTCTGAACCGCAAAAGTAATCCTAACTGTACTTCCAGTTACCTTCATTTTCTTCCATAGGAAACCATTGACTGTTTTTCTGTGAAATTTCTTCTAAGTTTCGATTTTTGCAAACTCCAAATATTCTTTAAAAATCGTACCAAATACTGAAACGTAATTACTTGCCTGACTTAGGTAGAGGTCCCAGTACTGAACTTAGGAGTCCAGTACTGGATTACAAAATTAACGAGAACCTACTTTACCTGTGACTTGTATTTCCTCCCGTAGGATAACATTGCCTGGTTTTCACTGAAAAGATTTTAAGTTTCAACTTTGAAAATACAGTTATATTCTTTAAAAATCACAACTGTAACCAAAACGCTTTTACTTAACTGTTTACAGCTTATGTCCCGGGACTGAATCCAGGATCCAGTCCTGTGGTTAGAAAAGTAATCCTTAAAGTAATCAACTGCATTTATGTAGAAAACCCATTGAGCTCAATGTTAAATTGTGTTTAGAATTGCGTTGCCTATTGCAACCACTGTAGCTATTGTACTTACAAAGTCTATAGCCTTTCTGCAAAGTAATTACCTAAAGTCACTCATATTGAGAAAAGTATATTTTGATACCTGTTGGTTCTAAAATAAAACTATATATTTTGATATAAAAACAATTGGCCTAGAGTTCAGTTCTTGAGTGTGTGAAACATTTTGCTGAGTGTGTACAACAAATGCTTTACACTGTCCTCTGATACTGCCTTAGTGCTCGACCAAGCTATCCCGTTAGAGAGTAAGGTTATATCTAACTTTAACCTCTGCCATACCTCTGGGGACTGGAGACTCAATACACACTGTACCATACTTTGGTCCATTGTATATAGAGCCACTTTCTTACAAGGAGCAACTTATTTCTACTCATCGGTGGAGCCCATAGCACCGCGAGTCACACATTCACACACCACACTACCCCATAATCAGTGAAAAGAAAGGCGAGCTTCTGGTTAGCGGGGTACCTCAATAACCTAAATTCTAAATCCCATACATTATATACATTTCAGAATATCACTTAACTTGTTTTAAGGAAAACAAATCATCAAGGTACTCCGCTATTTGGTCGATGGACCAGCTAGTAGAAGTCAGTTGATGGCGATTAAGACCAGCTCAATCACAGTATTCCTATAACTTTAACATTAAATTTTGTCACAACTTTTATTAAGATAAAATAAAACAGACTCAAGTTTATATTTCAATAGATTATCTACTTCATTTAGGGAAAGAAATCCAGCATATTCTTTAAACAAGCACAATTTAAGCATTTATTTAGTACATGTTAAGGAAAATAAAAATAGAAAAGCATATTACCAATCTGTCATAGGCAGATGACAGAGTCGCGTTAAAACAGGTTTCCAAGCTGTCTGTCTCTCTATTTTCCTCAATGCCTTCCTTCCGACATAAAATCTCTGCAATCGATCATCTTCTCTGCTCCATTAAAGTTAAAGTCCAAAAATATTTCAAAGTCTCTAGCACCATAAAATTGTTCAAACCGATAACATGTCGTGGTGCAAAATAAAATACATGGAGCCAACCTTTTTCTCTCTTTCGTGCAAGCTCTTTTATACCCTTTTTTCTAATTATCTAACTCAGCATTTAAAACTTTTAGGGTCCACAGTCATTTCTGATTGGTCCATCAGAGGGGTGGTGATGATCACCTCATGTACTCCTTGTTCAAAGTCAAACCAGTTCAAGATTCTGCCTTGTCACTCCCAAGGCCTTCTCACAATGTCATTTTAAAGTTTGTACTTGTCGTTCATTCCATGTATAATTTGCTCATAATAATACTTTTTCAATTTCCTTTCCCAGGCTTTTAGATGCAGGCATCCTTTGGCACATCTCCCGGTCATAGGCCAAGCTGACCATGACATCTCGCGCTCAGAGCATAGGCCATCCACTCACACTTCTCGTATTCATCGCGCATGTGTGGGGGCCATCTTTCAGTGTTGCTTTTTCTCGTCTCACTTAAACTGTCATTCTCAGACTAGGCCGCGCAGGCCTCAATGGGAACTTATGCGAAGATAAACATAACAGAAATTAGATTTAGAATTTCAGCCTTTCTGTTTACCTCCCACTATTCTAATTTTTCCCCGTTAGATGTTACCTAGCAAAAGCACACAAATAAGTGGCTTTTTACTCACCATCTGCTTTCTTTATTGCCACAAAAGAACTTCTAATATAAGCACAAATACACATGCTTATTCAGTTAAAACTATAATATCACAGCTCTATATTGGTATGACTTGTTTACTTTTGTTAGTATATTTATTTCAGCAAAACAGGAATTACTTTTCCCAAGTGTAGTGTCGATTTTCGTGCATTTCGTTGATTAGTTTACATGCTTCACTCCATTAGTATTATTATGGTTATGAGAGATTAACTTTACAAGGGATACACAACATTTATGACTCTCCCCTGCTCTATCTACTCCCCCCTTTGGTGATTTATCACCACGACTCATCCCAACTAAATCTTTCTAAGAACATGTTTTCAGGTTCTTCAGTTCAGACTTTAGTATCTCTCACATTTCCCTTTTGATTTTTTATATATTTTCTCTTTGAACTCTTCTAATTCCATTTCTCCCATTTCAGTCTCTCTCTGCTTATTCTTGTCTATATTCATTTTTATTTGTTTTTCAATTTATTTTTCAAAAACAGATATATCCTAATCTTAATATTAATGATATCATTATTACTTTTGTTACTGGTATTAGTATTTTTCCTACTAATGAACTACCTATTTCTGCAAACCATTTCTTTACAGTAGAAAAACTCTTACCAAGTTTCTCTAGAACACCATCAACCTCCAGTGGATTAATTTCTTTATGTAATTCAGTAATATTTTTGATATATCTTTAAATGTTCTGATGTTTGTCAGGTATATAAGTACAACAATGTTGCACTTCCAATATTCCACAGACTACTCCTTCTTTTTCTAAAAGAATGTCAAGAGCAAGTCTATTTTGCATCACCATAGATCTCATGGCATCCATTTCAGTATTTACCATTAAAAATCCTCCGGCAGTATTTATTTATAACTTTTTGTGCTCATGCCATTGTGATAGTGTATTTATGTCCCTTGTTGATAAACGATCTATTGTTGATAACTTTCAAATTTTATTTGCATTAAAGGATATACCCAGGGCTACAGCGCTCCATCACAAGGTTGCACTAATACACCAGGGAGCATGGTTTGCTTATCAATCATAAAAAAACGAAAGTCATCTGTTTTTCATCACGTACAGGGTGTCAAAACTTCAAATGGCACGCAGCAAGAAACAGTCTACAAGGAACCTATGCCTCTCTATTACATATAAGTAGACAAATGTTAAGGAATGGTGTACCGGATCCGGCGGCGAGGGGTAGGTCTCATGAACGAGACACGGGACTTGCAACCTGAAAAATTGAGGTGCACCCGTTGCTCTACCCGCCGGGTGCTGTTGTTGTAGCTTACCATCAATAGATAGGTACACAAAGCGCAACACAGGTACACCATTCCTTAACATTTGTCTACTTATATGTAATAGAGAGGCAAAGGTTCCTTGTAGATAGTTTTGCATTAACCCACTTGAACAGACACTGGTCCTGAAGAATCGCGTGTCAATCTGACATTAGGCGAGAAACATGTCGACCCAGTCTTCAACTAGGATAGTCTTGCATTAGGGTACTTAACTTCCCTACAAGTCTATTCCTTATCCAATTTTAATTGGAGCCAAGGGCCCTCTAGAATAAACTTGATCATGGCACCCTTGACTTCATTTTAACCACCTCCACATCTACAGTTACCGGGCCCCACACCCGCACTTCACCCATACGGCAGTTGGAAAAAGATCTCCGCCAAAGAGCCCCTCTATGAGGTGTTGCCCGTTGGGTATTGCACCGCCGACCCAACGAGGAGCATTGCCGATGATGAAGCATGACATCCGCAAGGGTGTGTGAGGCCATTACATCCAACAAAATGGATGACCCTCGGTAGGCTCCCCCGATGTCCTACTGCATCTATAACCTGTCACTACCCAAATAGCACTCACCCAGGAACGGCCTGGTACCCCTTTGTTTTATGACATTTCTGGCGAACACCAGGGCCGGACCTTCCACTCCTACACTGAGAGTGGTTATTTCGCCTTGCCAAGCAGCAAGGGAGAACCCCCTTGAGCCACCCTTGTTTTTCTCCCCCCTTGTTGTACACACGCAGCAAGAAACACCATAGAGCAAAGCGTCACATACAAGTCCCTAGGAGTAGTGGTAGACTCAAGGTTCACTCTAAAAGATCACTTACTGTACAGAAATTCCCAAGCTAACAAACTACGCTTTGGTCTAAAGTTACTAAAAAAAATTTGAAGTGTTCATCCAACTTATACTTGCTAAAAGTAATCGCAGCCAAATTTCACACAACCCTCACGTACGGCTCGGAATTATTCAGAGGACAAGACGTAAACTTCCTGAATCTTCAACAATCAGAGTTATTCAAATACATCTTTCAGATCCCGAAGTTTGTATCACAAGCACAAATAAGTCTGGAATTTGGGTTATCAAACCAGTACCCAGTAAGACAAGCAGCAATATTAAAAATGTGTTGGAAACTAAAAGCAGCACAAGAGGATTCGTTGATGGGGCAATGTTGGATCGAAATAAAGAATCAAACAAAAGGAAAAAACACCTGGAACACAGACCTAGAAGAAGCATTGATATACCTCAAAATGCAAGAAGCATGGAACACTAATTACACCTTTGCAGCTTTTAAAAAAATAGCCAATAATGCAGCAAAACAAAAATCCTGGATTACAGATAAAGCCGCATTAGCAAAGAAAAACATGGCTGGACGGTATTAGCTACATATGAGAGACGCTCCCCACAACCATATTTAGTCAACCATAATCCAACCGCTACCCAACAACTGCTACTTCGAACTCGGGTGGGGGCTTTTATCTCAAACGATCAGGTTCCAAAATGAAAACAAACATGGCCAACATCACTCTGCAGACTCTGTGGCCAAGCAAAAGAAACTCTGACTCATTTACTGTGTATTTGTCCATCCTTGAACAACCTGAGACGTTTTTATCTATTACATGCATTTCGCACATTTCAAATTAGATCATGTCGGCCAGCAGTCATGTTAGCATTGAACAGCCAACTGTTACAGGTAGCGTGCAGGGCCGCCAGATTCTTGCAGAAAGTTAGCTGCTTAATACAGAAAACCGAAAAATAGTGTATGAGATCAAATGCTTAAAACCAAAGGACCGAGGTGCAAATAATAGTTTAGAACCTAAGATAACTTAAACTTTTTTTTAAATATGACAGTATAGATTGCCTGTGTACTTTTTACCTTTTAAATGCCAATCGGAGGATTTTAGCACAAAAATTGTAAAGGTTTAAATTAATTATATACAATAAAAAATGCACTTACTTAAAAAAAAAAAAAAGATATACCCGGGGGGCTTAAGTGTGCTCCTGGGCCCCTCCACTATCCGCCCGCAATATTCCCGTCCTGGCCGCCATCCAGCCTTGAAACTCTGCGCCCCCGCTCTCTTGCCACATACCTGAGGGTGGTCCTGCCTGTGGGGACTCCGGGCACCGGTGCTTTCTGCTGATTGCCTGACGGTCTGGTCGACGCTCGGTGTAAAATGGCGGCTGGTTCCCCTCATCGCTAGCGGCCTGTCACCGGGGATTGAGCTGCCTGGGCTCCGACTCCGTCTGCTGGCCCGGCTTGAGAGGTCCTTGGAGAGCAACCGACCTTGGTGGTGCTGCGGCGGTTTGGAAGCCGCTTGCCTCATCTTTTTAGCCTGAGTTGTTTCCCGCGCAGGCTCTGGCTGTCTCTGACTCCTGCTGCTGTGATCGGTGCCGTGGGCACGAGGCTGCCTTCTGACTTCCGCCCGCGGCTGAGACATTTGTGGCCTCCCTGTGGTGTTGCCCCCATTTTGTCCGTCACCTCGGAAGGCGGGAGTCTTATTCCTGTGTGGAAGTGCGGCAGCGCTTGGGCCCTGGACGGTGGGCTGCGGCCTTGATGTTACCATTACGAGAGTTTTCTCTCACAATCTTAACTAGTCGTGAACTATTACTCTGTGCGAATAGGCGAATCTGCTTATTGCCTAATTTTGTCCTGATTTTCTGTTTTATCTAAAACGGAAATCCCTTAACACTAGGGAACGTACGTACACAATCTTACGATCTCTACAAATTTATTCTGTTTTACCTTTACTAAACTCATATTTTCAGGAGAAATACAATTCGTTAAAGGAGGTGAATCCGCCTCTACCCGATTATGCCCCAAGAATGTATGGTGACCACGTACTTTTTCACACCTAAGATGGTGGTTCACGATTGAGTAAAGGAATCGTATGGCACATTCTAGTCGTCAGTGCACCAATACTATATGAGCTTTGCCGGTTTCTGGTCACGTGTCCGTCCTTGGAACACGGAGACCGGGAACACACAGAGGAGGGATACCGAGCCACAGGTAAGACCACGGCACTCTGTGAACTTGCCTTCGCTGATGCGTAGCCTGTTACACTTGGGGACTTCTCACTCCCTCTTCCGTTTTTGTTTTTTGTTTATGTAGTTCGTTAAACCTACAGAGAAACCGAACTAATAACCAGCTCTAATTTTAAAATTGGATCCCCTCCCGGTACAGTCAGACACTCACACGTGTCTAGGTATGTACACTACGGACCAGCATTTGATCATACTATGTTTACAGTCAACTAATTGTCATTACCATTTCTTTTCTACTCCTGCTTTACTCATAGTTTTAAATCTTCTTTTTTTCATGCAGTCTCATTTTGGTACTGACGAGCCTCATTGGGCTTTATCGTTAGCGGAGCAGTCTTACTTATAGCTCAAAACCCGGAACTAGGGCTCTCTGGATGTGAAAGATATTGAACACCCGTCAACTTACACACAGGGTAAGCCATAGTTAGCAACACGTTGCACGGCACCCTGCGATTACAACCACGTGCCCTTTCTTAGTGTTCTCCCGTTTTTTACCCTTTTTTACCCTTGTGATACACAGATCCTTCTACCAACTACACTCACGTCTCGCATCGACCCGTAGATGCCTGGGTCTATTTACCAGGTATGCGACAACTGGTATTAGTGGCTGCATCTGACTTGCATGAGGCATGTACCTTCTGTTTATAGACCCACTTTAATACTGGATCACGACACACTCACCTTTGTGTTTATCAAATGGAGCACTTTTGTACCCTGATCTTTTTCAAGTGCGGAATCTTCGTGAGCATGAGAAAACAGGTCACGTGATTCCTTTTAATTAAATAAATAAATAATAAAAAATAATTTTTCCTCACTTACGCCTTGCACCACCATCACTATAATGGAAATGTAGATGTGCATGGTTTTTATTCACAAAGACAGACACTGGTCACATAACAACCCGTGGATGGAAACTCACTTTTACAACCATGCACTTCTCTGTCACTGAACAGTGTACAAGATGTGTTAAAAGTGGAATATACTATACACATGTTGTTTTTATTTTATCAGCCCTGAAGAGTCGTGTCGACTCCACTTTTGAACACGACGAAACACGTGTCGGCTGAATGTGGATCCAATAAAACGTCTTTTGAAAAAGAATAAGAACATAAAGATCTGCTGTTGTTTGCTACCTTATTGTTATTACTGTTTTGCATGTTTTACACTGTATTGTGGTTGCGAGAGCATTGCTTCTTATAGTTTGTGAAAGTCTCTCTGATTTTCCTGGAACGGTTTAGGGTTATTCCCGTTCGCTCTTTACGCACCACGCCATAGACATCATTTCCCTACGGAGTGTAACGTAAACTCTAGGTAGAGCGCCTAACATATCTGTAACTCCTTCAAACCCTACCAGCTGCTTCCTCTGCGGCCTTGATGTTGTCTGCCCCCTCATCCCCCTCTTTGCCTGGTGGAGGTTTGCTTCATCTGCTATGGCAGTCCGCAGTAACTGACATGCCTGCAGTACGGGGCTGGGACATTTGTGCCTCCCTGTGGTGTTGCCTCAGTTTCGGCCGTCACCTAAGACGGAGGGAGCCTGATTTCTGGGTGGAGGTGCGGCGGCGCTTGGACCCTGGACGGTGGGCTGCGGCCTTGATGTTGTCTGCCCCTCTTCGCCTGGCAGAGGTCCGCTTCGTCTGCGATGGCGGTCCGCAGCAACTGACATGCCTGCAGTAACAGGCTGTTCCTACGGCCCCCTGTGGCAGAGGCATACGCCCACTGCTACACTCCGGCTCCCCTGCAACGCTGCCACTGTACCGGTCGCCACATCGGGCGGCAGGGGCTGGGGCTTGTGGCGGTGGGAAGACCGGGACGAGGAGTGGTGGCCTGGAGGAGGCGCAGGCCCGGCTTTTGGTGGACTTTAGGAGTGGTGAGTCCTGGCGGCAGAGAGGGGGTCCTGGGACTGTGGTGCGTGGCCCCCCTAAGCCTGGCTTTCTCATGTGCTCTGGGCATTGGGAGGTACTGCAGGTGGTTGGGCTTGTCGCTCCACTTACCTTTTCTGCTGCGGGTCCATCCTCCTGGGCCCTGGAACTCTGTCTATTGCCATGTTGGGACTGCACCACTGGTGTCTGGCTGGGACCTGGTGAGGGGTGCCGCCTGCATCTGCTGCTGGACTCCTAGGGCGGGACGCTCTTGTTCCCCAGTTGGCTCTGTCTTCCTGGAGCTGTCCTTGGGCCTGTGGTAGCCTGGACCCCCTTTGCCGGCCCTCTGCCGCCCTTATTCCCTGGTTGGCCCTGTCTTCCTGGAGCTGTCCTCAGGCCTGTGGTATTCTGGACTCCCCTTGCCGGCTATCCGCCGTCCTTGTTCTCCGGTTGGCCCTGTACTCCTGGGGCTTTCCTTGGGCCTGTGGTGCTCTGGGCCTCCCTTGACGGACGGCACCTTGGTTGTCACTGCCCCGCCTTTGAGGGGTTGCAAAGCGGACGAGGCGTGTGTTCGACCACAAGCATTGAGCTGTAGGTGGCCCTGTCGGCTGGCCCCCTTTGGTTGATTTGTTGGGGCACCTGCTGGGGTCTGTCGATCCTTCCGCTCAGAGGCCCTGGATGCTGGATCTGGGGGGGTGCTCCACTGTGCTGCCTCCTGCTGCGCCTGTGACCCAGCGGGGATCCATTTACCTGCACCTACCACACAGAGTGGGAACTAACTGGGCATTCCTTCCCCCACCCCACTGTCTTGCTTTGCCCTGAGGGAGCCTGGCGCGGTCTGGGGTCCCAGACGCGGAGACCTCGCATTGGCTCTGGGACCTCCTTGGCGGTGGCCGAGTTGACCCACACTTTGACTGCGCGTCCTTTGACCTTGGTTGGTGGCCCCTGCCGTGGAGACTCGCTAACAGATCTGTAGGGTTCTGACATCATTGAATGACGACCATGGAACGTGACAGGGAGGTCAAGACCCCGGCCACTCAGACCAAGATGGATCGATTTACCACCACCGATGCTGGGGCGGTCGGGGGGGAACCCTAGACAGAGAGGCCCCACTGGCTGCAGATTTGACAACTATTCTTCAGGCAATACATGCCTCGCAGTCCTCTGTGGAGGGCAAGATTGCCGAGGTCCGGGTGGACATCATCCTCATCCGGCAAGACCTGAGGAATGCAGTGGCCCGGATCACGGAGACAGAGTCGGGCATCTCCACAGTGGAGGATGATGTCCAGCAGCTTAAGGAGCAAGTCATCCGGCT